>NC_090647.1:278228593-278872343 GCF_040937935.1 Hyperolius riggenbachi
TCGCCGAGTGTTGTCTCCTGCTTGTCTGTTTAATATGAATCCCACCTGGTCATTATTTATTAGTCTTGGTAGTATAGCGTTTAGTCGACTGGCTAATGTTTTAGTGATGATTTTGAGGTCTGAATTTAAAAGTGAGATGGGTCGATAGCTCTGTGGGAGTTGTGGGTCCTTTCCTTCCTTGGGGATTACTGTCAGTAGGGAGTTTAGGAAAGTAGAGGGGGGAGATTCACCTGTCATGATTTTATTTGCTAGGGATGTCAGATGGGGGACTAAGACCATTTGGAAGTTTTTATAGTAGGAGTAGGGAAGGCCGTCAGGGCCTGGTGACTTTGAGGAAGGAAGAGATTTAAGAGTATCTAGAATTTCTATGTTGGAAATTGGAACGTTTAGTGATGCGCGTTCCTCATCAGTCAGCTTAGGGAGTTGGAGATTTTCTAGGAAGGAAGAAACTCTGTCTGTGTATGTAGGGTCTAGAGAGGGATCAGGTAGATTATATAACTGTTCATAATATGAAGTGAAAAGTTGTGCAATTTTAGTTGGGTTATAGTGAGTGGTGCCTTCACTATCCTTCATGGCGTGGATCGCCTGAGAAGATCCCCTGGGGTTGAGTTTGCGGGCAAGGATAGTATGGGGTTTATTTCCTCGTTCGAAAAACAGCTGTCTCGACCATTTCAAGCTTTTTTCCAGTTGGGAGGTCTGGAGGGACCTGATATCAAGCTTTAGTTTTTGTATATTTGAGGAGAGGTCTTGGGAGGGGGATTGTTTATATAATGTATATGCATCTTTGAGGGCCTTTGTGAGTTCGGTCAATTTCCGTGAGGAGATCTTTTTGCGTTTAGAACCCTCAGCAATAAAATGGCCCCTAACAAAGGCTTTGTGTGCTTCCCAGGCCATCCCCAATGAAGAGACAGAAGGGATATTGGTGGTAAAGAAGGACTGAATTTCTTCTGACATTTTGGTGTGGAATGTTTTGTCTCGTAGTAGAGATTCATTAAGTCTCCACTGCATAGGTTTATGTGGCGTGTGTAGCCAATCAAGTTCAATTAGGACGGCATGATGGTCTGACCAGGCAGTGGGGGAGATGTCTGCTGTGATTAGGGATGGCAAGGTAGGCATTTTGGTAAAAAAGTAATCAATGCGGGAGTGTGTTGCATGGGGGGGAGAGAAAAAAGTATAGTCCCTGGATGTGGGGTTCGAGATTCTCCATAAATCTAAGAGGCCGTATTTACGGATCAAGGCCCTGAATTTCCTAGAGAGGCGATCATGTGAGGGGAATGATGGTGAGTCTAGGGGTATTGACCTGTCATTAACAGAGGAGAATGCTAGATTGAAATCCCCCCCTAATAGGAGGGAGCCAGTAGTCACTTTAAATAATTTAACAAAAAAGCTTGTCAGAAAGGAAATTTGGTTGGAGTTTGGTGCGTATACATTAGCCAATGTTATAGGTCTACCCGATAGTGTACCCAGCAAGATCAAATAGTGACCTTTTGGATCTTTTATGGTTTTAGTTATTTGTAGAGGGAGGCCTTTTTTATACACAATTGCTACTCCCGCCCTTTTTTTGGGTCCCGAGGCTAGATACACTTCCGGGTATGCTCTGTTATAAAGACGTACGGAGCCTCGCGAGGATATATGCGTCTCTTGCAAGAATGCTATATCGATCGCAAGTCTCCGCAAGTCTCGTAATAAAGAGTTTCTTTTTTGAGGTAAATTTAAGCCCTTGCAATTTAAGGTAAGTAACTTAACCATTATCTATATAAACTCTGTATCTATCAAAACAAACATTAATCATTTGGTGTGGAGCAATAAGATAAAACATAAGGGAGAAACATAGTAGCCAATAAACATTTCCATATTGTGGGAGGAGTGAAAGTAAATAGCATAGGCCACTGAAAGTAACGTGGCTACATTTTGCAGCAACTAAAGGTAGTTGCACTATCGGGAGTTGAGTGAGAGTTCCTGGTTCCTCCCGGGACCAGATGGCCTCAGAGTCAACTCCCCTGAGGAGCATGAGGGCGGAACAATTAGGTCGGCACATAACTCAAAACTGGGTGCCCATAATGTTAAACAACATTGAAAATGATAGGTTAATCCGGGATCCTTTGCTCTGGCCTGTGGCCAATACTCACGATGGACGAGTAATGTAAACGTATCTGTGGGATTCTCAAGATGGTTGGGATTCCATTCTTTCCAGTGGGTCAGGATAGGTGAGGCTTCGGGCAAGTGCGCTTGTTGAGTGAGAAATGTGGCGCATCTTTCTGGGAGGTGAATTATCAGAAGAAGAACGCAGGTAGTCAGTAGTGGTGTTACTTGGGGGCGGGCGGATTCCCATCTGCTTCAGAAACATGGGGGCATCGTCGATATCTGAAAGCGTGAAGAAAGATCCATTCCTGTTTACCATTAAGCGGAAAGGAAAGCCCCATCTATAGTCGATTTTCGCGTCTCTTAGGAGTTGGGTGATAGGCTTGAAAGCCCTGCGCTTTGCCAGGGTGATGAGGGATAAGTCTGTAAAGATGGAGAGGTCGTCCCCTTTAAATGAAAGCGGAGACGCTTTGCGTGCTGCTTTTAGAAGGGCCTCTTTTGCCTCATAGTAATGCATGCGAATTATTACATCTTTGGGCCTTTGTGAAGCAGTCTGCCTCTCCCCTAGCGAGCGATGAGCACGATCCATTCTCCAAAGTTCAATGGGGATATCTGGTGCTAATGTTTTAAAGAGATCAGTCAGATAAGGGCTCAATTGGTCAGGGCTCACAGACTTAGATATACCTTTGATTCTCAGGTTCTGTCTCCTATCCCGGTTTTCCTGGTCTTCCTGCGCGTTTCTTAAGAATTTAATGTCAGACTGCATCAGTTTCTGATCTTCCTCTATATCCTTGTGCTTTATATTAAGAGCGTCCATTTTTCCCTCTAGTGTGCTAGTGCGCTCCCCCAGGCTATTCATGTCCCTTTTCAGGTCGTTTACTGCTGTGAGGATTACCTGTTGGAGGGAGTCGTGGAGGGAGCGGTAGTGCCTTTCTAGAGCGGCCTCCAGTAGATCAGCCGTCAGGGGAGCCGAAGATGGGGGCTGTGGGGCCTGTGAGGCCTGCTGAGAGAGAGCTGCGTCAGGCTGTTCAGCGATGCCGGCGCCATCTTGGCTGTCTGGAATGCGGAGGTAGCGTTCCATGGCTCCTGTCTGCGGGGCCGTTTTGGTGCCCGATTTCGCTGCCATCTGGCTGCCTGAGTGTTCGGAGGGGGATCCCGAGTCTGTGCCGCGCTACAGAGGCGGAGAGGAAGCTGTAAGCGGCGGTGAGTGGGCTGCGTGGGGCCGGAGCTCCGAGTCTATGCGGCCATCTTGCTGTAGCCGCGCATGCGTCCTCCCCTGGCATTCTCCTTTAAAGAGGAGCTGTTACGCATAGTGTCTCCAAAAAACCCCCCACATATACAAGTAGATAAATACTTGCTGTACTTACACAACATATGCATTGCACTGTCCATGTTTTGCTTTGCAGTGAATTATATATAGTAAATAAAGAGATTTCTATTCCTGAGAGGTTCCATTTTAGGATGACTGTGTGTGTGAAGCCAATTGTGATGTAATTTCCTCCCTTACGGTTTGCCCTCCTCCTTTTGACTTAATATGCATTAGCACTCCCTCTTCCAAGCCCTCAGACACTCCCACTTGCTGCTCAGTAGGTGAGTGAAGTAGCCAGTCTGTTTGCATGAAGTGCTAAACCACACTTGCTCACAGTCACCCATTATTAGTGCTGCTACGAATCCTAGTAGTTACTGTAGTAAGCTAAGCTGATATATGCTGCCAGCCAGCCTTCAGTTAGGAAACTAGCAGCAGATAAAGAAAGCTGCTGCAGCTGGTATTCCTCCCCCTCCTCCTACTGAAAGCAGAGTCCCCCTTCACTATCCGTGAGGAATGTGAACCCAGTGTCCCCCCTCCCCTCCTCCTATACATCACCTCTGCTCCTGGAACTGTCAGAGCCTCTGCCCAGTGACAGATCCTCCCGGACAGAATGCAGTGGAGCTGGACACGGTCTGCCGCCTTAGGAGGAGAAGAAGAGGAGAGCGCTGAAGGTTTCTGGCCGCCCTGTGTTTTTTTTTTCCTTAATTACCGAGCAGTGCGTACTCATCTGCAGGGACTCATTCATTCCAGCATAGTGTATGTGAGGCTTCTGTCATCAGCAATCCAGGAATCACGTAGTTGCTGGCAGCTGCGGCTTCACAAACACAATGCTGGAGGAGGGAGCTGCTGCAGATGAGCCACACTGCCGCTATTTGAAGTCCACCTCTTCCGTGCACTACACACAGCCTTGCCACCAGCAGCAGGGGTCTGGAGCGTGCCGCTTGCCATCTTTACCCCACTCTGCAGAGCCCCTCACTCAGGCAGGCAGCTACAATAAATGTATGCGGGACGTCTGTATTGCTGATCAGAGAGGAACAGAGGCGGGGGTAGGGAAAACTTCAGGGCCAGAGGAAGCAGCCAATCAGGCTGCACTACTGCGTAAGGGAAGTAATATTAAATGAAGGGGAGGAACAGGGAACAGCAAAGGAAAAAAAAGCCGCCCAGCATTCACTGCTACTTCTCTTTTGCGGCTCTGCGTACGAGTTAGGAGCTGGGAGCAAGAGGATTTATAAGTCAGATTAATTTAAAAGTGAGAATGATTTTTACTGTGCCAATGCCTTTTAGCATCTTTTTAGGCTTTATTAAAGAGGGATATCCAGAACTATTTTTTTAATTCATGCTTAACAGTTACTCTTTAAAGACCAGCCAAGAAGAGTAACTGAATCATGAGAAGAGATAAATGAGAGATGCTGCAGCACGATAAAATATAAATAGGCATAGGGAGTTCCTAAGTCCGTTACCTGCAATAGAAAATGTTTGAATGTTGACATGCGTAGTGTTACAGCGTCTCCATTTTGGTTGCATTTAAATTACACCTGAATTGCACTGGCGGGTGGCAGGCAAGAGTCTGAACTGTATGGCACTATGGTTAGGTTTCATAAAATCATGGATGCCAAGGAGGGTGATAAAGGTTAGGTATCAGGAAGAGGTTAACAAAGGTTAGGAATCAGGAAGTGGTTAACAATGTCAGGAAGAGGTTAATCTCAAGAGGGCTGTTTTGGGGTGTTTTTATTACAAAATATAGTGATAGACAAATGGGAGAGAAATTATGAAAACAGCATCGCTTGGACTATACCCTGCGATGGTGCCAAACCTATCTGTGTCAAATATACCATTCTTCTGAAGTAAAGCCTTCAATACATCTAAGGTAAGTACTAAATTGTAACAAAGTAAACAATTTTTAACAGTAATTTATACAGTTAAAAACCACAATGCTTTCAAAAGAAAAAAAAATACATATACAATGATCAGATCATTATCAGACTGAGTTTAGGTAACAGTCTGCAGTGTGTAACAATACGTACTTGTAGATCCTTTACATTTGGAAAAGGAATTCCTACAGTTACAACAGCCCGGGCATTGTCATCAGAGAAGTCCAATCCTTCACTCACTTTTCCTCTGCAAACTGCTATCAGGAGAGCACCATCTGAAATAACATACACAATTTTGCAGTTTGTCAAATATACAGATATGTATGTCAGTGTGAACTGTACTATCCAAAAAAAGAAAGAAACCTACACATAAATAAGCAGGAGGTGTAGAATAACTGATGCTTTTGTGCATCTAACAAAGGACCATTTCCCATCACCTTTGCCCTTTCAACTCCTCAACAGATCTTTTTGATACGTAGAGAGGTGCTTCCAACATTAGTCAAAAGAAACTGCAGCTGAATTTTCTGAATACGTCAACAGTAGCAGTCAGTTTGACTCAGACCCACTGCGCCAAGCATCACTGGCAAGTCAGTATTATACAACAGTGGCAGGCAGTGGTGGTCCAGCAATTCTGTCTCGTCCCCCTCCCATTCCATCTGGGCTGTCTCTGATCTAGCTGTCAGTGACCTGACCACCTATAGGACCTTCTTTCCTCCATTCAGGGTGTACTTAGTAGTAGAGATTGCCCGAACCTTCGATTTTCGGTTTGTGAACCGGGTTCGCGAACCTACCGCTAAAGTTTGGTTCGCGCAAACGTTCGTGAGCCACAATAGACTTCAATGGGGAGGCGAACTTCGAAAACTAGAAAAAATTATGCTGGACACAAAAGTGATGGAAAAGATGTTTCAAGGGGTCTAACACATGGAGAAGGGCATGGCGGAGTGGGATACACGCCAAAAGTCCCGGGTAAAAATCTGTATTTGACGCAAAGCAGCGTTTTGAAGGCAGAAATCACATTGAATGCTAAATTGCAGGCCTAAAGTGCTTTATAACATCTTGCATGTGTATACATCAATCAGGGAGTGTAATTAGAGCACTGCATCACACTGACACACCAAACTCACTGTGTAACGCACCGCAAACATCTGTTTGCTTTGTGACGGCCGTGCTGGACTGGTGCGCACCATGGCCAGAGTGTAGGCCGTGGTGGTTTTCAAGCCCATATGGTCGCTGGGCTGTGGTAGCTCAATGATAGAACAACAACAGCGACTGTACAGCTGATCGAATTTGGTCTGTCCACAATGAAGCAACAACCTTATTATCTTTGGTGTGCCACCCCCCGAGACACTCATATAGGCGGCGGTCATTGCTTCATTGTGGTACGCAAGCCCCTTCACCGCTGCAAGGTAATGATCACGAAGGGAAATGGGCACATGTACATGCCTTCTGTTTTGTTGTTGCAGCCGCAGTGCAGCCAGAAAAATTAGGCAGGCATGTACACGCACCAGAAAAATTATTATAGTGGCCGCTGCTAGCATTGGCCTAAAAAATTCAGAAATCCGCCTGGAGTCCTGGACCCTGTTGGTAGTGGTGGAGAAGGCAGTCAAGCGGCTTGTGGGATGAGGTCCTGTGTGGGGAGCGACTTAGTCTTGGGGCAGGCAGCCAGTCACACGGCATGCAGGCAGAGATACTGTGTGTGGGGACTGACTTAGTTTTCGGGCAGGCAGTAGCCCTCCGGGATCCATGCCTCATTCATTTTGATAAAGGTGAGGTACTGAACACTTTTGTGACTTAGGCGACTTCTCTTCTCAGTGACAATGCCTCCAGCTGTGCTGAAGGTCCTTTCTGACAGGACGCTTGAGGCAGGGCAAGACAGAAGTTGGACGGCAAATTGGGACAGCTCTGGCCACAGGTCAAGCCTGCGCACCCAGTAGACCAAGGGTTCATCGCTGCTCACAGTGTCAACATCCACACTTAAGGCCAGGTAGTCGGCTACCTGCTGGTCCAGGCGTTGGTGGACGGTGGATCCGGAAGCGCTAAGGCGAGGCGAGACTAAAGAATGCCCGCATGTCAGACATCACCATGAGATCGCTGGAGCGTCCTGTCCTTGCCTGCGTGGACATGGGAGGAGGAGGATTACTGGCAGTGGCATCTTTATTGCGTTGTGCTGGGACATCATCCTTAAACGCATTGTAAAGCATAGTTGCCAGCTTGTTCTGCATGTGCTGCATCCTTTCTGCCTTCTGGTGAGTTGGTAACATGTCCGGCACTTTGTGCCTTTACCGAGGGTCTAGTAGCGTGGCCACCCAGCACAGCTCATTCCCCTTGCGTTTTTTTATACGGGGTCCCTCAACAGGCTGGACAGCATGAAAGACAACATCTGCACAAAGTTGGATGCAGATGTACTATCCATGTTCTCTTGCTTGTCCTCAGTGACGTCAGGTAAGTCCTCCTCCTCCCCCCAGCCACGAACAATACCACGGGAACGTTGAGCAGCACAAGCCCCGTGTGACGCCTGCTGCGGTTGTTCTTCTGCCGCCGCCTCCTCCTCCTCCAAAGAAACACCCACCTCATCAACCGAGTCTGACTCCTCTTCCTCCTTCTCCCCACTCTGTGCTGCCGCAGGTGTTGAAGAAAAATCTGATTCTGATGTGAATTGCTCCCACAACTGTTCCTGCTGTAACTGTTCCTCTTCACGCTCCTCCACAGCTTGATCCACAACTCTACGTACGGCACACTCCAGGAAGTAAGCGTACGGGATCAAGTCGCTGATGGTGCCTTCACTGCGACTCACCAGGTTGGTCACCTCCTCAAACGGCCGCATGAGCCTGCATGCATTTTGCACCAGTGTCCAGTTGTTGGGCCAGAACATCCCCATCTCCCCAGATTGTGTACTTCTACTGAAATTGTAGAGGTACTGGGTGACGGCTTTCTCCTGTTCTAGCAGGCGAGAGAACATGACCTGGGTCGAATTCCAGTGAGTCGGGCCATCACATATCAAGCGTCTCACCGGCAAGTTGGTTCTCGGCTGAATGTCCGCAAAGCGTGCCATGGCCGTGTAAGACCGCCTGAAATGCCCACACAACTTCCTGTCCTGCTTCAGGATGTCCTCTAAGCCTGGGTACTTTGACACAAATCTTTGAATGACTAGATTCAGCATAAGTGCCATGCAGGGTGTATGTGTCAGCTTTCCCAAACTCAAAGCGGAAAGTAAATTGCTGCCGTTGATACACACCACGTTGCCGATCTCCAGCTGTTGCGGGGTCAGCCACTGATCCACCTGTTTGTTAAGAGCAGCCAGGACAGCTGCTCCAGTGTGACTCTCCGCTTTGAGGAAAGACATGTCTAAGATGGCGTGACACCGTCGTACCGGGCATGCAGCATAGGCCCTGAGGGGGTGGGTCTGTGTAGCTGGAGAGGAGATCGCAGCACCAGTAGAGTTTAACTGCCACTCAGCCAAGGAGGAGCAGGACGACAGCGAAGAGGATGTAGCAGGAGGAAAGGAGGTGGCAGGAGGCCTGCCTGCAAGCCGTGGAGGTGTCACAAGTTGGTCCGCTGCACAGCCACGTACTCCCTGCTTGCCATCGGTCACCAGGTTGACCCAATGGGCTGTGTAAGTAAGGTACCTGCCCTGACCGTGCTTGGCAGACCAGGCATCCGTGGTCAGGTGGACCCTTGACCCAACGCTGTGTGTCACAGATGACACCACTTGCCTCTCAACTTCACGGTACAGTTTGGGTATCACCTTTTTAGAGAAATAATTGCGGCCTGGTATCTTCCACTGCGGTGTCCCAATAGCCACAAATGTACGGAAGGCCTCAGAGTCCACCAGCTTGTATGGTAACAGCTGGCGAGCTAACAGTTCCGCCAAGCCAGCTGTCAGACGCCGGGCAAGGGGGTGACTGGCAGAAATTGGCTTCTTCCGCTCAAAGATTTCACGGACACCTGGCTGCTGTGGGCAGAGGAGCAGGAACCGTTTAAGGGTAGAGGCGGAGTGGAGGAGGGTGGCTGTGAAGGTGCAAGGGAGAAAGCGGCTGAAGATGCTGCTCCTGAAGGAGGAAGAGGAGAAGGAGGGTGGCTTTTCTTTTGTGTGCTGCTTTTGCTCAGGTGCTCTTCCCATTGCAGTTTGTGCCTTTTCTCTATGTGCCTTCGTAAGGCACTTGTCCCTACGTGAGTGTTGGCCTTTCCATGGCTCAATTTTTGGAGGCAAAGACAACAGATAGCATTGCTCCGATCTGAGGCAGACACATTAAAAAGTTTCCAAACCGCTGAGCCCCCCTGGGCTGATGGCACTATGGTGGCATCAGCAGCTGACGTTGAAGGGCATGTTGGCTGGCTGTACATAGGTGGCGATACATGGTGCCGGACACTGCCACCAGCTGTTTCTGACGACGAGCTCCTCCTGCTTTTTTCAGCAACTCGTCTCCTTCTACTCCTCTCTGACTCCCCCTCTGAACTGTCCCCCTGTTCAACCCCTCTATTGGGAACATACGTGGGATCCGTATCATCGTCATCATTATAATCATCCTGCCCAGCTTCGCTTGCCTCAGACACCTCCAAAACTGCAACAACAGCAGGTACTTCAGCATCTTCTATAGTGTCGCCGCCTAACTCAGACATATGAGGTGGTGTAACTTGCTTAGTGCCTTCATCTGGTTGTAACAATAATGGCTGTGAGTTAGTTAATTCTCCACCAATTAACTCATGCGAAGTGTCAAATGCAACGGATGTGGTACTTGTAGTAGCGCTGGTGGCTGCGGAAGATGAGGTGTTCTGTGTTAAATAGTCAACCACGTCCTGACAATCTTGGGAGTTGATGGGACCTGCCTTCTTCTGAGCACTGTACTTTGGTCGAGGGCCGCACGAAATCACATCAACACGACCTTGCACAGACCTGCCGGGTGGCCTTCCTCTGGGTCTTCCTCTGCCTTTTTTGTCCGTTGTGTCCATATCGGGGGGATGAAGTGAAAGGTATGCACTGACTTGACTAATACAATGTGCAGTCACACAGGTGCAGTTAACAGGTATGCAAGGAGTGGTATATCACACTGCGTGCACTCACGTAGGTAGGTGGGTGCACTGAACACAACAGGAAGGTATATGCAGTGATGAGGTGGGTGTACTGAACACAACAGGTAGGTATATGCAGTGATGGGTATTACAATGTGCACCTGTCACACAGACAGGTAGCGGGCAGGCACAATGACACTGCGTGCGCTCAACTCACGTAGGTAGGTGCACTGTGAACAACAGGTAGGTAGGTATATGCAGTGATGGGTATTACAATGTGCACCTGTCACACACAGACAGGTAGCGGACAGGCACAGTGACACTGCGTGCACGCAACTCACGTAGGTAGGTGGGTGCACTGTGAACAACAGGTAGGTAGGTATATGCAGTGATGGGTATTACAATGTGCATCTGCCACACACAGACAGGTAGCGGACAGGCACAATGACACTGCGTGCGCTCAACTCACGTAGGTAGGTGGGTGCACTGAGAACAACAGGTAGGTAGGTATATGCAGTACTGGGTATTACAATGTGCACCTGTCACACACAGCCCAGGTAGCGGACAGGCACAGTGACACTGCGTGTGCTCACATAGGTAGGTGGGTGCACTGTGAACAACAGGTAGGTAGGTATATGCAGTACTGGGTATTACAATGTGCACCTGTCACACACAGACAGGTAGCGGACAGGCACAGTGACACTGCGTGCGCTTAGCTCACGTAGGTAGGTGGGTGCACTGTAAACAACAGGTAGGTAGATGCAGTGATGGGTAATGTGCACCTGTCACACACACAGGTAGTCACTGAATGTGCTGGGCCTGGCAGTGGCACATACAGTATGAATTGGCAAGGCTGCCTATGCAACACAAGTGTCAGTGGGACACAGACAGAAAAAAAAATAGATCACAAGAACAAGATTAGCTCTCAAAAGAGCTGTTTTTGGGTGCTATTTTAGCAATAAGAATCAGCAAGGAGCAAGCTAAGTAGCCTACAAGAGCCTAACTAATTTTCCCTATGAGAGAGTCTACAGCAGCAGTCCCTTCTCTATTTACTGCAGGCACACAAGTGAGTATAATGGCCGGTGGTGCCTGCCTTTTATAAGGGTGGGAGTGGCTCCAGGAGGGAGTGTAGCCTGATTGGCTACAATGTGCCTGCTGACTGTGATGTAGAGGGTCAAAGTTGCCCCTACTGGTGCATTATGGGGGCGAACCGAACTTCCGGAAAAGTTCGCAGTTCTCCGCGATCGCGAACCACGGAAGTTCGCCGGCGAACCGTTCGGGCCATCTCTACTTTGTAGTAATATTGGGGACAGCACTTTAGCTACTAACATTAGGCAGATTAAGGAAGAAGGGCAGCCAGCACACTTGTGGTGCAATTCTCCAGGCAAACCTGCAAAAGTATGATCTCTGGATCAGAAGAGGGCAGATGTAAATCTGGCCCTTTGATAGGCAGAAGATAAAAAAATAAAATAAAAGATAAAGAAAGTCAAAGAAAGCAATCTGTATACTGTAATGTATAAAGAAGTGCGGACATCAAAAACATCAGAAAAGTATAATTGCAGAGCACTAAAACAGAAATAATACTAGAATACATACACATATTGCTTTATTTATACAAATACTTTACATATCACTTTTTAATATACAATGAAATTATTAGAACACATTTCTACAACTGTGTCCATTTTGATAACATATGTTCAAAATGTAACTTCCATATTGCATATACCTCGCCAAGCTTACCTTTTCCATCTCTAAAACGTACTGCATCATAATACATCTGCAGCAACTTATCAAAATCGGTCTTATCTCCTCCTTGTGGTTCTTTAATGACTGTCTTAATATTCTCCAAGTTTTCCCATAAGCCAGTATGGATCCATCTATCTTTCAATTTCTCCAGCATCTGAAAAGTTTCAAGTTATAAAAATTGTCAATGACGTTTCTGTTAAGAGACTATGAAATTAAAGCTTATGCATGTGGTTCTTCTACAAAGGTATATCGACTTTGGCGGTGTATGAAGTGTAACTCGTAGTCCTGCCCCCCTTGCAGCCGAGTCCTGCGGAATTCTCTGTATCAGAGTGTCACAGACATGCATGCAGCTCTCAGGTGCAGGTGGGTGGGGTTAATCGCTGGAAGTGGGCGCATGGTGGGAATCCAAGAGTGGGTTACAATTCATACACCGCTGAAGTTGGTAAAATTTTGTAGAAAAACCGCATGCATAACATCTTTAGTTTAGACTTCATAGTCTCTTTAATATTCCAGTCTTAAGTATATCCTCATTAACAACGTACTAGTGTTTAAAGCGGACCCAAACCAAACATGTTTTTAATTAAAACTATTTAGTTGCACCACTCTGACACATACAAAGATAAATAAACACTCCTTTAAATCTATGATCATTTCAGTGCATGCTTTTCACCCTTCTCTTTTCATAGCTAGGGTTATACTGGGGGCAGCCATTTGCAATTCCTCCATTGCCGGACACCATCTACTCCACCAGTTTGCCGGAAAAATCCCCGCAATTTGAAAGGAAGGGAGGGGTTCCTCCAATAAATGTAAATATTTTATATTTGTCATCATGCAACTGAAAAAATTCTGCTATTTATTATTATAATTTAGAAAATAGATTTTATTTCTGAAATCTTGTTTTTTTAATTTGAGTCCACTTTAACATTCTGGTACACAATAGTATGTCTGCCTCAAAATTCTCTTTTTTCATGCTCAAATACTTGGCACTCAAAGTGGAGCTAAACTCAGAACTTCCTCTCTGCTCTAAAGGATTAGTCACAGCATAATAATCTTTATGGGGGAAAAAACATTCTTCATTACGGTTTATGAAAATCCTAATAAAACTAAAGCTTTAACTATGATTCACTTTCCAGGGGGCACTGAAAGGGTTAAAGTCTCAGTGCTAATGTATAAGGCGAATGCCTACAGAGATCCCAGCAGAGCTGCCTGCAGTGTACTCAACTACTGTTAAGACAGTTTGCTCTGGCTACTAACAAATAACACAGCAGCAGTGAATTTGTAAGAAACTCTATATTATTATTTAGTATTTACATTGTGCTGACATCTTCTGCAGCGCTGTACAAACTATATTGTTTTGTCAGAATCAGAATCTTTATTATCGCCAAGCACGACTGGGTCGTGCCCGGAATTGGGCTTGGCACGTACAGGGTACTGATACAGGATATAGATACAGATACAGGACAAATCAAGCAGTTAGAAAGGAACACAACATTTGCAGAGAGAGACAATGTAGCATAAGTTACAACACAAAAACATCAAAAAGTCAGTTTGAGCTAGAGCGCAGTCTGTATGTAGAGCGTCTCCGTGCCGGCATGGTGTTGTGGTGTGGGGATGGGCAGTTACGTGGAGAGAGTTCAGAAGGTTGACAGCCGAGGGAAAGAAACTGTTTTTATGCCTTGAGGTCTTGGTGAAGATGGACCGGTACCGGAGTCTCCGGCTCGAGGGGAGCTGACTAAAGAAGCGATGGCCTGGGTGTGAGGGGTCGTTGGTGATCTTTAATGCTCTGGAGTAAAGCCTGGAATGGTAAAGGAAGTCCAGAGAGGGAAGGGATCTCCCGATGATCCTCTCCGCTGATCTGATGACCCTCTGCAGTTTGAGTCTGTCGCTGGCAGAGGAGCTGGCATACCAAACCAGGATGGAAGAGCATAGGACAGATTCGATTGTAGCGGAGTAGAAGTTTGTCAGAAGTTTTTGGGCCATACCAAACTTTTTTAGTTGGCGGAGAAAAAAAAGTCTCTGTTGGGCTTTCCTCTGTGTGGACAGGGGCTCCCAATCTAATCCCTACCATAGATATATGTCAATATGTCAATTTATGATCGTACAGTGTATGTATGGTAGTATACATGAGATGAAGACTTTTTATTGTGTGTGTGTTATTGTGTGTTGTGCAAGAGTCCACTTTAACTAAAGGAATTTAATCCTGGGGCAAACAAAACCAACTCAGGTATATAGTACAAATGGTTTTTTTTTTTTTATTATTCGGAGCATCAATACTTGACCAAAACTAGTAAAATGCACACACTAAAATAAGATAACAGATTCTAGTATACCGTATATACTCGCATATAAGCCGACCCGCATAAAAGCCGACCCCCCAACTTTTCCCTGAAAAACCAGGGGAAAATGAGTGACCCCCATATAAGCCGGGGGTAGAAAATGCTGGCCGCCTTATTCCCCGAGTGTGTCCCAGTATAGCTAGTAAAGTGTCCAGTATGGGTAGGGAGTGCCCCAGTATAGCTAGTATAGTGCCCAGTATAGCTAGTATAGTGCTCAGTATAGCTAGTATAGTGCCCAGTACAGCTAGTATAGTGCTCAGTATAGCTAGTAAAGTGCCCCAGTTTAGCTAGTATAGTGCTCAGTATAGCTAGTATAGTGCTCAGTATAGCTAGTATAGTGCTCAGTATAGCTAGTATAGTGCCCCAGTTTAGCTAGTATAGTGCTCAGTATAGCTAGTATAGTGCTCAGTATAGCTAGTAAAGTGCCCCAGTATAGCTAGTATAGTGCTCAGTATAGCTAGTATAGTGCCCCAGTATAGCTAGTATAGTGCTCAGTATAGCTAGTATAGTGCCCCAGTATAGCTAGTATAGTGCTCAGTATAGCTAGTATAGTGCCCCAGTTTAGCTAGTATAGTGCTCAGTATAGCTAGTATAGTGCCCCAGTTTAGCTAGTATAGTGCTCAGTATAGCTAGTATAGTGCCCCAGTTTAGCTAGTATAGTGCTCAGTATAGCTAGTATAGTGCCCCAGTTTAGCTAGTATAGTGCTCAGTATAGCTAGTATAGTGCTCAGTATAGCTAGTATAATGCCCCAGTTTAGCTAGTATAGTGCCCCAGTTTAGCTAGTATAGTGCTCAGTATAGCTAGTATAGCGCCCCAGTTTAGCTAGTATAGCGCTCAGTAAAGCTAGTTAAGTGCCCCAGTTTAGCCAGTACAGTCCCCGCTCCCCATGGCCGCCGCCGCTATTACCTGGCTGCATCTTCTATTTCAGTCTCCGTTCTTGTAAACATTCAGAGCAGCGCGCCCGGCGCTGCTACTGTGATGAGCGGCGAGCCAGGAAAGAGCGGTTCCCATAGTAACAGGAAGCCGCGCTCTTTCCTGCCTCGTCACAGTAGCAGCGCCGGGCGCGCTGCTCTGAATGTTTACAAGCACGGAGACTGAAATAGAAGATGCGGACAGGTAATAGCAGCGGCGGCGGCCATGGGGGGAGCGGGGGACCCGCGGACCAGCGGAGGGGGGTGACCCGCGGACCACCATGACTCGCATAAAAGCCGAACCCCCAACTTTTGGCCCCCTTTTTGGGGGTCAAAAATTCGGCTTGTATGCGAGTATATACGGTAAATCCTATATAATAATATCTTTGTCCCTGCATCCTCCTCTGTCCCTGTCCTCAGTCATCAAATTATGCAAAAATAAAAAAATGGCAAACTACAGGAGTCCAACAGATCTTCAGTTGTTGATTAGAGATGGCCCGAACCTCCGATTTTCGGTTTGCGAACCGCGAACGCTAACTTCAGGAAAACTTCAGTTCGCGCGAACCTCTGCGAACTGCTATAGACTTCAATGGGAAGGCAAACTTTGAAAACTAGAAACACTTATTCTGGCCACAAAAGTGATGAAAAAGATGTTTCAAGGGGTCTAACATCTGAGTTTTTGCATGGATGAGTGGGATAGACGCCAAAAGTCCCGGGGAAAAATATCTGAATTTGACGCAAAGCAGAGTTTTAAGGGCAGAAATCCCACTGAATGCTAAATTGCAGGCCTAAAGTGCTTTAAAACATCTTGCATGTGCGTGTATACATCAATCAGGGAGTGTAATTAGAGAACTGCTTCACACTGATACACCAAACTCACTGTGTAACACACCGCAAACAGCTGCTTGTGTAGTGACGGCCGTGCTGGACTGGTGCGCACCATGGCGAGATTGCTCTTCCTCAGTGATATCAGGTAATGTCTGACTGCCTTATCATCTTTCGATGGTTCTTTCTCTACCATTGTTAAAGCTTACATCTATTTTTTTTTTAAATTATATTTTCTGCTGGCTATTCAGTACCTGTAACGAGAATCTGTTATGGAGGGCAAGTCTGCCATTGTCACCACGGGTAACGGGCGGGGAATCAGGGTTCGATTCCGGTCTGGAGTGGGAGCCTGAGAACCGGCTACCACCACCACACATCCAAGTAAGGACCCATTTGCTGTATAAGTAATGTACCTGCCCTGACCGTGCTTTTCAGACCAGGCATCTGTAGTTAGATGGACCCTTGACCCAGAGCAAGGCGAACCAAATCAAAAGCATTTGCCAAGAATGTGTTATGGAGGGCAAGTCTGCCACTCATTCAACAGTGTGAAACTTTCGGTGGTACTTTCTCAGTAGCATGGTGACCACGGGTAATGGCCGGGAATCCTGGTTCAATTCCGGTCCGGAGTGGAAGCCTAAAAAATGGCTACCACCACCACACATCCAAGGAAGGCAGCAGGCAAGGCATGCAAGTCCCGAGGTAGTGACAAAAAATAACAATACAGGAGGACGTTCGAGGTCCTGCTGTATATATCAACTAATCAACTTTAAAGAGTAACTGTTAGCCCCCAAATTGAAATTTAAATCTCTATTGCAATGTTTTATTTAGTATTTAAGTGAGCCAAAAAGCCAATGCAGAACTTAAAAATCAATCTAATTTTTTTACTATGTAATCTTTTCCCCCAGCTCCGGACGCAAAGCCGCATATCAGATACTGCTTAGCATGCAGAGCATGCCTACAGTATGTCTGGCCGACCCCCCTCTCCCCCCCAGGACCAGGTGCCAATATATTCTCCCCATCAAACAGCTGACCGCTCTGACACGGAGAGAGAGCGGGAGCACTTCCAGCGCCGCCACCGCAGAGCAGCCGTCGCCGTGCATATCTCTCACATGTGAGAGAATCACATGTGACTCGGCGGCGGCTGCTCTGCGGTGGCGGCGCTGGAAGTGCTCCTGCTCTCTCTCCGTGTCAGAGCGGTCAGCTGTTTGGTGGGGAGAATATATTGGCACCTGGTCCTGGGGGGGAGAGGGGGGTCGGCCAGACATAGGCATGCTCTGCATGCTAAGCAGTATCTGATATGCGGCTTTGCGTCCGGAGCTGGGGGAAAAGATTACATAGTAAAAAAATTAGATTGATTTTTAAGTTCTGCATTGGCTTTTTGGCTCACTTAAATACTAAATAAAACATTGCAATAGAGATTTAAATTTCAATGTGGGGGCTAACAGTTACTCTTTAATACCTTTAACGAGAATCTGTTATAGAGGGCAAGTCTGCCATCCATTCAAGTGAAAGGTATGCACTGACTGCCAGGTATAATGCAATGTGCAGTCACAGATGTAGTGAAAGGTATGCAGTGACTGCAAACAGCTGTTTGTGTAGTGCTGGACTGGTGCACACCATGACGAGAGTGCAGGTGATGGCGGCTTTCCAGCCCATATGGTCACCGGGCTGAGGTAGCTGAATGACAAAGCAGTGACTGTCCAGCTGATCAAATTTGGTCTGTTCACAATGAAGCAACGACCTTATTATCATGGGTGTGCGGCCTGGTATCTTCCACTGCGGTGTGTGGCTTTGCTTTTGTGTGCTTCTTTCCTCAGGTGGTCATCCCATTGCAGTATATGCTTTGTAATCATGTGCCTTCGTAAGGTAGTTGTCCCTACGCAGGTCTCGGTTTTTCCACTGCTCAATTTTCGGTGGCAGAGAGTACAGATGGCACTGCTCTCATCTGAGGCAGACACACAAAAAATTGTCCACACCGCTGAGCCCTGGGGTGATGGCACTTTGGTGGTGGCGGCCAACTGAGTGTTAAGTGAAGTTATGTCACGCTGCCGTGCGGAAGCTAAGATAGGTCTTCTGTGTTGAGTAGGCAACTACGTCCTGACAATATTGAGAAAAAATCTATTAACCCTTCGCACTCTCGCATGCAAATGTTCAAACAAATGCATTCACAGATTCACTCATCCAGGCACAACTGTTATCCCTACAGCTAAGTTAAAAGCCGGGGTTTTAGTTCACAGAAGAATGCATTCTTATGCTTAGTCACCTATACTGCGCAGAAGTACCCAGGTAAACATAGGTGTCCTAACTCTGGCCCTGTAACATGCATAGTGCAGACATGCAAACACATTCATTGCATCAAACCTATCAATGGATGAGGAGCACACATCCTGACGTCCTCTCCTGGGACAGACAGTGCATCTTACCAATCGCACAAGGGAGCTAACGTTATGTGTCCATGTGCACCATGCTCATACACCAGCATAAGCTGTGTGCATGCTGACAAACACATACAGGGGAAGGAGGGAGTGCACTGAATTAGACCCTAGCCACAGGGGCCTCCCTCTGCCTTGGGGCTCTGCACTGACTTGACTGATACAATCTGCAGTCACACAGGTGCAGTTAACAGGTATGCACGGAGTGGTATATCACACTGTGTGCACTCACGTAGGTAGGTGGGTTCACTGAACACAACAGGTAGGTATATGCAGTGATGGGTATTACAAATGTGCACCTGTCACACACACGTACCGTGAACAGGTACAGTGACTGGTGGTATTAAACAGGGCTGTGGAGTCGGAGTCTGAGTCGGGGCAATTTTGGGCACCCGGAGTCGGAATTTAAGTCGGAGTCGTGGTTTCAGAAACTGAGGAGTCGGAGTCGCATGATTTTTGTACAAAATCCACAGCCCTGTTAAGTATTAGACTAAGGAGTCGGAGTCAAGGAGTTGGAGTCTGAGCAATTTTGGGCACCCGGAATCGGAGTTGGAGTCGTGGTTTTTAGAAACTGAGGAGTCGGAGGTGGAGTTGGAAGATTTTTGTACCGACTCCACAGCCCTGTACAGTGACACTGCGTGCGCTCACATAGGTAGTTGGGTGCACTGTGAACAACAGGTAGGTATATGCAGTGATGGGTATTATAATGTGCACCTGGCACAGTATTAATTATACCACCAAGGGGCCAAAGGACAGCTGCGACTGACTGACAGGGCTGTATATAATGAAAGTGGGCCACACACACACAAAAAAAAAAATAGATCACAAGAACAAAATTAGCTCTCAAAAGAGCTGTTGAGTGGTGCTTTTTTAGCAATAAGAACCAGCAAGAAGCAAGCTAAGAAGCCTACAAGAGCCTAACTAAGCTTTCCCTATAGGTCTCTGCACAGCAGCTCTCCCTTCTCTAATTACTGCAGGCACACGAGTGAGTCCAATGCCTGACGCTGCCTGCCTTTTATAAGGGGGGGGGGGGCTTCAGGAGGGAGTGTAGCCTGATTGGCTACAATGTGCCTGCTGACTGTGATGTAGAGGGTCAAAGTTGACCCTAATGATGCACTATGGGGGCGAATTGAACTTCCGGAAAAGTTTGCGATTCTCCGCGAACAATTGAAGTTCGCCGGGACCCGTTCGCCGGCGAACCGTTTGGGCCATCTCTATTGTTGATCAGTTTAAGATCCTAGTACACCATGGCAACCAGGCTAAAATTCTCAACTTTCATTTACATTTGTGCAAAAAGTGTCCAGTCCAAAATTATTCATACCCTTCACAATAATCAATAGAAAAGCTTATTACAGCAATCAAACGCTTCTTATATTTGCAGACCAGCGTTTTGCATGTCTCCACAGGTATTTTTGCCCATTCATCTTTAGCAGTGAGCTCCAAATCTTTCAGGTTGGAGGGTCTTCCTGCCACCACCCTCATCTTTAGCTCCCTCCAGAGATTCTCAATTGGATTCAAGTCAGGACTTTGGCTAGGCCATTCCAAAATGTTAATAACGTTGTCTGCTAACCATTTCTTCACCACTTTTGCTGTGTGTTTTGGGTCATTGTCATGCTGAAATGTCCACTGGTTCGCAAGGCCAAGTTTCTCTGCAGACTGCCTGATGTTGTCATTGAGAATCCTCATGTATTGCTCTTTTTTCATAGTGCTGTTTACTGTGATTAGGTTCCCTGGTCCATTGGTTGAAAAACACCCCCAAAGCATTAGGTTCCCACCACCATGTTTGACAGTGGGGATGGTGTTCTTTGGGTTAAAGGCTTCTCCTTTTTTATGCCAAATGAAGGAAATATCATTGTGACTAAACAATTAAATGTTTTATTTCATCCGACCAAAACACAGAAGACCAGAAGTCGTCTTCTTTTGTCCAGATTAGCATTTGGAAAGGCCAAGCAAGCTTTTGTGTGCCTTATTTGGAGAAGCAGTGTTCTCCTTGGTCTGCATTGGTGAAACATAGCAGTTTGCAGTGTCCGCTGGATTGTCTGCCTTGAGACATTGCCACCAGCAGAGCCCAGATTCACCAGGAAGGCCTTGGTGGTAATCCTTGGATTCTTTTTAACCTCTCTCACTATCCTCCTGGCCGGCACAGGTGTCACTTTTGGCTTCCTCTGAGATTTCCCATAGTACGGACATTTTGTATTTTTTAATAATACTTTGCACTGTAGCTACTGGAACTTGAAAACATTAAGAAATGGCCTTGTAGCCCTTTCCTGACTTCCTTTATCTTAGCAATGACAATCCACAAACCAACTGCAGAGAGCTGCTGCTTTTCACCTGTTGAGTTGATTAAAATAGCAGTTCCCAATTAATCAGGGAAATTAGGATGCTTTAGAACAGCTTGGACTATTTGGAATGGTATAGAACTTTGGATTTTCCCAAACACTGCGGCAGTTTGTGAAGGGTATGGATAATGTTGGACTGGACACTTTTTGCTCAAATGTAAATAAAAGCTGAGATTTTTTTCCCCCACAATAGTGCCCCTTTTATATCGTCTTATCTTTTGGGAGACACCCATGTCATTTCCCCTCAAAGAATGAATTGCTGGTTGAATAAAAGTAACTTTAAGTCAACATTTGCCAGGGGTATGAATAATTATGGGCAGCACTGTAGCTCGACAACACTAAGTGATTTCAGGCAGATCATTAATCATTATGATTGAATCTACCCGGGGCCCATTGTTGTATCTTACATTTATAAATTCTTGACTAAATTCAAAGTCATTATCTTATTCAATACTTCAAGTAGGAAGTACTTTATGTTGGTTGGACCTGTTTTTATGCTGTGTTTAGCCAGCACTATTAAATTCATCCTTTAAAGCAAACTTGAACAAAAAATAACCCAAGAGATAATGCACATTGTACATGTAGTAGCAATTATATATAGAACGTTATTGGAGTCTCATAATAGTTTCATTGTAACGTATTTTGGCTGTGAAAAAGGACACCAAATTGATCTGAGAGTGACATAAAATATGGTTAGTCTGGTTCAATCAGCTCCTCACAAACATACATAGATTTGAGCCTGAGAGAACTCTCTTGCTATTAGGGTGCTCCACAAGATAAAGTGTTTTGCTTCTGTTTACTTTTCAGGAGAGACCAGCTGAATTTGACAAGTTATGGCTTAGGCCCCGTTCACACTTGCGTTTCTGTGCCAAACGGACCGGATGACCGGACCGGAACCGTACGGTTCGGATCCGGTCCGGTTGCATCAGGTATGTATACGGCTGCGATCCGGATCCGTTTGGTAAAAGTTATAAATAAAACTATATAATTGTTGGGGTCTGGGAGGTCAGCAGAAGGTGCACCTGTAGAATCAGGTCCTCCGCTGTTTAGGCCTCACCTCCACCTCCGACATACTGCCAAACAGCTCCAGCACATTAGTCACTGCTGCTCCACTCCAGAAATGCTTGGCCCATGTGTCCCCATCCAAAATGGCCGCTAGAATATGCATAGGAAGTGGGGTAGAACGTCAGGTGTTTGTAGCCAGTGTGTTCTGTGCTTTCCGTTTCCCATTGGTTTCTATTTCCGGATGGTGCAGTCAGGCTCCGGTCCGGGTGCGTGGGCCGGATGATCCGGACCCGAAAAATAGCGCATGTTGGAAAAGTGTCCGGAGTCCGGATCCGATCCGGCTCCGTTCTGTACGGAACGGACGCATGTGAACGTCCGCATAGACTTTGCATTGCTATGCGGAACGTACGTTCCGTTTGTACAGTATATGGTCTGGATCCGATCAGGCGAATCCGGACAACGAACGTCATGTAAACCAGGCCTATGCAGTATGGTAACATACGTTTTTCTTATGTCACAGTTCAGATATGATTTAGAAATTATTGTAAAAATGTTGTAACTAATGGCAAAATATATTTATCTTATCTAAGTCTGTGGGTTGGTACAGGTTACTGCTGTTCTCTCACTGAATAAACTCACAGTGTATTGCAAATACTTTCAAAATGTTAACCTAATTTAATATTTGTAGCATCTGACATATTTGTTAGGCACAAAAAGGGCAGCCTAACGGACATGTCTCAGATTGCAGAGTCATGAAAGTTATCTGGAAATCACATTTAAAACAAAGCTGCTATAACTGTAATCATTTCAGAAATGTAATCCTTGCAAAGAGACTACAAAATTAGCACTCTGATAGGGCTGTAAACATATTGACATGCAATATCATGATGTGAGCGAGCTGCAAAACAAATTATCCATTCAGTTTTGTAATGTAAGAAAGGTAAAATGATTTATGGATAGACATGATTCCACCAGAACCTTCCCATTCAGTTTATTTTACACTGAAGAATCTTCTGGGCATTTCACCAAACTGAAACACTAAATAATATTTTAACCTGCTGCAGTTAATACTTGGCGGGAGAAAAAACAAGAAAACTGCATTCCTAATAAAATCACAGTATCAACGCTGCCGTTAGTGCAAAAAGTCAGGGAGCCTCAGAGGAACAGCACTGATCTAAAATCCTTCTGCCATGCACGTCTCTTCATGTGTTTGTTCCTTAAATTTTCTCTTTGGGTAAGCACTGCCTTTTCAAGTACTTCGGCACTTGCACGGGAGAGGGCTGAAGGGTCATAAAGAAGTTTTATCTATGCTTCAAAAAAACTCATATAAACAGCTAAAGTGGTTATAATGTAAATTGAGTACAGTGGTATGAAACTTAAATGTCATCCCTGCTCTAAAACATTAAACACAGCATAAGAGCTAATAGGGGAACATGACTGGTATGAGGTTACACTTTGCTGGACACTGAAGTGGTTACTTGACGACTACAACAGATATTCAGAAGCTAACAATGCGGTACAAAATTACAGGTAGTCCCCATTAACAAAATAGGGGACTGTAGGTTCAGTCTAAACCCGAATCTGTTCTTAAAGCGGACCCAAACCAAACATTTTTTTAATTCAAAATATTTAGTTGCACCACTCTGACACATACAAAGATAAATAAACACTCCTTCAAGCCTATGAGCATTTCAGTGCATGCTTTTCACCCTTCTCTTTTCATAACTAGGGTTATACAGGTGGCAGCCATTAGCAATTCCTCATTTGCCGGACACCAGCTACTCCATCAGTTTGCCGGATTTTGTCCCAGCAATATGAAAGGAAGGGAGGGGTACCTTCAATAAATATAAAATATTTTATATTAGTCATCATGCAGCTGAAAAAAAGGCTGCTATTTATTATTATAATTTAGAAAAGATTTTATTTCTAAAAACTTGTATTTTTAATTTGGGTCCACTTTAAGTCGGAACACTGTGCCCTCTCTGTCCCCTGTACCTCCTTCTGTACCCTCGTGCCTTCAGTGTCCCCCTGTGCCACCCCCGCCCCCCTCCACTGTGTCACTTCTGTCCCCGTTTTATTAGTGTTGCCCTCTGAGCCACCTCTGCCTTCACTGTGTCCCTCTGAACCACATCTGCCCTCGTTTGTGCCTCCTTCTGTCCTAGTGAT
This sequence comes from Hyperolius riggenbachi, assembly GCF_040937935.1. NCBI lineage: Eukaryota > Metazoa > Chordata > Amphibia > Anura > Hyperoliidae > Hyperolius > Hyperolius riggenbachi. Next base: position 278,252,630 of record NC_090647.1, read on the forward strand.
CATCAGAATGTGCCTATTAGGTTTACACAAAATTTCACATAAAATTTTGCAATTACGATTATATGTAATTACGATCTTAAAATTGAACTGATTTAAGTAATCCACGCAAACATCCTGGGGGTCCCGGTGCTGGATCACCGGTTTAAAATGCATAAAATTTGTATGCAGAACACGGAACTTGCTATTTAGTATAGTGTACCACAAAAAAATGTCCCTTTACTAAGTTTAAAAAACACATTTTTGTAGCATTTTTTTAATGGATTTTCTCAAAAACTTTTTTTTTTTTTTTTTAAATGTTTTGACATGTTACCATTGTTGTGCCATTTGTATAGGCAGGTTGCTTCTGAGACTCCGAGTTGAGTATGGAACGGAAGTTTTAGAGTTGCAGGCCTTGGCAGGGTGTAGTTAATTCACCCTTGTCACAGCCTCTGGCTGCTGCATTCCATTGCCCTGATACATTTTTTCTTTAAACCCAGAATGAGGAAGCATCGGAGAGATGTGAAACACCACAGGCCTAAAATGTCCGTTTCATACTCGGATCCAACACCTGGAAGCTCATCCCTAGTTGCTAGCCTACAGTTCTCACTAAAGGTGACAGTGCTTGTATGTGTGTACTGAGGCATATGAAGCAGAAGAAAATTCTGTCTGCTGCATTTGGGGGAATGTTTTTCACACCTCTAAATATAATTATTATGGATTTTTCATAACGATTTGGGATGGTCAAGGAGTTGTACATCGTTCCAAATTTATGCAGGATTGTGCAAATTTTGTACGCAAATTTATGCAGCTTGACAATGGACCACTGCTTTTTTTGCTTTCCTGCCAGATGTAACAAAACTAATGGAACATAGTTAAGTTAGTCAGGCAATGCTGTCAACTTAAAAGACTGGAGAGTGAAAAAGGAGCAAAGCTATAAACACAAAATGTGTGGAATCATGTTTATGTGGAGAAGTGCTGAAGTGACCTGACTGAACTCACTGATCATGCCTGCTAAAATGAACATAAAAACACCTCTATAGTGCTTAGTGAGTATGGTATATTACGTATATTGACCACCTTTCTTTATTTCGGTAAATTAAGAAATGGCTATATTATGGGCTACCACAGACACAAGATGACCATTGTCAATTCTGTTGTGTGTTAGGTATAAACTTCTGCCTCGTGGCTCCAGACTGAAACTTTTGGTTGAGTGCAATAAAGAGATTCTGAATGGAAAGGAAGTAAAAAATTGCCAGAGCTTGTTCTGCCACTTCTTTTTTCCCATTAATAATTTTAAAGATTCAATCATCTTAATGAAAGATACAAACAGTCTGCTTTGAACAAGTGAAATATATGAGCTTAACTGAGGCCATGCAGGGCTCGATACATCAAGGGTACAATAAAGTACAAGAGATACAAGTCAATAGAGAACATGAAAAGGGGAGTCACATCAAGCTTTGCTGAAGAAGACAACTTTATCCCACAATTGGGCAGTAAGATGTTCAAGTCTGTATATCTGTTGTAGTCGTCAAGTAACCACTTCAGTGTCCAGCAAAGTGTGGCACATCCGCTGCTGGCCTATCAAGCAGTAGTCAAGTAGTGATTAATTAGATTTTGTGGGGGTTTCAGACCAGGGATTGAAATACCTAGCACACATATTATGGAGTCCTTGAGACAGTTCTGTTTATGAAGCAGTCCAAAGTTGCGGAGAGTGGTTGGGGTTGTGCTTGATAACTGACTTCACATTCTGATGTTTGTGAAGTACAATCCTCACTTGATGTTCAGCATGCTATGCTACAATGTTTAGAGCCACAATGCAAAGTACGGTAAGCATCATGTAAAAGCAAAAACTAATAGCACTAGAAAAAAACTTTACAACGTTTTAATTTATTTGCTGAGTGCTGATGTCCTGTAAAGCACAACTCTTTCTGAAGAGCATCAAAACATAAGACTCATGTTAAATTCACACTTGACGATCAAGCATAAGGGAAAGTCTATCATACCACATTAAGAATCCCAGGAATAAGTTGCAATATCTGGTAAAATACTTCATGGGGATTAATGTAAGAAAAAAATATCCAAAAGTAATACCATAAAAACCCCAAGAGTGTGGAGCTGGATGTGGCTGTCACATTAAGTATGGAGTAAATGTGCACTCTGGCAGATTATTCTTGGGAAAATGGCAATAAATGCAAGACAATCTCCAAATCCGTTAACAAGTCAGAGGTGAGTTTATAGCACTGCTCCTAACTGTGCCTAAAAAGCTATGGAAGAACTCTGGGCAAAACTTGTGCTAGCTCCAATCAGAGTGAGGAAGGGTGAACATTCCTGCCAGGTTTTAACATTTGTCTGGGATCTTTGTAGTAAAGATTTCCTCAATCATTCGAGTTAAACGTCTGTTGTCAACAATAAAAGGAATAAAATAATTTTTTCTCACTGGAGATACAAACAAAGTACCATTTAGCACAATGTGGGAACATTAATTGTTTTATAAGATTTTTTTTTATAAGATTTTTCTTATACTGGCCACACCTGTATCTGGCTACCTATACTGGGGAACACCTAAACATGGCTACCTATACTGGCCACATCTGTTCCTGGCTTCCTATACTGGGAACACCTAAACCTGGCTACCTATATTGGCCACACCTGTATCTGCCTTCCTATACTGAGGAACCCCTATACCTGGCTACCTATACTGGCCACACCTGTTCCTGGCTTCCTATACTGGTGAACACCTAAACCTGGCTACCTATACTGGCCACACTTGTGACTGGCTTCCTATACTGGGGAACACCTAAACCTGGCTACCTATACTGGCCACAACTGTACCTGGCTTCCTTAACTGGGGAACACGCAGCCTGTACTTGTAATACTGGGCCTAGCTAACCAACCCATAATCGCATGATCATGTATCTTGTACCATTTGCATTGTATAACTTTGTTCTATGTTGTTTAACCTTGTTATGTCTGTCATTCCTGTATCATTGTATATATTTATTTTTCAGAGCTTCAGAATATGTTGGCGCTTTATAAATACAATTAATAATAATAATAACACAAGAGATTTCATGCTGAAATTGATCGTGAATCACCCTGTGGTGTATGGGAATCCGATAAATCTTTCTCTAATTAAATCTGATCAGAGAGATTTGTCTCTTGGGCGACTCTGCCCATCATCGCTAGATGTATGGCCACCTTTAGATTTGTATTAGTGCAGGTTGAGCAGCTGTAGCTCAGAAGTGTAAATGATCAGAGATTTATTTTGGGGAGTAATTATGAAATTTAGTTTTGATTTGATTTTATGTTTTAAGCTTTTTTTTATACTCAAAATGTATACTAGACCTTTGCGTGACAACTTGATAAGTTACAGAAAAAAAGTTATGAAAATTAACAAACACTTTTTGCACAGAAATCCAGCAGAAACTGAAACGCTGAAGAGGCTAAAGGTGGCCATACATCTGGTGATTTTGTATCTGACTGACCATCCGAAACGATAATCAAATCAGATAATTATCAGTGCCGCAGTAAGCATGCCCGATTGACGATTCGACATGGTCGATCTGGTGTGCAGGGGTAACGGCGTGCGATATTGTGGCTATTGACTTGTGTACTTTTGCTGAAAGTTGATCATCATTTTGAAAATGCCATTTTATTTGAACAATGGATTGGATTTGTCCCTACCTATTATTTATATGACAGGGGTCCAAGTTATAAGAAATATCAAAAATGTATTCTAAGACTCGTTATGATTAAAATGAGGTCACATGTACCTCATTTGATAAACTGGATGCACAGCAATCCATTATTCTCAAGCTGCGCCTATGGCTTTTTTGTAGTTCAAGATAAGGACTGGTTAGTGCTAGGAGTAGGTGGTGGGTGGTTAGTTAGCGGAGGGTTAAGGTAAACGTTGGGTCACAGTGGGTGATAGTAGGATATTGAATAGATTACTAATATTCTACTATTGTGGATAATAGAATATCAGTATAATTACCAATATTCTATTACTGATATTTTTAGGCCTATTGTTCCTCATGGCTCTATTATAGAATTTGCCCTGTCTATGCCTAACACTAACTTTCCACCTAACTTTAGCCACCCCACACAGACTCCTAACACTAATCCTCCCCATTGTATACCTAACACTAATGGGCACCGCCATAGCCGTCCACATAAAATGTTGCTAATAGTGGTTATAACTGCTAAATTTATAGTCACAGTTTCTATCATGGGCAGACTCATCACCCTCTATTTATTTACTGTTTCAGGAACTCCGTGATCCCTTGCAACAATTATTACTGCCTAGCAGTAGCAGTGATCATTGGGGGACTTGGAGAACATTGATTGGTCTAGGGATCACATGATCCCATTTGCCAATTACTGCAGCCACAGGAGTCAAGGATTCGTATGATCGATCACTGCCACAGAAGGGGGGTTATGTGCACGCATGCCCATGCATGATCGTTACATGTCATGTACTTCCTGTACGCATTTTGAGAATGATCTCGTTTACTGGCTGTAACAGCAATCATTTTCACATAATAGGCAGATATTGGCTCAAGGGACACATATCCCCTTCCACCAATCCTTCATGCTTCAGAGGACATTGGGAGCACACGCATCCAGCAGAGTGAACGGACATGGCTCTATTGTCCATGCGGCTGAAACAGTTAATGGCTTCATTTTCACGATTGCCTCATTTAGCTTAAAAACAAAACAGAAGTAATGAACTTTTGAATTTTTCTGTACTAAACCCTTATCATCTGCTTTCTACATACAGGATAATAGCCTTTTGGCTTTTATTAACTTTTTTAGGAAACAGAACTAACTTATGGACTAACATATTGATTAAAAAGGGGGGTTGTAAGCTATGCAAATGAGTTCATTTGCATAGCCAACAACCCCCATTTTCTTAACTCTTTAAGTACTGGAAGACAGAAAAGAACTTTAGTCCTTTTTTAGTATGACTAGAACTATATGCAGGTATGGTTTGTACCGCTCATTCCCCCGTATCTATTACTTTCCCCTGTGAGCTTGCATAACCACGCCCACCCCAAGCACAGTCAAGCATATAAATGAGCGGATTGCACATGTTCAGAGAGTTCAGTCAGTAGCTAGTTGGAAGGTGAGGTGTTTTTAATTTCCTTTTCTCCCATTCAGTTGACTTGGGCTTTTGGAATAGTTTCCACTAAAAAGCTAATAGAAACTAGCATTTTTGCATGGTTGGAGTAGGACTCACCAGACTTGGGACACTTTGGCACAGTTGATGAGCTTAAGCACGTTAAAGCCTGACCAAGAGCCCCTGTCGCTGTTTTCCTGTTGTCTGCTGCAGCCCCTCTGTATTTATATATGCATGTATATTAAAGAGAACCAGAGATGGGTTTTAAGAATGCTATTAGGACACAGAGACTGGTTGTGCACACTATCACCAGCCTCTGTTACTATACCGTGCCCCCCCCCCCCCCCCTGCGCTCTGCTGTCCCCCCCAAAAAAGAATGCCATGCTAGCGACATGCAGCATGTCGCCAGCAGGCTGTTTACATGCAGGATGTCACTCTCCGAGGATCCCCCACCTCCTCTATAGCGCCGCTCCCTGCCTGCGTCCCTTCCCTCCCCGCCTCTGTAAGCTGATTGGAGGGAAGGGATGCAGGTGGGGACCGGTGCTATAGAGAAGGCGGGGGAGCGATGGAGAGTGACATCCTGGATGTAAACAGCCCGCTAGCGACACGCTGCATGTGGCTAGCTCTGTGTTTTTTTTGGGGGGGGGGGGGGGGGGGACAGCAGAGTGCGTGGGGGGTGGGGGGGGGTGGAGCAGCAAATAGTAACAGAGGCTGGTGATAGTACGCACAGCCAGCCTCTGTGTCCTAATAGCATTCTTAAAACCCACCTTGAGTTCTCTTTAATCAATAAACTTTTATACATGATAGCTGCACACACAATTCCGTTAGTAAACCAAGGCCACCATTTCTCATGCTGAGTGGATCTTTCAGTGATCACTTTGGTCAGGGCTGCTGAAGAATGCAACATATTTGTGGACTAAGGTAATGATTGCATAAGACTATGTAATGAATCATAGCCAATGTGGCAGCTCAGTACTGATCTGACTTGTTGGTTTGTATTTTGCTTTGCATTACATAATTAAAATTAAAACCCCAAGTGTGAAGAAGAAACATAGTATTATGATCAGCATTAAGCTTGGTGCATGGACGAAACAACATGGTAAGAAGTGAATAATTCATTGTCATATTTTGAAGGCAGAGACTGCATCATTCAGCTCAAAGAGCAGAGTACTTCACTGCAATGATTTCTCTATAGGGACAGTGACAAAGTGGCTCCTACCAAGGAAGACAAGAGCACTGAACTGTCTTCCCAGTGCCATAAATCAACACTGTATCCTACAGGATGTCTCCCTGGTACAAACATACCATCAATTTTTCAATAACAATGTTAAATAATGAAACATTTGACTGTGACAACAGTAATGAAAAATGAAATATTTTGCACGCTAAAGGCTTCACAAAAAGAGACACTTAATATTTTCTTCAAGTCAAAAATAATAAGGAAAACAAACATATTACAAATTTCCTGGTACTAAATTAAAGTCATTTTTGTTCAATAGATATGAAAAAATAATCAGATAAGAAATTCGTACAATCATTACGTTATTTTGAACATTAAACGCAAACTTCAAACATAAAAATGTCTCTGCTAGATCATTATGCAGCATTTAGCCCATGTGTCAAAACATCATCCTGCATGGGTACACTGTTATATTTTTAAAAAGCACACCCGTCCTAACTTTGCATGTCGCCAAGAGGCATTAGGCATTGGGCAGTGGGCAAAAATGGAGGAGGCAAACCTGGTAATTTCTATGAACCAGTTTATTCCAACTTGTTTTTGGTGTGTCTATTTTTCAAAGGACAGCTCTAATAGGTACCATTTTTTTGTAACAGTAGATGTGTTGCTATTCATTTGATGAAAGGCATCCATCCACTTTAAAAGTGCAGCAATCCAATGTGTCAGGGGATTCTGCAACAGACCACAGTGTCACTCTGAAATTGCAGCGGACCCAACAACATGGACAACATATACCCACAATACAGATATGGTACTGCAAGCTGTAGTGTGAATAGGAGAGGTACACTCCATGCAATCGAGATATGTGATCTGATTGTGCTAAAAATATATAGCCTATTGGTCACTGGCAACTGATCTCAAGCTCAAAATTGTTCAAAATACCAGTTATCGCTCCATGTATACGTCTGATTTTGGCAGCGTTTTTCCTCTAATTTTTTTATTGCCATCCAATCAGAAAAATGACCAAAATGAAAAAAAAATTGCATACTTGGGTAAACCAGCTTTCTTTTGTATCCGATATGGAAATTGATCAGATCTTTTGTTGGGAGTAGTGAAAATTGCATGGTATGTACCAGGCCTAAGGGCTCGTTTCCATTTGCGCGCTTTCAGCCATGCTTATGGAAACACAATCGCAGGGACATCAGACAGTGCATAGACTGGACTGTCTGCTGTTTCCATACATGCGCTGCGATTCACCACTGAGGTACAGCACATGGTTGCCTGCATTTTAGGTGATTTTGGCCCTCGATCCCATTCAGTATAATGAATTGGATTGCAAGCACTGCCCACAGGGGAGTCACGTGCAATGCAGAGGCGCGCGGCTCTGCGTTGCAAATGGAAACGAGCCCCAAGACGTGTAGGAGTTCTAAGCTCTTCCCAAGTTACTAAGATGTGCAAATATACCACTAGTCTGCAACCAGTATGGGTTTATTACTTTTATTCTGCCATCGCCTAGTAATTTGGGGTTACTACTAATTTCTTATGCTGCCTTGTACCATTCACACCATGCATGTGTAAGGTTTCTGACTGTTAAACCAGGGCTGTGGAGTCGGAGTAGTGGAGTCGGAGCAATTTTGGGTGCCTGGAGTCGGAGTCGGGAAAAACTGCACTGACTCCTAAAGAATTTAAACTGTAATTAAAATAGAAAATATGATAAAATTTTCTATTTCTCAGATAATAGTCATCATAATTTATATATACAGTAATAGTTGTGCTTAGTCCACAAAATTAGTTATTTGTGCTGCTTCAATAAAGCAGTCCTCGTATTTTTAATGTCAGATATACATATCTGATTGTGACTGTACAATATATAGGATGTGTACACAGGAATCTCTTATACAGTATATACTAAATAACATCTATGCTGTAAGAATAAAGCCTGATGTGTAGCCGTGTCACTAATAGAGATGGTCAATGAGATGGAAATAATTCTGCGTTCATGCTGATTTATGCAAATGTATGCACTCATGAAATCAAATAATTAGATATGTTGTTAAAATTTGGTTTGGGGACTATGAATTAAAGGGTACCTGAGACGAATGAAAAAGAAAAGTTTTATACATACTCCAGCCTCCTTCAGGCCAATCAGTTTCTTGCTGTCCTCCTCCACCACTTGGATCTTCTGCTATGCGTCCCGGTAATTAAGCCAGTCAGAGCAGTCCGGCCATGCGCCGCTCCTACAGCCAGGAGCATTCTGCACCTACGCAATAGTGCTGCGCAGGTGTAGTACACTCCCGGCGGCGGAGTGTGTGCATGCGCACTACGCCAGACTGGCTCAAGTACCTGGACTCATAGCAGAAGGTCCAGGTGGCGGAGGAGGACAGCAAGGGACTGATTAGCCTGAAGGGGGTTCGAGGAAGCCCCAGGTATGTATAAAACTTTAATTTCATCTGTCTCAGGTTTACTTTGTTACACAGTAGTACTATACTCTACATATGCACTCCCCAAAGAGCTGCAGGGAATCCACTGAGAATGTTGTGGACATTGAACCAGAGTTGTTGTATATCACCTATAAACCTGGTTCAGATTGTGCATGAAGAATGTGTAATAGAGGAAGAATCGCCTCATTCCCCTGCAGAGTACCTGCACATTATTCTTACATGTACCCACAGTTACATTGTCTAGGGCTTGACAGATGGTCTTTGTTCCGGCCTGTACCTTTTACAAGTACTCTTACCATGGACTAGTTTTAGTCTATGACTAAAGGGAATAAATATGGCAGTCTACATATCCTTCTCACTTCAGTTGTCTTTTAACTGGGGTGCCCCAGGGCTCAATCCTCTCTCCCCTGCTTTTCACGATTTACATGTTACCGCTGGGAAAACTAATCCAAAAGCATGGCCTGACATACCACTGCTATGCAGACGACACCCAACTATATCTTTCCTTCAAGCCTGGTGTGACAGACCCAACTCTAACTATAAACGCCTGCTTACGTGAACTACAGCAATGGATGAATGACAACTGGCTGAAACTAAATGCAGACAAAACTGAAGTCCTTCTGATAGGAGGGCAGAGCATGATAACAAAACAACTTAACTTGCAGTCTTCACCACTGGGAATAGGAGGCACGGATCTGCGCAGCTCTGATCATGTGCGTAGCCTGGGAGTTCTAATTGATTGGGATTTAAACTTCAGAACTCAAATCTCTGCTGTGGTGAAATCATCCTATTTTCACCTGAAGAACATTGCAAAAATCAAGCACCTCATACCCCCAGAAGATCTGCCAACCTTAGTCCACGCCTTCATCACATCCCGACTGGACTACTGCAATGCTCTCTACACTGGCCTTCCAAAAAAGGTCTTGTACCGACTACAGCTGATACAGAATACTGCTGCCAGACTGCCTTACCAACCAACCCCGTCACTGCCACATAACGCCAGTCCTGCACTCCCTTCACTGGCTACCTATAGAATGGAGGGTCCTATTCAAGATCGGCCTACTGACATTTAAATCCCTGAATAATCTAGGCCCTGGATACATGAAAGATATGTTGCAGCTGCGTAGCAATCCCCGCATTCTCAGATCAACAGGTTCTAATAATCTAGTCATACCCAGAGTCCACTTGGAAACTTTTGGTCCCAGAGCCTTCTGTCATGCTGCCCCTACGTTTTGGAACTCCTTACCTCAACAGATCAGGACAGCCCCATCCCTGGACGTGTTTAAATCCAGACTGAAAACCCACCTGTTCAGTCTGGCATTTGCAGAAATATAACTTTTGTTGTGTGAATACTTCATCCTACTAATTACTGAATCTGAGAGAGCCTAAGCGCTTTGAGTCCTATGGGAGAAAAGCGCTATAGAAATGTTATTGTATTGTATTGTATTTTAAATTCCTAAGCAATGGCAGTTAAGAGCCGAATTTCATGTTACATACTTTCAATCAACAAGATTGTAATACGCAAATTAGAGGAGTCGAAGTCGAGGAGTTGTAGTCAGAGGAATCCTAAACGGAGGAGTCGGAGGATTTTTGTACCGACTCCACAGCCCTGTGTTAAACTGAGCAAAACTGAATTACTTTACATCGGTTTGCAATTTAGAAGAACAAAAAGTAGTTTAGTGGCAACCGGAGAACATGTAGATTTGTATCTGTATTTGAGAGGTCAGAAATGTAAGACAATATTGAAGAGCATATCAAAACAGTTGGTAAGCCTAAAGGGGAATAGAAGTAAGAGGTATACGGAGGCTGCCAAATGTATTTCCTTTTAATCAATACCAGTTGCCTGGCAGCCCGGCTGATCCTCTGCCTCTAATACTATTAGCCATAGCCCCTGAACAAGCATGCAGCAGATCCGGTGTTTCAGACTTTAAAGTCAGATCTGACAAGACTAGCTGCATGCTTCTTTCTGGTGTTATTCAGATACTACTGGAGAGAAATAGACCAGCAGGGCTGGCAGGCAACTGGTATTGTTTAAAAGGAAATAAATATGGCAGCCTCCGTATACCTCTTACTTCAGTTCCCTTTTAAAGCATAGAGGCTCTATCAGCGATGCATGCAGGGAGTGTTTGTTAATGGGAAAACTATAACGAGACAGCTTTCAGTTACTGGGGTCTTGCAGGGGTCTTTCATGGAGGTGGTGTCTAATACTGGGGGTCATTTCTTGTCACTGGGGAGCAGTCTGTAGCTCAAGGTCTGTTTTAGGGGTTAGGCGGTCTTTAAACTGGAGGTTTATGATTAGAGCTCTGTCTTGAAGGACTATTACTTAAGATAGGGAGGGAGGGGCCAACTGTTACCAGGATCTGCCATAAGCACTATCAGGTACAGACTAACCAGCAAGCTCATGGTGACCCAGAACTCATTGGAGTGTGTAAGGGACTACAATGGTCCTAAAAGCCCCCTTACTAAGATGTTAAGAAAAACAAAAATTTGCTTTCCTAAAACAGAAAGAATTTGCGATAATTCAGGTTGGAGTGAGCTCGAGATGTCTCCCAGAGCACCACTGCTGAATATATGCAAATTAACCATTGTACCCTTAGAAGCTAAACACACCTCCAGAACCGCTGGAATGCAATGATGTGTCAGCTGACATACTGGGGTATGTCATAGGGTAGGTTTTTTTTCCTTGGACATAAATTCTGCCTAATTATGTTATTTAAAGAAATCCTGTACTGAGAAAAACGGCCCCTGGGGGGTACTCACCTCGGGAGGGGGAAGCTTCCGGATCCTATCGAAGCTTCCCCCGTCGTCCTGCGTCCCACGGGTGTCCCTTCTAACGTCGGCAATGTAAATATTTACCTTCCCGGCTCCAGCGCAGGCGCAGAAGCGGTGCTGCGCTCTGAAGTAGGCGGAAATACCCGATCTCAGTCGGGTCCATTCTACTGCGCAGGTGCAAGTCTCCGGCACCTGCGCAGTAGAGCGGACCCAACTAAGATCGGGTATTTCCGTCTACACAGCCGAAACAGCGCCCCCGCTGGAGCCTGGAAAGGTAAATATTGAACAGGCTGATGGATTTGTCGGGCTGGCTTTGAAGGGCTGCAGCAAGACCCCCGTGGGACAGAGGAAGATGGGGGAAGACTCATTAGGATCCGGAGGCTTCCCCCTCCCGAGGTGAGTACCCCCCAGGGGACGTTTTCCTAGTTACAGAGTCTCTTTAGGAAAAAAATTCTGCTTAATTTTGTTGTTATACTGCCAATTTTCTATTTGGGGACATTCAGCAGGCTGATTAAAAGCCTAATTGTTATTTGGGGGAAATAAATGTGCTGACCTATTGCCATACTTCAATCTCACTGCCTAGGTTTCACTTCAAATCAAAGAAGAGAAGGGGTCAAAAAATAAAGCAAAACAAAAAGATGAATGACAGTTGGTCAGCACAGAAGAGAAAGCTTGATTAGTGAACAGATAATCAGGTTGTTTGTACTCCTCAAGAGGTGAGTTTTGACATTGGGAGTATCTTAAGGGATGGTGAGCACTGAATGAGTTATGGAAGGAAAGGACTGGCGACAGCTTAAGGGCTCATTTACATTGCAGGAAAAAAAGCAGCGTATTCTGGAACGAAGGGAAAAAGGTAAAATCGGATGATGAGTGCATCATGTTATTAATAGGATGTGTTCACACTGTCAATCGGTACTCAAACGTAATGCACATGGATCGCAAATGCAAAGTTCCAACCTATTGCAATCTCCTCAACTATATTATGAACGTACCGCTTCTGACCGGCTCACAAAGCTCTGCTGTCACACCAACAGCAGAGCGAGTGGGTTTCAGCGATGGGAGTGGCGCGATCAGCAAGAGAGACGGGTCAGAGCAGAGTGACGTCGGTGAACTTGTTTTCTTACCAAAAGTCTCTGGTCCTGAAGGGGCCAGAGACTTCTGGTAAGGAAAAGTTGTGTTGAAAAACATTTCCTGTGAGAAACCTAAAAATAAAAAGTTAAGTGAATAGGGGCCAAGGTGTATGTTCAGCAATTTTTTATTTTTTTTTGAGATTAGTGTGTCACAGGTTGACAGAGTGATGATTGATAAAGGGAGCAACTTATAATTGTATTAGCTAGATATCAAATATTAATTTCTTTCGCCACAGACAATAAACTATTGATTTCAATAAGCTCAAGTGTTTAAAAAGTCCAATAATCACCCAGTGTATGGCCAGTGTTATCAGTGTCCACATCTGCACAATCCACATACTATTCTTCTTGTAGACCGATAAGGTTGAATAAAAGATCATCAGGTAAAAGGGATACTGTAACCCTACTAATGTAGTTTCACTTAATGACTTTGCACAGAGCAGTGGTGTATACTAAAACATATAAATCAATTAGTAATTAGTTGTTATTAATCTCAAAGCTGTCCAGGACCGTTGCGTGGGCAGAAAAGTCATAGTTGCAGCCTACTTCTGCCTGTCCTTTGCTCTTTGTACAATGTTGTAAGTCAGGCTGTTTTTGTTCATGTTTTGTGTAGCTGATTTACTATCATCTTTAGCTGCTCATTGGTTTATTACAGGATTCTGCAAGAGCCCTGGCTGACAGCAAGAGCTGCTACGGTTTATTGCTTGCATACTCCCCCAGTCCAAAGAGCAAAATACTTCATTTCAACTGTGTGATAAATCTCCTCTCATGCAACTGCTGGTTAAGTGGTGGGAAAAAATGCTGAAGCAAAACTCATTAAAAGTAATCAAACTGGAATTCAGACCATGTGTTAAAATAACTGCAGCAGTTATATTTTGTGCTTTCTTAACAACAAACAGCTCCACATGGAGGTGAAGAGCATTAATGGATTTTTTTTCATTTCCCAACACATGCTACAAATGACGTTCCTGAAGGTATCAAAATGTAATAATCAACATTTTATTGTGCCAGATATGAGATCTCCTCCCTCCCATAAACCATCTTCGTAAGTCAGAGTTTATGGAAGTGAAGTATAGGCAGTCACATAAAACTGTGATGTTCTGTAAGGGAAGACACAGGCTCAACGTGAAGCACAATGGAATCGGAGAGTCCAACTTACAAAGGGTACAATTATGCTGTAACAAGTTACGTGAAATGGCAGCAAATTTTTAAAGTAATTACAAGAAATTCATACTTCATTACTATATACATGCATACAGCAGTGGCTTTATGATGAGGTTCCTGGTCAAAAATGTACACTGTAAGGCAGTGAGGGTTGCCTGTGTCCGCTAAATTATTATTATTATTACACATTTTTATAGCACCAAAATATCCAGCAGCCCATTACAGAGCATATAATGAATCCATTTCATTCACTCAGTTGCTGACAACTTAATATCTGTATGGGGCAGCACAGTGGCATAGCGGTTAGCACACTCGCCTTGCAGCGCTGGGTCCAGGGTTCCCAGCCAGGGCACTATCTGCACAGAGTTTGTATGTTCTCTGCGTGCCTGTGTGTTTCCTCCGAGCACTCCAGTTTCATCCCATATCCCAAAAACATACAGATAAGTTAATTGGCTTCCCCCTTAAATTGGCCCTAGACATACACTACATGTTACATATATAGACATATGACAATGGTAGAGATTAGATTGTGAGCCCCTCTGAGGGACAGTTAAGTGACAAGACAATATATATACTCTGTACAGCGCTGTGGAAGATGTCGGCGCTATATGAATACTAATAATAGTCTTTGACCAATTTATTGTAGGAAAGCCAATTAATGAAAGCATGTTTTGAGGATATGTATGGGAGACTGGGTACCCAGATGAAACCAGTAAAAATGGGGAATTTACAAACCATGCAGATAGGGTTCTGTCCAGAATATGAACATACAGCTCAAGTGATACAAGGCATGAGTGGTAATTTACCTAGGCATCACCATGTCCATTTTTTATTACAACAGTGCTACAGAAGTTGTTGGCAAAATATAATCAGTATGTAAAACAAATTAGATAGAGGCCTCGATTCACAAAAGCGTGTTAACTTAGTTAGCACGCCTAAAAGCTTTGGGCGTGCTAACTACAGTGCTAAGTAGTTCGTACGCCCACAGCTTTTACGCATCACGCGCAAAGTTCAGCGCCGCGTGGAGCTCGCGGAACGGTGCACTGGGTGCGCCCGAATTGTCGCACTACATGATTTTTCGGGCGCACCCGGTGTGACATTAAAGGCGCATCTAGTGTGCAGTTTTCGGCGCACCCGGTGTGTCGTTCTGCGCACACCGTGTGGCGCTAAACATTGCACGCACTAACTTAGTGTGCGAAGCTTACGGTGACCTAAAGCCCTTTAGGCCTGCTAAGGGCCTTTTCACAAGCGTGCTAACACTTAGCATGCTTTTGTGAATCGAGCCCAGAGCAACATCAATACCAAAATACAACAGAAGAGAGCCTTACGGGTCAATCTGTTTATCATACAAGTTTGCTTCAGCCACTCCATGGGAACATGGAAAGGCCCAATGATAAAAGACTGTAATATGAGTATGAGCAGGGCCGGATTTACCATAAGGCGCTGTAGTAGGCACGTGCCTACCTGCACCTTATATGGTCATAGGCGGCTCCTGAATGCCCCCTATACAGCGCAAAAGAATAGCAGAGCGCAAAATTATTCACCCCCTGCCCTGCAGACGGAAGCCGAACAGTGAGTGTCTCCGGCGGCTGCTCTATTGATGAATGCATACACCATTCCCCTACACAGTATGGAAGAGTGCGAGATCACCCGGTTTGCCCGCTCCCAGCACAATGCCGCCCCTGCAGACATTAGCCGCCCAGCGAGTATCCCCGTCGGCGGGATCACGCCCCCTTAGGCGGAGTGTTTTGCACCTGTGCAGTAGCAATTTTTTACTTTTTGCACAAACGAAGAATGCTCCCAGCGAGGAGATCATGATCATGATCAAGGAGGCACTGGGCCACGCATGCAGCATTTGGAGGGGGACAGCGGAGAAATGGAGCAGTGCAGAATGCTGGCGAAGGACTAGGAGAACTTCAGGGGTCAGGGAGGAGCCCCAAGTAAGTAACTGGCAACCTTAAATTTCACTTAAAGTAAATGTGAAATTAAAAATAAAAGGCTGATACTTATCTTTGGATCCTAGAGCGCTTTCCCTATATCGCCTCTTGGTCCCCATGTTCCAGCGCTGTTCCCCATGAAAGTTACGCTGCTTTGGGTAACAGTCGCATAACCGAGTGCTCCCAAGGACTGGCATGGAGCTGCCCATCTTCAGGAGCACTCGGGAATACGAGTGCTACCCAAAGCCTTACAAGGGCACCCAAAGGCGTATTCGACCAGTTGGTTGGATCCCTCTACTGGGAGCGCTGGAATGAGGGGACCAAAAGGAGACAGAGAAGGCTTAATAGGATCCATAACCTTTTACCTCACATTTACTTTAAGAGTAAAGGCATGCTTTATGGAATGGGGGATAATGGAATGGTCATTGTCCAGGCCTGGGGGGGTATTGTATAGGCCAGAGGCTGCTTAGGAGAAGTTCCCAGGGCCAGGGTGGGAGGTAGGCTTTATGGGGGGAGGGGGAATGGGAATTCTTGTCTAGACTTTAAGTGGGGCTTGAAAGACCAGCCCTGCTATCTGTCACATGCGAGTTTACAAGCTGACGCTGGCCGGTCCCCGTGCCCCTCTAGCTCAATCCATGCTGTGCGTTTGCCCTCTCCGGCTTTATTAAAGCTGAATGGGTAAATATCTCATACCCAAATTCACATGCTTTAAAGGACCACTGTAGGGAGAAGAATATGGAGGCTGTCATGTTTAAACAATACCAGTTGCCCGGCAGCCCTGCTGATCTATGTGGCTGAAGTGGTGTCTGCATAACACCAGAAACAAGCATGGCGCTAATCTTGTCAGATCTGACAATGTCAGAAACAACTGATATGCTGCATGCTTGTTCAGGGTCTATGGCTAAAAGTATTAGAGGCAGAGGATCAGCAGGATAGCCAGGCAACTGGTATAGCTTATAAGGAAATAAATATGGCAGCCTCCATATCCGTTTCGTTACAGTTGTCCTTTAATAAAGCCAGAGAGGACACACACAGCAGGGATAGAGCAAAAAGCGTATGGGGATAGGCCAGTCAGCATTTACCTGTATACTTGCGATCATGATAGGCAGCTGGGCATATTGTATATTGTTGGTATTCTCTACTTGTCTACTAGGTAATCTATGTTTTTATTTCATAAGGAAAGGGAGCGTAATGGGGGAGTGGCCTATGCTTAGGGGTGGGGTTTAGGGTGCCAGATCTTCTGTGCCTATAGGCTCCTGAGCTGTAAATCCGGCCCTGAGTATGAGTCCCATTTTCTAGCATTCCCAAGACCATGAACATTACCACATGTCTATTTAGAAAAGTATAGTCCTGTGTCATATTGTATATTTTGGAACAACTGTGGAAAATGTAGTAACATAAGGCAAAATGGATGTTGATGTCCTATTTGGGCACCAATATGTGCAAATAGGACGTTTAATAAAAGTCCATTTGCCAAAAATACACACACACACACACACACACACACACACACGTGCAGGTTTTAACCCCTCAATGGAGGGGCGTGAAGTGGTTAAATCACTTAAAGGGAAATGGAGGCAACGCAAGCATTCAATTCTGTGTAACTGTAAGAGTCTACAAGAAATAATAACATCTTTAAAAAGTCACTTTTTAATACTACTGAAAGAGAAATCCAACAAACCTTTGACCAGAGTAGTTGTGTGCTTGAAAAGGAAGTTCCTTCCTCCACTCTGTAGTACCGTAGCTCCCTTACTGGTCAGCAGCAACAGTGCACAATCCAAATCAATGAATCTTCCAGCCACTGCTAGCACAAGCAGGTGCTGACTGGCAGAAGGGTTGTGTGACCTTTTATGTAGAGTACAAGATTAGCTGTGCTAAGTGCCTGCAAAAGGCCTGTCTTACGCTAACACAAGGTTGAGGAGTCCAAAGAACCCCTCTCTTAATTACATCAAGAAAAAAAACTTGTTTAAATTTTTTTTCTCACTTTCAATGTTTTTAACAAGAACTGGTCGCTAAGATAAGACTGTCTTAAATACAACTTTTAGCATGTACAGTAATTCTACTAGAGAGTATGTTTGAATTGATTACATAATAACATAACACACTTCAATGTTTTAACTTTAACCTACAAAGCTCTCCACAACCTTTCTTCCCCCTTAGGTCAACCAAAACCTCTTAACTTCCAAGACACATCCGTCTGTCCACAAACCTCTCCAACTATAAGCACAGACTAGCATAAAATCTAATTTAGGAGATTCCACTTTCGGCTTCTGGAAAAGCTGTGCTAGCTTACAGACACAGCAAACCTGGACATAAGTCTTCTGTATTCCCACACCTCTTGTTTAACCACTTCAGCCTTCAGTGTTTTTTCACCTTATGCATCCGAGCAACTTTTACCTCCCATTCATTCACCCATAACATTATCACTTATAACAAAAAATGATCTATACCTTGTTTTTTTCACCACCATTTAGGCTTTCTTTGGGGGATACATTTTTCTAAGAATTATTTTATTCTAATTGCATTTTAACGGGGAATATTAAGAAACAAATGGAAAAAATGCATTATTTCTCAGTTTCCGGCCATTATAGTTTTAAAAATACTACATGCTAGTACGGCGCCAATATTTGATATGGAAATAGAGGTGCATTTTTTTCAGTTTTGCATCCATCACTATTTACAAGTTCATAATTTAAAAAATAATAGTAACATACTATCTTGACATGCATATTAAACACTTGCAGTCCCTAAGGTAACTGTTTTTTTTTTTTATTGTAATTATTTATTTTTTTATTAAAAGTTTTATTTGGGTATTTTTGGGAGAGTGTGCAAAGTAAGGAGTTAATTATAAATGTAAATGTGGGGATGTTTATAAAAAAAATGTATGCAGGTGTAACTTTACTATTTGGCAACAAGATGTCTTTTTTTTTTCTAGGCGCCCTGTAAGTGTACTATTTACGCTTACAGGAAGTGAAGAGCAGATGTGTAGCTTAGAATAATCGCTGCTTCTCATAGAAGCCAGAGATCATTCTAAAGGAGACTTACATCAATGAATGGGAACTGTGTTCCCATTCTTTGATCTCTGAGATAAGTGGCAGCGGCGACAATGCACGCGATCGGTGGCGAGCGGCTGCCTTTTGGACATAGCAGCTACATTCAAAAGGCTTAAGTAGTTAATACCTATTCCTTTAGATTGTAAGCTAGCATGTTAATATTTCAAATTTGCTGTATAAATAATATATTCCACAATTTTTAGCAATAGTCAGCCGAGTATGTATTATGAGAGCGTCGGGTGAGCTGGGCATCGCTTCATGTCAATAGTTAAAATATCAGTAATAGAATTGACAATATTTTACTATAGACATACCCAGTCTTCTATTCTAACCCTGCCTTCTATATTTGTGTATAAACCGATCTGAATAGAAGCCTAAAGAGGACCTTCATACTAAATACAAAAAATCCAGCAGCCTGCAAGAAAAAGAAAGGGACTTTGGGACAGCATCGCGGGACAAGGCTTCTCTTTCTTTTTCTTGCAGGCTGACAGATTTTTGTATTTAGTATGGAGGTCCTCTTTAAGTAGATAGTTTTACATATGAAACTAGTGAAAAGTGATTGACTTGAGTAGTATAACCCTCGAGTGGGACACGCAGTAGCTACTGCTGAGTTTCATTAATCAAAATAAATGCCCCCCAATATAGCTTGCCTGATGTGCCCCAAATATAGCTTGCATGATGTGCCTCTAGTATTAGGTTGCCTGCCTCACCCAGAATAAAAAGCCTAGTATGCCCCCCAGTATTAGGTAATCCCTCTTCTCAATATAGCTAGTCAGCTGTGCCCCCATATAAGGCAGTTCCCTCCCCAGTATGAATAGCCGGTGCACCCATGCACCCAGTATTAGGTAACTCACTACCTAGTATAGATAGCCAAATTTGCCCCCTTTATTAGATAGGACCCTCCCCAATATAAATAGCCTGATATGCCCCTAGTATTAGGTAGCCTCCGCCCCATATGCAGAGAGGACCGTTTCCCTGTTTATGTATTTTGACTAACCTGGATGATGCAGCAAATTGTAAGTGGTGGTTTTTTATTAATTGCATCATATTTTAAAGTTGTTGTTTTTTTAAATCTACCCTCCTTTAAATTTGTCTCCTAACATCAGTGTTCCCCTTCGTTAGAGTGTGTTCTGCGATTGGACTGCCTGTCTGTAACTACTCCGCCCCTTTTGCATTTTTTATGGACTTTTGAAGTCATGTGTGCCTTTGTGCAGATTAACACTCTCTTTACAGTTTTCAGATATTTGCAGACATCCGAACGGAAGTACGCCATTGCTACCTGAGCGGAAACGGTAATTACATCTTTTGAGAGATTAGCATCCCTCGTGTACAGCTAATACATGCGGCTATGTTATGGAGCAGGAGGAGTTTCTCCCACCACATCTGATGAGTAATAGCTTGCTGTAAGCTATAAAACAGGGGTCCCCAAACGTTTTCAGTCAAGGGTCGGGTCAACATACTTCAGACTGCTGGGGGCCGGAACATACATAAAATGATGTTGAAAAACATTACATTGAATGTAGGTACTGATTCTGTGCCAATGATGCCCAGAGGAGAACTCCCAGCAGCAGCCATTCAGTCATGCGGCGCGTGAAGAACGTTTTTGTGCACCAGACAGTGAAGCATAGCCAGGTGACAACCTGCCGTCCAATTGGACAGCAGTGTCACCTGAAGTAGAATTGGATTGGAAGCCAGTAAATGACTGCTCGCTGGCTTCTACAGTATGAGGATGGGTGGTGCCAGCACTACCATTCTATATGCGGGGCACCGACATTTAAATGTGCAGTGGGCCACATCTATATAGCATATAAATCCAGCCCACCAGCACAGGAGTACAAAAAAAAGCAGGTGCTGGTGCAGCCCTGTGCACCCATACACTGTCCCTACCTGCTGTGTGTGTGCGTGGCTTTATTGCAGCCGGTGTTGCTGCACATATGGTAGAATATGGTAGCGAATACCAGTGAAAAAGTCTGGAATAAAGCTGGAGACCACACGCACAGCAAATAGCAAATGAAACACAGAGATGGGTCAGCCGGCATCTGCCTATATATTCACATGCTGGTTGCAGGCAGTCGGTGACAGTCTTATATGCACCACCCTGTATTTATTGATCAAGGAGTAAAATTACACAGAAAACTAATGTGCTGCTGTATTTTAGCTGTGACTGATTTTTCTCTCCTGTGTTACTGATTTAACAGCATGGAGTGTAAAAAGGTAGACATACATGGCTTAGATCTTCTGACAAACTCAGTCATCACTGATTCTTTGGCTGCAAGACTTCACGCACAGCTGACTGTCGAGGCTTGATTTATTTTTTCCCCCAGCACATTTTGGGTGCTGAAAAGCTCAGCTTATATTCAAGTACATATGTTAACCATCCATCTTCATGCCTAACACTAACCCCTCTCCTAATGCCTAACACTAACATCTTTCTAAAGCTCTATTGTAGCCAATCAGGTATTTAAAGCAAAACTACTAGCCATTTCACAAATTATTAGCAGTTTGGTTAGTATTGCCTAAAAGTGGTAATGGAAGTATTAGCTGATCGGCTAGTATTAATGCTAGCTGATTAGAAACTGATAGCCGATTGGCTAGTATTGGGTGCCCGATTCACATGCTCGCCACTGTAAGACCGCAATTTAACACTGTGGTCTATTACACACCAGTGGAAGACCATTCCCAATTCAACTGTTCCTGTCAGCAAGCTAAAATCTGGCTACGTTAAATATAACAGCCTACTGATTGACAATCAGCTTTTCTGCCCTTTGTGTAAAACCAATTAAGGCAAGTCAGAATAAAAGTTTGGCTGATTAAAGGACACCCGAAGCGAAAATAAACAAACGATTGTATCCATCTTCCTTCTCCTAAAAATGACAGTTTTATTTTATGTTTAAATGTACTTTTTAAGTTTTAAATGTTTTATGGCTTTTGCTCAATGACACATCCATTTAAGTATGCCAGAGCTAAAATCTATGAAGTATTGACCCTTTTTATCTCTTTTCTGCTCTCAGAAGCCATTTTCTGCTAGGAAAGTGTTATATAGTTGGAATTTCTTATCAGTGAAGGTCACACTGTAGTCATTTCCTGTCTGAGTCAGGACTAAGTCAGCCACTTACATACCTGATATTTAACTCTTTCAGGCTGAGAAAGAAAAAAAGGAACCCAGCACAGTTATTAGTGTGCTTTAGGGTTGCCGCGGTATACCGGTATGACGCTATACCGCGGTTTGATTGTGCATGGTAATCATACCATGCACAATCTCGTTTTACTGGTCTTAGGGGGCGGGCAACCGGGGGGGGCTGCGACGCAGCGGAGAGCGCAACAGCGGCCGAGAAACAAACACTCACTTGCAGGCAGCCAGCTCTGTCCTGAACGATGTACTGGCTTCATTGTACTGTACTCAATAAGATGATGCAAGAACAGGAAATAGAATGAAGCCAGTACATCGTGAAGGACCTGGCTGTCGGCAAGTGAGTATTTATCCCTGCTGCTGCATCCCCTCTCCCCCACCCCCTCCCCGGCTCTCTGTGCTGTGGCCACCTAATTCTGGCTACACCTATCTCTGGCTACCTATGCTGAAGGCACCTACTACTGGCTACACTTATCCCTGGCTACCTATGCTGCAAGTACCTACTACTGGCTACATCTATCACTGACTACCTTTGCTGCGAGCACCTACTACTGGCTACACCTATCCCTGGCTACCTTTGCTGCGAGCACCTAACTACTGGCTAGACCTATCACTGGCTACCTTTGCTGTGAGCACCTACTACTGGCTACACCTATCCCTGGCTACCTATGCTGCGAGCACCTACTACTAGCTACACCTATTCCTGGCTACCTTTGCTGCGAGCACCTACTACTGGTTACACCTATCCCTGGCTACCTATGCTGCGAGCACCTACTACTGGCTACACCTATCACTGGCTACCTATGCTGCGGCCACTTACTACTGGCTACACCTATCCCTGGCTACCTATGCTCTGGCCACCTACTACTGGCTACAGAGGGGGGCCCCGGGTCCAAATAATTGCATAATACCGTATACCAGAATACCGTCATACCGTGGTATTTTTTTTTACACTTATCATACCGTGGAATTTCATACCGTTGCAACCCTAGTGTGCTTGCCACTATACATACCCATGTCTATCTAATTGTGGCACACGTCACTTCGGGTATCCTTTAAGCATTACTGTTTAATGTAGCACTGCATATCAAATGTGCAAAGTGTATGTGTTCAAAGACCTCCAGTATGGATATTTTTACATGGCAACACATAATTATGTAAGAGCTCATTTGGGAAGAAAAGTCCCTGCGTCTTATACGGCAAAGGCAGAGAATCCCTAACTTCCGAACGCCCGCCGTTACGAACCGCCGGCCCGACGCCATCGGGGATTCCCTGCCTTGTCCCAGCATGCCTCTCCTCCATCCCCTATGTATCTCTGGGCCCCCCCCCCGCGTGAGCAGCGGCAGCGAGCGACTTACCTCCTCCATCATGCCTGCGGCGATTGAAGACATCCGGCTTCTGCGAGTGGCTTCCTCTGGTGCCGTATCTGTATCTCTGGGTCAGAGATACATGGGGGAGTGAGGAGAGAGGAGGAGAGGCATGCGGAGAGGAAGCCAGGCATGAAGCCAGGCACAGCGGGGACACATGGGTGAGACAGTGGAAGACTGGAGGAGGCATGGGGGAGACCAGAGGAGGCATGGGGGACACATGTATGAGGCATGGGAAGACATTGGGGAGACCAGAGGAGGCATGGGGGACACATTATGGAGACATGGGGAGACCGGGGGAGGCAAGAGGAGGCAATGGGGAGGCATGGGGGACACATGTTTCAGGCATGAGGAGACATGGGGGAGACCAGAGGAGGCATGGAGGACACATGTATGAGGCATGGAGGACACATGTATGAGGCATGGAGGACACATGTATGAGGCATGGGGTACACATGTATGAGGCATGGGGACACATGTTGGAGGCATGGGGGAGGCCAGAGAAGGCAAGGGGAGACCAGAGGAGGCAAGGGGGACACATGTTGGAGACATGGGGAGGCATGGGGGAGACAAAATGAGGCATGGGGGAGGCCAGAGAATGCATGGGGAGGCCAGAGCAGGCACGGAGGAGACATGGGGGAGATTGGAGACATGGGGAGATTGGAGACATGGGGGTGACATGGGGGATACAGGAGGAGACAAAGGGACCTAGGAGGACACATGGGGACACAGGATGACACCATTTGGGGGAGGACATGTACAAGACGCTCCTGAAATATGGACACACCAGGTATAGGTTATATATTTTTTCCCTGGTTTTTGCCCTCTAAATCTAGGTGCGTCATATTCCGGAGCGTCTTATACAGTGAAAGATACGGTATATTGCTGTCACTTCTGAAGCACCGCACATGGTATGTGATCTGTATGGTAACATTAATTTCCATAGACTTCACCTTTCACAGTACAGTGCACATTCCAGTCCCCTGGAAGAGGGGACAGAAGGCTGACATTTACTTGATACTAATAAAGGAAAGGTTTCTTCTGTATTATTTATTGTATTTATAAAGTGCCAACATATTATGCAACGCTGAAAATGGAAAATGTGCATAGAGACAACTTCAGGTCTGTAAACTCATAGAATGCCCAAGGCTTGTTCATTAGACTATTAAACACCTAAAAGTGGAGGTCATCTTTGTAGAAAACTGAGATCCTAAGATATATATATATAATGTTAATGTGTCCTTTTTGTAGGGGAGGGAGCAATGCAGAAGATGGCCTACTGAAAGCAGCCTGAATGCTACCAGTGAGCTATGTGCCTGGCTCAATCATTGCTTGGGGACCACTATTTCTCTGTAACTGTCCCTCCTCCTCAACACCCTTTTAAATTATCCAGACACATCCTTAGTTAAACCAAGCCCTATTTTTCATTGTACAACGTTTGCATATAATGATTTTATAGGGTTTCTACTTTTTCAATATAGCTTTCAAGCGCATCAACAAGGTTTGACTTGCCAAACGCTCAACTACTGTACATTTTCAACCACATAATCCAAATAGGTTTGAAAGGTCCTGCTGCAGATATGCATACAAATAATATCTGCCTTTGTTTCTGAACACTCATTTTGTTCTCCAGTTTTTCAAGTCCCATGTGACATTCATAACTCTGCACTTCAGTTCTCACCATAAAACCTATTCCTAGTTGTAACTGATCCAATGAAGCCATAAAACCGTTTATTTCACATTTGGAATATTCATGGTTTGGGCAGGGGAAAAACTTGTCAGGGAATAATAATTTATCTTTTTGGATGACTACAAGTGCTGCATTAAAAAAACTGCAGCCACTGTTATATTTATGCACAGTATACTACTTTCCACTTACGATAACAGTGCAAGAGCATTGATAACAATTTTTAACTACATCAATTAAATAATAAATAAAAGTTGGACGCCTATCTCTTGCATTTAATTAGCCAAATAACAATAATAATAATAGAAGAATCCTGTTTGAAATCACGCAAAAACAAGATTGAGAAGAAACATTTTGACTCTTAAAAAGGGACCACGAGCAGTAGCCCTAGGTATGCATTTAAGAATACCCACTTAAATTTGTTATGCTCATGCACTCACCCTGCCCCGTTTTCCTCCTCCGTTCCCTCTCCTCTGTCGTGCATCATATGAAGAATCCAGGAAGCCTGCGCATGCACAGAGAAGACCCGCAGGCCACCTGTTCCGGGGGTCACAGTGCGTCTTTTGACAGAGTGGCTGCTGTGATGTATTTTGAAACTGAAGAACTGGGAGGCAGAGAGCTTGAAACGGGGCAGGGTGAGTATATGGGCATAACTAATTATACGTGGGTATGCTTAAATGCATACCCAGGGCTGCTGCTCAGGGTTCCTTTAAAGGATACCACAACTGAAATGTGACATAATGAGATAGACATGTGTATGTACAGTGCCTAGCACACAGATAACTATGCTGTGTTCCTTTTTTTCTTTCTCTGCCTGAAAGAGTTAAATATCAGGTATGTAAGTGGCTGACTCAGTCCTGACTCAGACAGGAAGTGACTACAGTGTGACCCTCACTGATAAGAAATTCCAATTATAAAACACTTTCCTAGCAGAAAATGGCTTCTGAGAGCAAGAAAGAGGTAAAAAAGGGGAATTTCTTATCAGTGAGGGTCACACTGTAGTCACTTCCTGTCTGAGTCAGGACTGAGTCAGCCACTTACATACCTGATATTTAACTCTTTCAGGCAGAGAAAGAAAAAAAGGAACACAGCATAGTTATCTGTGTGCTAGGCACTGTACATACACATGTCTATCTCATTATGTCACATTTCAGTTGTGGTATCCTTTAAAGTTCAGCATAAATGAGAATATGGATAAAATTACATTTGACCTGTTTAACCACTTAACCCCACAGGCTATTTTAGGCCCCTGCAAAATGCAAATCCGATTTGCGATTCAGATTTTCTCTGGACGCTATCAAAGGAAAAACGCAGAAAAAACGCAGCATGCAGTAGCAATTAAAAATCGCAAATCGGAATCGCATGTAGTGTGCAAGAGGGCTTACCCTTCCCGCCAAGAGCCATTTTTACCTCCTCCCATTCACTTAGACATAACTTTATCACCTAAATGATCTATAACTTGTTTTTCCGCCACAAATTAGGATTTTTGTGGGTCATTCATGTATTCAGTAATTACTTCATTTTCTATGCATTGTCAATAAAAAAAAAAGCTAAGAAAAAAATTATAAAATACACCATTTATAAAATTGCTACTGTAGATAAAACCCACACATTTTATTTGCTCATCCTGGCTATCAAAACATTTAAATTACCGTATGCTCCTAGTATAATGTATGGCAGCAATATATAATTTATTTTTTGTTTTCTCACTGTACCCTCTAAATAATTACAAGCCCTTATTAGCAAAAATGACAGTAATATAGCATCATGACATACAGATTAAAAATCCCTAATGTAACTATTAAGTTTTTTTTTAAATGCTGTCACTTTGGGGGGTCAATAACTACTGGAAACTTTTTTTTTTTTTAATATATTTTTATTTGAATTTTACTTTTTGACCACAAGATGGTGCTACATAAGATCCTGTGTTACCAGGAAGTGTTTGATCACTTTTTTACTCTACTTTTTACTTTTTTTTTTTTTTAAATATACTTTATTTATTATTTTCAATTACTCACCAAAATTCCAATACCTTTCTACAAATATATATCATAATTTAACAAATAAATTCATTTATCACAAACATTTAAATACATAACCCAATATACAGATCTCAATTATCCCACCCCCCTCCCCCCTCAGCAGCACAATGAATTCCAAGAGTACCAACTACCTTCTAAATTTACCCTAATCATTCATACTACATTCCATCTTATTTTAATACAGTCCATATCTCTCATACCTCACTTACACCTTCCATCCTTCTCAATCATAGGTCATAGGGAGTCCGCAGGAGGGGGGGGGGGGAGGGGTCGGTAGGTCAGAGACAGGACCCAACAGGGCCCCTCATTCAAATCGTCCCGTCCAGCCCCGGCCTATTCATTTTTAGTTTCCACCACCCAAGATCTTCCTATATCTCTCTGTTTCCATGAATTCAACCCACTTTTCCCATATCTCCGCTCCATAATCCTCTGTTCCATGTAAACAATGAGTTAATTGCTCCATTCTAAATATATGCGAGACCTCCCCAAGCCATTCCACAACAGATGGGGGACTCACTGACTTCCAGTGTCTCCCAATGAGTGCTCTAGCACCATCTATTAGATGTCGTATTAAGGACCTCTTATATCTTCCAATGCTCCAACTATTCAGGTGAAGAAGGCAGAAGCCTGGATCGTCCGGTACGTCACTCCCCACCTCTTCCCTCATCACTTCCCTGACTCCTTCCCAGTAAGGTCTGATATTACTACAGTCCCAAAATATATGTTTCAGGGTGCCAATCTCTTTCCTACATCTCCAACACTTTCTGTCGGCTCCCTGAAACATCTTACCTAGCTTCTCCGGTGTATAATACCATCTTGTTAATATTTTAAAGCCCATTTCCTGTATTCTTGCTGAGATAGATGTCTTATGTGCCCATATCATTACTCTCCTCCACTGTAAGTCTGTTAAATCCCTTTGTAAATCCACCTGCCATTTATTTCTAATAGCTTGAGTATGGTCCTCCTGTCCATTTAACATTGCGTATATCTGAGACATCACTCCTTTCCGTCTCCCCTCTCCTTCACAGATATCCTCAAAACTAGTATTTCTCCTGGATAGTTCCTCTCTCGTGCCTCTCGTACTCAGAAATGACCTAAATTTTACCAGACTCCAAAAATCCAGTCTTTCTTTCTGCAAGGATCTTTCTATTTCAGTCAATGTCTTCCACCTTCCCCCCTCCATTAACATGCGTGCTTGCAGTCCCTTTGGGCCTCTCCAGTTATGGTATGCGTTTTTTTGCATCCCAGGAACAAACTCCGGGTTATCGAGAACCGGTAGTAATGGTGAGGGGTAAGCCTCGGGCTCCATTTTCTTATAGTATTTATAGAAAATGTTTAATGTATGTCCCAGCAGTTCATTTGCCGGGTGGGTGGGATTATATTTTGACCCTATCCAAGGTATGTTTCTTAGCGGTATACTTTCCAGTTCTTGTTCCAGATTGACCCACCTCTTACTTTGTATGGAACTATGCCAGTCTACAATCCTGCTGAGAATGGAGGCCACATAGTATAATTGGGGGTCTGGTACTGCTAACCCTCCACTCTGTCTAGGTTGTGTCAATAACTTAAAGCTTATTCTAGGGGGTTTTGCTCTCCATATAAACCTTAAAAAATTTCTTCTGATGTTTTGGAAGAAGGATGATGGTATTGCAATTGGGAGGGTCTGAAACAGATATAGAAGTCTCGGCAAGACATTCATTTTTAATATGCTCACCCTCCCCAGCCAAGAAAATTCAGGCTTATTCCATCTCTTTAGATCTTTGTCTATTTCCTTCTCCATCTCTTTGTAGTTGGACTGTATGATATTCCTTGAGTTGGGTGCCACTTTTACCCCCAAATAAGTTAGGGTCCGTGAGACCCATCTTATTGGGAAGCTCTCTTGCATGGAGTTTATGTCTTCTAGTCTCATCCCTACTCCTAAGGCCTCACATTTATCCCAGTTTACTTTAAAGTTGGATAAAAGCCCATATTTCTTAAATTCTATAAGTAGACAGGGTAACGCAATTCTAGGTTGGGTAAGAAAAAACAGGAGGTCATCCGCATAAGCGGCGATTTTATGGACCCCCCTTCCTATCTTTATCCCTGTTATGTCTTCATTTCCCCTAATATATCTCAGTAAAGGCTCCAGGGTCAGTGCAAAAATTAGCGGAGAGAGGGGACATCCCTGCCTTGTCCCATTCCTAATTTCTAGGGTTTCTGATAGTATTCCATTTATCTTAATCCTAGCCCCAGGAGATGAATAGAGAGCCATAACATATGCTCTCATCCTATCTCCCAGCCCAATTTGCTTTAAAGTCTGTTTGATAAAATCCCAGTCCACCCTGTCAAACGCCTTCTCGGCATCCGTCGAGAGGCACATGACAGGGATGGACCGGGCTCTTGCATATCTCATCAGGATCAAAGTCCTAATAGCGTTGTCCCTTGCCTCTCTTCCAGGTACAAATCCTGTCTGATCGTAATATATCAGGCCTGGGACAACCTGAGATAGACGTCTAGCAAGAATTCTTGCAAACAGCTTCAGATCAACATTTAATAGCGATATCGGTCTATAGCTTGTGCAATTTGCTGGATCTTTATTTTTTTATGAATCACTGTAATATGAGACTCCAAGCTATCTCTACCCAGTCTTCCCCTATTGTCCCCTCTCTTCGCCAAAGTACACAGTGCCTTCACCACATATGGTCCCAGAGTATCACTAAACTGCCTATAGTACTCAATCCCAAAGCCATCCGGTCCAGGAGATTTTCCCAAAGGCGTTTGTGCTATTGCCTGTTTTATTTCTTCCACTGTGATCGGTCTATCTAGCTCTTCCCTATCTTCCACTGACATACTTGGTAAGCCTGAAGAGGCTATATATTTCTTAATTTTCTCGATCCTATGTTCCCTTCCTTTTTGCGTCTCAATTTCTGGAAGTCCATATAGGGAACCATAATATTCCTTAAAGACTCGAGCTATAGATTCGCTTCTCATATGCTTCCTAGATGCAGCATCCAATATATAAGGAACATAGTTAGCAGTTTGTTGGGTTCTTAATGCACTTGCCAATAACTTCCCTCCTTTATTCCCATGTTCATAAAACATTCTTCTGCACCTTTGCCCTATGTATTTTGCTCTTGTGATCAAGAGATTTCTTAATTTCTCCCTCTCCGCTGTCAGTTCCCCCAACATGTCTCTATCCAGTGAAATCTTATGTTGTCTTTCTAAGCGGGCAATATTGCTTAATAATTCAGCTTTCTCTCTTTCCCTTTCTGTCTTCAGCCTACTCCCTTCCTGTATAAGTATCCCCCTAATTACACATTTATGCGCCTCCCATACTGTCACATGGGGGACTTCTCCCGTGTCGTTAAGTTCGAAATAACTCTTAACATTCTCCTCTATCCTTTTCTTTACTTCCTCTCTTTGAATAATGGAGGTATTTAATCTCCAATTGCAAGATTTAAAGCTGATATCTCTTAATCCTACCTCCATATAAATTGGTGCATGATCCGAATTCGCTATCACTCCAATTTTTGTATTAATCGGTATTGACAGCAGATTGTGTGACACTAAAAACATATCTATCCGGGAGTAGGACCCATGAGGGGGAGAGTAATAAGTGTAATCCCTAACAGTGGGATGTTTGTACACGCCATATGTCCAGGAGTTGGTTCCTATGTAGGAGACCCTTTCCCTTCTTAATTGCCTTATATGGGAGGAACGCCTTTCCAGTGGAACTATCTATCTGAGGGTCAAGCTTAAGATTAAAATCCCCCCCAAGTATCACCGACCCTTCTGCAAATCCCTCCAGCTCACTTATGAGCTGCTCTAAAAATCCAATTTGTTTACTATTAGGTGCATACACAGCTCCCAATGTGAGTTTATGTGCGTTAAATGTTCCTTTCACTAATAGAAATCTACCATTAGGGTCTTGATATATGTTAAGATTTTCAGAAACTACCTCTTTTGAAATGATAATTGCTACCCCTTTTCTCTTTGCATCCCCCACACTGCTATAAAAGGCCTGGGGAAATCTCCAATTTGTTAATTTGGGGTGTGATGGTCCCCTAAAATGGGTTTCCTGAATAAATGAAACCTATATTCGCTGTTCATGTAAGTCTCTCATAAGACTTATCCTTTTCTCCGGGATATTAAAGAGAACCCGAGGTGGGTTTGAAGAATATTATCTGCATACAGAGGCTGGATCTGCCTATAGAGCCCAGCCTCTGTTGCTATCCCAAACCCCCCAAAGGTCCCCCTGCACTCTGCAATCCCTCATAAATCACAGCCCCGCTGCTGACAAACAGCTTGTCAGAGCTGGCTGTGTTTATCTCTATAGTGTCAGTCTGCTGCTCTCCCCGCCTCCTGCAGAACTCCAGTCCCCGCCTGCGTCCCTTTCAACCCTGCTGATTGGAGGGAAGGGACGAGGGCAGGGACCGGAGGCGGGGGAGCAGCTTAGACTGACACTAAAGATGTAAACACAGCCTCACAACACGGCTGTGATTTATGAGGGATTGCAGAGTGCAGGGGGACCTTAGTGGGGTTTGGGATAGCAACAGAGGCTGGGCTGTATAGGCAGATCCAGCCTCTGTATGCAGATAACATTCTTTAAACACACCTCGGGTTCTCTTTAAGGCCACGAGCGTTCAGGGACATACACTTAAGATGATTCATCCGTCTCCCTCCCTCCTCCTCCACCCCCCAACGCACGGACCTCCCCACACAACTTCCAAACCCATCCACAACATCCAATTTTTTTGTTCATTCATCCCTTTCACTTCCCTCTCACCATCCCTCTCACTCTCCACGCTCTCTAATCCTTTCATCTTTCTTTTTTGTGGATCAAATCCACACAGGCCTTACAAAGGGCTTGTTGGGTCAAAATTCCCTTCGGGGGTCCACAATTTATGTCCCCTATATAATGGTAACACTACCCTGTAAGGTGAAGTTCCGTCCTAACTCCGGTCCAATCCTCTCCTCTTTCCTATCCTAAGGGACGAAGGGGTTCCTACTTCATAAATCCGCATGAAGAGAGGAAGAGAGGAAAAAAAAAAAAAAAACCCCGCCTTCCCCTCCCTCCCTTCACCCCCTCCAAAAAAAAAAAAAAAAAACCCCGCCAACTCATATCCTGAATCAAGATATTCTTCCACCTCAGTCACCCATATTAGTTTGCTACATATCCATTCCTTCCACCCATCACTCAGTATCACACACACTGTCATTTTATTACTTATACTGCTATACTTAAGTGGTGTCATCCCACCGACATCGTGCTCTTCTTATCCTCCATTCTCTATTCCTCCCCTCCCCCTCTCCCCCCCCACCCCACCCATCCTAAGCTCCACCTTACTTCCACTCACCGATGTCGATGAGAATCGCCATCCAAGTCTCTATTATTCCCCAAGTAATTTTATTAACCACTTGCCAACCACGCACTCATACCGCGCGTCGGCAAAGTGGCAGCTGCAGGACCAGCGACGCAGTATTGCGTCGCCAGCTGCAGGCTGATTAATCAGGAAGCAGCCGCTTCCTGTCAATTCACGGCGGGGGGCTCCGTGAATAGCCTGCGGGCCGCCGATCGCGGCTCGCAGGCTAAATGTAAACACAAGCGGAAATAATCCGCTTTGTTTACATTG
Source organism: Hyperolius riggenbachi (assembly GCF_040937935.1). NCBI lineage: Eukaryota > Metazoa > Chordata > Amphibia > Anura > Hyperoliidae > Hyperolius > Hyperolius riggenbachi. Next base: position 278,285,240 of record NC_090647.1, read on the forward strand.
TACGGCGCTGCTGCGCCGTAAGGCAGATCGGCGATCCCCGGCCAATCAGCGGCCGGGGATCGCCGCCATGTGACAGGGGACAGCCTTTCACTGGCTGCACAGGACGGACAGCGTCCTGTGCAGCCCCGATCACCGGGGATGAGCAGATAGGAGAGGGAGGGGGGAATTTCGCCGTGGAGGGGGGCTTTGAGGTGCCCCCCCCCCGCAACATGCCTGCAGGCAGGAGCGATCAGACCCCCCCTGCACATCATCCCCATAGGTGGGAAAAAAGGGGGGCGATCTGATCGCTCTGCATGAAACATGATCTGTGCTGGGGGCTGCAAAGCCCACCCAGCACAGATCACAAAAAATAATGCTGGTCCTTAAGGGGGGGTAAAGGGTGGGTCCTCAAGTGGTTAAATTGCCCTTTATATCACATCCCTTCCACTTAAACCCTCTGTCATTATTCACCTTAGTGTTTCAATATCTTCACTTAATCTAATATTTCTTATATTCAATATACATTCGTGTTTAATCTAACAGGTCAATATACAAAATATCCCCCATCCTAGTACACACACATCCAATACCCCTCTGTGTTCAGTTTAATATTAAGTGTTTCCTAATTTTTTATACCCTCCTCTCTCTCACCCCCCCCTCTCCTGATCTATTGACCTCCTACTCTCAATCCTCTCACTGCCCTTTCCCTCCCCCTCTCCGGTGTCTACTAAACCCCTAATCATACAATATTACCACACAATATTTATCCGATGTAGTGCTCGTGAATAATCTGTGATTATATAATTCAAAGCTATTTACCTATTTTTTCTCTTTTTTTCTTTCTTTCTTCCTCTTCCTTCTCCTTCCCTCCCTCCCCCCTTCCCCCCCCTCCCTCTCTCTTTCCCCATAGGTCACTCTTCATAATACCAGTGAGTCCCCCTTCCGAGGTGTTATGTCCAACATCCCCCTCCCCCGCATACCTATTCTCACATACGTGCCAATGGATCCTCTCCTATATTCCCAAACAACTCAAATAAAGTGTACCAAGCATCTTTCCCAAACTATTCATACCAATCCCGTCCATGAATTCCCAAAATATACGCCACACCCCCATCCTACATAGAATATAATTTAGGGAGGTTTCTAATCTCCTCCAAGATAAATATCGCCACTTACATAATAACACAACACATATCCCTATTATCTACTGTGCAATTCCTGAAGGCATATTTCTTCTCCTCCCTCCCCTCTTCCCACCACCGCTTACAGAACTAACATTACACTATTTTTTACTACCTCCCTCTATTTTTTATCCTCCCGCATATCCCTATAGTACAATATTATGTTCCCACTAGGCCTCGTTGCACGCCAGGGACGGTGCATCCTCCCACAGTATTCCATCCTCTGCTCTCCACCGAGCTGCGTCCCGCGCACAGGGGGCCTCAGCTAATCGAAAAACAAAATGCAGTGGGTAAATAAACGAAAAAGATGCAGAGGGAAGACACAAACATACTCATCATTATATATTTTGATTTTCACACTTTCTCCTCCTATCTTTTCAAACCTTAGATGTCATGGATAGTGTCTCCCCTCTATCTACCGTTTTGAATTCTGCTCTCCCCCAGTGATGAATCGCGTCTTTCCTTTGTTCCCTCCACCTCCCCGCCCTCCAAATCCGCGATGCATCACACAAGGGTGTCCACATGATCTACAAAATCAAATCCAAACCCTGACTGCATCCTATGCACCCATTCGTTCATCATGTCATATATTAACTTATCAGCGATATCATAGCTGTTACTCCCCATCTCCACGACCAGCAAGGCCTATTCCTTAAGGCCCATACACGCCCCGGGCCCACCCGAGCGACGGGCCGCCCGAACGCTCCACCGCCCGCGCGCGAAGCCGGGCGCGCGCACAGACCGCCGCCCGAGCGACCCGCCACGCGGATCGCCCAGACCCAGCCCCACCACCCGGGCGACAGCCCGCGCACACGCCCGACCCCGCGCGCGGACGGCCGGACACCCAAACGGCCCGACGCCCGCACGACCCCGGGCCAAGCACGGCCCCCCATTCCAACCATACCCTATGACATTAATTCATTCACTTTTGTCAGATATTCATTTATCAGCAATGACATTGCTGTTACTCTACCCACATAATTAGCAGAACTTAATTCCTAACATAGCTGCATTTTATGACATTAATTCATTCATCATGTCCAGTGTCAATATGACAAGCGATAGCATGACTGTTGGTAAAAAAAAAAAAAAAAAAAAAAAAACCCTTTCCTCTCCTCCATAGGCATATGTGTCCAGTTCTTAACCCCTTCGCTTCCCTCCCTCCACCGTCCAGGAGAATTTTTTCTCTCTTTTTAACTCAGTCCTTAGGAATCCATTGTAGCAAAAAAGTGAAAAAAAAGAAAAAAAAAGAGAAGAAAACAAACCAAAAAGCAAGTATATATATATATATATATATATATATATATATATATATATATATATATATATATCAATGTATAAAAAAGTTTTTCTAGATGAGAGAATCCAGAAGCTATCTCATTATGCTTCACTAGTATTTGCGGTTTCGCTGACCACCCTTGACCAAGTTCAAGTCCGGATTCCAATCAGGGACTTTAATCGGGTCAATTCCCAGGAAGCAAAAACAAATCAGGTAGATCAGATGGAAATCTTAGGGCAAAAGTCAGTTCATTCTTCCTGATGATCAGGCTGAAAGGGAATCCCCATCTATATGGGGTCCCCTCTGCCCTCATAACTTGCAAGATCGGTCGTAAGGCCCTTCTCTGCTGTAATGTACTCATCGTCAAGTCCTGGTATAATTGGATCTCATTGTCTTCATAATCAATCTTTCCCTGTTTTCTTGCCGCCTCCATTATAGCCTCTTTTTCTTGGTAATGATGTATGTGGCATATAACATCTCTCGGTGGCTCTGACGATTTTGGTTGCTGTCTGAGCGCCCTGTGACATCTTTCCAACTTAATCAGTTGATCGACCGGTCTGCCCAGCACTTTATTGAAGAGATTAATCACCGTCTGCGTCAGGTCCTCAGGCTTCACAGTTTCTGGCAGGCCCGAACTCTTATATTGTTGCGCCTGGCTCTGTTTTGAATATCCTCCAATTGATATCGCAGCGCGCTATTGTAGGCCGCCTGCTGTTCTTTACCTGTAGCCAACTCCTTTATTTTTATCCGCATCCCATTCATATCGGCTTTCAACCGTCCAATCTCATCATTCGCCTCCTGCAGGTTCACCCGGAGCGTTTCTATCTCTGCTTTTGTCGCCTGGAGTATCTTTTCCGTCTGTTCCGCCATATCTTGCTTAGTTGACAGATTCTTTAGATGCCTCCATATCTCGTCCAGGCTCCCCTGCTTCTTAGTTGAAGTGTGCGAAGTATGCGGTGGCGTTGCTGGTACCGCCGATACCGCTGCTTGCACGTGTTTCTCCGCCATATCCCCAGTTGTAACACCCACTGAGGGTTTAATCAGCAAGTCTTTTACAGATCGCTGTGGGGTCCTTTGTTTCTCCGATATGTTGTCCTGAGTCACCTTTCGCTTGCTACGGCCCGTCATCCCCCGTATTAGCAGAGGGTCAAAAGTCTCTCTTCCTTAGCGAGCATACTTTCTTCCAGCGAGACTCATGGACCGGGAGGGGCTCCAAGACACGCCCCCTACGTCATCACGTCGCGCTCCACCCCAAGCGACTACTTTTTACTTTCATTTTGATGAATGTACATGGCTTCTGATTGAAGTCATCAACAAAAACAAAGTAACAGTGGCGCCAACAAGTGTAAAATATATTTAAAAAATTGTTAAAAGAGGAGTTAGTGGTGGATGTACCTCTCCAATGCTGACCCAAATACTCAATTTTAGTAAAAGCTTTTGTCACTTTAGGTGTTTTTCACAGTGCGACGTTAAAGTCGCACGTTAGAAAAATGTTTTAACGCAGACTAACGCACAGCAATACTAAGTCTGTGCGACAATCACAGCGCACACGTTGCGTTTGTGTGTAACGTGTAGGGTTATTAGAAAGTGCTGCATGCTGTGCGTTATACACGTTATTAGCTGCGTTAGACTGTTTGCACATGCTCTGTAATGACTTGGAAGCATACTTTTCATTGCCTGTATGCTCTACTGTATGCGAAGATAACGGGGCATTAAGTTGTGTTGCGACTTTTTTGGGGCGTTGCGTTGCAATTTGCATTGCGACCTTAACATCACATCAAACCGTAACGTCCTTCTGTGAAAGAGGCCTTAAAAACTTCAAAATGTGATGTGTTTCACGGTATACAGCCTGCTTCTTCAGGCAAAAAAAAAGGGAGTCTCTCTATCAGTATCAGTGAGCACAGGGCAGAGGCCACCCTTGGAGGAGGGGTGCAATCCCCATTTTTACTATAGAAAGCGACTTTCTAACCCAAGTGGGATCGGGTATATCCTGCCCACTTGCTTTTACAGTGGTTGCCTTGGAGGTAACCCTGACTTGTGAGTATATTACTACCTGACAATTCATATACCCATTGGTATACTAACATACTATGCTATATTGGGCTCTCAGCTTTCTCCCTCTTTTTGTGTAACAAGGTTCTGATTGAATAAAGCCATGTTCATTCATACGCATAGTACAAGGATACTATGGTGGTTACCAGTAAACTCTGAGACTTAGTTTTCCAGGTCTACTGTGCAGGTACTAATTGGGTGCCCTCCTTGGAGATTTTTATGGACATGCAGGCATACACAGGCACTTATTATTGAATCATGGAACATGTTCCCATTCACCAATCACCCACGTGTAAGGAGTATAAAGTTAAGCATCAGGAAGTGGATTCCAGGCTATGTTTAGACATTGGGATAAATGTTTTGTTAGAGTATACGTGAACTGATATAACATTATGAGATGAACGTGAGGACCTTAAAGTGAACCGAGCATCATTTTTAACACCCAGTGCAGCTCTATAGCAAATTAAAAACGCATTATAAAAATGTGGTTTATTATTAAAAAAACCTTTCGTTTTACCTCATCTTTTTACATTTAAGGGTTCAAATACACACTTCTTGCGTCTGTGAAAGGACCTGCGGACGGACGGAGATCAACAGATGATGGAAGGCTGATAAGAAATCACCTCATTAGACCTAATTGACCACAAACAAACCCTGAGCCTTCCCCATTGTACTTCAAACAGAAAACATAAGACGCACTTGAAGAATTTCACACCTAGCCTGGATAAGACATTGTAAAAGCAGCAGGAGTTTTTGAACTCCTGAAACATGGCAGCCCTTTCAGCTATTTGAAGCCAGGAGCTGCTTAGATCACTTTAAGGCGTGGCTTGGCTTCCTATTGGAGGAAGCTAACAGAGGTGAAGAGCGGCAGGGGACCTTGTCATGGAGGTGGCGGTGAGGAGGAGGCCGATTGACAGCGTCACATAAATAAACAAGCAGACAAGCAGATTGTCGCTAGCCTGGCGATCTTTTTAAGGGGGGGGATGGAGCGGTGTAGGGGGGCTGGCAGTGGCGATACAATGACCCAGAGGCATGTAATTGTGCACACGACATGCCTCTGGGTCCTATTAGGATTACTATATGCCACCTCGGGTTCTTTTTTTACACTGCAAGAATTGATAGACAATGCTATATGCAAATGAGGAAGTTAAATGCAGCCACAGCTCTCCTGAACAGTGAGTAGAAACAAACTACTTTTGTCTTGCTAAGCAAACAATACAGATAATAGGAGAGTGAGAAAACGCTCAAAGCTGATTGAACAAAATCTTATGTGACACTACATGGCTGCTGTGCAAACTTCAAAACTGGTCCCTGAAATCCTAAATAAGAATATGACAACAATGAAAGTTTTATATATCACTGGTACTACACATACAATTAATACTTTAGTATATTTGCAGATCAGGTTTGCTATTTGCTTTAAGTGGGATCAGTTAAAATTAGGTAATTGATGGAGGAAGAAACTTGAGAAACACTGATGAAAGCAGTGCGATATAATGAGATAGGAAAAAGGTGGACTCATGCAACTAATGCTGGATACACACGGTTCGTTCCCGCACTCGATTCCCGTCGATGCGCCGCTCGATTCCCGTCGATTCGTTTATTTCCGACATGTCCGATTCGCGTTTCGATGTATCGTTAGGTCGATTTGCCATACTTTACATGGCAATCGACCTAAAAATCATCAAAATGCGCTCTAAAATGTTCGTGAATAATCGATTCGTCGGGAATCGAGCGGCGCATTCGATGCAGGAACGAACCGTGTGTATTCAGCATAAGGTCAGCGCCAACACTGGGAGCAGCCATGAGATAAGTAGATGTTTGCCCACAAAGCCTTGATCTCAACATCACGCCAGTCTTGGATTGCCTGCTGAAGGAAGTGCAAGCTAGACAGGAAAACCTAAAAAGGGCAAGTTCTCTGGGATGTTTTCCATTACATGCATGTGTACCCCATAAGAACTACTGCTGTGTTAAAGACAAAGAGTATTGACATCAAGTATTGAATTCATTTGTTCGTATCTGTTCATTGCACTTTCTAAGAAAGTTATAATTATTAAAAATAATTAATGCAATATTTCAGTTACAATGAATACATTCTCCTCCCCATGCTATTTTAAATGTAGTGAAGATAAAGATGTGGGACTGCTGTAGATCTTGTTTTGTTTTAAATGGCTAAACTTTCTTTTTCATCCTTTAATACACAACCCCAACCTATCTCTTCCTATGGGCCCGATTCATCAAGCTGAGCTGCTTAGTTATGCACAACTATGTAACATATGGCTTCACAGGACAGCCTGCAGTTAAAGTTATGCACGTTGCTATGTACGCAATGCGTGTAACTAGGGAAGGCATGCTCCTTAGATAACAGTGAGCGCTGCTATGTAAGGGAGGCAAAGTGGGTGCTCCTTCACATTAGCTGTGCTGCTAAACCGCGCAGCTTGATGGATCAAGCCCTACGTGCTTTATTCTTTAAAATTATGTATTTAACTTTTCTTCGAATAAGTGTTTTAGCAACTCTTGGAAGTGCTCTGGGATGGAGGATCAGTTTACATTACGTCCATTTCCCTGCAGTTTGATGGACTAGGCAGTGGAATCAAAATAGACGAGTAATGATTTTTTATGGACAATTCCACATTGACCGATTCTGTTTGAGTCCCTTGCAGAAAAATTGGACTGCAAACATTTTTACATATTGCACATTGTGTTGCCATTTTATTGACATATGATATTTTTGCACGGTGGAGCGGTATCGAACCTAACAATGAAACATACCTGTACGTGCAATCTGCGATACTGCTCTAACACAGTGTGAACTCACTTAACGGCCAGCTAACGCCGATAGGCGGCGGCTGGTCGTTTGTGGGTTTCCATGTTCCATGTCAGTTCACAGAGGGTGTCTCCGTGAACAGCTAAATGTAAACAAGCTCTGTTTACATCATACGGCGCGAGATCGGCGATCCCCGGCCTCTGATTGGCCCGGGGATCTCTGGCATCTGATAGGCTGAAGCCTGTCAGAGGCGGCGCAGGACGGATCGCCGTCCTGTGCCACCCAGAAAGAGGAGGGGAGGGAGGGAAAGAGAGCGAGGCTGGGAATCGTTGCGGAGGGGGGCTTTGAGTAGCCCCCCCCCACTCGGCCACACAGAGCGGCGGCGATCAGACCCCCCCAGCAGGATATCCCCCTAGTATGGAAAAAAAGGGGGGGGGGGGGAAGTCTGATCGCCCTGCCTTTTAGCTGATCAGTGCTGCGGGCTGGAGAGCCCACACAGCACAGATGTAACAAAACACCCCTGGTCCTTAAGTGGTTAAAGGACACCTGATATCAAAGGCACATGGTGGCTGCCATATTAATTTTATTTTAAATAACACCAGTTGCCTGACAGTCTGGCTGATCTTATTGGTGTCGGTAGTGTCTGAATAACACATCTGAAACAAGCATAAAGCTAGTCAGACAGAGCACCTGATTTGTTCAGGATTTAAGACAAAAAGTATTATAGGCAGAGGGTCAGCGGGACAGCTAGGCAAGTATTCGCCACCACTAAAACTGCCCAGCTTGACAGAGGTAGCATACTTGTATTACATATAGAAAGCAGTGCTAAATGTATATACAGGATGTATGTGAAATGTAAGTTCATAGCTTGTGTGGCGCTAGATATTACAATTCTTCTGTAAGCCACATACAAATATATGATAGCTTGACTTAATCAGATTACCATCAGTCTTTCCAATGAGAGATCTGCATACCTTTGAGCTTTAACGGCAGAAGTGTACTGCTCCTCACCCCTGCTGACAAACACCAGAGTACTGAACAGGAATGGCCACCTTGATCAACACATAGAGCTAGCTAAATCGAAGTGATAAATTGTGACTGTATGGATGTCACACTGCAATACTGCACACATTCTGAGTGCAACGCAGAGCTGTCACATCCAGTAGTGTTGGTGTTTGAATTCAGCATATCAAATTCAGAACACCTAAAACACTCCAAACACCACACTTACGCATCCATTTCAGTACCGAACAAGCGGACAGGGTCAGGGGTAGTTTACTAACTTGCGCTTCATGGCACATTTCATGTGACTTTGATACTTCCTACTTCCAACTTTGGAAGGAGAAAGCAACAGAGTCAAGTGAACTCCCCCTGACCCTGGCTGCTTGTCTGCAACTGAAATGGTGCTGTATTCTGAATTCAAACACCAACACTACCATTCAGCACATAAATAGGACAGTACTGCAATAGAGAACACCACAAGTGCCATGCGTTTATGTATATTGCATGGCCACCTGTGCTACAGAGGGAAGAGCAGTGTGTTTAAGCCCTATTGTGACAGTGGAACTGTGGCAAAGTTGTACATCATTTTTGGTTCCTATCACAGTTTTTACAGTTATAGGTGAAAGTGTAATTTGCCTTCTTAAAACGGAAGGTATTTGCGATAATTCAGCTTTAATTGAGCAACTGTGGTTACCCACAATGCATCACTACTGAATATGCAAATTATTTATTTATACCCCTGAAGCCAGGCTTACATCCAGTAGGAGGACTTTTCTTGTGGTTTTGGGTCACCCCAAGCTGCTTGGATATTCCGTTACAGGTGAAAAAAATGTAACTTATTTCTAAAAGTTTTCTAGTACAGACTTTTGTGTCTGTTACTTCCAAAATGAAGCAAGCAGAAGAAAATATGTAGTCTGCAAATGAGACTGCTTAAATCTTATTGCACAGTGACACCAGTACACCGATGGTCACCAAGGACAGACAAAGTAGGTTCCAAATCGCAACTATTGTATTTAGCCACCTGTTGAAACAGAGAGAGTTACAGTGTGCAATGTCTCATATAGCTACAGGGAACACCTGACTTTCACTATTCGTCAGGAGACAGAAGTTATGCTTCTGTACCATAACACTCGTAACACAGGTTTTATAGGACAAAAATCCTAGAGCTGTCAGCAAGCCTGGGGATTTCACTGCAAGAAGATATATGAGGGTACATAAAAAAATAAAGATGGAAAATCAGGAATGTAGAAATAAGACATGATGGCCTCCAGGGCCCTTGTTCCTTACATTACTTATGCTCTTACTCCTATGCAGCTGGCTGGCTGAATGAATTAAGCTTGTGCTTCCTATGGAAGAGAAAAGCCCTCCCATTGGGGTAATGAACGAAAAGTAATGCAGAAACTCAACACCATAATATCATTTTACCACTTTGTTTATTAGTATATTCAGAGACTTCTCTGGAAATGTATCCCTTAAGACTTTGTGCTGTTTGCATGAACTGAATTGTTTGTCTGACCGCAGCTTATTGAATGTATGTATTAACTGTAAATACATATATGCACTACTGTTTTATGCAGCATATACTAATGTATGAAAACTATCTAGTAATCATTATTTTTATCTTGTATTTATAAATCACCAACGGATTACACAGGGCTGTATATTCAATAAAGAGGGTAACGTCAATTTTGCAGGAAAAATAAACCCATTCGTATAAATATTTTTACCTCAGTTTATTAGTAATCTTGGTTTTAATAACTTTGTCTTTCCAGATATGTTATAGTTGTATACATATCTATATTTTAAGAAATAACTCTGTGGAGTGATATCTCTATTTAATTAAGCCACAACCAGGACTTCAGCACATTAAACAAAAAGACTGTTTATGAAATTTCGTACCCAAAGACATGAAAGAAATATAAAAACAGGAGCTTTCTTTGATATATTATAGCTGTAAATCTTGGCCCAAATATGTCTCCAAGATCTCTCTCTCTATTGGTTGTATAGATTGTTTTTTTGCTTTGTATGACCTCCTGTATTAGCCAAGGTCAAATAAATTCTTTTTAAAGAACCTGGTCAGGAGACCAGAGATACAATAGCCACTTTCTGCCCTGAAGACTGTCACTTCCTTAGGTTGCAATTTCACAGAGAGATTTAGTTTGTGCTTATCCACTTGCAGAAGGATGATGTAATCTAAGAAGCAGCATCAGCAGTACCACCCACAAAACCAAAATTATCAACCTAGAAGTTTCTAGTACTTTTTAAAGATTTTTAGCTACAGATGTCTCATTTCACATAAAACGATAGCAATTGAGCTCACTGATTAACCAGTTATAAGATAGTAAAGATCTGTGTCTAGAGATAGTCATCTCCATATATGGAATATATAGCACACTGGAGGTGACTGGTGGTTAGCGTTCCGTTTCACAGAACCAGTAAGTATGCAGTAGAGACATAAACACACACATCCCACAAAAACACTAACATATAGTACATACTACAAATATAAGCAGAGAGATATATGCACACAAAGGAACACAACATTACAGAAAAACATGTACCCACAGCAGATATATTTATTTATTTATTGTATTTATAAAGCGTCAACATATTACGCAGCGCTGGACAATAAATAGGAATACATACAATATTTAGGGGTGACATACAGCAAAATGACAATACCTGAATACAAGAAAGACCAGATCATGCAGCACAGTATGAGTACAAGGTAATGGTTAGTCACTGGAGGGGAGCATGGAGATTAGGCAAGTTAGGTTCACTCAGATGCATAGCATGGGTGCACAGTAATGGAGGTGCATGATCAGGTAGGACACAAAAGGAGCAGGACCCTGCCCAAAGGCTTAAAATCTAGAGGGAGAGGTAAGGACACGGAAGGTAGGGGACCAGAGTTCAGCTGTGGGTTTAGAGCACTTGTGAGGGGTAGTAGGCCAGGGTGAAAAGGTGAGTTTTGAGGGCTTTCTTGAAGATGTTGAAGGAGGGGGCTGCCCTAATGGGTGGAGGTAGGGACAAGCCCCAATTTAAAATTCAAAATTACGCCCTGTGTGTGAGGGGTAGGCTTACCGCACCTCCTGTGGCCCGGCGTCTGCCTCTGTTTGTCCGCTATGCCTCCCGTTGTCTATTTGCTGGTCGGCGTAGTCCGCGCCCTTTGACCCAACATACTGCGCATTGGGCTGCCTGTGATGCAGCTAGCCTGTGATGCGAGTGCACGTGGGTACGTCCTCATGCTGGCATACTGGTCCCCACGGAGCGCAGTCACAGGCAGCCCAATAGTATATACTGCGCATACACAGAGCAGTATGTCGGGTCAAAGAGCTACTAGGAAATAGACAACGGGAGGCATAGCGGACAAACGAACAAAGACGCTGGACTACAGGAGGTACGGTAAGCCTATGCACATCTCCCCAGACACACACAGGGCATCATTTTAAAATTTAAATTAAGGCTAAGGTATCCTCTAAGTGAAACTCCTGAATTATTATTATTTGGTAGTGCAGCACTGCACAGAGTATAATGTTTTGTCACTTAAAGGGACTCCGAGCTCATCTAAAAAATAAAAGTTGTACTCACCCGGGGATTTTTCCAGCCCAGTGCTGGTCGGGAGGTCCCACGACGGCGTCCTGGCTCCTCTCCATGTCCCCGCTCCGGAATGGCTGACTGGCCGCAGCCCGGGCGATACTCGGCCGAGTGTTGGGCTGCTCCTTCCGCGTAGGACGCGGCTGACGTCACACGCCGGCCGCCTCGCGTCATCACGGCGACCGGCGTGGCAGTACTGCGCATGCGCGATTAAAGTGCGCATGCGCGGTACTGCCACGCCGGCCGCCGTGATGACGCGAGGCGGCCGGCGTGTGACGTCAGCCGCGTCATACACGGAAGGAGCAGCCTGACACTCGGCCCGAGTGTCACCCGGGCTGCGGCCGGTCAGCCATTCTGGAGCGGGGAGTAGGAGAGGAGCCAGGACGCCGTCGTGGGACCTCCCGACCAGCACTGGACTGGAAAAAGCCCCGGGTGAGTACAACTTTTATTTTTTAGATGAGCTCAGAGTCCCTTTAAAGAGACTGAAGTCTCAAAAAAAATCTTTTTATTTAACAAATATGTTTAATATGATTCCCCTAACTAAACCGCCGCATTCCCGCCGCTGTACGCTATCTAAATCCCCCCTAACTCCCCAAGGGGCAATCTGGGCAGCACTTCCATGAGAGGCAGAGCTATGAGTCGCAGCTCTGCCTCTCAGCGTGTCTGTCAGCCCAGAGGGGCCACCTCTCCCCCTGCCTCTCAGTCTTGCTTCAATGAGAGGGGCGGAGATCCGCCGCTGACATACGTGTGTGAGGCAGGGCTGCAGCTCATAGCTCTGCCTTACATGGAAGAGAAGAGGGCAGCAAAATCCACAAAAAAGAAAGTCGTGGATTTTGCAGGGGAGAGGGAGGGCAAGTTAGGGGGGATTTAGATAGATTACAGTGGCGGGAATGCGGCAGTTTAAGGACAAACATTTTAAACACTTTTGTTAAATAAAAAGTTGGGTTTTTTTTGAGACTTCAGTGTCTCTTTAACTGTCCCTCAGGGGAGTTTAATAAAGAATAGGAAGAGTTGTATTCTTGATAGATTACATACAGTGGTTTGCAAAAGTATTCAGCCCCCTTGAAGTTTTCCACATTTTGTCATATTGCTGCCACAAACATGAATCAATTTTATTGGAATTCCACGTGAAAGACCAATACAAAGTGGTGTACACGTGAGAAGTGGAACTAAAATCATACATGATTCCAAACATTTTTTACAAATAAAAAACTGCAAAGTGGGGTGTCCGAAATTATTCAGCCCCCTTTGGTCTAAGTGCAGTCAGTTGCCCATAGATATTGCCTGATGAGTGCTAATGACTAAATAGAGTGCACCAGTGTGCAATCTAATGTCAGTACAAATACAGCTGCTCTGTGACGACCTCAGAGGTTGTCTAAGAGAATATTGGAAGCAACAACGCCATGAAGTCCAAAGAACACACCAGACAGGTCGGGGATAACGTTACTGAGAAATGTAAAGCAGGCTTAGGCTACAAAAAGATGTCCAAAGCCTTGAACATCCCATGGAGCACTGTTCAAGCGATCATTCAGAAATGGAAGGAGTATGGCACAACTGTAAACCTACCAAGACAAGGCCGTCCACCTAAACTCACAGGCCGAACAAGGAGAGCGCTGATCAGAAATGCAGTCAAGAGGCCCATGGACGAGCTGCAGAGCTCTACAGCTCAGGTGGGGGAATCTGTCCATAGGACAACTATTAGTTGTGCACTGAACAAAGTTGGCCTTTATGGAAGAATGGCAAGAAGAAAGCCATTGTTAACAGAAAAGCATAAGAAGTCCCTTTTGCAGTTTGCCACAAGCCATGTGGGGGACACAGCAAATACGTGGAAGAAGGTGTTCTGGTCAGATGAGACCAAAATGGAACTTTTTGGCCAAAATGCAAAACGCTATGTGTGGCGGAAAACTAACACTGCACATCACTCTGAACACACCATTCCCACTGTCAAATATGGTGGTGGCAGCATCGTGCTCTGGGGGTGCTTCTCTTCAGCAGGGACAGGGAAGCTGGTCAGAGTTGATGGGAAGATGGATGGAGCCAAATACAGGGCAATGTTGGAAGAAAATTTCTTGGAGTCTGCAAAAGACTTGAGACTGGGGCAGAGGTTCACCTTCCAGCAGGACAACGACTCTAAACATAAAGCCAGGGCAACAATGGAATGGTTTAAAACAAAACATATCCATGTGTTAGAATGGCCCTGTCAAAGTCCAGATCTAAATCCAATTGAGAATCTGTGGCAAGATCTGAAAACTGCTGTTCACAAACGCTGTCCATCTAATCTGACTGAGCTGGAGCTGTTTTGCAAAGAAGAATGGGCAAGGATTTCAGTCTCTAGATGTGCAAAGCTGGTAGAGACATACCCGAAAAGACTGGCAGCTGTAATTGCAGCAAAAGGTGGTTCTACAAAGTATTGACTCAGGGGGCTGAATAATTACGCACACCCCACTTTGCAGTTATTTTTTTTTTTTTAATGTTTGGAATCATGTATGATTTTCGGTCCACTTCTCACGTGTACACCACTTTGTATTGGTCTTTCACATGGAATTCCAATAAAATTGATTCAGGTTTGTGGCAGTAATGTGACAAAATGTGGAAACCGTCAAGGGGACCAAATACTTTTGCAAACCACTGTACATAACATTCTTGTTATCTGTGTCAGGAACGAAGGAGAATATCTCAAACAGGGGCACAGACTGGCAAATGTTCAAGCATAAAGCATGTTGAATTCTTAAGACGAATGTAAATAAAACTGCAGCAAATGCCCAGGTCAAACAAATAAATGTTTTGTTCCATTCAACACTTGAAAACAAATTGTTTCTTACGAGCTACTCCATTTACCAAGACATTCAGCCCCATAACATTTAATGTGGAAGTCCAACTAAACTGTATAGAGTGGGGAAGAGTTAGAATCTCATGTTCAAATTGCTTTGTGTGTTTCAGGTGGGAGATTCATCTTCATTTCCTATTCTACGGACTAGGTCACCAAGGTCTCTGCATTGAGGACACATGCAAAAATAACTACTACTTTGTTTTAGCAACATAGAGAATCAGTGAGGTTTTACTGCTGCATGCTCGTCTATTCAGGAAATTCTGTTCACTTCCTGTCAAAGCGACAAAGTCAAAGAAATCCTCAACAGAGAACACTAAAGGTGGCCTCACACCATAATATTTTTTAGATTTCTTTTCAATTCAAGAATTACAATCCATTTTTCCAAATTATTGTAAGTTTTGAAAAATCGGACCAATGCATCACCCACGTGTTCAATTTTTCCTCAATAATAAAAAAAATGACTGAAAACTGAGAAAATTGCTCTAGTGTATATATCAAGAAACTGACAATCTACCTACACCATTAAATTTTCATAAAAATTGATCAGAAAAATCCACTACTCCCATTGGACTTATATTGAAAATAAGTGGGAAAACCCAGTGGTTTTCTTGCTCAAATTAAAAAAAAGTCTTAGGTTTTTTGGGGGAAATCCAATAGTTTTTATCAAATTGCTGTAAAATAATAATTTTATTGTATCATCGGTGGCCACCTTTTCAGAAATACAAGCCTGATAGATGTTTTTACTTTTCTCAGGTCCTATTTAAAACCAAAAATAAAAAAAGGTTTTAACTAGAGATATACCTAAAACATTTGGAAAGTTTTACATCTCAAAAAACAAATAAAAAAATATCAGTTGAGACTAAAGATACAGTGCAATCTGCAGGGGCAGAAACTAACACAGACCTTGCTCAGAGAAAGGGATAAACATAAAGTTACTTTGCACTACTGCTGTGGGGACCGTGCCCCTGCTTTGGAAACATTTGGTGGCAGATATCTGGTTGAGTTAGAGCAAATGTTGTCAGGTTAGGCCTGGTTCACATTAGCGTTCGCTGTCTGGATCCGCCTGATCGGATCCGGACCATATACTGTACAAACGTAACGTACGTTCCGCATAGCAATGCAAAGTCTATGCGGACGTTCACATGCGTACGTTCCGTACAGAACGGAGCCGGATCGGATCCGGACACTTTTCCAACATGCGCTATTTTTCGGGTCCGGATCATCCGGCCCACGCACCCGGACCGGTGCTTGACTGCACCATCAGGATGTAGAAACCAATGGGGAACGGAAAGCACAGAACACACTGGCTATCAAAACCAGACGTTCTACCCCACTTCCTATGCGTATTCTAGCGGCCATTTCGGATGGGGACACATGGGCCCAGCATTCCTGGAGTGGAGCAGCAGTGACTTTGTGCTGGAGCTGTTGGCAGTATGTCGGACGTGGAGGTGAGGCTCTAAACGGCGGAGGACCTGATTGTACAGGTGCACCTTCTGCTGACCTCCCACACTCCAACAATTTTAATAGTTTTTTTCCCTATTTTTACTACACAGATCCGGATGGCAGCCTGATTCATGCCTGATGCAAACGGACCGGATCCGGTCCAGATCCGATCCGGTCCGTTTGCATCCCAGAACGCAAGTGTGAACAGGGCCTTAGATAACTGTCTGCAACACTCCACTCAGTTTGTGGTCCTAAGTGTACAGGGTGGTGAAGAGAAGGACTTCTGTCACAATTAGTACCCCATCAGTTGTCAATCAGGAGGATGGTTGTCAAACAACTAACTTTCCTCTCCTACCTCCTAACACTAAACTAAAAGCTGCATCACCTACAGAATCCTAAACTTTGGTGTAACTAGATAATGGTCAATGAAATGCTAATAATTCTGGTTTGCATGCAAATTTTATGCAGTGTGGAACTAGTCCCGTCAAATTGTTGTTTGGAAACAGACACCAGTAAAGTATAACAAATACATTAAAAACAGTTTAAAAAGGGGGGTAGTGGTGGACTTACCTCCCCACAGAAAACTCGACAGATTCGAATCAAAAGCACAAAATGTTTATTTCTTACTCCAAAAATTGCTGCAACATGTTCACGAGGTTTCCTCAGGTATGTTACAAAAGAAGAAACTTTAAATCCACCGGGACGAGAATTATGCCTCTGTTAATGAATGAATACCATTTAAAAACCTTATTTAAAGTGGATCCGAGATGAACTTTTACTCATGTCATAATTGTGTTCCTTTCCTATTGTTTATAGGGCATTCCTCAAGCCAAATACGTTTTTGTTTTAATACTCTAATTCCCTATAAACTACATAAGCCACGCCCACAGGTTTTCAGAGAGCCAAGGCACTTTCAGACCGTAGCAAGGGCTCATGGGAGCTCAGCCTGGGCAGAAGGAGGGGGAGGTATTACTAGCCAGAGATTTCAGAGGCAGAGGGGAGGAGGGAAGAGGAGGGGAGATTAGTTTTTTTTGCTCAAGATGCAGATAAGCCAGCCTCTGTGTAATGTTTACAAACAACATGGCTGCTGTCATTGTATCACAGGAAGAAATAATCATATTCTATTAAAGCTGTTTGCAGCTAGATTGCTGTGTAAACCATCTAAACTTTAGATAAGATATATAGACAAGTTACTTGTTATAGTTAGTTTTTCATCTCGGATCCGCTTTAACATACTGCACTATTGAGGGATTTCGATTGGCTCCTCTCCCTCCTTTATTTCTAGGCCTGTCAAATGCACTTTATGAGTATTTTCATTTGCCCATTTCCAAGTTGTATGCCATTTGCATTCAAGCCAGATTTACTAGAATTCCACTGAACTTCTCTAGTTTAATCTAGTCCGTCTAGGAGGAGATCACACGGTTCCAGCCAGCCCCTTCAACTCCTCCCGTTTCTGGATCACCTTTCTGTGTCATAGGAAACAATGGGTCTAAAATTGAGTGCAATACCTTGCACCTTACCCCATCCTTGCAATACACCTAAAAAAAACTCTGACACAATTAACTATACTAAATCCCTTACTCAGCCAAGCCTACTTACATTCACCAGAACAAGGCAACTAAAGTCTAACAGCCACGCCCATGTCCAAAAGTAACTAAAGGAAAAGTGGCACATACACCATGCTCCTGCCTTGAAGTAATTGCAATGGTCTGGCTGTTGCAATGATACATTGCTGCTTCTTATCTCTGCAAGTCACGGTCATGCCCACTAGAACATCTATTGTGAACTCTAGGGTGTATATGAGGGGGCAGTGAAAATACACCTGGTCATAACCTTAGAGATAAAAAAAAACAAAAAAAAAAACCCTAAGGCCTCTTTCACAGAAGGACGTTGTGGTTTGATGCGACGTTAAAGTCGCAACGCAAATTACAACGCAACGCCTCGAAAAAGTCGCACCGCAACTTAATGCCCCGTTATCGTTGCATACAGTAGAGCATACAGGCAATGAAAAGTATGCTTCTAAGTCATTACTGAGCATGTGCAAACAGTCCAACGCAGCTGATAACGTGTATAACGCACAGCATGCAACACTTTCTAATAACGTGCAGCGTTACACACAAACGCAACGTGTGCACTGTGAATGTCGCACAGACTTAGTATTGCTGTGTGTTAGTCTGCGTTAAAACATTTTCTAACGTGTGACTTTAACATTGCACTGTGAGAGAGGCCTTATTAAAAGGTTAGCAAACATAAATTTAAGTTAAAATGGGGCTGAAAGCAATGCAGTATATATTGGCATTACTGATTATGGCCCATTTAATCTCCAGAGAAAAGTAAAATAGCCCATCTTGGGAAGTATACTCCTAAAATGTCATCCCTGTGCAGAATGTTTTTAACATTTCAGTACAACAAAACACAATACACACTGTTCAGGAGTGTTTACAGTTAAAAAAAAAACTAGAAGTGATGTGTGAGTATTTAAAAAAAAAGGGCCTGATTTTAAGATGCACAGTAGCAGATAGAACAGGCTTGTGAGTTCCCTGTACAAGAACACATCAACTCACAATTGTTATCTGAAAGTTTCAAGCACATTGGATCTTCTTTTCAGTATTCTATTGTCTAGCAGTCATTGGGAATTTTTTTTCCGCAAACTCCATCAAAGCCCTGAATATTAATCAAACAGACCAGCCTTCCCATTCCTATTATTATCAGGCAAAACTCTAGCAAGCTGAAAAGCTCTGAATAACAAGGCTACACTCTTTCCTCCCTTGGTCCTTATTGAGCACACGCATGCACAGCTGAAACTGTCCCTTCACTTAAATGAAATCAGCCACATCACGTGATGATTACCTCACAATTTAAGCAATTCAAATGCAGATATTTCAGTTCTGGTTAGAAAATGACAGAATGAATCTAGGGTCCCAAACATTAAGATCTGTAAACCGGAGCACTACTCTCTGCCACTTTACCATTGCCATTTTGGGGGAGAGGGGGGGGAATTTGGGGGTATGCAGCTCAGTTTGAAGTATCTAGTAGAAGTCACAGTAGTCCACAGCATGCTTTCCTATTTTCACACATTTGATTATAATGTAATTACATTAGTGGAATTCCTAAAAAGCATAAGAAGCTTGAAAACAATATAGCTCAACACTATTGTATTTGTTTTGGGAAGAGCAACCCTGAACCTGCTCCATTTTCATTAAGCTGTTACACATGCACCCAACATTAACAGAAAATGCCAGCCTAAATGTCTAAAACACAAAAAAAGGAAGGGGAAAAAACATTTTAGTAGCGGAAGCTCAATAAATGTTCACATACACCCAAGAAAGTAAAGTAAAATGGAAAGGATTTAAAAAAATCTGTTGTATTATTTACTCACAAAGCATCTTCTTCTGTTCTGGTCATAAACATGTCTGCAGTGTGGAATGTTTACATACTCTCTGGATATTGTCACTGCCCTGTCTAAAGTCCTCTGAAAACCAGCATTTCACTTGGGAGGGGAAAAAGTCAGAATCAGGCCTAGTGGGGAAACCCTGCACTTGCTCAATGTCTATCGCTTTTACACACTTCCAGATGTGCAGCCCATTAATAATGCACTAACTGAAAACCTCTTTTTGAAACTTAAGAATGTGCAAATTGCATTAAAACCTCTTTGCCCTCATTAATGGCATTGTTACAATCCCAGTCCTCTGGAAAATGTTTTTTGGCATTTGTTTAACTTTTTAATATTGCCACTTACTCACTTTAACTGCCATGCTTTCAAAACCTAATGTCCTTAATAGGTCAGGAAAGCAGCATGCCATCTTTGTGAATGCGAAGAAACAATTCCTAAAACAAAGAATGCTGAAATGTTCTTGTACCCAAATATATCTGTTCTCAGCAGCATCTGCTGCAGCAGGGAACGGAGAGAAGAGAAAGACTCATGATTTATGAATGTATACATGTTAATTTGTGATTAAATGCACCGCAATGAATAATGCTAACAATTAGACTAAAGATATATTACTAAATACTGGACTCAGCAGCCGTATATACTGTATTATAAGTATGATGACATAAAGTAATAGGAATGTTTGTATTAAGTGGGTAACAAAGTAGTTAAAGGGTAAACAAACCTTTAAGCATATTTTCCTAGATGCCAATTTCCATCCATGGGGATAGATTGATCATAAAATGACATAATAAAAAAAAAGAAATTCTTCCAGCCACCAGAGGTCACAGAAGTCCGCATTGTGATCTCAAGAGGTCAGATGGAACTATGGACATTTTTCATTGATTTCCTTAAAGAGGGTTAGTCAGCCACAAAACCGAATTCTATTTAAACACTGCAGTGTTTTTAAAATGCTGCCAGAAATCTCACCCTGCAATACAATCTCTCCAATTTATTCAGGAATCACTCTGCTGTTATTATATTCTCTCAGTCCCCCAGGCTCTTTTCTGTGCCATGGCCAACCACAGTGAGAAAAGGGAGGCTTGTCATCTCCCCTCCCGCCTTCCTGCTTCTCACTGATTGGCTGAGCAGACTGCAGTGTGAAGCTGCCTAGCTGAAACATGATCCTCTGCTCACTCGTGTTTACAAGCAAGGCTGAGGTGACTCAGCAATTGGAGAAAAGAAAAAAAGTTAAGGGAAGAAATTACATCAGGATTTAGCCAACCATAATGATGAACAAGTGCAATATTGCTGTTCAACAATCGGTTAAGTTAGGAACACGGCAGAATGTCAATTTTAAGCGTTTTAGACCTAACATGTGGCTGGAGTGCTAGACATCGGTGACAGGGCTTGAATATTATTTAGATGAGTTACAGATATCAGTGAGGGAGCTAGCAATACTGTGACAGGGACATAGGTTAGTATTACAAGGGAGGAAGAAGGCACGTCTACAGGGGACTCTAGGTGCTCAAGCACTTTACCTTTTTTCACTGGTATCATGTATGACCCTCTGTGCCAGCCCTTCCACCGGACTTCCTCCTTATTAATTCAGATGTCCTGGCTCTGCTCTCCTGCCTCTCCTCTCAGCATCATGGTCGTGGGGAGGGATGGGAGAGAGGAGACAGGAGATTCTGAAGATGAGGAAGAAAACAGCCTGTGGGGAGAAGACAAAACTATAATGCAGCTGCTCTGCTCCTTTCACTGGTAGACAAGCACAAGCAGGAAGGAAGACTGGTAAGCAGCTGTAAATCTTGCTGCAGCTGGACAGTCAGCTTGCAGCTTGGGGGGGGGGGGGGGGTGAGGGCATTGAGCACACAGGACACAAAGGTCACCAGTGTCACAAAGTGACTTAATACTGTATTACTCCTTGATGGCTTTTTAACCTGCATCAGTGAAACTATCATAAACTATACACTGTTTTGAAAGGTAATTCAAATCATAGAAACAGTGGTCATAGTGGATGATCAACTTTTGTCAACATAAACAGGCCTAGTAGAAAGAGCACCCAGTGGTCTGCAGGCCTAATCTGCAGAAAGGTGACTCAAGGACATATATTTAATAAAGGCGCCCAATAACAAAAAAAAACAAAAAAAAAGGACACAGGGTAGTGCCGATAGTAGAATATCCTTAATGTTTACTGATATTCTACTATTCCCCAATTTCCAATAGTAGAATATCGGTAATTATACCAATATTGCACTATCCCTCTCTATAACATAAACCTCATACTAACCCTCCCCCTGTGTACACCTTACACCAAGCTCACGTTCACCTACAGCTAACACTAACTACTAATACCCTCCTGTGCTTAGCCGTCCTCCCGCTCCGCCGATGGCCATAGTTATTCTGGCACCCAAATTACACTCTGGGAACCACCATAGCAGCTAATTGCATAGCAGCCCAGCAGCCTATGGCAGCGCCCAAATCACCAGACTCATGTTTCTCGCCAGCATTCATGCACTCCTTACACTGAATAATGTAAGGATAACAGAGATGCTCAGGGATGGGGAAGACTAGGGTGGCTTAGAGGCCACTCAATTTATCATGATTGAACAAGGGAACATGCAGCTACGCTGAATGTATGCGCTGTCCATGCATACTCTGCATGAAAAACCCATACAGTACCACGGCAATCGTTTTCCAGCAGCCGAGCAATGCTTTCTCTGCAGGTAAACCACCTGGAGAACCAGTGCCCGGGTGTGAAAAGGGCCTTAGGTTACAAGTCACTTTTGTGAACGAAAATGAAAAAGAAAAATGGTAGGGAGCTTCACTGTGTGCCATCATTACATATTTCATAGTAACTAACATTACTGAATGTCTATAAACTGCTCTATCAAAACATTTTTCAAAAGCTCCTTGCTGCCTAACTACATCAGACTTATTCAGAGCACAGGCTCATGCGAAAACGTTCATTAAAATGGTAATTTAGAACTATATATATATGCCAAAAGCTGATATGCAAACTATCTTATTGCTTATGCTGGCTTAACATTAAACAAAGCTGTTTGAGACAGTGAAAAGTGTATGTTAAGATCACTTAACAGCAAAATAATAAGCATGAATTTCCGTGCACACGTTTTCGTGAACAGATCCCACACAAAGTATATTATTGCACACTTCTGCATTCAAAATAAATTCTGCCACATAATGATTTTTAGCATATTTAAGAAGTTTAAGTCCCTAAAGTGCTGTATGTTTTTTAATAAGGCTGCTATAAAGTTCACTGTTATTCTGTCAGCACAGAGCAGAGCACTCATAACCAAAGCATTTTAACACCAACTTTGCTCCCACAATAACACATCCACACACCCATTGAAGTCGAATTAGAGGAAACGATAATTACCCTTAACAGCAAATCATAGTTCTCAAACGCTGGCAGGAATGCTAGCTCCTGTAAACATTCACCATGGGCCAAACTTTAAAGAGAAATAGCAAATTGTGGTTTTATTGTACAAAATACGCTTTAAACTTTTATGGTTTCTTCTCCAGTTATGTTTAGATACATAAACACACACATATACAGAGTACAAATACAGACAAAAACACAACGAAACGTCTAATACAAAGGCTTTCTGTTTTGTCCACAGCAATGTAACCTGAACAAACCCCAATAGCCAGTCCATCTACAAATATCAGACTGATGACTTCTGTAAAACAGAACTAGCGGTTCACAGCTTGGTTTTTCTGTTTTTTGTTTTTGTTTTTTTATATGCTATGTATAAGTCCTAGTTTTGACATACACAAAAATGAACGGATAAGCAGCTTCCGCTGGGTGGGGCGAGTAGGAGAACTGAGCTTCTCATAATCAAGTGACGCAAATAAGTGGGTTTTCCTTGAGACAGAAAAGAGGAGTGTAGAGCTTCACGAGCATGCAATGGACAGAATTATTAGTGAACCAGAGGTGAGAATTATATGGAGGCTGCTACAGTATATTTATTTCCTTTTAAGTAATACCAGTTGCCTGGCTGTCCTGCTGAGCCTCTCCCTCTAATACTTTCAGCCATAGACCCTGAGCAAGCATATGCAGAGCAGGTGTTTCTGATAATATTGTCAGAACTGATAAAATTAGCTGCATGCTTGTTTCAGGTGTACTTTAGACACTACTGCAGCCAAATAAATCAGCAGGGCTGCTAGGCAAATGGTATTGTTAAAAAGTAAACAAATATGGCAGCCTCCATATCACTTTCACCTTGGGTTCACTTTTAAACCCACTCCTCTCTATGTTAAAATACTATTTTGGTCAGACAAGTCCCCTGATGGCATCACTGTGGGTACCAAATGACTAGCAGGAGATCTGGTTTGGACTATTGGGGAGAGGAAGGGGTGGAGAAGGGTTGGTTTCGAGGATCTGAGGGCTTGTGATCCTCTGTGGTAGTTAAATCAATTATTTCTCATATTGCAAAAACTAAACATAATTAACAAAACTGAATTGCAAATAGACTTCCTTCCATTTAGTATAAAATGTTAAAGTACAACCGAGGTGACATGTGACATGATGAGCTAGACATGTGTATGTACAGTGCCATGCACACAAATAACTATGTTGTATTCCTTTTTGTATTTCTTTGCCTGAAAGAGTTAAACATCAAGTATGTAAGCGGCAGTTCCTGTCCGAGTCAGGACTGGGTCAGACTACAGTGTGACCTTCACTGATCAGAAATTACAACTATAAAACACTTTCCTAGCAGAAAATGGCTTCTGAGAGCAGGAAAGAGATAAAAAAGGGTCAACAGTTCATAGATTGTAGTTCTAGCATATTTCAATGAATGTGTCATTGAGCAAAAACAATAAAACAGTAAAATGTAAAATGTAGATTTAAATATAAAATAAAGCTGTGGAATATGTTAAGTCATTTTTAAGAAAAGGAGGATAGATACAATTGCTTATTTCATTAGTTTATTTACACCTCGGGTGTCCTTTAAGAAAATCATTTTGAACACAGTATAACAACTTTTATTCTGAGAAGTAAAGGTAGCCATACACTGGTCGATTTGCCATCAGATTCGACCAACAGATAGATCCCTCTCTGATCGAATCTGATCAGAGAGGGATCGTATGGCTACCTTTACTGCAAACAGATTGTGAACAGATTTCAGCCTGAAACCATTCACAATCTGTTGTGGTGGTGGTGCTGCTGCCGCCGCTCCCCCCGCCCGCATACATTACATTACCTGCTCCGCCGGCGCGACTCTAGTCCCCAGGTCTCCGCTGTCTTCTCCGCTCTGGTCTCCAGGTCCGGCATGCTTTACTTCTTCCTGCCCGGCAGGAAGTTTAAACAGTAGAGTGCCCTCTACTGTTTTAACTTCCTGCCGGGCAGGAGGAACTGAAGCATGCCGGAGACCAGAGCGGAGAAGAAGCAGCGGTGAAAGCAGGGGCAGTCGCGCCGGCGGAGCAGGTAATGTATTGCCTCTCTATTGCGTCGGTCGTCGGGCACTCGAATGCCGCTATGACGCGCTCCCTACCCGCGGGCGATCGATGGTAATTTTCCACACGGAGCGATCGACGGGATCGGACGAAATGGATCGAAATTCGGCGTGTAGCACGAACGATTGGCAGCAGATTCGATCCCAGTGATCGAATCTGCTGTCGAAACAGCGGCAAATCGGGCCAGTGTATGGCCAGCTTAAGGCTGGCAGAAGCCATGGTCAGCATAAACATAAAGCAGAGATAATAGCAGACCTTGGTCAGATATTTTACTCTGAGTGAGAACTATAACCGCTTCTCCCGTAAAGAGGGACCTGGAAGAGGGGACAACAACCTCTGTCTCAGACCTGCATCTTTGTACTATAGGTTGGGGTTATAGTGCTTTTCCAACATCCTGACTCGCCAAACACACCAGCAACATTGGTCATTATTATATATAGAGAAGCTGATTGTGGAAAAACATACAGATCTATTTGCATTTATAGAACAAAAAAAACGGTTATTCATTCATATCACCTTTTTAGAGAAGCTGTTTTCACACTCATTATTGTTTTTCCATTATGCATACAAGCTCACAGGGAAAAACAATGACCCCTCCCTATTTTTAAACAAATCTGATGTTCTATATGGAAAACATGCTGTGCGAAACATCTTGCATATAATGAAAAATTCCATACACTTTAACTATGAAATAAAAAATGTCTTGCTTATTGCATTGGCCAGGCCTAACATAATCCCAAAAAATCAATTCCAGTAGCAAAAAATGATTTTAGTCTGGAAAGGAGTCACAATCTCTGTGGGGGTTTTACTTCTCTTCCCACAGATATTTTACTGTCTATCTTGACTTTAAAGGATACCCGAAGTGACATGTGACATGATGAGATAGACATGTGTATGTACAGTGCCTAGCACACAAATAACTATGCTGTGTTCCTTTTTTTCTTTCTCTGCCTGAAAGAGTTAAATATCAGGTATGTAAGTGGCTGACTCAGTCAAGACTCAGACAGGAAGTGACTACAGTGTGACCCTCACTGATAATAAATTTCCCTTTTTATCTATTTCCTGCTCTCAGAAACCATTTTCTGCTAGGAAAGTGTTTTATAGTTGGAATTTCTTATCAGTGAGGGTCACACTGTAATCACTTCCTGTCTGAATCAGGACTGAGTCAGCCACTTACATACCTGATATTTAACTATTTCATGCAGAGAAAGAAAAACAAGGAACACAGCATAGTTATTTGTGTGCTAGGCACTGTACATACACGTCTATCTCATCCTGTCACATGTCACCTCGGGTATCCTTTAACCCTCCTGGAGGTCTATTAGAATCTGCCAGGGGGCAGCGCAGAACTGTTTTTTAAAAAAAAAAAATTTAAATCCTAGGCTCGCTACATGATAGCCGCTGTACAGCGGCATCCCCCCGCCCGCTTCGATCGCCTCCGGCGATCTTTGATGAGGAAATCCCATTCAAAGAACGGGATTTCCTGAAGGGCTTCCCCCGTCGCCATGGCGACGGGGCGGGATGACGTCACGACGTCTAAGGAAGTCCCGATCCACCCCTCAGCGCTGCCTGGCACTGATTGGCCAGACAGCGTACGGGGTCTGGGGGGGTCCGGTGCGGCGATCGGCGGCTAATCGGCGGGTGGCGGCGATCGGGCAGTACACGCAGCTAGCAAAGTGCTAGCTGCGTGTACCACAAAAAACCCATTATGCGAATTGGCCCAGCGGAGCCTGAGAAATCCTCCTGCGCTGCATAGCCCGAGCTCAGCTCGGGCTTACCACCAGGAAGCTTAAAGGTAACCTACAGAGATGGATATGGATGCATCCTCGTGGATTCCCATAAATGGACACTATGGCTAAAATGATGCTGTAGTAATACAGTATCTCTATTATCTGTTGTGTAATGGGGCAACATAATTTACTCCATAGAGCTTGTGTTAGGTTAGAAAAATACCTCCAAACATCATTTTTTTTTATCTTCTCAACAGCTAATCTCCATCAGAAAGTCTGCTGTAAGCAACTGCAATACATGGACTCTCCTAACCCTCTCCTGTTATCAGCCTTCCTTCTCTCTCTGTCCAAAGAAGCCATTATATTTGCAACTGATTTTTTTTAGCTCACACACTTTCACAGTGAATGTGAACCATGTATCTGGAAGCTTGTCACATTTAGCAACATAGCATATAAATGAGGCAAGCTAAATAACTTGAACCAAGCTGGATTTAAACCCAAGAAGTCCTGGTTACAAGGCAGAAGCATTATGCTGGGCATACATGATCCGGCGGCCGATTAGCCGCCGGATCGACCCCCGCCGCGTCCCCGCGGATCGATCCCTGCTTGTCCCCGCCGGCGGTCCTTATCAGCCGCTCGATTACCTGCCATTGTCCGCTGGCGGGAATCGAGCAGGCGCGGGTTGAGCGGCTTGATCGGGCCAGCTGAATATTATCAGCTGGCCGGATCATCTGGTCGATACACAGTACAGAAACGTACCGTGAATCCCCAGCATTACCCCCTAAGCCACATTTTTGTGCTGAAAGCTTTATTTTAAAATGTTTTATTTCATTTTTCAGATCAGACACCTGTATTTGCTAAACTGTACACTTTCTTCTACATACCAGATTCTGGTATAGTCTTCCTAAGTGCTCTGGGGCAAAAGGTTGAGTGAAATCATAGCCTGACAGGGAGGAGTTATAGATATAGGAATTGTTTCTGTTGCTAAAACCAGTTTTAGCAAGGGGACACTTTACAGTTCGCACCTCCTGTTATGCTATTGCTTTTTCCTAATGACAGATACACCTGCAACAGGGAAGAACTGAAAATTGTGCATTAACCATTGTTTGTTCAGTAATACTGAGGTGGTGGAGAAGTATTACTTGGTTAATAACCTGTTGCAGGTGTATCCTTCATTAGTGAAAAGCAAGAGCATAAAAAAGAGACTTTAGGCCAAAAAGAGGCAGGCTTTCAACGATATTATCCCTATCCCATTCCCTTCTCGGCCTAATCACTCCCCTCATGGGGTGTGAATGGGGCACACAAAAGTCAAATTGTATTAATATTATTATATGTCTATTATTTACTCCTGACTGGCGCACAGAGCTCAGCTGTCATTAGGATAGCTGAGCAAGAAGTCAGCAGGGGCACCAGAGTGATGGGAGTACATGGTTTATGATGAAATCTACACCTTGGAAAGTAAAAAAGGCCATAAACAGGGCTTATACTTCAATCAGCAAGGCCCGGAAGTGGTTAATGTTATCCAAGCTGGCGACATCTACTGGCAAGGAGCATCACTGCAGAATGTATGTTTGTGTGTTCTGAAGTGAGCAAAAGTTCTCTGGGGCAGAAGGCTTCATAACTACGTAGCCTATGCTAAACATCACTGGGAGGGCGGAGTTACACACCAATATGCAGCAACATATGCATATAGGAAATGTTTCGGATATGTAAAACTGAATAATTAACGTAAAATTGGGTATCTTGATTAATGTACTACAGTCTACTATATGTCATTACAGTGGCTCCTTAACCACTTCAGCCTTCAGTTGTTTTTCACCTTATGCATCCGAGCAATTTTAACCTCCCATTATTTCGCCAATAACTAATCACTACTTATCACAATAAATTGATCTATATTTTGTTTTTTTCCGCCACCAATTAGGCTTTCTTTGGGTGGTACATTTTTATAAGCATTTTTTTTTTCTAAATGCATTTTTAAATGGCAATATTAAAAAAAAAATAGAAAAAAAAATCATTATTTCTCAGATTTCGGCCATTATAGCTTTAAAATAATACAGTCTACCATAATTAAAACCTATATTTTCTTTGCCCATTTGTCCCGGTTATTACACCATTTAAATTATGTCCCTATCACAATGTATGGCACCAATATTTTATTTGGAAATAAAGGTGCATTTTTTCATGTTTGCGTCCATCACTATTTACAAGCTTATAATTTAAAAAATATTAGTAATATACCCTCTTCACATGCATATTAAAAAAATCCAGACCTTTAGGTAACTATTTATGCTTTGTTTGTTATTTGTTTTTTGATTGTTTTTTTCAATAAAATTTTTATTTGGGTAATTTTTGGTGTGGGAGGTAAAGTTAATTTTGAACATAATAATGTGTTTATTTAATTTAAAAAAATGTAGATGTAGTTTTACTATTTGGCCACAAGATGGCCAGAGTCCATTTTTTTTTTGTAGTCCTAGAAGCAAGTATAAGGAGGACGGAAACTTTTTTTTTCTTCAAAATGAGCACAGCTTCTCAAAGAAGCCGTCAGTCTTTCTACCGGGGACTTAGATCAATGAATGGGAACTATGCTCCCAGTCATTAATCTCCGGGCTAACGGGCGGCGGCACGGGAGCGCACGGGCCGCCTTTTGGACGTGACAGTCACGTCCAAAAGGCCAAAATGGTTAAGCATTTATCCTTCTCTGATTTACCCCAGTGTGCTTATAAAAAGAGAGCAGTGAGAAATAGTTTTCTATTGCAGACAGGCTAAGGAAACAAGGAATATATATGGCTTTTAGGAAAATACTGAGGAGGGTTTGTGGAGGGATAAATGCTTTAATGCACACTAGATGAGTCTGCAGAGCTGCAATGTTGGCCACAAAAAGCTGATCACTAAGCAGCAGAGGGAAGACATGTAGAAGTAATTAGCTCTGTGCAGTGGAATGAGGACTGTTTACTAGCCTGGAAAGGTCCACCCTCTTGGCAGCTGCTAGTTTTCTCAATGAATCCTGGGTCACATGACTGACTTTTCCTAAGGGAATTAATGCATTATTGTGCATTGTAAATGAGTGGATAATAGCATAATCTCTGCTTTACCAACAATGAAAAATCTGAGTGGGTGAACTACGGCTTTAAAATAAATATACAGTTGTCCCTTCAAAACCGCACATGAGCAGGTAAGACGTGTTGTGGTTCTGCAACACAAGTAAAGTCTAAACTTGGCCAGTATGGGAAAATTAAAAATTAAAATGTCATATAAGTTACTCTGTTCACCTGAAAATAGTTTATTGCAGAGAAAAAAAAACTGACAGTGACATTAGCAAAGACAATAGGTTTAAAAGGAGTCTTTGCAAACACACAGTAACCAAGAACCAAAAATGTTAATGTAATGCAATCGTAAATGTTCCAGAGACATAAGTAACTCATTTGACCTGATATATGTTGCTGTAAAATTGCATATCTGTGCTATGCAGAGTTAGCAAAAAGAAATCTATGGGGTACCATAAAGTGGTGCACTGAAAACGTTCAGACCAAATGGTTTTCCATCTGGGTTGCTAAGGACCTTGACTCAGACGGATTACTATGCAGAACGTATGGGGGAGTACAATGGGGATTATTATACTATTTCATAAATGATTACAATACAGCATAAACATATTCACGGAATCCTTTATTAGTCATACCGATCTGGAAAGAGATAAATCCCCCCTAAAACAAAGCATTTTCATAGAGGCATTATAATAAGCAGGCTTTAAAAGCCAATAACTTAAGACAAACTCTTAAAGTGGCACTGCAGTAACCACATACACTGGCCCATATGCAATTAAATTTTTCTCCTGAGTTTTCTCCCAGGAGATCAGATCATTTTTCATCTTCTATTTAGAATAGCTTTTCAACACTTTATAATTGAAAAAGTACCAAAAAGTAGGAGGAAAAGTAATATCACAACTATTTTAAGTATTTTCTTGCTTGCTGGCGGGGTAAAATGCATTTTATTGACAAGTTTGAAAATATCATTTAGGAGAAAATTCAGGAGAAAAAGTTAATTGCATATTGGACACTGTGTCTAAAATTAAACTGCTCGGGGCGTGGCTTGGGCGCAGTCCAGAGCAGACGCATGGCGCTGTAGCTCCGCTTCTTGGAGGCACCTTCTGAAGCACCCCGGGGCTTTTTAGCACTATTCTGCCGACTTGTACTTACCCATCCCCGAGGGATTAGCCTGGTGTATGCCTTGGCGACGAGGAAAGACGGATTCGAGCACCCAGCGCTCTGTCCAAGACTACCTGTTGCGGCCTAGAGGAAAAATGGAAGCCTCTCAAGATGGCGCTGGCGGGTCGATCAGAGCTCCAAAGGCGGTGAGTGATCCCAGCTTCCATCCACCTACCTCATCCCAGACCCCGATATCTAAGAGAGACTTTGAAGAGAGTCTGGATCGTATTTATAACAAGTTTGTGGGGAAATTGCAAACTGAACTCCGCCGCATGGCGGATTCCTTATCAAAAGAGATTGCTGAAATAGGATTTCGTGCAGACCTCTTGGAGAAATAAACATGACAAATTAGCCTTCCCTTAAGAAAGAGCATGAATCCTTACAGTTTACGGATTCTCAATTACAATCTGAGGATTTGGACAATCTTAATAGGCGCAGTAACCTACGCATCAGAGGCCTGCCCGAGACTTATGTATCTTTGCAGGAAGACGTGCCACGCCCGTTCCATGCTCTGCTCCCCGATATCCCGGCTGAACAGTTTATTTTTGACCGTGTACATAGGGCTCTTCGGTCTCCTCCTACAGCGGGTAAGCCCCCACGAGACGTGGTTATGTGTTTTAAGGATTATCTTTTGATGGAACAAGTTCTAGCGCATACCTGTAACTAACCGCAGCTGTCTTTTGAAGGTCATACATATAAAATCTTTCCCGATCTTTCTCCCCTTACATTGGGTTGCAGACGAGCTATGAAATAAATTACCGTTAAGCTGATTAAAGCGAAGATTCGCTACAGATGCGGATTCCCCTTTAAATTGCTAGTCCCGCATAATGGCACAATTTTATCTGCTACTACTCCTGCTGAGGGTCTGGATATCCTTGAAAAATTAGGCCTGTCACGGAGCTCCTCTAGAGCAGAGGTCCCCAACCTGGGGGCCGCGGCCCCCTGGTGGTTCGTGGGCAGATTTCTGTGGGGCCGCGGCGGATCTGGCCTTTCTCCCTCTCCACCCCCAACCCCCCCCCCCCCCCGCGGCCGCTGCTCCCTTCCTTATATTCCCCATAGCCCCTCTCCTCTTTGCAGCATTTCTTATTACAGCAGAGCTTCCTGTGCGGCTGCTGTAAGGAGGGAAGGAGGCGGGGCAGCGGTTCCCATGGTAACGGCGATCGCCGCTACAGGAAGCCGCTGCCCTGCTTCCTTCCCTCCCTTACAGCAGCCGCGCGGGAAGCGCTGCTATAATACGAGATGCTGCAACGAGGAGAGGAGCTATGGGGGAATATAAGTAAGGAAGCGCCCGCCCGCTCATAAGGTAACAGGAGCGGCGGCCGCGGGGGGGAGAGGGCAGCTATCCTAGCTACATATAACTGTACTGGCTATACTGGGCTAACTGTACTTGCTATACTGGGCTAACTGTACTTGCTATACTGGGCTAACTATACTTGCTATACTGTGGTAACTGTACTAGCTATACTGTGGTAACTGTACTTGCTATACTGGGCTAACTGTACTTGCTATACTGTGGTAACTGTACTTGCTATACTGTGGTAACTGTACTTGCTATATTGGGCTAACTTTACTTGCTATACTGTGGTAACTGTACTTGCTATACTGTGGTAACTGTACTAACTATACTGGGGTAACTATACTAACTATATTGGGGTAACTATACTACCAAACTAACTATACTGGGGCAACTATAGTCCTTATACAGGGGCAACTGTGTTAGCTACCTATACTGGGGGCAACTATACCTAGATACCTACTTACCTATATACTACACTCAAAATCGGGGAAAAAAGGGGGGGCCGCCGCCATTAACCATGCCCCGGATAAAATTTTGGTCGGGATAGTGGGCCCCGGGCTCAAAAAGGTTGGGGACCCCTGAGTATCCCCAACTAGATCATCTTCATCTTGTGCATCCCCTCCCAGACCTGATGCCTCTCCGATCTGGTCGCATCAGCAATCTCCTCGATCTACGTCGCAACACCTATCACCTCGATATACATCGCAGCACTCATCCCCTCGTTCTGCATAGGGGTTTCTCCACTGGCATTGCTGTTCTGCCCAATTTTTTTTTTCCTCTGGCACTGATCTGGCTGCTTTAGTCCTTCTATAACTGGATAACTTTTCATTTGCATAGATATCACCAGATATATGCAGTTCACTACTACTTTTTTTTTTCATTTTTATTTTTTTAAGCTGCTCAGTACATGTGCTGTCCTCCCCATACCTGGTATTATGACCCCCTCGGCTTGGAGATTTTTTCTATGGACATACCTACTTTTACTACTCCATGCAGAGTTTTCCTGGGCCGTTCTAGGAGTGTTGGAGGTGAAATTATTGCCCAGAAGTTTTTTGTGTTTGCATTTTCAGTTTTGTATGCATTGTTCATTGGTTTATTATAATACTTGTATATTGATCGTCATGTCTGCACAGGTAGTTGGTTCTAATATTGAGTTTGGTCAGTTGATCTCAGACCTTTATTATTTTTTTAATGTCCGCTGATCTTGTGATTATTAGTCACAATGTGAAAGGCTATAACCACTTGAAGACCCACCCTTTACCCCCCCTTAAGGACCAGCGTTATTTTTTGTGATCTGTGCTGGGTGGGCTCTGCAGCCCCCAGCACAGATCAGGTTTCATGCAGAGCGATCAGATAGCCCCCCTTTTTTCCCCCCTATGGGGATAATGTGCAGGGGGGGTCTGATCGCTCTGGTGGGCAGGCTAGTTGCGGGGGGGCACCTCAAAGCCCCCCTCCGCGGCGACATTCACCCCCCTCCCTCTCCTACCTGTCCCCCCGGTGATCGGGGCTGCACAGGACGCTATCCGTCCTGTGCAGCCAGTGACAGGACGTCCCCTGTCACATGGCGGCGATCCCCGGCCGCTGATTGGCCGGGGATCGCCGATCTGCCTTACGGCGCTGCTGCGCAGCAGCGCCGTACAATGTAAACAAAGCGGATTATTTCCGCTTGTGTTTACATTTAGCCTGCGAGCCGCCATCGGCGGCCCGCAGGCTATTCACGGAGCCCCCCGCCGTGAATTGACAGGAAGCAGCCGCTCGCGCGAGCGGCTGCTTCCTGATTAATCAGCCTGCAGCTGGCAACGCAGTACTGCGTCGCTGGTCCTGCAGCTGCCACTTTGCCGACGCACGGTATAAGCGTGCGGTCGGCAAGTGGTTAATGAACCTATTAAACGAAGAAAGGCATTCCAGCAATATAAAAAGTTGGGAACCCGCATCCTATTTTTACAAGAGACCCATTTTGTGCCAGGAAAAGTACCTAAATTTTTTGATAAATCCTTTAAACGAGCATATACCACCACCTTTGATAAAAAAGCTAGAGCAGTTGCTATCCTTTTCCATAATAGTTTGGCTTTTGATCTGAAAACCTCTTTTGTCGATCCTGAGTGGTCTAAGGCAGGAGTGCCAACCCTGCCTTAGACCGTACCACTTTATCTCCATTTGCCAAATGTTTTCCTAAAAATGTTACCTCTCTTTTGCTTTGTAACCCATTGATAGATGTTTGGAGGGCATGTAACATTGGCTGTAGAGAATATACCTTCTTTTCTCATCCCCGTCAGTCATATGCTAGGCTTGATTATATTTTTTTTAACACCAGTTCTGTCAGCCAATGTTCAAGCCTCTAAAATTAATAGCTGCGTCTGGTCTGATCATCATATTTTGTCAGTTTCATTAACAGGTATTGGTCTCCTATACAATCCTAGCTATTGGCGCCTCAATGATAGTTTAATTGCTGACCAATCTAGTAGATTCGAGATTGCTTCCGGATTGGAAGAATATTTCTTATTTGATGACTCACAGGATTAATCTCCTACCCTTCGTTGGGTAGCTCATAAGCCTGTGATTCGTGGAATATTCATTAAAAAAGCTATTCATCTAAAAAGGCAGAGATCGGAACAGATTCTGAATTTAACTTGTGAGCTTGATTCTCTTTATAATGCTGGGATTACACCATACAATTTTCTGTTAGATTCTTCTGTAGAGTGCATAATTAGATTATTTTCTGTAGAGAATGGTCATTATCTTCTGGTCATCTCCTGCTGAGTAGAACAATGCGTAATTGCTCGGCAGATAGATGGTAAGATAGATAAATTTCCAACATGTTGAACTTAGAGAATCTAACAGAGAAATCTAACAGAAAATTGTATGGTGTAATTCCAGCATAAAGGCTCATACACACGCTGTACTACAGGGAACGACGGGTCCGTCAGACCCTCCCATTGGGCGGGCAGTCCAGCGACAGTACAGCGTGTGTACAGTCTGTCAGGCAGACTGATAAGGCTGTTTCTGAACGATCCGCTAAGCAGATCGTTCAGAAACAGCCTTATCAGTCTGCAGACAGACTGTCGACACGCTGTACTGTCGCTGGAACGCCCGCCCTGCGGAGGGTCTGACGGACCCATCATTCCCTGTAGTACAGCGTGTGTACAAGGCTTAAGAGGCATTTTCAGAACCTGGATAATGTCAATGCTCAGCTTATTTCTACTAAACGGTTGGAGCTTGACTCTCTCCTCTCCCTATCCCATTTAAAAGCCATTAAGTTTTCGAGGGCTCGCTTTTTATTGTATGGTAATAACCGCCCTAAAGACAATTTGCTAGGAAGCTTACCAATTACTATAAGCCACCTCACTCATTTAGATTACGTAATTCTCAGGGTAAACTGGAATGCCTTCCTTCTAAGGTAATGAAACTCTTGGAATCATATTATGCTAATTTGTTTGGTCATGTCTCTAATGTAGATGGAGCGGCTTTGGAGGCTTGGCTTGCTGGCTTGAATTTGCCCTCTATGGGACCGAGCAGTTGGAGGCTTTAAATTCCCTGATTTCCGAATCGGAGGTGCGTGAAGCTATTAAAACATTGAGGCCTTCTACTGCCCCGGGCCCCGATGGATTTACATCCCAATATTTTAAAAAATGTGCACATTTTTTGGTTCCACCTCTTACCACTTTATATAATTCTATTTTGCAAGGTGCTGCTTTCCACCCTGAAATGTTAGATATTAGATTGGCTGTTAATTTGCTACAAGATGCTGAATTACATAAGTCTGGTTTTCTCATGTTAGGCCTAGACATTATCAAGGCCTTCGATTCTGTGAATTGGGATTATGTGTTAACTTCTGTGAAGAGTTTTGGTATTACAGGTTCATTTACAACAGCAATTTCTGCTTTATATACTGCTCCCACCACAGTTATTCGTATAACTGGGGCTGTCTCTGACCCCTTCCTTTTAAAAAGAGGTACTGGGCAGGGGTGCCCTTTGTTGCCCCTGCTTTTTGCCTTGGCTATGGAACCTTTGGCGGCTGCTATTCGGCAGCACCCAGACATTCATGGTTATGGGCATGGCCAGCATAAAATTGTACTTTATGCTGACGATGCTCTTTTATTTCTCTATAAGTTGGTTATCACCTTACCTAACTTATTTAGGCTGTTATCCCAATTTTGATTTTACTTGGCAGAAAAAAAAAATTAAATACTTAGGTGTTTTTAGTTAATTACCCCCCCCCCCCCATTTCAACAAATTATTTCCATACTTAAAACTTGGGCCCAATTTAAAACCCCTTGGTTAGGTCGTGTAATTGCCTGTAAAATGATATTACTGCCTAAACCTCTCTATGCTTTCGGATGTTACCCATTTCCCTAACTAAATGTAATTTGGCACCCATCCAATCAGCTTTTAATAAATTCATTTGGGACAAAACAACACCTCGGGTGAGGGCTACAGTTTTATATAGGCATCATTATCAGGGGGGAATTGGACTTCCATCATTATGGCATTATCACTTAGCCGCCCGCCTAAATCATATCTTAGAGTGGGGTCTTATCTCTTCTCATCCTCCCTGGTGGGAATTTGAGGCTCAATCAATTCAGCCATTTAGGCTCCCCTATCTTATTCATAATAATTCTCCTGAAATGCTTCAAAATATCTCCAAATTGAATAAAGTAGTTGCCCACTTATTACGCTTTTGGACTCGAGTGCTCTCTCAATTTGACTTAGTTAGAACCCCTTCTCCTAAACTCTCTTTTCTGGGTAATACACGCTTTAAGCCAGCTCTTCTTAACCCTGGGGCTTTTGGTTGGTGGGAAAGTCAAGGATTGGTTACTGCAAACAGGTTTTGGCAGGGGGGCAGGTTCATATAATTTCAACAGTTTCGGTTTGGTAGAGATACTCCATGGAAAAGCTTCAGCTTTTCGATATCTCCAAATTCTGCATTCCCAGTTTCCTCATTATTCCTTATCTGATCCCCTTACATTTGAATCTATGTATGATAGGGACACTAGACAGTCGGGTACTATATCCTTGCTCTACCAATTGTTGCTATCAAAATTTACTGCTGGTTCAATGTCTTATATGAGAGCATAGAAACAAGATCTGCAGATACATATTGATAATACCCAATGGACTTCATGTTGGACTAACGTGGCTTCTGTCACTCGCGCTTCAATATTAAAGGATACGGCGGTGAAACTTATGATGAGATGGTATTACACCCCCACTCGCCTTCCTCAATTTTTCCTAATAGTTCCCCATTATGTTTTAGAGGTTGTGGAGCTTTGGATATCCTTTGCTATATTTTTTGGGATTGCCCCACTGCATCACGGTTTTCAACAACTATTTTTTGAAGTCTCGGGAGTTCGCCCCACTCTTACAGAAATATTATGCCTGTTATATGCTCATAATCCGTCGATTGCTAAACAATTTTCCAAATTTTATAACTATATGTTGCTGGCAGGTCATTGGTCCATTGCTCTCTGTTGGAAATCTACAGGTCTGGATATTCGGTTGGTTGGAGATAGACTAGATACTATTATGTTAACTGATAGACTTTACTACTTGAGCATTGA
Source organism: Hyperolius riggenbachi (assembly GCF_040937935.1). NCBI lineage: Eukaryota > Metazoa > Chordata > Amphibia > Anura > Hyperoliidae > Hyperolius > Hyperolius riggenbachi. The sequence continues at coordinate 278,323,014 of NC_090647.1, forward strand.
AAATATTGATAAGTTTCATAGTGTGTGGGATAATTGGATTGAACATAGAAGGCTGCATCTAACCTAAGTCTTTCACGTCTTCGTTGAATGGACATTATCATTTATACTACGATTATGATATTCATATTTTGTAACTCAATATTGGCCTGTGATTGTATTCTGTATCATCTCTTTTTTACCTGTGCATTTTGATACATGTTGTATTAAAGCTGTGCTTGTTTATATTTTTGACTTGATCAATAAACATGTTTAATAATAAAATTAAACTGCTCTTCGTGTGGGTGTCAAATAGCATTTCAGGAGTAAACACCTTACCTTTATTTTTGCTGAGCTGTGGTCACATGATAATGCCTACAGTAAACTACTGATTCAGATGCATGCTGAGGGAGAAATCAAGCATTAACAGATGGTTGAGGTGAGGGATTGCAGATGGTAGCCTCCTGTAGGCATAATCACAAGATCAAAACCCAGGGAATAAAAGTAAAGCTTAGAGTGTCCAATCAAGACTCCAAACAGCTGAAAGGAGCAACAATAAGAGGTGGTATGCAAAGTACAATAAACAAGCCAATATCGGTTTCACTTATGGCAGAGTTCAAAAGCAAACAAAATAAGTTAGTATTCTGGAAAGCATCTTGAGTTTCTTTCTAAGGCTGTGTACAAAACATCTGATTTTGATAGTCAAGATCATCGCTTCCATGTAGTACAAGGACTAGCAGATTTTAAATACTATGAACCTATTTTCTGTATGTAAGCTCTCACGCTACATGAAAATGGTAAAATTGGCCTATCAAAAAGAGTGCCTTCTTCCAGTGCAGTGAGTAAAAAGTAAAAAAAATGTACTCAGCCAAGATGATCCAGCAGCCTAGATCTCTCAGTGTTGCATCATGGCGTCTGTACACAAACGGATTGTGTACGATAGATTATCGGCAGTTGGGGCCGTCTTTGCCAAGTTCAGTCTAACGTGTATGCACTAGGTGTATACACACAGAGATGGGCGCTACACCTTGTTAATATGTATATTGGAGCTGCCCCTTCAATGTCTAACATTAAACAGTATTCAAATGAAGGTGGCGTCTACACAATAAAAGTGTCAATATGAGTCCCCAGTCCGTAAAGCAATATTCCTGCGGTTTGATAAAATGACAGTGTCAGCAAACTCCTCCAAAAGTGCACTATCCGCCACCACACCGCCAGGAAACAGACTCACCAGATCCTAAGACCTCAAAGGAGGTCTAACAACGCGTTGGGACACTTAGGGCCGTCCCCCACCTCCTCTGGTTATTTTCCGCCTTTACCTCCGACCAGATGTCTCATACAAACATATGTATCAGCACATGTATTCCTCAAGAGGAAGAAAGAGCTGACATAGCGTAATACTGTAAAACTTTTAATATAAAATTTAAAAAAACAAGTTGCACTCACAATGCGTAGGCTCAATGTATGGGCTCAGAGTTTTTGCCACGGGCTCTCCCCCGTATAAGTTGGGCTCCGGCTGCCTTTCTATGTCCTCCCGTATCTGCGTGGATGGTGCCAGGTGCGCACTAGCCTCCCCCACCGCCGTTCAGGACGCCAGCCAGACGCTCCTCACTCAGTTTGCTCGGCTCTCACTTCCGCGTCTAAGCCCCGCCCGACATGTTTCGTCATAAAGACTCATCAGGAGTGTATGCACTAGGGCTGCTCAAATCCGGATCCGGTAGATACCCGGATAGTTGCTATCTGGATATCTCCCAGTAAACCTGTGCGGGGTGGGCGGGGAGGGAAACAATCTTACCTGTCTGACGACTTCTTCTTTGGTCGTCCTTCGGTGCCTCCTACGATGCGTTCCACACGCGTCACGTGATTACAAACACTTCCTCCTTCAAACCGGAAGGAGGAAGTGTTTGTAATCACGTGACCGCCGCTTGGACTGCAAGGTGGGAGGCGCCGAGGGACGGACCGAAGAAGACTTCAGACAGGTAAGATTGTTTCCCTCCCCGCCCACCCCGCACAGGTTTACTGGGAGATATCCGGATAGCAACTATCCGGATGTCTACCGGATCCAGATTTGAGCAGCCCTAGTATGCACATTAAGAATACAATTTCCATATTCATTGAGCTTATTTGTTTTCCATTAACCTCCCTGGTGGTAAAACTTGCTACAATGGGTATAGACGAGTTAACTTCGTCCACGCTGAAAACAGGCCTGGAAAGAGTTATAATGGTGTATGTGCACCACCTACTGGCAGTAGGCACATATTACAGCATTACAGAAAATTGTAATTGATAGCATACTGTATATTGTACAGAGAATGACACTTATTGCCACACTGGTCTGAACTCGGCCAGGACGGACTATAAGAACTATTATGGCTAAAAGTTGTGCAGCAGACCAGAATGTGCATAGTGGCCCAATGACGATCCCTAAAGATCTGGCATTTCGAACCTTTAGCTATACCTAAGCATGACCCAACGGCATTGTTCTTGGCATTCCTCCCCCCCCCCCCCCACTGGAAGCCGCTAAGTCAGAGCGTTCATCCCCCACGCATCGCAACAGAGACGTCATCAGCGAAAGGCGACAGTGCACTAACAACAGTGTACAGACGTGTCATGAGCCTTTGCACACGATGAGTCTTTTGCTATGCAGCCCCCCTGAAACGATGAGCGTGTGTAATGGAGAAGTTTCTGGTGGTGGGAGCAGCGAGAACAATGCTATTGTGCTGTGCTCGGGCATTGCCAAAAATGTAACGCCGGATCTTAATGCAATCGTTCGCCTGATGTAGTCATGCTGGTCTGACGATAATGACCAACCCTGCCATGGCAGTTGTTATGGTGCACCACTCAGAGTTCAGACCAGCGTGTGTATGGACCTTTATGGCTAGGCGGATGTCTCAATCACCTGCCCAGAGTCTCGTCCAAATGTTTTTCTGTAAGCATGCAGAAAAGCATTTGTCGATTTTCAGCAGTGATTACCAGTGATCGTCATTTTTCATCCCGCAGGAGGAGGAGTGCGGCACGAATGGACCCCTGAACGACCAGACCCTGCGGCTTCCAGACATAGGAAAAAGGAATAAGGATCAAACGACGTGTAAGTGTGCGTGTGAACTGGGCCTTAGTTGTTGTACCACGCAATATAGATGTTTTAGGTAAACACTGTACGGTATTTATTTCTGCATCTGTATATTTATTTCTTCATCCATATTTGAGGAGGATTTTTCTATTTGTGATTAAAAAATTGAAATTTTAATTTACGTTTTTGACATGATTTTGTTTTGAAACTTTTATTATACTCAAAATGGATACTAGACCCTTGCTTGATGGATTTTAGTATGTATGCTACATAGGAAACAATGTGTTGCTACATTGTAACTAGGGAAGTGGTGGCCTGCGGGGAGATTAATGAATGGGAACTTTGTTTCTATTCATAAATCTAACAATCGGCGGTGGAAAGCGCGGTGGTTCTATTTAAGAATAAACACTGCTTTTGAACAAAAAGCAGTGTTTTTTCTCGGCGGACATGTAAGGATTGGCACAGGAGACTTTTGTCCCCTGCAGCCAATCCCCCCCGCTACCAGCAACAATGCGATTGCGGGCATTTGTCCCCACGATCGCCCGCAAAGCACCCCAAAGGATGTGAATAGCGCGTCCCTGTGGTTGTAGTAAATGGTTAAATGCTATTCTGGCAGTTGGACTAAGCAACTATTCTTGTGCTTTTAAAAATAGAACCCTAAAAAAATCCCCATTGAGGTTAAAGACTACACATACAATTAAGAATCTCGCATTTATTTCCAGATATGGCTGCTTTAAAGTACAGTGCAGTCATCATACATAAGATCTCATTTTCTTTTGTTATATGATTGTGACTGAGAGGATTGCTACAGGTGGAACATCTTCTGGAAACAGTGTTTTAGGTCACTGCGACAATACCAACGTGCTCTTGACCTATACATTGTTTACATACAAGCTGAGTGGGTGTAGGAGAATGCACCACTGCCACAACTACAATAGAATAGTAACAGCGGTTGAGGACATGGGATCCAGAGCTGTGGAGTCAATGCAAAAATCATCAGACTCCTCAGTATATGAAACCACCGACTTCAAACTTATGGTACCCAAAATTGCTTCGACTCCTTAGTCTAATACTTACCAGAGCTGTGGAGTTGGTACAAAAATCTTTAGACTCCTCAGTTTTATGAAACCACCAACTGACTCCAGGTACCTAAAACTGAACAGACTTCACAGCCCTGATGAGATCCAGTGATGTGGGTGGTTGAAGGGAAGGCCAAAGATGGTGGTGGCCACTTGTACTGTTGCTATTTTCACATGAGACAATGAAATGATTTTCTTAAGGAAGAAAAATGAAGTTTGCATATGTGGGTTTACTGATAACAGTGTCATCTGAGGGTCAGTCAGACCTTCAAATTGTATAGCTGTTTCTTCTGGCAAAGGGAAGCTCAGTCACATTGCCGTGTGTGTGTGGCCAGCATGTGTTATATGATGCTCACTGGCATTCAAAGAGCCCTCCTCAAAAGCCCAAACATCATCATTTGAAGATTCTGGAAGGAAGAAAAATAGAATCTACTCTCTTTGTACGGCTGAAGATGGCACACCTTAGGTCATGTCAACATTAAAAGCCTTCCTTTGAAATAAAATAATCCATAGCAACGAAAGTACAAAAGAATTTTTCTGGAAAAAAAAATTCAAAGCCACTTAACTGGTTTCTGTACTTTATGAAACCACAACTACACATAACTGGCAATGCTTCAGCATGAAATACAAATTACAGTATAAGAGAAACTAGCTGAATTGGAATATGCACAGAATAAACATTATTGGTAGTATTCATATGCTCAATGTATGAAACACTCCATTTGTTTTCCATTCAAGAATGCTTTGTAGTGCAAGATGAAAAAAAAAATATATATACATTACGGCATCCACAGTAATATTATATTTAAGCTATTGTCATAGGAAGAACGTTTTCTGGCACACACAAACAGGCAACACCTCTCAAAGACTAACAAATATATGTATATATGTAGTTTACAGTTTAATATAAAGCATGCATTTAATAAAAATTGTTTATAATTTAAGGCCAGCAGGCACTTACTTATAAAGAAAGCTGCAGTATACTTCTAAAAAACAAGGTATGCAGAGCGTAATGTCAATAACCTGCAGCATTAAACAGCTGCTACAAGAAGTATGACATAAAAAACGTAGAACCCCACCTCTGTAAAACTGTGCTGCTAAGAAAAGTATAACTTACTGTGTACTTTTGCATCTCAAGCAAAAGTAATACCGGGTACATACAATGCAATTTTCTCAGGTCAATCTATAATTTTTCAGCATGTCCAATCTGCTTCCGATTGAGAAAGCGGTCAATTTTGTGCAGTACGGATCTGAAAATGTATCTCTTTCTCAATAAAGAGCAGCTTGGACATGCTGGAAATTATCGTTCAGCCTGTCAGTTAGGGTTAGGCATCGGTAGAGGGAAAGCTTGTGTGAGAATGGGGTTAAGTTTAGTGATAGTAATGTATAGGTGCAATTTAAAGATATTTTACAATTGGAATAAGCACTGCCCATCAATAGAATATCAGTAATTTTACCAAATTTCCCTGGCGCTGTCTTTTTATGTACACATGGAAGACAATAGTTTAAAAAAGCATTGCAATATTTTGCATTAAATCGGCCCACAGATCATTTGTAGTGTTATAGATTCATCCCCTCCAGGCGCAGGAACAGCTTCTTCCCCCAAACAGTCCTCCTGCTGAACTCCAGTCTCCACTGCCAGATCACCCCTACTGTGGCTCTCTAGCCCCTTGGTCAGCACAATTCACAGACATCACAATGTCCACCCTGTACTTGGACAGCCCACTCCGAACTTCCAAGCACTCTTGCTCAGTCCTTGTTTCACAGCATCGTTTTTTTGAGAGCTTTATTGCTTGCCCCTATTGTCTGAATGTTTGCTTCTTATGTTTATATCAATGTATTTTCCCATGTACCCTGTCTGTTTCATGCACTACTGCCATTGCCATGTAAACCACAAACAATTACGGGTACGTCGATCAGTGTAATTGGCTAATAAAGGTGATTCTGAAAGATTGTATTTAATTTCCAAACTAAAGCAGAGAAGTAGTAAGAACAATAATAATTTCAAAAGGAAAGGAAAAAGCTAATTACAACATACCTGCCCTTGTGGGCCAATATAAACAAAAGCCCAAAAGTAACTTTTGTTACTTGTTCAAACCCTGTTGTGGTAGGCAGGAGCCAGATCATCAGGTACTGTTCCATTCATGGAGGTAGTTTATACTAAATACCAAGTAAAAAGTTCTAATCCAGAAAAAAATTCAGGGCTGTGGAGTCGGTACAAAAATCATCCGACTCCGACTCCTCAGTTTATGAAACCACCGACTCCAGGTTCCCAAAATTGCTCCAACTCCTTAGTCTAATTTTTACAAAGGCTATAGATTTGGTTCAAAAATCATCCAAGTCACAAACCCAAAATGAGCATTCTGATCAGATATTTTACTCAGGTCTAACTCCACTGGCTGCATGCTTGTTGGAGGTGTGTGCATCAAAAACAACTAAAGCCTAAAGCTCAGCATGATAAACAGACAACTGGTATTGTTTAAAAGGGAATGAATACAGACTCTGTATTTCTCTCACTTCGGGTTACCTTTTTAATGTACCAATATGGCAAAATTGTAAAATCTCAATCACATGTATAATTATAAGATGTCCGTTTATCCCAGAGTAAAATGCACTATAAATTACTGCAAAGGTGGTTGGTGTGGGCACTCCAGGGAATGGAGTCTAAGTGACCACAGGTCTTCAACAGAGAGGCCCACAAGGAATGGTGGTCCGTCACCCCTATTGGTTGGCGGACTCCTTTGCTGCCTTCATGACCCCCAGGATTGCGCCACTGGTGGCAGGACCAACTAATCAGAGAGAGGATTGGCAGGGTGGACTGGAAGGAAGGACTGGCAGGGCGGACTGGAATGCGTGGCAGCAGGACTGTCTAAAGTAAACGACACAGAACATGCCATGGCTGCATAAAAGTAAAAGCACTGACCACTGTTTGGCTAGGGTTTTAACAACTCTAATCTTCAAGCCAGTGCTGTGACTGCCCCACCACGACACTTTCACTTACAGTAAATAGTATGTTTTTGACTAGTCCATTTCCTTAAAGCATACCATAGCCGAAACCTTTAGGAGAAATGGGGGCGGGGGGAGGGGCAGCATGTATGGTGAGCTGTCCTGATGCCCACCGCTCCCTCCATTCTCCTGTGTCCCCCTCCTTACATATCTAAAGCCCGGAAGAGGCTACCAGTGGGGCTTTAGGTATGTGAGGGGGACAAGGGAGAACAGAGGGAGTGGTGGGCATCAGGACAGCTCACCATACATGCCGGATCCCCTCGTTTCTCCTAAGGGTTTTGGCTCCGGTATCCTTTAAGGGGGGAGCCTCAACAATTCCTTTATTCTTTACAATAACACTCTGTGGAAAAGATTTACACAATGATGCCGACTGCCCCACAACATACAGCACTGAGGATTATCTTTTTTCTTGTGACAATGTTGAATGGTGGATTGGAAAACCTCTGGCAGCTGATTATTTACAAGACACTAGCACATATACTTTTGCATACTATTATTTAGGGCCCGTTTCCACTTGTGTGGTGCGAATTCGTTGTGGAAAACGTGAAAACTAATTTGCATGCGGATGCGAATTTTACCGCGAATTTGCGTGCGTTTTTGCTTTTTTTTTTTGGAAGTATGTGAATTTAACCATGTCAGTGCCTGTGTGCTTTTTTGCATGGAAAATAGCGAAAACGCATGCGAATTTATGAATTACATTGTATGCGAATCGCATTCTGATGGCTCTGCTGTGCAGATTTTTCCTGCACAGAAAAACGCTCTGTTTTCCTGACAAGTGGAAATACGCATGCAGATTCTCGATAGTGGAAATGGGCCCTTATTGTTAGCTGTCAGAGCTTTTGCAGTCCACAGATGCTTCCCAAGTATGGAGGGGAATTTCCTCCATGGCCAACCCCCCTCCGCATCCTGTACACTGAAGCAGCTTAGAAGACATTAACAAATATTACACAGATCGGCCCATCAGTTATTAAAATAATTTGGTAGAAGCTGGAGAAATGGGCAAGCCTAAGATTTTGATCTGATCAACTTTGTCAAATGCCAAATTATTATTGGATGACTTGGATACAATAGATGTTGTGAGTTGTTCCTGACATGCAATGATAAGTACTAGAGCTGGTCAATAAGATACTTAAAACAAATGTTATGCTAACTATGCATTTTGCATTGGAACAATCAAATACATTACCTGATTATTCCATTTGTAACTATTAAATTAACATAAATGTGTGCCAACTTGTACTTATTAGCAGCTAATTGACCATCTTTAGTTAGTATGTATGAAAACCTCCTGCGCATGCGCAGTAGACCCAGACTGATGGGACTGAACTGGGGCTGATCATGTGCTTATGTGGCTGGAGGTAGCACCAGGTGAGTATCGATTTTTCATAGGTCATCAGCTCTGGTTTACTTTAAGGAAAGGACACCAGCAACCGATACATCAGCGTCCAAGGCTTATTGAAGCACATCTGGAGTGAAGGTTAGCCTGTCTGGACTAATCCAACATAAGTACTGTAGAACAAGTTACTGAAAATGTAATATGGCCATAAGATAAAGGTGTCAGAACATATAGTATTGCAGCTTGCTGTATGTGGATCTGTGTAGCCACAGACCAGACAGAGTGCCCATGCTGTCATCTGGCCACTGCCAATTGGGCCTACAAATGGGCACACAAGCTTCAGGATTGGATGGCCTGGTCTGTCTTCGGCTTCCATGTTCCCCAGATCTCAAACCATTCTGAATATCCTTGCGTATCTCAGGACTTAAAAGACACCTGAAGTGAGTGAGATATGAAGGCTGCAATATTTTTTTTTCCTTTTAAACAATACCAGGTGCCTGGCATTCTGCTGATCTTTCAGGGATTATTAAGGTGCCCATAGACCTGACGATTATGGGCAGATTCGACAAAGAGACAAATTTATCTCTAATCGAATCTGATTAGAGATAAATTTGTCTTTTTGTTGATTCTGCCCATATACTACAGGCCGATTCCCGTCCGATTTCAGCATCAAATCTTTAGGGAATCTGCATTGCCACTGCCCCCAATGTATAAATGCCCCCCCCAGTGTGTGCATTATACATTACCTGTCCTGTAGCAGCCTCTGCGCGGTGTCCGTAACCTCCGAGCGGCTCTCCATACACGCTACTGGCGCTTAGCGTCTGACGTCAGCGCATAGCGTTGCATGTCAGACGCTAGGCACCAGTAGCGTGTACGGAGAGCCACCCGGAGGTTACGGGACATCGAGCGGAGGCTGCAGCAGGACAGGTAACGTATAAATGCACACACGGGCAGGTTACATTTATGCATTACGGCGGCAGCGACAGGGGTTTCTTCGTCTCGTTGCTCGTTTCGAAATCGTCCGCCGTACACCCGACCAAACAACTTCGGCCCACATCGGCATGCGCGATCGACCATGCGATCAATTTCTGTCCGCTTTGTCGCTCGGGCATGCATTTGGCAGCACCAATCTTCACCCAATTCGATTATAATAATCGAATTAGATGGTCTATTGGCTGCCAAGTCACCTGACGTATGGCCACCTTTAGTATGTAAATAGTGCACCTGAAACAAGCATGCAGCAAACGCAGTCAGATGTCAGTCAAACATTCTTGTTTGGGGTCTATGACTAAAAGTATTAGAGACAGCAGATCATAAAGACAGCCAGGCAATGTGCATTGTTTAAAAAGAATTAAATGTCAGCCTCCAAATACCTCTCACTTCAGGTGTACTTTAGGCCTGTTTTACACTTAAAGTACCCCTGAACCGGGCAGTAAATAATATACTTGTGCTGTGATATGTCACAGCAGAAGAAAGCAAATAGTATATAAAAAGTATATCGTTCAAAACCCCACCTATGGGTACTTTAGAGCGGGATTGTCACCATAAAAATCAAATTTCAAAAGCAACAGGTCTGAATGTATTGAGTGATAAAGATGCTAATCCTGCATTCAAAACTTTTTCTGCTATTATGGTTAGACGTTATCACATACCTTAGGAGCACTGGCCCTTTAACTGCCATTGCCATCGGCTGGCAAAACAATTGCATGCTGGGGGGGGGGGGCTTTTTATCTATAATATATTCCTCCTCCTCCATTTACTTCCCCCTCCTTCTAATGACATAAGACAGTGCACTTCCTAGTATAGACCTCAATGGGAGTATCTGAAGACTCTGAGAGGAGGGCGGGTAATGAATACACAATTAGCAAGAGGAGAAAAAAGAGTGAGGGAGGAAATGATGTCAGGATTAGCTTCACTCAAAGGTATCCAAGATGAAAACTGTCTAGAATAGGATTATCTGCTTATCCTTTAAAAAAAAATCACAGGAATCATAGCGTGGACAGTGCAATACATCTGTTATGTAAGTAGAACTAGTATTTATCTACTTAAATATGTGTTTTTATTTCTAGGTTAGCATGGGTGTCACTTGTACTTTAAGGCTTGAGATGCGATGCAGTGGAAGCACCAAAGATATGATGCTTCATATGACCTTGTGCCACGGTAACAAGGTCATATGCATTTTGGATGTTACTACCAGACATCGAAAAACACCCTCAATTACTGTCTTGAGTGGCACAAAAGCACCTATACACTAATGCATGCACATGTGGGTGTTTGTGTGTGTGTATATATATATATATATATATATATATATATATATATATATATATTTCACACGGAACAGTACTTTATTTTCTATTGTTTGCCTCTCTCCACTGACTATTTATTTGAGGACATCAGTACAGCAGATGCTGAAATATGGTCACACTCCTACGAGTCAGCAAACAAAGGTCAGTGAGACAGCAGGAGGGGGCATCTCTTAAACAAATAAGCATTAGCATTTTCCTCTACAGCAGCCAGTTCGACTTTGATATGACACATATTGAATGAATCATCTGTGCTGCAGGCGCCAAGCAAGATATATCTTAATGCAGACAGGTCGGCGACATGTACCCTAATGGTCCTTATCTTAATCTTGTTTAAAAGCATCTTAGATTTCTATGTAATCTTTTTCAATTTTTGACATTCATTCTCAATATAATGGTTTTGGATCCGAACATGCTACTGATTTTTAATCAGATTGCATATTACACATGATTCATTGAAATCCAGGCGCACAATTAATTATTTTTTAAAACCTTAGGATAATGTTAGTGAATAGCACGGCAGTAATGAGATGACAGAGATGGCAATAGTAAAAGCACCATGTGCCCTTCAGAGGCGATTGGCTTTATAATGGCTGCTTCCTTAGTAAGAAGACAGTTCTGACCCCTTGTTACACAAAGCTTTGCAGTGTGAAAGGGCTGAACCCGATATCATAAGTGGCACACAAATCACACACAAGGTTAAATTATGTGCTGTCAGGTTCAGGAGTTCACCTTGAGAGCATACATAAAATATATTAATTTGAATTCAGTCAGATCATATTACTAGAGTGTCCAAGTAGCCAGCCATATTAAAAGAGAACTGCTCATGAAGAAAGCCATATTTATGTTATTGATTATTTTACAGCTGGCCCTGAAATGATTTTACATACACCTTTGCTTGTAATATATTAGGTCTGAGTGTCATTGGAACCAGGGCTGTTGAGTCGGTACAAAAATCCACCGACTCTGACACCTCAGTTTAGGACTCCACCGACTCCGACTTCTCTAATTTGCATATTACAATCTTGTTGATTGAAAGTATGTAACATGAAATTCGTCTCTGAACTACCAACGCTTAGGAATTTTAAAAGACAACTGAAGTGAGAAGGATATGGAGACTGCCATATTTATTCCCTTTAGTCAAAGACTAAAACTAGTCCTTGGTAAGAGTACTTGTAAAAGGTACAGACCGGAACAAAGAACATCTATCATGCCCTAGGCAATGTAACTGTGGGAGTGATGTGCAGGTACTCTGCAGGGGAATAAGGAGATTATTCCTCTATTACACATTCTTCATGCACAATCTGAACCAGGTTTATGGGTGATAGACAACACCTCTGTGTTCAATGTGCACAACATTCTCAGTGGATTCCCTGCAGCTCTGTGGAGAGTGCATATGTAGACTATAGTACTACTGTGTAACAAAGTAAACCTGAGACAGATAAAATTAAAGTTTTATACATACCTGGGGCTTCCTCCAGCCCCCTTCAGGCTAATCAGTCCCTTGCTGTCCTCCTCCGCCACCTGGATCTTCTGCTATGAGTCCAGGTACTTGAGCCAGTCTGGCGTAGTGCGCATGCACACACTCCGCCGCCGGGAGCATACTACACCTGCGCAGCACTATTGAGCAGGTGCAGAACGCTCCTGGCTGTGGAAGCGGCATGCAGCCGGACTGCGCTGACTGGCTGAATTACCAGGACTCATAGCAAAAGATCCAGGTGGTGGAGGTGGACAGCGAGGGACTGATTAGCCTGAAGGGGGCTGGAAGAAGCCCCAGGTATGTATAAAGCTTTTCTTTTCATCCTTCTCATGTACCATTTAATTCGTAGCCACCAAATTTTAACATATTAAATTATTTGATTTCATGAGCAGAGAGAGTGCGTACATTTACATTTGCATAAATCAGAATCAACACAGAATTATTTCCATCTCATTGACCATCTCTATTAGTGACACGGCTACACATCAGGCTTTATACTTACAGCATAGATGTTATTTAGTATATATAAGAGATTCCTGTGTACACATCATATATACAGTCACAATCAGATGTATATATTTGACTTTAAAAATACGGGGACTGCTTTATTGAAGCAGCACAAGTAACTAATTTTGATTGGTTTACTTCATTTTTGTGGACTAAGCACAGCTATTACTGTATGTATAAATTATTTATGATGACTATTATCTGAGAAATAGAACATTTTATCATATTTTCTATTTTAATTACAGTTTAAATTCATTAGGAGTCGGAGCATTTTTCCCCAACTCCGACTCCAGGCACCCAAAATTGCCCCGACTCCGACTCCACAGCCCTGACTGGAACACAGATGTGTCTTCTATGCTCAAACTGACTTTTTAATGCATCAAGATTTTTAGCAAGTCCCCATTTCAAAGGCTTCTCATTATAAATACGGAAAGACTATTCAGCTAGTAGAGGCTGTTTCTGTCACATATACAGTGCTGACAGCTAGGATTGCTAAGATAATGAAATAAGTGATAAAAATAAAGTGAACATGATCAGTAGTCCCAGAGATATGAGCTACAAAACACAATAGATTTTTGCAGGGGGAAAAAAAAAAAAAAAAAAAAAGAATGTGGGTGCCTCCCGAAAATACCACTTCTTCAGTGATCCATCGAGTTATCTTCTAGTTTGTTCAGTACTACTGAAATGCCTCCTGCCAGCTGCGGTAGGACATTTCTTCTTGGCCCTCTTCTCCCCCCTCAGAACAGAATGAGCTGCTTGACAGAGAGCCAGGTAGCTCACTTGTACAAAGCCTGAGGGTAAGCGGACATCTAAAGTGATCTCCAACAATCACTTGGGGCAACATTTATCATAAGTGTGTATGCAGCTATAAAGTGAATGTGAAACCTTGAGCTTTCCTGCTGGTTAAATAGTCACATCAGATTGAAGCACCATTAGGGGAGTCTTGGAAAAAGAAGAGTCATCAAAGCTGGACTTTCACAACTTGGAACTGAAGATACATAGTTAGCAGCCCATGTAGTTCTGGTACTACTGTACTGAGAGCTTTGGTATGCAGTTTTCACCGAAGAAAAACTCCAATAATATATTTTACATTTCATGCTTGTTTGCATGGGATTTATTTGAGCATATTATCCGGAGATCAGCTGAAAAGATGCCTCAATCAAACTGTGCTATCATCACATCATTTGCTAAAAATTGCACCGCTAGTGGGCTCCTTTAGAATAAACGTGTGCAGGGCTCGCCTTTATTCTAAAGGAGATCACTAATAGTGAATACTTAGCGGGGGATCGTATTTCTGATAAGTTCCTTCAAAGCAACAGAAATGCAACTTGCAATTGTTCCTAAAAAAGCTGCAATTGGGTCTATGAAAAAAATCTTCCTCTACATCTTTTAAGGAATTGATCGATTAATATGATAATCTAGTATCGATAGAGCACAAGAGGTTCTTTCTTTTCATACAACATGATCTGAAAAATCTGATCATTCACTACAAACTGTTTAAAAAAATGATGGGCATTTTAACCAGTTCACCCCCAAGGGTTTTTACCCTAACGGACCAGAGCAATTTTCACCTTTCAGCGCTCCTCCCTTTCATTCACCAATAACTTTTTCACTACTTATCACAGCAAATTGATCAATACCTTGTTTTTATTGCCACTAAATAGGCTTTTTGGAGGCGATATTTATTTTCAGTAATACCTTTTCTTTTTATGCATTTTAAAGGGAAAAACAAGGAAAAAAATGAAAAAATACACGATTTCTCCATTTTCATCCCCTATAGTTTTAAAATAAACACTGCTAATGTGCATAAAACAGACACATTTTATCTGCCTATTTGTCCTGGTTATTACAATATATAAATTATGTCCCTAGTGCAAAGTATGGTGACAATATATTATTTGGAAATAAAGGTGTATTTTTCCTATGTTGTGTTTTTTGTTTTCTCATTGCATACTACCAATGAATTCAAGCCCTTATTTGCAAATATAACAGTAGTTCACCCTCATAGCATACATATTTTAAAAGCTGAGTCCCTAAGGTAACTATTTATGCATTCGGTTTTCAATTCTGTCACTTTTGGTGTTTTTTACAAGTGTTTTATTTTGGTACAGAGTATATGGAAATAACAGTTTTATTGCTTCTCATTCAGTTTGCCAAAAAATCTAAATCAAATGACATATGCATAATCTCTCAAACACCCCAAATTATCTTCTCTTGCTTGTCACGGTTAAAATGATACCCTATACACATCATCAGATAGTGTTTTGGCCACATAATACACTGTTAATCATGAGCAGCACAATGTATTTTTCAAGGCCATTTTTTGCACCAGAAACAATACAGTCATACTTTCCCAGCAAAACCCCTGGTGTCTCAGAACATTGGATATAGGTCATAAATTATACCATTCTGAAAACTAGAGAACCAGACCTACCCAAATATACATATTTTGTAACATTTGCACTTTTGCGGTTTTGATGAAATTGCACCGTAACTTAAAAAATGTTTTTTTTTTTACAGTTTTCTTTACTTTGGCATGAAAAAACAATTCAAATGACATATGCATAATCTCTCAAACACCCCAAATTCTCTTCTCTTGCTTGTCACGGTTAAAATGATACCCTATACACATCATCAGATAATGTTTTGGCCACATAATACACTGTTAATCATGAGCAGCGCCAATGTATTTTTCAAGGCCATTTTTTGCACCAGAAACAATACAGTCATACTTTCCTAGCAAAACCCCTGGTGTCTCAGAACATTGGATATAGGTCATAAATTATACCATTCTGAAAACTAGAGAACCAGACCTACCCAAATATACATATTGAGTAACATTTGCACTTTTGCGGTTTTGATGAAATTGCACCGTAACTTTGAAAATGTTTTTTTTTTACAGTTTTCTTTACTTTGGCATGAAAAAACAATTCAAATGACATATGCATAATCTCTCAAACACCCCAAATTCTCTTCTCTTGCTTGTCACGGTTAAAATGATACCCTATACACATCATCAGATAGTGTTTTGGCCACATAATACACTGTTAATCATGAGCAGCGCCAATGTATTTTTCAAGGCCATTTTTTGCACCAGAAACAATACAGTCATACTTTCCTAGCAAAACTCCTGGTGTCTCAGAACATTGGATATAGGTCATAAATTATACCATTCTGAAAACTAGAGAACCAGACCTACCCAAATATACATATTTTGTAACATTTGCACTTTTGCGGTTTTGATGAAATTGCACCGTAACTTTGAAAATGTTTTTTTTTTACAGTTTTCTTTACTTTGGCATGAAAAAACAATTCAAATGACATATGCATAATCTCTCAAACACCCCAAATTCTCTTCTCTTGCTTGTCACGGTTAAAATGATACCCTATACACATCATCAGATAGTGTTTTGGCCACATAATACACTGTTAATCATGAGCAGCGCCAATGTATTTTTTAAGGCCCTTTTTTTACCAAATGCAACAATGTAATTCTTTCTTCTCAAAGCCCCAGGAGTGTAAGACCATTCAATAAAAGACACAAATGTTACCATTCTGAAAACTAGAGACTCAGGCCTACTCAGTTGCAAATAGAATAATTTAGGTGAGGCCTAAATCACTATCCATAACATGAATGACAGATACATTGGAACTCACCATTGCAGGTCTAGCAGGATGGAGAAAGGCCAGAGGTCATACGCCAAGGAAAGCCAGTGGTCAGAAGATGGGGGGTGGTCTGCAGAGTAAAGTCCTGTGGCAAACAGTCTCGCCTTGCAGCAGCAAGTCCAAATGGGAAAAAACTATTTGCAGGTTGTAGGAGTCTTGGGTTTCCTCTAAGCTTCTGGGTTTCCTCCCACACCCCCAAAAAAGGTGGTAATGTTAACTAGTGGTAATTGTGAGTTCCTTTGAGGGACAGTAAGTGGCAAATAAAAGTAGAGAGGAAAAAGTCCAGTGAAAATTTAGGGTAACGAAGAAAAAAAAATAAAATAAAAAATAAAGTCTAATAGCTGCTGAGGGTATGGTATGCCTCAAAGCAGCCGGAAACGCAGAGTCCCGGCTGTGAGGGGCACTTTGGGCAGTGGTATCTGCTGTCTTTCCGCCTCTTGTGCTTGGTGCACACCCGGCATCGCTTCTGTGGCTTCGCCTTAATTGGGTTCGGGGGGATCAGGGCAGGAAAATGTTTTCCCCTTAGGCGAACTGCTCCATCCAGTTGCATTGGATTGTATTCCTCCATAAGGTGTACGCTTTCATTGATCAGCGATCTTAAAGCTTGTCGCATAAACGGGAGGTAGCTGTCACCGTGGCATTTCTTTTTATAAAGCACAAATGCGTTGTGCATGGCCATCTGCAGGAGGTAAAAAAAAACTTTTTTGTACCAGGCCCTCTTTTTTTTTTTTAAAAAGTAGTAGGAGAGCATTTGGTCCGCAAGATCCACCGCACCCATATTTTTTGTGTAGTCGACCAATGCCATTGGCTTCTCGATCCGCTCTCTGGAGGTTGTGACAGGAACCACTTCTTCAGTGTGGATTGAAGTCAGGACCATGACGTCTCTCTTGTCCCTGAATTTTATAGCCAGGAGCTCACCACTTCTGAGACTGTGTGTTTCCCCTTTCGATAATTTTTTATTAACCACCTGTGGTGGGAGGCCTTTGCGGTTTGGCCTCACTGTCCCACAGGCACCAGTCTCTGCAGAATATAAAAATTTGAAAAGGGGAATGCTGGTGTAGAAGTTATCCACGTACAGATGATAGCCTTGGTGGAGGAGTGGGTTGGCTAGTTCCACCACAATTTTCCCACTGGTTGGCATGTATGGTGGGCACCCAGCTGGTTGCAAATGGCTATCTTTGCCCTCATACAGAAAAAAAGAATAGGTGTAGCCAGTGCTGCTCTCACAAAGTTTATAAAATTTTATCCCATACTTGGCAGCCTTACTTGGGATATATTGTTTTATCCCTAATCTGCCATGGAAGGGTAGGAGGGATTCATCCACTGCAACCTCTCTCTCTGGGGTGTACACCTCGCTAAATTTTGTACTGAGGTGGGTGAGTATGGGCCTCAGCTTAAAAAGCTTGTCATGGCCAGGATCACCTTTGGGGACATTGTCCGAATTGTCGGCAAAGTGCAGGCACTTCATAAGAGCCTCATAGCGCTGCCTGCTCATGGAAGCTGGAAACAGGGGTGTTGCGTGCATAAAGTCCTTAGACCAGTACAGTCTTATTTCTGGCTGTTGGAGTATGCCCATGTGTAGTGTTAGGGCCAGAAACACCTTTAGCTCAGGTATGGTGGTGGGCTCCCATTTCTCAGCCAAATAGCAGGTGGGCTTCTGGGCAATATACTGCTGTGCAAACAAATTGGTTTGCTCCACAATGTGCTGCAGCAAATCATCACCCACAAAGAGCTGGAAGAAGTCAGCAGGCCCGAAGTTGTCAGTGGGCACTAATATTTCGCTTGCCCCTGTAAAAGGCGGGATGTTGGGTGCTACAAGGTTAGCGGGTGACCAGGTGCCCCGAATTATGTCCTCAGGTACCGGTGGGCGTACCTGCCTTTGCCTGGCTCCCCTTCGGCCTCTGCTGCTAGCTGCAGCAGTGCTACCCACTGAGCCCCCTGCGGTGGCATCTGAAGGGCCCTGGACAGTGGTTCCCCTCTGGCCTGTGCTGCTAGCTGCAGCTGTGCTACCCACCGAGCCCCCTGCGGTGGATTCTGAAGGGCCCTGAACAGTGGACTCATCATCCCTCCTGAAGCGGCGAGACGGCTGCCCAACGCTCTCTGAACTGTCAGAATCTGACTCAGAGCTGCTGCTCGTTGGGTGCCATTCGCTCCCTGAATCGTCCCCACTGCTGCTGCTCTGCTGAAGGTAGACGGCTGCCTCCTCAACAGAATACAGTCTCCTCGCCATAGTAAGCAAAGGGGATAGATAGATAGATAGATAGATAGATGGATGGATGGATGGATGGATGGATGGATGGATGGATGGGATGGATGGATGGATGGGATGGATGGGATAGACAGACAGATCGATCGATCAACCAAGCGATTGATCAATCACAGAAAGATTTTTTTTGTTTTTTTGTTTTTTTGTTTTTATATGAAGATGAAAAGAAAGAGTATAGATAGAAAGTATAGATAGAAATATCAGAGTAAGGGTAAAAGAGGGGTGAAAAAGTACAGAAAAGTACTAAGAAGTACTAAAAAGTACTAAAATAAAACAGAAAACCAGTAAATGGCAAAGGAGGGGGAGGATAAGGGGTTAATAAAAAAGTATGGGGATAAAATTTTATTTAAAAATATAAAAATCCTACCACAATCACAGTCTTTCTCCCTCACAGCTCCTGTCACCTCTGAATGCTGATTGACAGCAGTGTGAGGTGACAGATGAGCTGGGAGGGAGAAAGCAACTTTGTTTACATACACTACAGGACAGATCATTGTTACTGGCTTGTAACAATGATCTGCCTTGTTACTGGCACTTGATTGGCCCAGGGACCATGTGATTCCCTGGTCCAATCACCAAGCCGCGGGACCCGACGTGCGCGCGCAGCGGGAGCGCGCCCGCTCGCACACAGCAGCAGAGTTACAATGTAACTTATTAAAACGTCCTGTTGCCATTAATAGCGGCGAACATGACGTTTTAATGCGTTACATTGTCCCTAAATGGTTAAAGGATAAATGAGGCAAAAAAAAAAAAAGAGGCCCAAGCCGTCTAACTGTCCCAGCGAAAGATCGGAAGCCGCAGCTGGCATGACCCGGCCTTGGACCACATTCTAACTGAGGGTGCATCGGCAGCCTGGAGAACAGCGGAACTTTGGCGCGGGAACGGTTAGACTGCTAGCCTCATGTATCCTTTAAGTATAGTTAGTGGACTTCTTCTTTACAGTTTTTAACAGGTATAATGTGGCCACATACGATACTTCTTTTATATTTCTTTTCAGTTTGAATATTACATTCAGTTTTTCCGACTGACTAATGTTTGTAAAATCTGACCAATGCATCACATGTTCAGTTTTCCACAGTTATGAAGAAAAAAAAAAGATTGCAAAAACTGTTTTAGTCTATGAATCAAGAAATTGACAATCTATCCTACACCATTCAACTTTCATAAAAATTGGTCCCGAAAAATCAGCCACTACCTATCAACTTACAACAGAACGGAATGGCTTGCATTCAAACAAAAACAAAAAAAAGGATCTGTTGGCATGCCTGCTGTTCCACTCCAATGTTCAAAATGTTATGACACTGTGATCCCAGCCTTAAAGGACATCTGGCAGTTTGGTGCAGATCCGTTCATTCAGTTCCCGATGAACAGAACAGAAGGCTGTACGGTATGCAATTTTTCTGGATACGGGTACAGATCACCAATGCCACAGATGCAGACACAATCTGCGGAAACCTATGAGAAAGGAGAGTGTCCATTCTAACTAGGCTGGCCACCTCATACACTTCTGCACTTTTTCAGTCAGATTTGTGTTCTGTCACCTCAGGTCCACTGCAGGAGACAAGCACTGATATACAGACAGGAGCCCCAGCAAAAGCATGGGGCTCCCAGTTAGACTGCAACAGACCAATTGAAATCTGGGGCTCTAAACTATATACCAATGTTTGTCCCCTGCAGTGGACCCGAGAGGTGTGGCAGTAGCGGCGGTGGAATGCAAATGTGATGGAGACAGGTGGACTCAGCAGGTGGGGGCCACAGCGGACAGGATGCACAACGGTGCATACTGTATGTCAACAAGGGACATGGAAACTGCACGGACCTGAGCATATACTGAGCGGATACGCTGTGAATGCACAGTTTTACATCTGGTACAGTGTGAACCTGCCCTATAGCAGTCATCACAGTAATTTCCCAACCTCAAATAGATAGGTCAGAGTGTATAGCTACCACCTTACCTCACTTGGCTTAAATACTATGTTGTATGATAAAATGTAAGCCCCTAATGCTAGAAGTAATGTCAGCTTTAATCCACAAAGAACAGGTAGGCTGCCCAGAACAAAGGAGCTAGGTATAATGTACAACCCTTTTAGTGATACACAGAGACACTGCTATGAAGATTCAAATGCAGAATCAGTTAACTGATGCCGTAGAATTAGCTGCAAGTTCCTGACACTTTTCTTGGTACAGAACGTCCCCTTGAATTTTAAGAGAATAATAAACTCATCATAGCCTTAAACTTGAAGCCCTCAGCTAAACTCAGAATAAATGGGATAAGGCAGGTGTGCCCACTCTTTCCCCTACTTCATATTTTAATAGTGGAAGAGTTCCCTCAAGCAATCAGATATAATCTTGATATTTTCAGCATAAAAGTAGGTGGAAAGCCACAAAACAGCAATTTTTGCTGGTGATTTACTGCTGCTCGTCAACAATACCACAATCTCCCTTAATATCCTGAAGGAACTTGAAGCCTTTAGCATGGTCAGTAATTTTAAGTTAACTATAAGTCCCAACTGAGACTGGAAATGTTAATTTTACTTGTAGGTTTAACAACATCAATTATGTAAACATTCAGATTCCCCAAATATTAAATGATGTGTATTAGCTAAATTACAATGTACACCTTCAAAAGTCAATAGGCTATAAAAATAAAATCTGGACAATGTCAGATTTTCCAGGTTATGCCAAATTAGCATATCTAAAATGAAACAATTATCAAAAGCCTTCACATGTCCTTAAAGAGACTCAGAGACGAAGAATAGTAAAGCTCTGATACTTACCCGGGGCTTTCTTCCGCCCAATAAATACATCCAAGTCCCACGTCGTCCTTCCGCGGTCTGCCGTTCAGCCACGGTGAGCCCAGGTGACGGGCTCAGTCGATGCCAGTCGGGGTCTACTGCACACGCGCAGACCTACCGCGCATGCGCAGTAGACCCGGTCTGATGTCACTAAGCACTGAGCCTGTTACCGGGGCTCACTGTGGCTGAACGGCAGACCACGGGAGGACGGCGTGGAACTTAGACGTGTTTATGGGGCGGGAGGAAGCCCCGGGTAAGTATCAGTGCTTTAATATTCCTTGTCTCTGAGCCTTTTTAAGAATTACTCTTTAATATCCCAGGGATTATTTAAAAAAGTAAAATTATGTTAGTATGGGTTAATTGTCTTTTGAGAATTTAACTAGATACACAATGGCAAAGGCAGGGAGATACCCCCTATCCCTGACAGTCGAGTGGTCCCCAGGCTCCCCTCTCACCCCTTTGACTACTGAAGACATAGCCTGAAGACATTGCCGTCGAACAGAAAAGAGCACAGGTACAACAGTTTTAATGGGGAGGGAAGCCACCTTCCTGGATTCTCTTAATATTATGTATTTAGTTGAGAAACTTTACTTATACACTGTTACATTACTCATCCATGTAATGTTTCACATACTGGTATTTTCCTTCCAATAATTCAAAACACACAGCAGCATTCACTCAAACCGAGGGGGATTTTGACAGGATGGCTATGTGGATGGGTAAATGGCAGACTAAATTTACATTATATATGATAATTAAGGTCATGCACCTTGGCTGAACAAATGGAGTAGAACCATATAAACTGAGCTGGATACATCAGAGGGCATCAGATGTGGATGAAAGGCAGAGAAGTAATATATGATAAGTTAAAGCGGTATAAAACCCTGACATAATATTCAATAAAAACATGTTTTCCTACTTTTTATATGCCATACGGTTATGATATTTGCATTTGTGCATAAGTATTATTATTCATGTAGAAATTATACGTTCCCAAAAGTACAGTTTTTTGCTTTGTGAGCTGACTTTGCATTTTATTAATAACTGGTTTTATTCATTATGTATTGAAGGCAGAAATGCTTTGAGTTTCTGTCTGTGTCCAGGAGCTTCTGCACAGTCAGAGAATGTGTCACATTCCTCACTTGATACATTTAAGTAAACACAAGATAACAATCTACTCTTCGGATGCGTCCACATTTAGAGCACTGAACGTTCCAGCCCTATGTGTAACCCTTTGAATGCTGGTCTAGTAAAAAAAAAATTGCTGGTTGTATATAATATGCTATAAATATTTTTTTAGAGCAAAGAAGAAATGCTGGGTTTTATTCCGCTTTAAGAAATTGCATTCAATGCCCAGTAGCATTATAATTCTGGGATTATTAAAACAAAAACATGAAACACTAGTCTTCTACTTTCTCTGAATAAATAATTTGTGAGGCTGCATCTGGAACACGGAATACAGTTTTTGAAATTACATTATGGATAACACAAAGTTCCTCCTTATTTGACGTAACTTATGAATTATCTCTTCTTATCTGTTTATCTCATGAATTATCTCCTTATTTATGTAACTAATGCATTAGGTCTCCTTACAGTTAAGGTGAAAAGTAAGTAAGCTTTGTGACCCCAGAGTGACATAAACTGCTTAGTGTAGGTTCACATGTGACATAAAAATTTTCAATTTTCTGCGAGCAGACGGAAAAGTCAGTGGATGATATGTTATCTATAGGAGCGATTCAGTTCTATAGTATGGACAAAACCGAACATGAACGGTTCTCAGGTTATGTTTACAGTACATAAATTCCCTCAAAACATGCCAGTATGAAAACTCTCAGTGTGCAGGACACAAACATCACTTGAAGTGTCAAAAATACTCTGGGATTAAAAACCTGGTATTACTAGGCAAGGAAAGCAAAAACAAAAAAGGGAATTAAAAAAAAAATGAAAAAAAACAAAAAACCTTTTGCGATAAATAAAAAAAAGTTTTTTGTTTTTTTTTACTTTTTCTTAGTTTTGAAAAAGGGGGGAGAGAGTATCATTAAACATTACCTTTTTCTAAAGGCATTTTCTGTCAGTGCGGAGAGGATCATATTTTTACGCCAGTAACGTGAGAAAGCTGACTGAATCCCCTAGCGGCTAATGGTGATACACTTCTTGCAGGGCCATCAATAATTCATACAAAATGCATAACAACACATTGGAACAAAGTATTTATCAGTGAGATTGTACTTACAAGGAAACATAATACACCTTAAGCTAGAATAACACACAGGGGTCGTCAGGATACTCGGCTAAGGAAAAAGTGTTGCATATCTCTACTTAGCTGACACTGAATACACTAGAAACATTTGTTACTTAAATTTTGGGGTTAAAAAATGTTTAATGTCGCTTTTAAACTCATATATTCAAATTAAATTAATGTTTTGTTGGCACCTGTTAATACAACTGTGGAATTAAGACATACAAAGGTGTGCAAAACAAGGAATGAGCTGTGCAGTTTTATTGCTATTATTAAACTAAAACAGCCAATTTGAATTATTCAATACCTTTGAGCCTTTACAGTACATCATCTATCTTTGCAATCTACAGCAAGCCATTGTTTATTTAAAGGTAAACTGTAGTGGCTTTCAGTCATTTGTTTAAAAATATTTTGGCAAGTCTCTACACCGATATCCTTTTCATTTGCAAGTACAATTTGCATACATGGGGAAGCCATGTGTCCCAATTTGTAAAGCCTCAAGGAGTTTCAAAAACGGACTACTCTCTATTTACAGGTAGCTCTCAACTGTAAGCACAATAATGAGAATGCTCTTAACTTGTTAGTTATACGTTTTAGTTATCTTATATCAACGTTATGAACCTGTGGTAAATGAAACAACTTTTTACACCAAACAGTAAGTGTAATATGTTAATAAGTAACATTTTATATCTGGAAACAAAATACATCAATAAAAAAATATAACTATGTTTCCAATAGTGAGCATAACATTATATATTTTGGTGTAACCCCCACCCAAGAGCCCTTGAGGCTCATTACAAGAGAGTATAGGGTTGACTTGGGAGCTTTTGGTATTGTCATAATCCATATATTTACACTGCCATATTGTAGGGTGATATATAACTAATACCAGGGCAACAACAATAACGCCTCTATAACACAGAAATGATATAGATAATGAGAAAAGTCTCTTAACATGCACGTTTTCACTGACCTACGCAGTGAAATAATTGAGTTCATCAAACCCAGCAGCTACTAATCAAACGACTGGCAGCCAAATCCTGGTACACAGATCCAATTATGATTGGCCAATTTTATCACTTCCACATAATATGGGAGCTAACCTACCCAATCTGTTCAAAGTATTCATAGCCCTCACACTACACGGTGTTAAAATTGGTTATTGACTGGCAAATCAAAATTGGATGTGTGTATGTATCCTAAGAGCTTTGATCATTCATATGTATACCACTCCCTCAATGTGTTGAAGAAAATTAAGTGGAAATAGTTGCTCATCACCAGTGATCACCAACCTAACCTACACATGCAGATCACGACTCTGTAATCTACATCATCCAAATAAAAAGTAACCTAGCAATATCTCTTGCAATGGAAAGCACCCATCTACAATTATTTAAAAAAACAAAACAAAAAAAAACTTTTTCATTTCCCATATGGAAACACATTAAGATTCGTTCACACTACAGGGAGTGCAGAATTATTAGGCAAGTTGTATTTTTGAGGAATAATTTTATTATTGAACAACAACCATGTTCTCAATGAACCAAAAAACTGATTAATATCAAAGTTGAATATTTTTGAAAGTAGTTTTTAGTTTGAGCTATTTTAGGGGGATTATCTGTGTGTGCAGGTGACTATTACTGTGCATAATTATTAGGCAACTTAACAAAAAACAAATATATACCCATTACAATTATTTATTTTTACCAGTGAAACCAATATAACATCTCAACATTCACAAATATACATTTCTGACATTCAAAAACAAAACGAAAACAAATCAGTGACCAATATAGCCACCTTTCTTTGCAAGGACACTCAAAAGCCTGCCATCCATGGATTCTGTCAGTGTTTTGATCTGTTCACCATCAACATTGCGTGCAGCAGCAACCACAGCCTCCCAGACACTGTTCAGAGAGGTGTACTGTTTTCCCTCCTTGTAAATCTCACATTTTATGATGGACCAGAGGTTCTCAATGGGGTTCAGATCAGGTGAACAAGGAGGCCATGTCATTAGTTTTTCTTCTTTTATACCCTTTCTTGCCAGCCACGCTGTGGAGTACTTGGACGCGTGTGATGGAGCATTGTCCTGCATGAAAATCATGTTTTTCTTGAAGGATGAAGACTTCTTCCTGTACCACTGCTTGAAGAAGGTGTCTTCCAGAAACTGGCAGTAGGACTGGGAGTTGAGCTTGACTCCATCCTCAACCCGAAAAGGCCCCACAAGCTCATCTTTGATGATACCAGCCCAAACCAGTACTCCACCTCCACCTTGCTGGCGTCTGAGTCGGACTGGAGCTCTTTGCCCTTTACCAATCCAGCCACGGGCCCATCCATCTGGCCCATCAAGACTCACTCTCATTTCATCAGTCCATAAAACCTTAGAAAAATCAGTCTTGAGATATTTCTTGGCCCAGGCTTGACGTTTCAGCTTGTGTCTTGTTCAGTGGTGGTCGTCTTTCAGCCTTTCTTACCTTGGCCATGTCTCGGAGTATTGCACACCTTGTGCTTTTGGGCACTCTAGTGATGTTGCAGCTCTGAAATATGGCCAAACTGGTGGCAAGTGGCATCTTGGCAGCTGCACGCTTGACTTTTCTCAGTTCATGGGCAGTTATTTTGCACCTTGGTTTTTCCACACGCTTCTTGTGACCCTGTTGACTATTTTGAATGAAACGCTTGATTGTTCGATGATCACGCTTCAGAAGCTTTGCAATTTTAAGAGTGCTGCATTCCTTTGCAAGATATCTCACTATTTTTGACTTTTCTGAGCCTGTTAAGCCCTTTTTTTGACCCATTTTGCCAAAGGAAAGGAAGTTGCCTAATAATTATGCACACCTGATATAGGGTATTGATGTCATTAGACCACACCCCTTCTCATTACAGAGATGCACATCACCTAATATGCTTAATTGGTAGTAGGCTTTCGAGCCTATACAGCTTGGAGAAAGACAACATGCATAAAGAGGATGATGTGGTCAAAATACTAATTTGCCTAATAATTCTGCACTCCCTGTATATGCTTTACTTTAACACACTTTTATATATGCCATCACATTAAATATGTATGTTTTCCTGGTGACAGTGCATTTCAAATGCACCGTTCACAGCTTATTCAATTTGAACAGTATGCTTTTTGAACTGCATTGCAGGAGCAGTTCCTGTTTGCAAGCTCATACAGCCCAGCAGTTAGTGGGAATGAGCTGTGTGCCGAAACATGTAACAAAATACGCACACAACTGTACATGTATTTGCATTGCATATGTTTTTCAATTGATAGTGTGAGTAACAGTCTAGTCATCCTCTGAACAAGGTCTTAACTAAACCAAAGTGGCGAGTGTAAACTGGAAGCTGCCCTCTAAACTCTATTCTAAAATTGCTGACTGACTGGCATACTAATGCACTGTTATCACTAAATTCTCAGGCATGCACCTGCAAAAAGCATGCAGCCATTTGAGTAAAGACACCTGATCTGCACACTTGTTTTGGGTCAGTGGATCAGAAATCAAGCAGCATTTTCAAACTGGAATCCTTACTGGCTCCTTCCATATTGGTCACAGTCCAGCATTTCCTTAACATAAGATAATTGTAATTGTTTTACCTTGAGTGTATGGAAATGTAATAAATAATACGCATTTTGGCTTCAATGAATGAAAGGCAGAAAAGGCACCACAAAGAATTCCACTAAGTTGTGCTGAATGAAGAGTCAACAACTTCAAAGTGTACTTTGGCAAGAGACCAAGTACTGTTCACCAGTTGTTAAAAGAATCTTAAAACATATTCTCCACTCAACAGGAAAGGCCTGCAATGTCTTGTGAACAGCAAGGGAACATGATATGCAAAACCAGGAGAAAATGATGGAGAGCAGTGGTTTGAGGGCCAGCTGCAGGATTTATATGTTAAGCACCAAACTACAATAAGCATAAGGGCAACACTTGTTACTTCGCAAACACATTCTGGATACTGAGCAACAAACACAGCAGAGCCTAAAGGCAGCAAGTTTAATTCCGTATTGTAAAAACATTCTTTTTGAATCAGGCTTCAAATTTTGAAACAATAAGAACCATGTATTTTATTTTAAATGTGTCGGAAGTATGCTAAACACAAGCAGATTTTCTGACAAGCAACAACCTGTCATTTCACAACATTCAGCCAAATGAAAATACTTGATTAGCTGTTACATTCGGATCCTTAATCCAGTGTTAAAGGAGCAGTTGAGATCATATCATTCACTGAATTTATAAGGATTTGCTCATCATATAATACAAATTGAAATAGGCTACTGCAGTGACTAATGTTTTGCAGGTTTACTTGTATAAAGCAGTTTTGCAAAAACAAAACTTAAAACATAGAAAAAGACTACCCTACGTTGGTAGACAATAAAAACCACACGATGCAATAGGAAAACAATTAGTGATTAACATAACAACAGCTAGTCTTTGATTGTGTCAATTTAATGTTCTTTCTTGGTAGATGAAAATTTATATTAGGAGATTTTTGTTGTTCATCCTTCGTGTTCTCCTCAGGCTCCTTTAGCCGGGGACACCACCCGGCCAATTTTGGTAAACACCCGGCTGTCATTGGCTCGCATCCTCCTCCTCCCATGCTGTAAGCAGAATTGCGTCGGCCCTGCATTCCCCCATTCCGCCCCACCCGGCTACTTTTTCATGCCAGCAAAAATTCACAAGTACATTGCCAAATCATAATGCAAATGTTTAAACTATAGCAAAGCTGTATTTATGGTGCACAATTTCGCAATGACTTACAATTTTAACGTACAATGCACTATGTGAAGGAGCCTGCTGGACCTTCCAGTTCTACAGCACAGTCCTGACAATTCTCATTTTATGTCCTATTTTCACCTTTTTAGCAGTCCAATGCAAGGACCCAAGAAGTTACTTAAATTAAAGAGACTCTGAAGCGAACAAAAAGCTGAAAGCTCTGCCTCTTTCAGGAAGTGCTGTCTGGATTGCCCCCTGGTATTTGGGGGGTCAAATGCCCTCTTTTGCAGCGGGGATGCGGCGGTTTGCATCTACTGAGAGTACTGAAGTGAACTAGAAGGTAAAAATGGCAATTTTTGTTTGCTTTAGTCTCTCTTTAAAGCACCCCTTAACTGAGAGGAATAAGGAGGTTGCCATATTTATTTCCTTTTTACAAATACCAGTTGCCTGGCATTCTGCTGATCTTTCTGGCATCAGTAGTGTCTGGATCACATACCTGAAACAAGCATGAAACCAAACCAGTCAGACTTTAGTCAGAAACATCTGATCTGCATGTTTGTTCAGGGTCTATGGCTAAAAGTATTACAGGCAGTGAATCAGCAGTACAGCCAGGCAATCTACATTGTTCAAAAGGAAATAAATATGTCAGCCTCCATGTCCTTCTCAGTTCAGATTTACTTTAAGGCTCCTTCACTGGACTGATGTAATATACTTGGGTGTAGATTAAAACAGGAAGGGATGAGGTGCTGTCGCACTTAGTAGACACATAAAATGTATATTATGCTTTTCTCCTGGTGGACTCAAAGTGCTTCAGGGCTGCAGCCACTTAGGGCATGCTGCATGGGCAACATTAGGGAGCCTTGCCCAAATACTTCTTACTGTCTTAAGTAGGGGCTTGAGCTGGGATTCAAACCCTGGTCAAAGGCTTAAATCCTTCAAAGGGAACAACTTTAACTAGTACAATATCCATCTGACCTTTGGGCTAGTAAATATTGAGAGCCCAAAAAGTATAGAAATAGTTTACAGATTTTCAAATATCAGTCTTTCCATGATGCAGACATTTTACCAGGATTGTTACCTTGGAACAACTTTCATGATCAGCCAAGTATACTTTAAGCTCCTATTATAAAATAAGAATAAAGATATCTGCAGGACTAAAATAAACTTTGTTTCTGTGGTCCACCATATTACCTCAGGAAACACATACAGTAGATCTCATTCCCTATCTCTTCATTTATAAACTCTGCACAAAATCTCTCAATATAAAGATAGAATGGTCTCAAGTTAATTTCAGTTACTGGCAAACAAGGACTGTCAAAGCTTGGCAGACTAAACTGAGACACTAACGTCTCACTGTCACACAATCAAGCCAGGGACATATTTCTACTATTCATGAGGCACTTTTTCTAAGTATCAATCTCCTAAATAATATTTATCTGATATTTTGAGCTGCTTAAACAGTTTCAATTAATAAAAACCTTATTGTTAGAATGTGCAAACTGCTAAGACACACCGTACACTGGGAAGCTGGAATAAAACCACCACAAAGACACACAAATACAAAAATTTGAGCTTGTAGATTTTTCAGAAAGCTTACATTGCTCAAGACTCAAACAGGAGAACAAAGAGTAGCCCAACTTTGCTTGTAACAATAGCAGATACTAAATACATTATCTGTAGAAATATTACATTACTTTGGCTGTCTTTCCAAAACTTTACTGAAGCTCTCCTTACATTGGTACTTATTCTTTCTCGAGTGGGCCATCATTATTTTGCTACAAGTAGCTGCTGATCAGAAAAACATGCTTCATTGGTATGGAAAGTCTGGGTATGGACAGAAATTGCTGATATTAAAATTGTAAATGAATATGACATCTTCCAAAGTGCTTTACAGAGTCCATAATCATGCCACTAACTTTCTCTAAGAAAAGCTAACAATCCCCACCATAGTCTAGTGACCATCATGATCCAAGACCAATTAGGGAGGGACAGTTAACTTGACAGCATGTTTTTGGGAAGTGGGAGTAAACTAGAGCGCCTGTAGGAAATACACACAAACACAGGGAGAACATTTTAATATCATTATTATTGATTTATAAAAGCGCCAACATATTCCATGCCGCTGTACAAAGTAGGAAACAAACACGGGGAACATAATAATACAGACAAATGGAATACGCCAATATACAAAATACATAATTGGTGACAAAATACAGAATCGGTAATGACAGTGACAAAAGTAACATGATGAATAAAATGTATAATGAATTCCAAGACACTAAAGGGTGAAAGAGCCCTGCCTTTGCGAGCTTACGATCTAAAGGAATAGGGGTGAAACAAGAGGTGGGGTAGTATACAATAATCATACCTAGAGGCAGTGTGCTTTAGGATATCTAGTAGTAGTGCAACTTGGCTATAGGACAAAGGGGATGTGGCCTAAGGTAGAGTGTTTGTCGAAAAACAAGTTAGTTTTGAGAGATAGTTTAAAGGTAAAAGGTTGGAGAATGACAGATGTGTTGTGGGAGGGCATTCCAGATGAGGGGTGAAGCAACTGCAAAATCTTGTATACATGAATGTGAGGAGGCAATTCAAGAGGAGAACAGCAGGTCATGTGCTGAGATTACAATTGGGTGGTATCTGGAAACTAGCGAGGTGTACAGGGAGAGAGACTCTGGAGAGCTTTGTAGATTAGGTTTAAGAGTTTAAACTGGATCCTCTCGTTAATTGGTAACCAATGAAGAGCTTGACAGAGAGGAGCAGCAGAGGAAGAACGAGAAGAAAGATAAATGAGACAAGCAGCGGAGTTCAATAAAGATTGGAGCGGTGCCAGCCTGTTAGTTGGTAGTCCACAAAGAAGTATGTTACAATAGTCCAGGCGAGATACTATAAGAGCATGTATTAACATTTTAGTTGTGTCTTAAGTGAGAAAAGGACAGATGTGAGATATGTTTTTGAGTTGGAAATGACAGGTGCTGGCTAGGGAGTGAATGTGAGGAATTAACCTCCTTAGCGGTAACCCCGAGCTCAGCTCGGGGTAAGCCGCCGCGGAGGATATCTCAGCCCCTGGTGGGGCGATTCCTGTCCTGTAAATTGCTGTACGCGCAGCCAGCACTTTGCTAGCTGCGCGTCCAGCTCGATCGCCGCCACTCCGCGGCGATCGTCCGCACGCAGCGGCGGAAGAGGGCCCCCCCGCCAGAGCCCTGCGCAGCCCGGACCAATCAGTCCCGGGCAGCGCAAAGGGCTGGATCGGATGGGTCTGACGTCAGGACGTCGGCTGACGTCCATGACGTCATTCTGATCGTCGCCATGGCGACGGGAGAAGCCAAACAGGAGATCGCGTTCTATACACGATCTCCTGTTTACTTTTGTGGCCGGCGGCGATCGGACTAGAGGGACACATGCGCCCTCTAGTGGTGTTTTATGTAGCTACCACTCAGGTAGCTACATGAAACAAACAAAAAAATTTTTTTTTAAAAAGTGCAATGCAGCCTCCTTGGCGGAAAAATTTAACCACCAAGGAGGTTAAAGAGAGAGAGGAGTCAAATATGACCCCTAAGCACAGTGCTTTGGGAACTGAAGTTATGGTAGTGTTATCATTTATTGTTATTTCAGACAGAGTGGCGGACAGAGACGGTGGAAAAATTATTAGTTCTGTTTTACTCATATTAAAGGGGTTCTGTGGAGCCTATTAAAAAAAACAAAAACCTGACACTTACCTGGGGCTTCTATCGGCTCCCTGCAGCTGTAATGTCCCGCGCCGTCCTCCTACGATTCTTCGTTCTCCGCCACCAGCCCGGCCTAATTATTGGTCTAAACAGACGAATAGTGCTTGCCCCATGTGCGTCATCGGGAGCTTACTGCGCAGTCGTAGTACGAAGCTTTCTTGTACTGCGCCTGTGCAGTAAGCTACCGCTGACATGCGCGGAGTGAGTAGGTGTGTGGCCACGGCCGCGCAGCCACAGTTCTAATTCAGGAAGAATTAGACTGGGATCGGCGGCAGCCAAAGGAGAATCGTAGGAGGACAGCGCGGGACATTACAGCTGCAGGTGGCCCCAGGTAGAAGAGCTGCAGGGGGCGCCAGATAGAAGCCCCTGATAAGTGTCAGGTTTTTGTTTTTAATAGGCTTCACAGAACCCCTTTAAGTTTTAAGAAGTGAGAGGACATGAAGGAGGATATAGCAGACAAGCAGTCAGGAATACGTGTGAGTAGGGAGTTAAGATCTGGGGCCAAGAGGTACAGTTGTGTATCATCTGCACATAAGTGGTAAAGAAACCCAAATGAATTAATTAAGTTGCCAAGACCTTGCATGTAGATGGACAAGAGGAGGGGGCCAATGACAGAGCACTGAGGTACTCCTACAGACAAAGGATGAAAGGAAGTGATCTGAGTAAGAGACTGTGAAGGACCTTCCAGAGAGATAGGAAGATAACCAGGAGAGAGTGAGGACCTTTATGCCTACAAATGAAAGTATCTGTGGGAGTAAGGTGTGGTCAACAGTATCAATTGCTGATGACAGATCAAGAAGGATGAGTATGGAAAAATTACCTTTGGATTTAGCTAAAAGAAGATTATTGGTCATTTTAGTAAGAGCTGTTTCTGTGAAGTGGTTAGAGTGAAAGTCATACTAGAACTGCTCAAACAGGGAGTTAACAGATAACTAATGGGTTAGTTCAGCATGTATATGGCACTCAAGTAATTTGGATGCAAAAGGGAGAAGTGACACCGGGCGGTAGTTGGCGAGTGCGGTAGGATATAGGGACGGTTTTTTAAGTAGTGGTGTCACAACACGCCTTGACCAAACGTCAAATGACGTGGAACACGTAGGTGGGAGGAGCCATTGGCCAGCCATGCTGCCCTACTTACAGCTCCCACGAGCCCGGGGAATACAACTAGCGTCCGGAAGTGCGAGCAGACGCCAGTGCGGTGAGAGGGCCTGGCAGTCTGCAGGCACAGGAGTGAGTTCACTAGCTGGACAATAGTGCGAGGTGAGGACCTGGCGAACCACAGGTCCAAGAGTGACCTCATAAGCACTGAACTTCCCCACAGAGCACACCTGGTGCAGTGCACAGTGATCACTGGAGGAGACAATTGGGCCCATTGAGACCAGCTTACTGACATGTCAGAAGCCAGAACTGCCTCCCATATGTAGCGGCATATAAATCTGCACTGGTTGCAGTAGCTGTATCTTCTAAACGCAAGTATCTTCTTTATCTTATCCAACTACATGTCAAGCAAGGAAAATTACTATATACAAAGGAGATTTAATTGTGATGTGGTGGAATCCATTATAATTGATTTAAACTCTTCCATTAATCCATACAGCCACTCATATCACCCAGAAGCAATTGTGGGTGAGATATCGATTGACTATCTTTCCAGTGCACATCTGTGAAAATGAGCTTGTATTTATTTAGGAAGCGCAGAAAGTCTTCTGAGTAGGAATATAGTACTCCATTAAGGCATTGTGTGGTATGAGTACATGACCCCGGTGGTAGCCTCATGGTTTTAATTATGTTCTGTACAGAATAATTTTAATGTTGTGCATATTGTTCATTCATTGATGCCTAAAATCATGTGTGCCCTACTATCTTTGCAATAAATAAGTGTTTTGGACATAACTAGACGTGGTGCGTTACACCCTTATATCTAT
Organism: Hyperolius riggenbachi; assembly: GCF_040937935.1. Lineage (NCBI taxonomy): Eukaryota > Metazoa > Chordata > Amphibia > Anura > Hyperoliidae > Hyperolius > Hyperolius riggenbachi. Next base: position 278,357,108 of record NC_090647.1, read on the forward strand.
ACTTGTTCTTCTATGGTCATATATGGTTGTGCCAACTCTTGATGTCCAAAAACCACATTCATCATGCAATTTATGCAGACATTTCTTGGGTGTAAGCCACAAAACAGTTCTACATAAGTGGTGTCACAACAGCCTGTTTGAGTGGGGACAGAAAGATGCCAGTGGAGAGGGACAGGTTAAATAACAATGTTAGCACAGGCATGAAAGATGAGGAAAGCTGTGACATAAGATGGGAGGGAATAGGATCCAAAGAACAGGAGGTTAGATGGGATCTGGAAATTATAGAGGACAGTGAATGTTCAGAAAGTGGAGAGAAGGCAGATAGAGAGCAGTTGATGAGACGTGTGGAGGTGGGATTTGAGGGCTGCATGGAAAATCCACTTCGGATTTTGTCAATTTTATCAGTGAAGTATGTTGAAGTATGTAGGGGACGGAAAATGGAGTTAAAAGTGCTGAACAACTGCTTTGAAATGTGGAAATAGGAGGATATTAGGGATGAAAAATAGGACTGTTTTGCCAAAGAGAGTGTGTTTCTAAAGTTGTTCAAGGCTTTTTTATATGAGATGAATTCCTCACTTACTTTTCCTCCAACAACGTTCAACTACTCTAGAGCACATTTTCAACTGTTTACTTGCTCTGGTAAGCCAGAATTGGCGACTGACATGAAGAGGGCAGACATCGGTAAGAGGGGCGAAGTCATCCATAACTTTTGTGAACATACAAACTACATGCATATTGTGTCCTGACTCATAAGAAGTGGGGACCCGAACACTGCAAGAAAAGAGTGATATCCACTACACCATTGTGCCACATGATTTTATAGATACAACTTTACACATTAAAAAAAAATCTGTTATTTTGTCAACAAGACATTTGTGTGTTCATGCAAGAAACAGCTTGTTACATGGGCAAGACTGCAGGGAAATTCAGGAATGCAAGTAAAGTTCCCCATACTGCTCCTTTCCCCCTTGCATTGTATACCTCCCTCTTTCCCCCTCTGTAGCATTCTTAATTTATTAACATGCATTGCTCATCTGAAAAACACTGCTAGTGATGCCCTGCTGTATGACATATTGTTTACTATCTGCTACAAAGCACTATTGGACTGTGGTTTGCAGCTGTGCAGAAAAATATGCCACAAATGGTTAGCCTTGCTATGACAAATCACACCAGGGTACACACAATTTCAACAATGTTTGTTCAAAACTATCAATGTTAATTGGTTTAGGTGTACTTTTTCTTTATAAACATACTGTTTGGCTATCTAAAGAACAGTATTTTTTTATTTTATGTGTAGTGAGGGTTGGGGGAGGAAAAGCGGGTATGAGTTGTGTAAGTGCGGGTGTGAGCTGACAGCACTTGTGGGGGAAAAACAAAATAAAACTAATAGTACAGGCATGATATTAAACAAAGGTTGTTTTGGGTGACCTAAGCTGCAAGTGTGTATGGACCTCAAAGAAAAGATTACACACATGACATGAACTTTACTGATCCATTCAAAATGTTCTGTTCTGAGAGACCAGTCTTTAGGCTCGGGCCACACTGTACCAGATGCACAATGGCACGGTCACAGTGAATCCATCCATCTAGAACATGCTGTGCTCCGAGGCACGTTCAAGCGCTCTGCCCATATTACCTTTTGATGTGCATCGGATTTACTGCTGCCGCTACCCATCCAGTTCCAACGCTACTGCTGGCACAGCCGCCCAATCCACTGCAGAGAAGAAGCACTGGTATATAGATTGGAGCCCCAGCAAAAGGATATTGCAACATACCAATTGGAATCATCCTGGGTCGGATTTCCATTGGTCTGTTGCAATCCAATGAAGAGCCCCATATACCTGTCAGGGGCTCTGACCTGTATACCGGCGCTTCTCCACTGCACTGAACCGAGCAACAGTGCCAGCAGTTGTTGTGGAAACTCACTAGACAACCAGCCTAGTGAGACACTGTCTGTTCTCAGGGCTTCCATTGATTCTGTCAGCATCCACGTCATCAATGATCTGTATCCACATCCAGAAAAGTCGTGCAGGTCAAGACTTTTCATTGTGCTAGAAATGGTGTGTGCCCTGCTACACTACTAGCTTAGTGAAAACCTTATCCCCACCAAAATGTCTATTGGACCCCAGAAGATCCCAAAGAAACACTCTTAACATGCTCACTTCGGTAACTATCACTGTACCTAAGATTACATTAGGTCCTCCAACAAAGTCATTTTGCATAGAAATTCTCAACTCTGTAGTTTTTCACTTTGGAAAACACTGATCTATTTACACAAAGGTGTGAGGCATAAGCTCCGTACACACTAACGATCCCCAACAGTTTACGGCTAAAACACAAGTTGAATTCAAAATGGTCCACCAAACACATCATTAACAGAAGCACAAAAAAAGAGGACCCCGAAATGCGTAATTAGCAGCGCTTGAGTAGTTTGAATGGAGCAATCACTTGTTAACCGTCATTGAAACACTGTTTTTGAACAACTCTTGGCCAACCCTTTGTTTCTGGTTCGTTTTGGGCGATGGCGGTCTAGTGTGTGTATGGAGCTTTAGGTGGATGGGGCTTTGTTATACAGAAAACAAAAGAAAACAAAGAGCAAAACTTTGAACTATGCCTTACATATCTGCAAAATACCAGAACAATACCTATGTTACCTTCCATACCTGGCTCTTTGTAGTGTAATGTTTTTATTACCCTTTCTGGCAGTTGTAGTAATAAATACAATACAGCTAAATCTGACAGTGTATGCTGTGCTTACTGGTGACAGCTAACTAGGAAAATAAAAATAAATATATAGCAGTGTCAAAATCATACTTAAGAACAAAGCCTTAACTAAATATTGAATCAATAATGCTAAATATGCCAGAAATCCATTTTCTCTCTTACTTATCTCAAGAAAAATGCATAGAATATTAAAAATGTCTCTAGAAAACATGACAGGCTTTCAGTTAAGGTTTTCTAACCTAGACCTCAAAGCTGTTCTGTGTAAAGAGGCTCAGTATCGTCATCCATCATCCAACCGAAAACATCTCAAACGTGTGCGTCATTAAATATGGCACTGGCATAGAATACTTCCACAGCTATTGCTAATTACTAAAAGGGATATGCCAGGGTGTGCTGGGAGAAGGCCAAAACAAATTGGAGAAATTATTTGCTAATAAAATGGAATACATGTTCAGTGTTCACTGGAATAATAACAGGTGCAAGAATGTGATGAATATCTGTATCATACCTTGGATTCTAAACATTATTAAAGTCTGTGCTAAGTCTTTACTGTATTACATGTAAAAATACGGCTCACAGAGGATTACACTTTAGATGTAGGCCTGCTAAAATTAATATTTGAAAGTTCATTCCAATGGTCATGAAGGGAAATATATGGTGTTTTTCTTTAGTGAGCACTGGGAAAAATATGCTTTTTATGGTAATATATCAGTCCCTCAATTTTCACCAGTATTACATCTATTTACAGCCTATATTATTTCCTTAATTTAAGAATTTTATAAATTAGTAGATTTATACATTTTAAAAATTGATTTATTTTTTTTTACATATAAGGCTGTGAGATCATTTTAAAACTTTTGTCACTTTAAATGCCATATTTAAATATAGGCCTTTATAGATTATCAATCTAGTTTACACATTTAAAGTTACCCTGCTGGTGAGGAGCATGAAGGCTGCTGTCTTCAGTCAATGTTAAAAAAACACTTCACCTACCAAGTGTGTTTAATACTTCCTGCTTTACTGACCCAGTACAGGGTCACTTGAATAAACGATAAAAGGGCTTTGCTTCCTTTAAGTATACGTGTAGCGGGAAAAAAGTGCCCCATTTAGCTAATTACCTCAGTAGGGGAAAGCTGCTGGATAATCCTATCCTCCTTGCCTCTACCAATCCGGCGCTGGGACCCCCAAACCTCTTCGAGAAGGGCTTGTTGAATGAGAGTAGCTTCACTGTGCAGGGGCAGGACGCCTTGTGCCTGTCTAATAGCACAGAGCCACTCAATGCATTTTAAAGGGAAAAAATAGAAAAAACACAATTTCTCCATTTACATCCATTATAGCGTTACAATAAACAGTGCTATCTATAAATCAAACCCACAAATTGTATTTGCTTATCCATCCTGGTTATAACAATGTTTAGATTATGTTACTAGCACAATGTATGGTGACACTATTGTGTTTAGAAATAAAGGTGTCTTTTTTCTGTTTTTTTGTTTTCTCATTGTACACTATTCATGATTATAAGACCTTATTTGCAAAAAATAATAGTAATATACCCTTATGGCATACATATTTAAAAAGCTAAGTTCCTAAGGTAACAATGTAGGTTTCTTCTTTCCTATTCTGTCACTTTGTTTTCATTTTACAAGTCTTTTATTTTTGTACAGGATATGTAAAAATGTTATTGCCTTTGATTCAGATTGTGACTAAAAAGAATACACAGGACATGGGCCTCAACCCTAAAACTTTCTAAACTCTGTTCTACTACTTATCACGGTTAAAAGGTTACCACATATGTCTCTTGTAGTTTTGCTAAAAAAGATCATAATTTTGAAAATAACTTTTTATGTTGGATTGAGTTTGTCTCTACCTATTTTTTACTTGACATGTGTCCAAGCTTTATGACCCACCAAAATGTATTCTACAACTCGTTACGATTAAAATGATACCACATGTGCATCATTTAGTAATAAACTGGTGGTGCACTCTCCACAACTAAACTGGACGCATATATGCGTCTTGTGGTCATTAAGTGGTTAATGCTTGCACTATTTTAGTTGCTTGAATCCACTCTTAAACGACAACTGAAGTAAGAGGGATATGGAATCTGCCATATCTATTTCCTTTTAAGCTGTACCAGTTGCCTGGCTATCCATATGATTCGTTGCCTCTAATTCTTTTAGCCATAATCCCTGAACAAGCATACAGCAGATCAGGTGTTTCTGACATTATTGTCAGATCTGACAAGATTACCTGGATGCTTGTTTCTGGTGCGATTCCGACATTACTGCAGCCAAATAGATCAACAGGGCTGCCAGGCACCTGGTATTGCTTTAAATTAAATACATATGGCAGCCTCCATCTCACAACCACTGGAACGTAATAAAACTGCCTCAATGAGAGCCTGGGAGGCTGACCTGGGCCAGACTCTTACCATCAAACAATGGTCTAAATGTTGTCTCACTTTAGCAAAGGGTAGTAATTATTTCTCAGATATAGAAACTAATTTTAAAAATTTGCACTGCACTTATATTACCCCTCAGAAGCTATATATTATATCCAAAGACAACTCTTCCCTTTGCTTCAGAGGATGTTGTTAGATAGGTGACCTTGCTCACACTTGGTGGTTTTGCCCTGTGGCAAATAGATTCTGGGCTCAGGTGGCCTCCGCTATTGGCACAGCTCTTGAGCTACCCCTTTTGCCAGATCCTCTCCAATTACTGCTGGGAAGTGGAAATATCCACAGCACAGGCTAGCACAACATGTGGCCAAAGCTGCCCGTCTCCATATTGCCCGCCAATGGTTGAAACCCACCCTTTCATTTGAAATGGCAGATGCCATCATTATGGAAATATTAATACCAGAAACATTGCTAGCAATCGTTAACGATACTACCTTGCCTTTTACTAGAACATGGCAACCCTGGCTCTCGGCCTCAACCTCATTGGGCCTGCGATCCTGTGCCCTCTCCTTCTAGGAGCGATGCCCACTTGTGTAAATCACCTTTATTCCTGACTCCTGTTATAACCTGCTAGTTCATTTTTGTTAATGTTTGTTATGACTATATACTGCAAATGTGCCCTTTGCTAAGGGACTACTTAAAAGCTGTCCTTGTTCATCAAAATTCTTAATAAAATGTTTTGAAACTAAAAAGGATCTTTACTGACAGATTACAAAAGTTATTACTGCAGACTTATAGCGGACCAGGGGCCATATGCAATTAACCTTTTCACCTGAGTTATCTCCTAGGAGATAATTTTCATCCTCTCTTATTTAACCTCCCTGGCGGTAAGCCCGACCTATGTTCGGGCTAGCTGCCGGAGAGGATCACATGGCCCCCTGAGGATTTTTTAAAATAAAAATTGTTTTAAATGTTTAAGCTAGCACTTCGCTAGCTAAATATTCCCCCCCAAGTGCCTCCGCTCTCCTCCCCCGATCACCGCAATTATACGTACTTCCCCCAGGGATCCCACGATGGCGCAGCCTCCCAAACAGCTCCAGGCTTCGCTATGGGGAGGAATGACGTCATGTCCGATCGTCGCCATAGCGACGACTGAAGCTAAACAGTGAAGCTGCGGCTCTCGCGGGATCGCGGACAGGTAAATATCAGAGCTGCGGCACTCACGGGATCGGAGGGATCAGAGGGGTGCCGGAGGACTTGGGGGACATATTTAGCCAGCGAAGTGCTAGCTTAAACATTTACATCAAATTTTATTTAAAAAAATCCTCCCGCGGACGCAGCATCTGAAACTGTGTACCGCCAGGGAGGTTAAACTACATTTTCAGCATTTTACAATTGTAAAAGTACCCAAAGTTGGTGAAAAAAGTACTATAAAATTTATTTTGAGTATTGTCTTTCTTGCTGGTGGCTTAAAGAGACATTGTAACAAAATGTTCATCCTCATTTCTTCTATCCTATAAGTTCCTATACCTGTTCTAATGTGCTCTGTCTAACTGCAGCCTTTCCTATTTGCACAGTGGCAATATTATCTCTGTGATATGATCTAATCTTCTTTCCTCTGAGGCTGGAATGTGTGGAATGTGCTGCACTGCTTGTCATTGGCAGAAGCTATACACACCCTCTCCAGGCCCCCTGCACACTCTGTATGACTCATACACTCAGCCTATCACTTGCTATGTATTTTGTTTGTAAACACTGGATAAAAATGGCAATTACAAGCCAGGATTGCAGCAGGGAGAGGCAGAAGCAGCACAGAGGGGCACAGGAGAACATAATGAATAGAATGGAATGCTTTTTATTCTAAGAATTTTAGAGTACAGATTCTCTTTAAAAAGGCATTCTACGGCAAGTTGTGAAAAAATCACTTAGGAGAAGACTCTCCTTGCATATGGGCCCTGACCTGAACTTCCTCTCTGCTCTGAAATATAAGCAACAGCAATACAACCTTTAAAGAAAAAGATCTTTGCTGCAGCTGATACAAATCCTGCAATAAATCTGCAGTATGTCTACTCCCAGCTTTCATGGAAGGAGACATTATGTTAATATCCTGTGTTTACCAATTACCGTAGCTCTCTGCCTTGCTAAGCGAAGTGATCAAATTACAATTTGTGCTTAGTCACAGGTGAGGGGAAATTAGACACGCTAAACACTCTAAATAAATACAGGGTGCACTTTTATATGTCTTGTTGTTGAAAAAAAACAAAAAAGGACAGCCTCAATATAAAAGGCCAGTGCATAATAAATATAATTGTTATATGAGTTGTCATTTTTGTAGTAGTTTTTAACTTAGTTTTATACACCTCTGGGTGCCTCTTACACCCCTTTGTGCTTCTAACCCTCCTTTGGAGAGGTGTAATTGGCCTTTTGTGGCTTTGCCACACTCAGTACCAGTGTGTTTTCCTAAGAGAAAACCAGTATCTTCTGGATACCTGAGGAGTAGGATTTGTGCATCTCCACCTGCTTCAAGTGGTTGGTTGCCGCCTGGTGCAAGCTAGCTTTGTGAGTATCGTTTTTCTTTCATCACATTTTCTCAGTTTGGTGACATATTGCAGCTTCTGTTGCCTGTGTTTCCTTTTAAAGGTAACCTGCCACCCCCTCTTCGATATACAAGGCTTTTGCTTAAAGCATATACATGAGATTGCAGTTTACCTACATTCTAGCAACCTTTGCTAATCTCCAGGGTAGGGTACCCAAATGTTTGGCATCTTTTAGCAGATAATTTACTCCAGAACTGGTCTCCAGATAACTTATGTTCTGAAGTTCTTCAGCTGAGGAAAACTTTGTAAACCAGGTCCCATATGCCCAGCCCTGCAGTCATTTCCCTAAATACCCCTTGAAGGGAATACCCATTCTTAGAAAATGATGTTAAATATTATATGACAAGTAAAAAACAGAAATGTAAAAGACATCCAAAAATACTCTCCTTCCCCACAGGGATGCCAGAGCTAGTGGGCACCTGACAACAAAAACCTGACAACTTCTAACTTTTTCCAAAACTATCACACATCTTTTGCTTTCTTCCGTTAGCACACCTCATATACCACCTGGCCAGATTTCTCTACACTTCCTGTCCTCCTGACCTGTCACAGGGACTGAATGTAAAAATCAAAAAGGAAACGGCAAACCATGTTTTGGCCATGCTTCCCAATGTTACTCTTGGCTGTAGCAGCTATGAGTTATTAGTAGGACTATCGCTAAGTAAAACCGTCAAACTAGGTAAATGTAGTAAAATAAAATAAAACATTTAGTGGATGCATTGAAAGTCATGATGTTTATTTGCTTGTCTGAGTACTATTGAAGTTATTACTCAGTTACCAATTCATAATGCACAAACATTTGATAGGTTGGTAAAGAAAAACATGCATAGCTTAAATAAATACAGATTTCTCATTTATTAGATTTGGAGACATTTCTAAATTGGTGACACAGTTGCAATGGCCATTACTATGTTTTCAGATGTCTAGGGTTCCTTTCCTGTCTATTTACCCTGAAAGTGCATTGTTCCTGCTCCTCTGTATCCTGGTTGCTATGATACCACTACTCTCTTGGTACAGAGCTGCTTCTTGTCCACATCAAATCAATGTCTTATGGCCTAAGATGAACACAAGACATAATGCTACAGTGCAGGAAAGAGAGGGCACGTAAGTAACAACTACAAATTACTGCTAGATAAATAACTATTTTGTTACTTTTGCAGCTATTCATGCCATCCTATCCATTGCTCCTACGCTTGGTTTTGTCAATCTTTAAAGGGAAGGTTCAGGGAGTCTGAAAAAAAAAATCCATATCCACTTACCTGGGGCTTCCTCCAGCCCGTGGCAGGCAGGAGGTGCCCTCGCCGCCGCTACGCAGGCTCCCGGTGGTCGACCCGACCTGGCCAGGCCGGCTGCCAGGTCGGGCTCTTCTACGCCCCAACAACGGGCTCTTCTGTGTCCCGCGCGGGCGCGCTGACGTCATCGGACGTCCTCCGGGCTCTACTGCGCAGGCCAGAGGACGTCCGATGACGTCAGCGCGCCCCCCCGTGAGGCGCAGATTGGAGCGCAGACGATCCCGACCTGGCAGCCGGCCTGGCCAGGTCGGGTCGGCCACCGGAGCCGACCGGGAGCCTCTGGAGCGGCGGCGAGGGCACCTCCTGCCTGCCATGGGCTCGAGGAAGCCCGAGGTAAGTGGATATGGATTTTTATTTAATTTTCACACTCCCTGAACCTTCCCTTTAAAGTATACTCACTGATGGTACATGGTCCTTGGGATGACATGTTTAATAATCCCAGCAGGACTCTTGGTAACCAAAAACTCTAGCCCAGGAGAAGATATGCAGGAACTACCAGGCTCGGCGTAGGAATATCATGGTGATTAAGAAAGCAGGCCTCATGCCTAAAAAAGGCAATGCTTGCACACCCAGCATTTTTTTGCAGCTCTTGCTTCACAAACTTGATATGGCAAATACAGCCAACTCCACTCTGACAAAGCAGAACAAGCAGGCAGACAAGACCAACAATGTAAGAATATTAATCAGAGGGAGTAGAGTCTCCCAGCCTATTCAACAGCTCATAGGAGACTGACTTGGGGAGCTTTAGCATAACATAACTTTCCACTAACAGTAAACTGCTATAAAGAACAAAACTGGCTCAAGTTTAGTCTACTACTTAAATTAACAAGAAAATTGCACAGGAGGACTGGAGCACAGATTTGATTAATTTATAGACAGCCTAAAAGCCGACAAGCAATCAGCTAGGTTGGATGCATTAAGGATTCTGAAAAAGGGACTTGTTGCTCTAATCTCTTTGGGCTTGATGTCCTAGCTCACAGTAATATTCCTGTACAGGGACCGCATGCAGCAATATTACTGGTACTACCGCAGTACTGTTACTGTGAGTTAAACTTTTAGCACGTCACTCGAGTATCGCGGGTGGCACTAATAGCATACCTCACGGTACCACTGCTGCAGTAGTACAGGTAATACTGCCATGCACTGTCTCTGTACGTCAATATTTCCACTAGTTAGTGCATCAGGCCCATTGTTCAGTACAGGTAGATCCAGGCTTTTTTTTTTGCATAGATGGATATATAGGGCTCTTAGCCACAGAAGCATTGAATTGGTATAATTATCAACGCCATTATTATGAGACATTACCAAAACGTGGCAGCAAGAGACCTTATTTCACTAAAGGTTGTCCCAATCTCAGTGTGCTACCTCTACCCTGCATTTTATAAAAGCAAAGACAGCTTAGTCTAATAGTTTTGGCTTTACAAAAGGAAACCAGTTGTAACACAAACAAAAATGTTTATGTAAGTACCTAAGCATAATCTGCTACCTAGACTACAAAGAGTGGCCAGAGTATGGAGATCCCAAAATACACTGAGATTTTACTGCCAACCCATTGACTGATAATTTCTCATGTGGAATTTTCTGAGAGCCTTATTAAGTACAAACTATTTCAAGGTGACCAATATACTCTCTATAACTTTCATATGAATGCCCCTTAAGGTATTATTCCATAGCACACATGGTCTAAACTCCCCAGTCAAAACATACAAAGCATTTATTGATTATAAGAAGCACTTCCATGATTTAATATGTCTGCAAGACACAATTTTCTTGCGTATCAACTACCAGATTACAAACATTATACTGGATAGCAGCCCCCATAAAGGAGTGATACATTTATTGAAAAACTCACTGCGATTTAATATATTCAAAATGTCTAAACAGACAAGAGGGAACATTTTTCATACTGTCGTGAAGACTTGGTGAGCAACGAGTATCTGATTAACTCTTACTCTCCTCCAGATGGAGCTTTTGAGACTTTTTTTTATTAATTGCTGGAATGGTCGATCTCCTCTATTACAAGATGTTACTGTGATAAGGGAATCTTAATATTGCAATGGGTAGTACTCCAGATAAATCTAGTTTCAATATGGTTAAGATATCCAAGACCCAAAGAGCGAAGCTATGTAAATCTTGGCTTTATAACGGGAGAGCACAAAATAGAGGCAAACAATAGGGGATCCACGGTCTACTCTTCTATAAAGAATATGTATTCCCAAATAAATTTACAGTCCATTTTGTTACTACTGTGCCCAAGACATACATACCGTATTTTTCGGACCATAAGACGCACTTTTTCTCCCCCAAAAATGGGGGGGGGGAAAGTCACTGCGTCTTATGGTCCGAATACAACAATTTTGGCCGGGTGTCTGCCCCCTTTCTTGAGTCCCGTCTGCTGTAGTGTCTTCCTGGCTGCTGTCCCTTGTCCCCACATCTGTCCTAGTGTCTTTAGGGGCATTCCACAGCATCTGTTCAAGCTATGGCCCCCGGGGTAATGCGCGGCACGGAAGTGAGGAATAATTTGTACCTGAGGCGGAAGAAGTTGGATCCGACATCTGCAGCGATCGCAGCAGATGTCGGATCCAACTTCTTCCGCCTCAGGTACAAATTATTCCTCACTTCCGTGCCGCGCATTACCCCGGGGGCCATGGGTGCCACATGCTATTGCTGAGCATAATGTGCTGGAGGGACGGGGCAGGGTGTCTTGTGCAGTTTGGGAGGGCATATTATGTGGTGAGCAGGGACAGGCAGGACAGGGTTGTCATTTGCAGGGGAAGTCATGTGACAGGGGTGTCATGTGGGGAAGGATAGGGGTGTGTGTCATATGCTGATGGGGGGGGAAGTGTGTCGAGCTGGGGGGACAGGTGCTGTTTTTACAGGGGAAGGAAGCTCTGACTGATGGGGGTGGGAGCAGGCACCATTTCAGTGTTTGCCAATAGGTGCCATATAACCCAGACATGCCACTGCACTCAAGACTCAGGACAGAGAACACACAGGACTCCGGACAGTCAACACAAAGGACACAGAGGACTCGGGACAGAACACACACATAGGACTCAGGACAGAGAAGGGTAGGAGACAGTGGGGGGCACTTATGAGGACACAGGGGCACATATGAGGACACAAGGGAGACACAAAAGGTACAAGGGGACACAGGGACATAATAATTGAGGGGGGGAGAAGATACTCAAGACGCTACTGCACCATGGATGCACCAGGTTTAGCATATATTTTTTTCCCATGTTTTTGTCCTCTAAACCTAGGTGCGTCTTATGGTCCGGAGCGTCTTATAGTCCGAAAAATACGGTAAGTAGTTGCTCAGATCAGAGGTTTGTCATTTTGGCTATTGATTTAAATTACCGATCTAAGCCTTTTTATAGGTGGAGGATAACCAAATCTATCCTCACGAAAACACAGGTAAAACCTGAAATTGAAACCTGCCTAAAAGAGTTTTTTTTAGAGGAATCTGGGATCTGAGACATCGATGATAATCCTCTCAAATCAGATAAAGTTCATAAATTTGCAAACAAACCTGAGAAACTAACGGCAGTGGAAGGCACAAAGTTGGATTGATATTATATTTAATATGAAAACTCACACAGGCAACTTCTGACCCAGCAAAAATACACGACACCTTCTGTCAATATAAAAAAAAATGCATAGCGTTTCAAGAAAGAATAAATTAAAAAACATTAATAATCTGTCTCACTCCCCCGTAATTATCATATTCGGCCAAAAGTCCTTATCCGCCCACTTAGCCCTAACAGAAATAACTGAAGTAAGTACATTTTAAATTATGTATTTCTCTAGGCCCAGATGAATATTTGCCTTCCACTTGCAGTCATTTTTCTCCCAGATCCTAAAAGGCAACAAATCATCACGAGTTCCTAGATTAACTTATAACAGTCAATTCTATTTTTGGGTAGACCTTCATTGCCCAAGGGATCATACATCAATTCCTTCTAGGCGGCAGAGCACTTATGACACTATACAGACGCGTCATCAGCCTCCTGGCTAGCTAGGTTTCTGGTGCTATGTGGGGACCGAAAGGACAATGACCAGCGTGCAAATAAGTGAATTCCCACAGGTGTGGAGAACAATGCAATCATGCAGTCCTTAGGCATCATGCCGGATCACCTTGGATCCTCAATAGATTTGATATTTTGGTATTAGATTAACCAAAGACTGGAAATCCAGTATAATGAGAACTATTCCCCTTTATACAATGACCTAACTCATTATCTTGCCAGTTAGCAGAAAGTCTTCCAATCCTTTCTAGGAAAATTAACTTCTGAAAAAATGTCACCACTGCCTAGACTACTGTATTACTTTCGATTACTACTCATGCCCATAAATAGAAAAGTGATAACTCAATTTCAGAATAAAGACACTGTTCTCCCCAGGCTAATTTGGTGACCACCTGGCTGTCATCTGCTCGCCTCCTCATCCTTCTGCTATGCTGTAATTCTGGTGCAAACACTGAAAGTCTTTAGTTTATTTTTGAACTGACACAGCGCACAATAAATAAGAAAATAATGCCTGTACATAAAGAAAGTAATGTATTGTAGGTTCCTGATTTCTGCAAATATGAGCAGAGCAAATAGCCCCAATTCCCCGGACAAATGCAGGTATGTACACTTGTCTATAGGTAAATATTGAAAATCTTTCTATTCAGACCTGCAGGTGGCCCTATAATTTGTTGAGCATGACTACAACATACCGTAAACTAAAGATGAACTGCCCCATTTCCTTTAAAATATCCTCAAATCTAGCAATGAATGGGATGAAAACATAACTTACAGCATCAACCCTCACAACTGACAAAACTTTCAAGGAACCCACAATTCTCAGCTGGTCTACAGATTGTTTTAAATACAGGGTTGTTATTATTTGTAATCCTTAGTCTGCTTCATGAAGTCCTAAGTTAATTTCACTACGAAGGTTTATAAAAAAATTAAATCTGCCACCCAAAGAATTGTTAAGTTAACTTATCAACTTTTCTATTTTGCTTAAAAGCTAACAAAGAATCATGCAGACTTTAATAATACTAATTTAAAATGGTATACAAACAAACCTCTACCAAAATGTAAATAATCTTGCAATACTCATCATCCCCACCTAGTGTGTACCTAGCTCTCCCAATCTGATTGTACGCCTTTGGGCAGGGTCTTATGCCCCTGTGTATTCAACTAGATCATGCAACTGCACCTATCCCACTGAATAGCTAAACTACCTGTACTACTTAATCACCGCTCCATATACTTCATGAACCTACCCTCTTACCTAAATATCCACCAGGGATGCATGATCATGCATTCGGGTGTTCTATTTCATTGTCTGTAACCCTATTTATTGTCCAGCACTGCATAATTAGTTGGTACTTAATAAATGAAATAAATAAATAAATAATAATAATAATCTCCTTTCTTTATTCTAGCCCGAATAACCACTCACATTCAGTCAAGTTACAATTCATGACAACTTGGGAGCATGGTCCTCCATGAACAGGAATGCAATGAATGCTGTGAGACTATAATTAAGCAGCCTTCAGACTTCACTATCAGTAACCTCTATCCTTATTCTACAGAAAGGACATTTAGTTCTGTCCAGACTACACGTCACAGAGAAGCGAAGATTCCTCGCTCAGTAACAGTAGGTGCAGGCATGTTGTACCTACATAGCATCCTTGGTGGAAATGTCTACTTGCCCACAAATATTGGTCACCTGGTCAATAATGTAACAGCCTGCCCAATCAAGGACCCCCCTGTTTTATTCATCAGTCATAAGCTGCCATTTATAAAATATAGAAACAATAAACATTTAATTTGTAGCTTTGGCACATATATTTGGAGTTTCATTGAAATAAACCATCATTACATGAATAAATGACCGAGACTTAACAGAATTGTGTTTTTGAAAAAAAATAATGCCATTTTAGCAGATGCAGGAAACCTAGTATAATTTACTATGGAATTCATGGACTGGGAAACATTGTACTAAATTTGAGGATAGCCATCTAGACACCAATAAAAGGACATGGGGAATCATAGATACATTGGATTAATATCCCCGTAACAATCGTTACTTGATTACTAAGGCTGCATTACAGGAAATGAGTGCTGTTCAGACAAGGTTCTCAGATGTAGGCAAGCAAATGTCAATGGACTAGAGAAGGGATGACTAGGCAACACAGGCAAGCAGCTTCTAGCAGTTAGGTAAGTTTAAAGAGCAACTCTAACGAAAATAGGAAAAAAAATCAATACATTACAAAGTGAGAATTTAAAAAATAGAAGGGAGATCAAGAAATGATTGATATTCGCCATGTAATTTGTTTGAACCACAATGAGCCTGCATGTAATCATCTTTACTGCTGGCAGACAATAAAAAAAATAGACAGCACCAACTACCATTAGAGAAAAAAAAGCACCAAAACACCGCTCACTCAGACTGGGACAGTGCTGGAACCAGGAAGGCCAAATCCAAAATCTGTAGCAAAAGGAAAGGGGTCCGCACATGTCCTAAAATGAATACTTTATTATGGACGTATCCAAAATCAAAACACCAAATCACGCATCTGCACCTGCGTGATTTGGTGTTTTGATTTTGGATACATCCATAATAAAGGATTCATTTTGGGACATGTGCGGACCCCCTTCCTTTTGCTACCAACTACCATTAGTTGTAACCACACCCACTAAGATTGTGACAGGCTGAAAGGTGTTTTGTTTGTTTGTTTGTTGCTTGGCAGTTGGAAATAGGGATGGTCAGAAATGCCAATTTTTGATTCCACAAAATTCCAATTTCAGCCAATGCCAATTTCCGTTTTTTGAGGAGTATTTTATAAGTCATTTTTTTGCGTCAGAACATGCAAAAAAACAACCAACCCATGCACCCATGTGCCCCCCTCCCCCGCGTGATTGGTCTAAAATTACCGTTGTGATCTGATTTTTTTTGTAGAAAAACTCTGCATTATCTGATTGGTCAATGCTTCAGAGTTCTATGTTTGGCTAAAAGTACTGAGTTGCGGTAAATCAGATTTCCACAGAATTCCAATTTCCGATCGGAAATGCAGAATATCAAATTCCACTGAATCCGAATGAGCATCCCTAGTTGGAAATACTTATTTCCCACAATGCAACAAGGTTCACAGAAAGGAAACTGTCAGGACCTAGGTGCTGACATAAGAAACACAGACCCTCCTTTGATGATCTTTTTGAGAAAATACTACCTGCCTACTGTTACTGAAGAAGCTGCTGTGCAGTGTCTATTCGTGTCCCTAGCGCTCTAAAGTCCTCAGATGACATGTCCGTTGTCAGCCTCCATTCACTGACACATTATTCCTCCACAGTCAAGTGGGCGCAGAGGCTGCCATCGTCTGGCTGCCGAACAGGTCATGTCATGTGGCCAAGAGCCAGAAGATGTCATCATACAGTGTGGCCCCCAGCAGGGAGACACAATGAAGCATACAACAGATTAGTAAAATATATGAAAGCTATCCTGCATGAGGTGGGGGGTCAGAGTATAGCTGACTGTGGTGCATGAGTGATATCTCATACAAATAACTTGTGTGGTGCTTAAAGGAAGCAGTGGGGCTTATAATAAAATTGCAGTCACAACACTATACAATAAGAATACATCATTATGCAGATGTTCTTTATTAAAGCATTGATGATGAGATCTCTTGCAACGTCCTCAGCTCACAGGCCTTTCTGGCTATTCCTTTATGTGCTCTGTGAAAGCCTGAGTTTGGCCCATGGGGAATGCTGACTGAAATCTCTGTTTAGCTATTGTAAGTGTATGTCTTGCACAATGACCTGCTAAATAACGCCCCCTTGGGTAGTTTTCATTGATTGATTCATTTCAAAGATTTACTTTAACTTGTAATAAAGTTCCCTGGTCCATTTTATTTTTTCAGCAAGGATAAACAGGGCCAGCCTTACTGAACTTCTCTGACTGCCTCCCTACCCACAGCTGCTCCTGGTCCCGTATTCTGTTTCTGCAACCACTGCATCCCACATTAAGGAGCAGCATGGTCTGACAGGCCATGAACCTGCCTCTGCACCAATGTGACAGTGAGGGAAATAATGTGTCGGTGAATGGAGGCTGATGACAGACATTCCATCTAAAGACAGCATAGCAGTATGGACACAATTAGGAACTGCACAGCAGCTTCTTCAGCAACAACAAAAAAAGACGAGTGGGCAGAGTCTAGAAGAATATTTTCAATGATAAGCATGTATTTTATAATAACATTGTAGCCCCTTCCCCAGCACTAGGACCACATTATGGAACTGGACATATACTGTAAACAGTGCATGTTCAATTCAACTTTGAAGTTATACAGAAAAACCTGTAGATCATTTATAAAATTTATGATGTAAACATCACAAAAATTATGTATGTTCTTTCAATAGCTTAAAGTGGAATTCAAAGTGCATAACAATAACTAAAAACTCATTTAGGCAGAAAACAACATAGTTACCTATCCATGGGGTATTTGGCTGATCTCTGGTCCTCCTCTTCTTTACTTTCCAGATCGCCTGCACCCCCCAGCCTCCACCTCCGAGGTGCCGCTGTGTGGGTTCCAGGCGGTGAGGCAACCATGTTACCCCCGCGGCCCCCCGGTTGTATGGGGGCAATGGGAAGCCTCCTCGTGGCGCCCCTGGATAGTGCTATGTAGCATGAACTAATTCCCGCAGGGCAATTGTTTTGCGGTTTTTGTTTTTTGACCCTGCATATTTAGGCATGCGAAAGCAAATGCATATTTGCATGAGCAATGTCTCGTGATTAGCCAATAGGCCAAATTTGCAAAGCCAGATTTGTCAGGTTCACTTGGTTGATGCACACATTTTCTCTCTGTTGTAATTAGCTTTACTTTCAAGGTGTCTATTTGCTGTGTGTACTTACAGTGTTAAAGGGAACCTTAAGTCTGCGAAAAAAAATGACTTGTACTCACCCAAGGCTCCCCTCAGCCTCCTGCAGCTGAACAGTGCCCTCGCCGTGTCCCTCCTATACACCTGGGCTCGCCGGAGGCCACTTCCGGTTTGGCCGTCACCGGCCGACAGGCTGGGAACGCGGCTGATTATCCGCGTCCCCGGCCGCAATAGCATTATAGAGGGCGCTATTGCGGCCGGGGACGCGGATAATCAGCAGCGTTCCCAGCCTGTCGGCCGGCGACGGCAAAACCGAAAGTGGCCGCCGGCTAGTCCAGGTATATCGGAGGGACACGGCGAGGGCACTGTTCAGCAGCAGGACGCTGAGGGTAGCCTCGGGTGAGTACAAATCATTTTTTTTTCGCAGACTTAAGTATCCCTTTAAAGATTATTATGTATTACAGAGTATCAAATCATCTCGCTTACAGTCCCTCAGAGGAGGTAAAAGCAATACATTTTGCATCAAGATGATACCATTTATTGGTTAACTTAAAAATATATAAGGGTAATCTTTCGCCTATTGTGCCTTCATCAGAAGAGGTAAAAAACTAATCCGATAGTCATAGTCTAATGTCTCTTCCATATAGTCTAAGGCCAATTTGGGAGAGGGACTGACTTATCAGTTTGTTTTTGCCATATCGGTAGAAACCAGAGTACATGGAGGAAACAAACTTGAAAGAACATACAAATTTCATGCAAATACTGTCCAGGCCAATAACTGAACTTAGTGGTAAGAATAATATTCCTTATGCCATCTTACTGTTCTAAAGCCACATCTTTCTAAGGTGCCAACTAGGCCTGAACAATAAATCGAAGTTAAACCGAAATCATGATCACCAAGATCACAATTTTGGAATCGTGAAAGCGGGGAGTATCACAATGACGTCATTTTTGCATAAAGGAAGTTTGAAGAAGCTGCTTCATACTTCCCCCAAGTCCTGGCAAGTACGGCCCGCAGCTTCTGCAGTGTTGGACATACCTTCCACACAAACCCAACACTGTCCGGACTCTATCGCCGTCTGCTGACTCTTGTGCACAGCATACTTCCTGGTTTCTGTATGTCACAAGACATACAGGAAGTATGCCATGCATTAGATCCTGCAGGAGAAGAAGTGGATAGACGGGCATCGTTGAACTTGTTCTGGAAGGTATATCCAGCACTGTCGCAGCTTGGGGGATAAAGGAGTAGCAGAGAGAGACCCCAGAGCGGGTACAGCGAGAGACCCAGAGGGGACACAAAGAGAGACACAAAGGGGACACAGAGAGAGAGAGAGAGACAGAGGGTGCACAAAGAAAGAAAGGGACAGAGAGACACAGAGGGGGAACAAAGCTTGATTTGAAGCAAATCGTGAATCGAAACGAAATTGTGATTTCGGACAGAAATCGCTCAAATCAATTTTTTCCTAAAATTATTCAGGGCTAGTGCCTACTTCATTCTACCCCTTCTGGTAATCAGGACAATTGAGGCGTAATGGTAGAGTCTTTGACTGATAGGGCTGTTGCTATTATGGTTCTGCCAACGTTCCAGTGAGGGGACACTGTGAGGCAGATGGTCATGAAGAGATACTGGGCAATACTCAACTACCTCACAGCTACTCCAAAATAAAAGACACCAAAAGATTAAAGAGAACCCAAAGCGGTGTTGTAAAAATGAAAAACTTACTACCTGATGCAGCTCATCTTTCAGATCCCGCCACGCCACTTCACACTCTTCCCTGCCACTCCATTTGTCCGCCGGGTGAAGGCGGAAAAAATCCAAGATGGCTGCAACACTGTAAGTACTTCCGGGGTCACGGCACATGCCCGACTACAGTGCACGAGAGGGCCTGAGCTTTGGGCATGCTCAGTAGCTCCTCTCATGCACTTTCTTTTACAATGCATAAACAGAGGGTGGGCAAGAGGCGTTCCTGATGCCTGAGAGGGTGTTCTGCAGGAGTCGCTCTCAGGCACAGGACACCCCTTCTAAGATACAAATGTCAACATTCTAAATGATGGAAATTCTTTCTTGGGGGGCGGGTATGCAGCAGACAGGGGGACCCAGCAATGGGGAAGGAAAGGACACAGAGGCATATGATTACATCACTAACCTGTCTCTGTTTCCATAACCATCGAAGGGTTCCACCTGGATACACTTTACGGGGAAAAAATAACAACTAAACTACAGATTCACAGCAGTCTGACAAGGGAGAAAGCAAGA
This sequence comes from Hyperolius riggenbachi, assembly GCF_040937935.1. Classification (NCBI taxonomy): domain Eukaryota; kingdom Metazoa; phylum Chordata; class Amphibia; order Anura; family Hyperoliidae; genus Hyperolius; species Hyperolius riggenbachi. Next base: position 278,377,249 of record NC_090647.1, read on the forward strand.
ATAAAAGTGCAAAATGGGAAAACTACTATGTTTCAGATGCTGACAGGGTGGCCGGGAATTCCTGGTTATCTGTGGAAACATAGCTGCTCAGAAATTGCACAGCAGTGAAAATCTTATATACTGAGTTTAGCTTGATCTTTAGATTTGCAGATTGTATAGCTTAAAACTGGTTACAAATATTATTTACTACACAGTAATGGTTAATAAAATGAAGGGGTTATTTCCTTAACAGCTTTCAGAGTTGAATTCTGTAGTTGTTACTGAATGATAAGTCAGGGCTGCAGCATAAAAAGAGTATGTCTTATTAAGAGAACGCATTAAGTGGTCTGTCATGCCACCTGGTGGCCATTCCCAAGAATTGCACATCAGCCAAAATATAAAGTCCACTTACTAAGTTGAGTATTTAAATAAAACTTTATACAGTACTGGAATACTGGAAGTATGCTCCCCCCCCCCCCCCCCCCCACCCACCTTAACTAATAAAGACTATGTACCCTGGTCAAGAACTGTGATTAAAAATAACTGAAAGCAATTCAGATTCCCAAATTTGGTAAATGATCTAAAAACAGCTACTACTTGATTTAGTACCAAGTGCCATGGGGGATGGTTTTTAGCTTGGGATCCTTGGTTGAGCCTTGTAACTACTGTTTCCCTAAACTTGTTGTTACCCACTATCCATATTCCAGGGTCCTTTTTTTTCTTTTTATCCACTTGGGTGGCTTTAAACACTAGTTGTGGATGGGCCTCCATTTAACTAGATTTAATACGTTCCCTTGCACCAATCAGTGCTCCCTTGGTATTCATCATTAGCATGCATGCACGCACACACACACAATGACACATGGAATAAATGCATGATCGTGTGTCTGTGCTTACTATAGACTGTCAGCAAGTGCTAGAGGTCTAATGTGGGTGAAGCAGGCAGTAAAACAATGCAGAGAACCTTTTTGTGCAAGCGTGGTCTCAGCCTAAGAATGATCACTGTTACTGGTTGTAAGAGAGATTACTCCTCAAAAAACTGGCAAAGAATAGATCAGGGAACACGTCCCCTTGCACCAATTAGTGATGCCACTGGAGTGCATGCCCATGCAGGATCTTGCCAAAACTACAGGGCCGCATGAGTCACATCCTTGTGTGGGTAAAGGTAGGAAAAGAGGACATGAAAATCACATGTAATTAGAGAATGATCACTGCCACTGGCTGTAACAGCAATCATTCACAAACAAAAAGGCATAGTTTGGCTCAAGGAACTTATGCTTCTTTGCACCAATCAGTGCTGCCTGCTGGGAGGTTGTGTACAAGCACGCATTCATGCACTGCCCTAGGGAAAGTTCAAGGTGGTGATACTTATGTCCTGACTATGGAATGAAGAAAAAGACATGAGTATCACGTCCTGGCTGCTGAAGCAGTTAAAGTGTTTTGCTTAACTCGAGTGTGTAAGGCCCAGTGCACACCAAAACTGCTAGCAGATCCACAAAACACTAGCGGTTTTTAGTGCGGATTTCCGAGATTTGGCCCAGTGCACACCGAGCGGATTTGGATGCGATCCGCTGCCCACATCCGCCTGTAAATCCGCTTGGCTATTGTATTTCAATGGGCTGGTGCACACTGGCAGTTTGAGGTTTTTAGCAAACCGCAAACATGCAGCAGGAGGCACGTTTGCGGTTTGCTAAAAACCTCAAGCCGCCGGTGTGCACCAGCCCATTGAAATACATTAGCCAAGCGGATTTACAGGCGGATGCGGACGGCGGATCGCATCCAAATCCGCTCGGTGTGCACTGGGCCTAAGTGTAAAGACAGCAGCGGTCACTCCTGAAGTCGACAAAGCTCAATTATTATGAGCAGGGAATATAAATATTCCATAAATAAGCACACAGTTATTAAAATTGAAAAATGCTATTTCAAGTTTCTACTTTCTAATTACAGTTGTGCCTGGTGTTATTCAAAGCCATAATACCATAATTTATGTTTAACTCCACCAAGTATAAATATTTGCCTCCATGTTTTGATAACATTTTTTGCAATTAAAACCTTATCAGTGTAGTGGTGACATCAGACCACGCTGACTACTGAAAAACGTCCTATACTCCAACACAGCTACCAGCATGCAACTCTTATAGTGCCCATACATGGTACATTTTTTTCTGATTAATTTTGTTCGATTATTCGGTTAGATCGATTATATAGATTTTTCTGATCGGATTTTTATTGAAAAACAGGATCCCGGTAATTGTTCGCTTTTCTTGATGGAAAAAAAACGATTATTTTCGATTCTGAGGGCAGGAATGAAGACAATATTCTTTTATCGCACAACCGCAAACAATTAAAAAAATATCATGGTTTGCTTCATTGTTTAGAAGAGACCTCCAACTGGAGACAGTTGGAGATGCCTTAAAGGTAACCTGATGTGAGAGGAGGAAAAGAGAGGCTGCCATCTCCTCTAAAAAACAATGCCAGATGCTCTGCCGCTAATAATACTGTAAAAGTCACTGGCCCAGAATGAGCATGCAGATCAGATAGTCTGACTCCAATGGCTGCATGTTTGTTGCTGGTGTGTCACTCACAATCAATTGAAGTAAAAACTCAGCACGACAGCCAGGCAACTGGCATTGTTTATAAGGGCATGAAAATGACAGCCTCTGTATTCCTCTCACTTCATGTTCCCTTTAAACTCTCTTAAGGTGGCCACACCATACAATTTTTTAAATATCTGTTCAATTTAAGAATTGCAATCAATTTTTCTGACTGATTGTAACATTTCAAAAATATGACCAGTGTACCACACGCACATATGTTAAATTTTTCCTAAATTATGATAAAAATGATTGGAAACTCTGAGAAAATTGCTAGTGAGTATATATTAATAAATTGACAATCCAACACACACCATACAATCTTTAGTAGAAATTGAAAAGCAATCTGGCATTCCGGATCGATATAAATCGAAAAAAAAAAACCGGGAAATCCGATCAGATTTTTTTGTCGAATGAAAAAAAGCTTTCGATTTTTTCGGGAGATACGATAGTTTTTATCAAATTGCTCTAAAATCGGATCATTTTATTGTATCGTGTGTGGCCACCTTTATAGGTTTGTACAGGCATCCTGTGAGATCACAGTCAACAAGCAATTGGCTGCAGCAGAGGCATTTGGGCGATTTGCTTTGTTCTCAGGAAGTGTGTGGAGCCCTCTTGTTTCTCTCCTGTTCCCCTCCATGGGACAGTACATGAAGCTCAGTCGAGTGAATGGACTGACACAGGACTGCTGATAGACGACTAGCCAAAATAATGAGAATTATCTTTTCTGCCAGCTAAACGGTAAAGTCTATTAAGGTAGCCAAGCTATACACCTGAAGATTATGGGCAGATTCGACAAAGAGACAAATTTATCTGTAATTGAATCTGATTAGAGATAAATTTGTCTCTTTGTCGAAGCTGCCCATATACTGCAGGGCAAGTTCAGTCCGGTTTCAGCATGAGATCTTCAGGGAATTGACTGAGCCTGCCGCGTCCGCTCCATGTATAAATGTCTTGCCCCAAATGTAAAAATGTGCCCCCCACCGTGTGTGCATTTATACATTACAGGTCCTGTAGCAGCCTTCACGCAGTGACTGGCCAGAGGCGGCAGCGGTGGGGGTTTCATCATATCATTGCTCGTTTCAAAATCAGCCGCCATGCCCCAACACACCTGACCAACTTCGGCCCAACATCTTGCAGCTTTGCGATCGACAAGGCGACCAATTTTCATCCCGAAATTGGTCGCTTTGTCGGTTGGGCACGCACTTGGCGACACCGATTTTCATCCAATTCGATTATAATAATGGAGTCGGATGGTCAATTGACCGCCAAGTCGCCTCATGTACAGCCACCTTTAGGGGTTTTTGTACACCGTGCCCATTATTTACCTGAATGCAATACACATGTAGTTCACAATAGCAGTATTGAAATAAAATCCTCAGACAGGCTTGGTAGGTTTCCCTTGTAGTGAAAAGCAGTAAGGATATCACACTTATCAAGTAAAGCCATGTTAACACAGTTTCAGTTATTGACAAATTGATCTGTACTGATACAGCAATATGCACGGCAGCTTAGAATAAGGGCAGCAAGTGAAGCTGTAATTCCCAAACACAGACATGGGCAGGCAATTTTTCTCCAAACTATAAGTTTGTACCAAACTATAAGGAAGTACTAAAAACAGTCAATGAAAAAATAAATAATAATAAAACAAAACTAGTCAAATTATCTAATAATGCAATAAAGTCATTTTGGTCCTGCAAAGCCAATGATGTAATCTATCAATTCTGACCTTTTTTTTATTCTTGTTTGAATTGGTGCCTTATGTTAGGGATCCCCTGTAGTTGGTCTGTTCAACAACAATTCCAATAAAATATTACTGTAAAAAAAACTGGGGATAGTTGCTCCGGACCGCTAGTCAGATTACTTGTTTTATTTAACAGCTTACATATGACTGGATGAAGGGGCTACAACATAATTTTTGCCCCTTTGAAACAATGGAAATACTAAATTAAAAAACAATAATAAAGTTTTACAATTATTCTAATGTACACAGAATTAAAGGTAGAACGTAATAATGGTGCCTATTTAAAAGGGCGCTCATTTCGACATCAATGCAAATCAATTTTCTCTAATGGCATTAAGTGTATAAAAAGAGCTCCGCATAAATATAGAACAACTATATAACTTGTTATTTTTAACTTTCATTTCCATACCAAATTTATAGATTACAATAAGCCAATTATTTAACAAATAAGCGTTTCTAAAACTGTATAATTGTTTCTAAATTTGTTCCCTATGCTTGCTCAGAAAAATATTGTTTACATTTCAACTTTTTGTACCAAAACAAGCAGCTTCCATGAGTCTCACCTGTTACAAATGATCATTTTTCAACAAAACTTTCTCAAACTTATATTAAAAAAAAGTTTATTTTTACGTTTTTGCGGAAGAAGAGGACGCTTTGCCGGAGGACGACTGGCAGTCGGACGAAAACGAAACTTAGCCGCAGAGGGAGACCGGAGGGCACCAAAGGACCGGCGCGGGCACAGGACGGCTGCAGGAGGCTTGGGAAAGCCCCAGGTAAGTGATTTTTTTCCCCCACAGTTAAAGGGAACCAGAGATGAATGTCACACAAAATAACACACAAAATAAACATATAATTCAATAGCTTTAGCTGAGAAAATCCTCTTACCAGTATTTTCGCCGCTCTAGTGTGCCTGATAACATTTATTTTTACATTTATAATCCCTGATAAATTGTCATTATTTCGGCTTGCTGCGCTTCCGTGCTGCTCAACGCACAAGCCTAGTGGGGGGACGCATGCGCAGTGCTGAGAAGCGCCTGCGACGTAATCCGCACGCTGCGACAACCCGACCTGGATTTCCACTGACCTGGGCAAGAACGAGAAGGAGATAGCAGAAGATAGCAGTACAGAGAGTACATAGGTCATATTTTCGGTAACTGTACAGCACCCTACAACCTACAGTCTGCTAACTCAAAAGTACCATCCATGTACCAATCATATATCTATGTACGCATATGTGTATATACTATATACAAACACTCCCTTCTCATCACAGCCCTCCGTAATGCTGTGTATGCAAAGCAGGAAGGCAGAGCCAGGAGGGGGAGGGCTTGAAATGACTTTACACAGCAGACGGACTCAGCTTATCTGATTCCAGGTCAAATTTAGACTGGCTCAGTCGGGCTTTCTTATCACAGCTGATAGCAGAGTAATTGGGCAGAGAAGAAAGAAACTAAAAGCATGGTAGGTGTTTACTGTCATGTTCTCATTGATTTTTATGATAAAATACATGAGGGTGCTTCGTCTCTGGTTCTCTTTAAGGTTCCCTTTAAGCTTAGGCACCACCAGGGGGAGGTTAAGGTTAGGCACCACCGGAGGGGATTAAGGTTAGGCACCACCACACAGGGTGAGGGGATTAAGGTTAGGCCCCACCAGGGGAGGTTAAGATTAGGCACCACCAAAGAGGGAGGGGGGATTAAGGTTAGGCTCCACCAGGGGAGGTTAAGATTAGGCACCACCAAAGAGGGAGGGGGGATTAAGGTTAGGCCCCACCAGGGGAGGTTAAGATTAGGCACCACCAAAGAGGGAGGGGGGATTAAGGTTAGGCTCCAGCAGGGGAGGTTAAGATTAGGCATCAACAAAGAGGGAGGGGGGATTAAGGTTAGGCTCCACCAGGGGAGGTTAAGATTAGGCACCACCAAAGAGGGAGGTGGGATTAAGGTTAAGCTCCACCAGGGGAGGTTAAGATTAGGCATCACCAAAGAGGGAGGGGGGATTAAGGTTAGGCACCACCAGGGGGAGGTTAAGGTTAGACACCACAAAGGGAGAATTCTGTGTGATAGTAGGGAAAGGTTAGGTCATAGAAAAATATTGTTAAATATTAGATATTTTACTATATTAATGACATAGAACAATATTGATGAATTAAACATTTTTTATCTCTTTTACTGATAAAATACTACTTAAAGCGGTCTAACACCCAGCATTACAACGTTGCTTTAAAAGATTGCTTACAGCTTACAAACTATTATGCCAGATTTTGTTTTAAGCAGAAATTCACTGAATGGGTTAAAAATGACATTTTAGTTTTGCATTTAGCTAGAAATCCACATCCCTGCTAAGGTTTAGTTACAAATGTATCTTTATTTGGAATGCAAATAGACCTCGGAAAAGCCTGTCTGGGAAGCCCTCTGTGCTCTCTAAGAGAGGTTTTTTATTTACATTGTAAATAGATACATTTGTATCTAAACCTCAGCACGGAGGAGGATTTCTAGCTAAATGCAACACTAAAATGTCATGTTTAATCCATTCAGTGAATTTCTGCAAAAAAAAAAAATCTGGCATAATAGTTTCTAAGCTGTAAGCAATCTTTTAAAGCAAAGTTGAAATGCTGGGTGTTAGACCACTTTAATGTAAAAACAGAGGTTATAGTGGGGAATAGTAGAATATCAGTATTATACACAATAGTTTACGACAGGGCTGCCCAATAGGTCGATCGCAATCTACTGCTGGATCGCAACCACCTCCTTAGTAGATTTCGGCTACTTGTCCGCGACCTGTCAAATTTTGCGGCTCTCAAAATTTCCTACTGCCATGTAGCTGGGGCTTCAAAATTAGCTACCTAGCAGCCGCAGCTATCCGAAGTAGATGGGAGAGGTGCAGCTGAAGGGGACAGGAGTGAATGGTAAGCATCTCCTACCCATCCAGGTACTCTTGCACAGCCTTGTGGCCACGCCTGCCCAGGTCCCACGCTTCTTCAGTGATGTTTGCAAGGTCTTGGGGATAGGAGACTGAGCGAAGGCTTTGCTGGAGCACTGAACAGGGGCTTTGCTTAAGGTGGGAATTGGAGTATTCCTTGACTCAATCTATTTGTGGTGGTGGTCAGCAGGAACGTGGAATATGACACTATAATATCCATGTGTGTATATGTGTGCATTATACCATTTATTGTAGCATTTATAATGTTATATGACTATTTAAGACTTATATGGTAATATACCAGCATTGTAAATGCTAAGTTTAGCATTTGAAATGTTGGTAGGTCTCTTGGGTTCTGCAATTTTCAAAATAGCTCACAAGCTGAAAAACTGTGTGCACCCCTGGTTTACGGCATATCCTGGCACCCATTTTACTTCAACATCGTTTATATCTGGCACCGTTTTTTAAGCGCGATATATAATTTTTATTATATGCACACACAGTAAATCTATTAAATAATTGCATTTCTTGATGAGAAGATTTGCAATAACTGTCTTTACCTACCGTATATACTCGCAAGCAAGCCGAATTTTTGACCCCGCAAAAGTGGGCCAAAAGTTGGGGGGTCGGCTTGCTTGCGAGTCACGGGAAGCTGTAGGCAGAGCGGTTTCCATAGTAACGCCGATACACATCGCCGTTACAGGAAGCCGCTCTCCCTACAGCTTCCTGGCATCACGCAGCAGCCGCCGTGGAGCGAGCTGCTTTGATCTATTTACATGCCCGGGAGACGGAGAGGGGAATATTAGTGGCCGCACGGTAAGCAAATAGCAGCGGCGGCCGCGGGGGGGGGGGGGGGGGGGGGTGGTGGTGACTTGGCTGAGGCGGGGGGCACTATACCAGCTATACTGAGCACTATACTAGCTATACTGGGCAATATACCAGCTATACTGGGCAATATACTAGCTATACTGAGCACTATACTAGCTATACTGGGCAATATACTAGCTGTACTGGGGCACTATACTAGCTATACTGGGCACTAAACTAGCTATACTGAGCACTATACTAGCTATACTGGGGCACTATACTGAGCACTATACTGGGGCACTATACTGGGGCACTATACTGAGCACTATACTGGCTATACTGAGCACTATACTGGCTATACTGGGCAATATACTAGCTATACTGGGGCACTATACTAGCTATACTGGGCACTATACTAGCTATACTGGGCACTATAATAGCTATACTGGGCGCTATACTAGCTATACTGGGGCGCTATACTAGCTATAACGAGCACTATACTACCTATACTGTGCACTATACTGAGCACTACCTACCTATACTGAGCACTATACTGGGGCACTATACTAGCTATACTGGGCACTATATTAGCTATACTGAGCACTATACTAGCTATACTGGGCACTTTACTAGCTGTACTGGGCACTATACTAGCTATACTGGGCACTACCTACCCATACTGGGCACTATACTGACTATACTGGGACACACTGGGGGGGGGGGGGAAATCACACGGCCAGCATTTCCTACCCCTGGCTTATATGAGGGTCAATCATTTTTTCCTGTTTTTTCAGGAAAAAGTTGGGGGGTCGGCTTATATGCAGGTCGGCTTGCTTGCGAGTATATACGGTATTCCCTGCAACATGAAAGTTTGTAAACGTACCATTGGTGCACCTCTGATGCAATTTTGACTTTTATATTAACGTCTATTCGGCCAAAGGGCACATGCATTGCAGACGTATGCATGTGCAAGCGCATATAGTGATGTGAAAAACTATTTGCCCCCTTCCTGATTTCTTATTCTTTTGCATGTTTGTCACACTTAAATGTTTCTGCTCATCAAAAACCGTTAACTATTAGTCAAAGATAACATAATTGAACACAAAATGCAGTTTTAAATGATGTTTTTTATTATTTAGTGAGGAAAAAAAACTCCAAATCTACATGGCCCTGTGTGAAAAAGTGATTGCCCCCCTTGTTAAAAAATAACTTAACTGTGGTTTATCACACCTGAGTTCAATTTCTGTAGTCACCCCCAGGCCTGATTACTGCCACACCTGTTTCAATCAAGAAATCACTTAAATAGGAGCTGACACAGAGAAGTAGACCAAAAGCACCTCAAAAGCTAGACATCATGCCAAGATCCAAAGAAATTCAGGAACAAATGAGAACAAAAGTAATTGAGATCTATCAGTCTGGTAAAGGTTATAAAGCCATTTCTAAAACTTTGGGACTCCAGCGCACCACAGTGAGAGCCATTATCCACAAATGGCAAAAACATGGAACAGTGATGAACCTTCCCAGGAGTGTCCGGCCGACCAAAATTACCCCAAGAGAGCAGAGAAAACTCATCCGAGAGGCCACAAAAGAAACATCTAAAGAACTGCAGGCCTCACTTGCCTCAATTAAGGTCAGTGTTCACGACTCCACCATAAAAAAGAGACTGGGCAAAAACGGCCTGCATGGCAGATATCCAAGGCGCAAACCACTTTTAAGCAAAAAGAACATTAAGGCTCGTCTCAATTTTGCTAAAAAACATCTCAATGATTGCCAAGACTTTTGGGAAAATACCTTGTGGACCGACGAGACAAAAGTTGAACTTTTTGGAAGGTGCGTGTCCCGTTACATCTGGCGTAGAAGTAACACAGCATTTCAGCAAAAGAACATCATACCAACAGTAAAATATGATGGTGGTAGTGTGATGGTCTGGGGTTGTTTTGCTGCTTCAGGACATGGAAGGCTTGCTGTGATAGATGGAACCATGAATTCTACTGTCTACCAAAAAATCCTGAAGGAGAATGTCCGGCCATCTGTTCGTCAACTCAAGCTGAAGCGATCTTGGGTGCTGCAGCAGGACAATGACCCAAAACACACCAGAAAATCCACCTCTGAATGGCTGAAGAAAAACAAAATGAAGACTTTGGAGTGGCCTAGTCAAAGTCCTGACCTGAATCCTATTGAGATGTTGTGGCATGACCTTAAAAAGACGGTTCATGCTAGAAAACCCTCAAATAAAGCTGAATTACAACAATTCTGCAAAGATGAGTGGGCCAAAATTCCTCCAGAACGCTGTAAAAGACTATCGTTGCAAGTTATCGCAAACGCTTGATTGCAGTTATTGCTGCTAAGGGTGGCCCAACCACTTATTAGGTTTAGGGGGCAATTTCTTTTTCACACAGGGCCATGTAGGTTTTGAGTTTTTTTTCTCACTAAATAATAAAAACCATCATTTAAAACTGCATTTTGTGTTCAATTATGTTATCTTTGACTGATAGTTAACGGTTTTTGATGAGCAGAAACATTAAAGTTTGACAAACATGCAAAAGAATAAGAAATCAGGAAGGGGGCAAATAGTTTTTCACATCACTTTATATACCCTTCAGCCCATGGCATGAAGTGGTTAATGTAATATGCTGTATGCAGTGTGATTGAGATAGGATATGTCCTTATCTTATAAGATTTTGTTCAAGTGGCAGATGGCACCATCTGCAGCACGTGTCAAGCTCAAGGCCCGCGGGCCAAATGCGGGCAACCTTGCTATTTTATGTGGGCCCCGAAAAATGTGCATCATTGGGAGCAATAAAGAGAATGACAGCACACTGTCTTCCCTTTCAGAATGAGCACTCCGGTGACAGGCGTTTCTGGTTGAAACATTGTCAGATTGAGCCAGGGTGTTGCAACAATCCAAGGCACTCCCCATCGAAATTAGCATGGGATACCCTGCTGTGATACATACATGTATCAGAAAAAGGAGAGAGAAGAGAGCGCCTCTAGGGTGCAATACCTTTAATTCAGTTTGCAAATTGCAAAATAAATGCACGTACAAGATTGCATAAATTTGCAAGCATACCTCACTTGCTCAATGTTCCACTCCTCAGATGTCGACCGTGGCCAGCGGGGGACATCAACAAGGGTACGTGGTAGGTCGGGAGTCCAGGCAAGCTCCGTGTGCCGGGTTATAATGACGACGAGTTTTGACACGCCAGTGTGTCTTTCAAGTCAGGATCATACATGTGGCTGGTAAACATATACACCCTCGCGCCCCCCTCTCCCCCCCAACACCATCTCGGCACATAGCAGAGTAGCGCTGCGGTGCAGTGTTGTATTTACCTGCTTCAGCGCTGCATAAGGTCTTTAATCTGTTCTTCCCAGCAGCTGCACTGCACACTCTTGTGCTTCCATTTGTCCAGGTTCTCATCACAAGACATGCTTTCGGAGCCAAAGGTAAGCAGCATCGAGCATATGGCTGGCAGGAAGATCAGAGGAGATCCGTAGCAGCACTGGAGCAGGAAAATATTTCTCCACTGAACTACTCTGCAGGAAGGGGAGGAATAGGCCCCCTACAATCACTATAGTTACGCTAATTAGTTTGAGACTGTTGCCATCAAATCTTAATAATCAATTTGGCCCGTAACTTAGACTATATTTTACATTTTGGCCCCTTACGTGATTGAGTTTGACGCCCCTGATCCAGAGTTCTGTACTATGTTCTTTACTGAATAAGTGAAAAAATAAAGCAAAACAGCATTGTTTAAGAGCGTACCATTCCTTTCTCAACCTTTGTTCACTTACTTTATAAGATGGGAGAAAGCAAAGCACGCCATGGCTTATAGTCTGACACACTGACAGCAAAAGGGCACCAATTTCATCCTGAAAGTCAAATGTCTCTGTATGTTGAAATGTTGCACAAAGCTTTCGGCCTTTCGGACCAGCACCGATAGTGCCAACCCACACCTGTCACACAAATACACAACAGGGCAAAAAAATGTATAGTTAAAGGCAGACTCCACTTTGTGCATACAAAAGCATATTGTTCTGTCATTTACAATATTCCACTGTCACCCTTGAGTATCTACTAAAGCTACCTACAGACATAAGACAACTGATGCCCAATCTGGCAACTTTCAGTTTGGATAACAGTCAGATAGATTATTTATATCATGTCTGTAAATTCCATTTTAAACCATGATGGGATGAAGTTCAATCCTTGGTTAAAGCTCCTCTTTAAAGGAAACTTGTGTGCACCTGCAAGTAGCTGTATCTGTAGATTACAGAAGTTGAAACACATTTGTATTAATTTTGTCCATAAAACGATGCTGTAAAGTAGAGAACTTAAAGAGTAACTGTTAGCCCCAAAAATGAAATTTAAATCTCTATTGCAATGTTTTATTTACTATTTAAGTGAGCCAAAAAGGCAATGCAGAAGTTAAAAATCAATTATTTTTTTTACTATGTAGCCTTTTCCCCAAGCTCCGGACGCAAAGCCGCATATCAGATACTGATGAGCATGCAGAGCATGCCTATGTCTGCCCGACGCCCCTCTCCCCCCCAGGACCAGGTGCCGATATATTCGCACCACAAACAGCTGACCGCTCTGACACGGAGAGAGAGCGGCAGCACTTCCAGCACCGCCACCGCAGAGCAGCCGCCGCCGAGTCACATGTGAGAGAATCACATGTGAGAGAGATGCACGGCAGCGGCTGCTCTGCGGTGGCGGCGCTGGAAGTGCTCCCGCTCTCTCTCCGTGTCAGAGCGGTCAGCTGTTTGTGGTGCGAATATATCGGCACCTGGTCCTGGGGGGGAGAGGGGCGTCGGGCAGACATAGGCATGCTCTGCATGCTCATCAGTATCTGATATGCGGCTTTGCGTCCGGAGCTTGGGGAAAAGGCTACATAGTAAAAAAAATTGATTGATTTTTAACTTCTGCATTGCCTTTTTGGCTCACTTAAATAGTAAATAAAACATTGCAATAGAGATTTAAATTTCATTTTTGGGGCTAACAGTTACTCTTTAAAGAGACTCTGTAACAAAATTTTCAGCCTTAGCTCTTCTATCCTATAAGTTCCTTTGCCTGTTCTAATGTGCTCTGACTTACTGCAGCTTTTCCTAATTGCACAGTGGCTGTGTTATCTCTGTTATATGATCTAATCTGTTTTCTTCTGTCGGCACAGTCGTCGGGCTAAGGCTGGAATGTGTGGAATGTGCAGGGCTGCTTGTGATTGGTAGAAGCTATACACACCCCCTCCAGGCCCCCAGCAGGCTCTGTATGACTCACACACTCTGCTTATGTGAGCTTATCACAAGCTGGTTAGTTTGTTTGTAAACACTGCCTAAAACTGGCAATTACAAGCCAGATTTGCAGCAGAGAGTGGCAGAAACAGCACAGAGGGGCCCAGGAGAACATAATGAATAGAATTGTATGCTTTTTGCATACAGATTCTCTTTAATGGGTTTGCATTTCCTGAGCCAAAAGATCAAGTATTTTACTGGCTGAAGTCTGCACCTGACTGAAATAGTAGTGTGCCCACAACTCCCTCCCTTGTTTTACTACTGTTGCTCCATACAGTTCTCTATTTTTATTTTTTTCATAGAAGGGTATTTTCAGGATATTTCTACAGAGGTCCTAGTATACCCAAGCAGCTCTTCACTTCTTAGTAGGCATGAGCAGAAAATTCTCCTGACATTCAAATCTCCTGTGACCCAGGGAGTGGAAGCAGTGCTAGCAAATGAAAACCACTAGTTGATAATAAATTACTGCTTTTTAAATAAACTAAAAGCCAACTGGTATGCACAGAGTGGGCTTTTATTTGCCATCTGTACTGCTGTTCATCCATGCGTCTTGCGGTAAATAATATATATTTATATCTATCTTGTGTACCTATGTCCCTAGATACTGACATGCAGTTCACTTTCTAATTCGTTACTGGCTTTGGGTTTCAATAGTTAAAGAGAAACTCTGACCAAGAATTAAACTTTATCCCAATCAGTAGCTGATACCCCCTTTTACATGAGAAATCTATTCCTTTTCAAAAACAGACCATCAGGGGGCGCTATATGGCTGATATTATGGTGAAACCCCTCCCACAAGAAACTCTGAGGACCATGGTACTCCTGGCAGTTTCCTGTCTGTGAACCTTGTTGCATTGTGGGAAATAGCTGTTTACAGCTGTTTCCAACAGCCAAAAAAGCATGCAGCAGCTACATCACCTGCCAACAGTAAAAATGTCACCATGTACTAAATGTCAGAATGTAAATCAGGGATTTAAAAGATTTTACAATGGGCAAACACTGACTAAATCATTTATACATAATTATTGTAAAAATGAAGCACTTTTTTTATTACATTATTTTCACTGGAAATCCTCTTTAAGCAGTTGAGTCTGAAGATGTTCGTTGGTGATTGGCCATTTTAGAGATAAATAAATAAAGCGGCAGTTACCATGGTTGGTCATTTTTGACCAGATAAGGCAACAAGTCTCGGCTCATTCCTGACATGATGAAGCTGGCAGTGCCTGTATGGATTTCACATTTTTTAAAAATATTTTTAGGATTCATTCTTGAGTTTATACTATTAACTGAGCAGAGCATTAAGGAATTTACAGGCTTAGACATTCTCCTCTGTCATAACCAGTAGAAGATGGCTAGATTTGATATCATGAATATACAATCCCTTTTAAGTTCACATCCATTCACCCATCCATTATTCCTACCTTTTCTTCATCTCTTCATAGCCATTACTGAGCGCGCTCTAATTATGCTAGCTTCCTAGCTGATATCCTAATCCTTAGTCTTTAATAGATGCCGACAGAGATGTGTTCTAATTATTAACACTTGCCACACACTGGCAGACTTTTTCCCGACATGCCTAAAAGTTAGAACCCTCTCTGATCGACATCTAATCAGGGAGGGATCTATTACTGCCACACTGCACATTGATTTTTCATAGAGTTCAGCATTATTAAAAATCAATAGTACCGCAGCTCCCCCAGGTGTCCCAGCCCCCCACAAATACTGCTTCTTGGGGCCCTGCAGAGTGTTAGCACAGTGAATCGCACTCACCTGTCCGTGTGCCCAGTACTCACACCAGGTCACAAAGTATGGGCACCGGGAGTGGACAGAAGCATACAAGAGGGAGTGTGCTGGCCAGACAGTCGAGTGTGCTCTGCTGTGCTTATACTAGGGAGCAGTATTAGCAGGTGGAAAACCTGGGGGCCCAACACTGGCTGTAGCCCCCCCCCCCCCACATAGATACTGCCATGCCCCCTTTCAACCACCAAAGCCGCATCTTTTCCAATTTGTAATGTCGTTCATTTGCGTTCAGAAATCGATCAAAATTACGATAAAGTGGCATGTTGGGGCATCAATCCTCAGTATATTAAATCACCATGGTCGAATCTGTAGACATATTTCAGTGCAGTGGACCTTTATTCATTGACGTTAGAACTCAGGAAACAATGTAGTTTGGCCAGCTGGAAGAAGAATGCTTCACTGTTTGATCATCCAGCTTATCAGTGTGTCTGCAGAAAAATATTTTACTTGCTCATAGCAAGTGATAAAATGTTCCGCTTATTTTTCTAGATTTAGTGGTTGTTTCAACTAGTATATATATATATATAATTTTTGTGCATCTCCATTTGCTAATTCTTTTATCTCTGAAATCTGACAACGGTCTCCTGAACTCCCCACTAAATACAGCATATTGGGTCAGATTTATCAAAGCACCCCCAACAGTTTTTTCTTCTTAAACAGTTTGAACTGGTCTGTATGATAATAAGAAACTTCTTAAATGGGTTCTTCCGCGAATGAGGAAAAAAATAAAAAAAAGTAGTTTATGCATAAACTATTAAACAACCTTTTAAAATAGTGTAAAAAGTTTTTTTTTTAATGAGTGGTTTCATCAATACAACATGTATTGTAAATAGTGACGTATGAAGGACTGGGAGGCTAATCCATTTGTTAGGGGTGTTTTTTTTTTACTTTCTTTTCACAACCATAACTCCTGCCTAAGTAGATTTCAGTGGTATAACCCACTTCTAGCAGGAATCGCTGTTATAGCCCTAATGGCTTAGCTCTGCTGAGCTGCTGAATGTGTGTTTACATTGTTGCTAGGAAACCAGAGGCCATGCAGAGACTCGTTTGTGAAAAAGAGTCATAAGGTGCTGGGAGAATGAATCGGTCCCATCTACACCATATGGTTCTTCGTCAGATTCGACTCAATTTGATTTGATTAATTGATTTGAGTCAATCTGACATGTCCGATTCATGATTTGATTTAATTCGATTCAAATTGAATCGAATCATGAATCATGTCAGATTGAATTACATCAAATCAATGAATCAAATTAAATTGAATCGAATCTGACGAAGAACCATATGGTGTAGATGGGACCGATTCATTCTCCCAGCACCTTATGACTCTTTTTCACAAACCAGTCTCTGCATGGCCTCTGGTTTCCTAGCAACAATATAAACACATATTCAGCAGCTCAGCAGAGCTAAGCCCTTAGGGTTATAACAGCGATTCCTGCTAGAAGTGGGTTATACCACTGAAAACTACTTAGGCAGGAGTTATGTTTGTGAAAAGAAAGTAAAAAAAACACCACCCCTAACAAATGGATTAGCCTCCCAGCTGTCATCCGTCACTATTTACAATACATGTTGTATTGATGAAACCATTCATTTTTTTAGACTTTTTACACTATTTCAGAAGGATGTTTAATAGTTTATGCATAAACCACTTTTTATTTTTTCCTCATTCGCGAAAGAACCCCTTTAAATCCTACTTAATAGCGTCAGTTTAGCGTGAATTTCTAAAACTGCTCTACAGTTAAGAAAACTGCAAATCCATCCCCAAACTGCCGCAGATGAAACTGTATTATTTAGTGATTTCTTAAAATATCTGAGACTGTTCTGCACAAATTTCTAAAAACCTACCAATATTTTGTCTCAGACACTCTTGATAAATGTCCCCTAGTGAACCTTGATATGCAAAACATAATGCAGTGGAATGGAAGCTCTGAAAACATGAAGTCCAATTTATTTTAAGATTTTTCATGCTGCCGATAAACAAACTATGGAGTTAAATCCACATTCAAATATTGCAGTTTTTCATCTATGTCTATTTAACATATGTAACAAGTCTCAGACAGGGTATCCTCCTGAAAGACAAACCTTGCAAGTACAAGCACATTAAGCTCTAGGCAGTCTTCTGAAGCTAAGCTTTGCATTAACACTTGTGCTCTTTCCAGGCAGCTTCCGCTCTAACTTTCTGTTAATGTGCAGCAACATCCTTGTGTGCTAACCAAAGTACTGACAAAGGCAAGGTGTAAAGAAAGTGGCTCACCTGGGATTTATGAATAACATGATTTGCCTCCAGCTGAATAGCAAACTTCACACCTAGTTCAGAAGAAAACGATCCCATTGGAGACAAGGTGCCTGATGTCAGGACAATTGTGCGAACATTGCCACTTAGATCAGAAAAAGCCTAAAATAACAAAAGAAGAGAAACACGCTTTATTACACGCAACCCTTAAATGTGCAGAGACACATCTCTGTTATTGTCTTATGCACATGTGTTTGCTAAAGTGAGCATGACATGAAAAAAACACGATAGCAACAACACAAACACAGTACACCAAGCTACTAAAGCTGGCCACTAACGGTCCAATTTCTAGCGAAAAATCGTTCGAGCGATCAGAAATTCTGATCGGATTGGTTGTAAATGATTTCCATTGGTGGACACAATCGATTATGAACGAGTGAAAAAAATGTCGCCCGAATGAATTTTCGTCAAACGAAAATTTGGATTTTCTTGGTGGTCGTGATGGATAGGAAGCAAAGATTGGTTAGTTGATGGTGTAGTGAACGATTTTTCGTCCGATCAGAATTTCTGATCGCTCGAACGATTTTTCGCTAGAAATTAGACTGTTAGTGGCCAGCTTTAGTGTTTCCTACTTTGGTCAAAGCTATAGTATAGTTAGGAACAAACAAGATACTGTAAAATGTTACCTTTTGAAAGCTAACCCCAAAAAGGGTTTCATAATGCAAACTTTTAGGGAGCTTGACCCCTTCTTCAGGCATATTTATTTTTGTGTATACAGCAAGCCTGAATCAGAGAGAGAGCGAGTGATTGAGCGTGTGTGTGAGAGAGAGAGAAAGAGACGCACACAGACTGTGTGGGACACTATGATACTTCCGCTTACACATTTATTTTAATTCATAAAGAGTTTGGCCATGCCAAAGGCTTACGATCTAGAGCATACATGTCAAACTCCGTCCCGCAGGCCAAATCTGGCCCTCATAGCCAATAAATTCGTCCCTCAAGTGCTTTCCCCACTTTGCATTATGTTTGGCCCACTGTAGACCACCAGGGAAGCTATACTGGAGGTGAAGCCCTAGAACACCAGGAAAGCCATAAGGGGGAGTTAGGGGGAAAGCAATAGGCACCAGGGAACTGTATAGGGGAGGGTGGGGGCCACTAGATACCAGGAAACTGTATAGGGGTTGGAGGGGAGCCATTAGACACCAGGAAACTTTATAAGGGAGGAAGGTGGCCATTAGACATTGAGGTTGGCCCGCGACTTGGTTCCAGTGTTCAATTTTGGCCCACTCTGTATTTGAGTTTGACACCCCTGATCTAAAGGGAGAATGTGTAGGTAGGGGACCACTGAATGGGTGCTCAGCAGAGAGGACAAGGATATTGGTGAGGGAGTGTAGGCCCGGGTAAAGGGATACATTTTGAGGGCTTGCTTGAAAGTGTTGAAGGAGGGGACTAACATAAGCCAGAACACGGGTACTAGTTCCTTAAAAGCTTGCATAATAGACTTTTTACACAAGACACAGTGTACAGATATTAGTTTTACAATATCTTGTTTTTTAATAAATACATACTTTTCATGGCTAATAAAGTTGATTTTTTTTTATGCCAGACAAAACATTTAGGCCCCGTTCACACTGCACACGTTGCAAAGCGTGCAGGAGGCAGACACGCACGACATCAGAAAGTACATAGACTGCACTGTCTGATGTTCACACTGCATGCGTTCTGGACCAGTGCGGTCCGCGAACCCACGCTGCACGCATTTTTTAACAAAACGTGCGGCTTTCAGTGAATGGGATCAGCCACGCAACGCATACAAACGCAGATGGCGTGCATTCGTACGCGTTGCGTTCCGAATGCACGTCCTTCCGCGTTTCATGATGTGAACCTGGCCTTAAGGTGATAGAAATGCACTAGAGTTTTTTTTAGAAATATTAATTAATTCCAATAAAATATAACTGAAAATGTATGAAACAGGAAGAACATAAACACAGTCTTTGATTACGACTAGGGATGGTCAATGAAATGCAGGTAATTCTGAACAAGGCTTCATTTTCTGACCCTACCATGTATGCTAGGGCGCCAGGTTAGACCAGGTTTCACTAGGTGCAGCTGTCCAGTTTTTGCCAAGAGTCTTTACAACACACGTTGTAAAGTTGTAAAGATTCTTTATCTAAGTTAAAGGGATACTGTAAGGGGGTCGGGGGAAATGAGATGAACTTACTTACCCGGGGCTTCTAACAGTCCCCCGCAGACATCCTGTGCATGCGCAGCCACTCACCGATGCTCCGGCCCCGCCTCCGGTTCACTTCTAGAATTTCAGACTTTAAAGTCTGAAAACCACTGTGCCTGCATTGCTGTGTCCTCACTCCCGTTGATGTCACCAGGAGCATACAGCGCAGACACAGTCCATACTGGGCCTGCGTAGGTACGCTCCTGGTGACATCAGCGGGATTGAGGACACGGCAACGCAGGCACAGTGGTTTTCAGACTTTAAAGTCTGAAATTCCAGAAGTGAACTGGAGGCGGGGCCGGAGCATCGGTGAGTGGCTGTGCGGGCACAAGATGTCTGCGGGGGACCATTAGAAGCTCTGGGTAAGTTCAACTCATTTTCCCCCGACCCCCTTACTGTATCCCTTTAAAGCAGCCTTTCTGTCAGCTCAAATAATTCTGCCCATTTTTCTCTGGTCAGTGATCAACTATGGCTTTTCCATCTACAAAAAAATGTTATTCCCTGAATGTGCTTAATTTTCATAGCATTCTAAGGAACACAGAAGATCAGCAGTTACAGAAATACTTAGACCACCCATATGCTACAACCAATCTTGGCGCAAATGTTTCCAGATTTCAATTCTGCCACAATTATTTTTACCTATTACCCAAAGGATCTAGTTTAAACTCCTCAATCTATCGCACAAAGCTCTATATAAGTTGTCACCTCCATACATTTCCTCATTAATATCCAGATACCCTCCCACACAGAACCTTCGCTGCTCCCTGGAGATCTTCTTGGTCTCTAGCTTGGTCACTTCCTCTCATTCCCGCATACAGGACTTCTCACGAGCATCACCTCCCACAGCCAGTCCGTCATGCTCTAAACCTGGAAACCTTCCAAAATACTCTCAAAACACACCTGTCTGTACATGCCTAGAATTTGCAATAGGTAACATCACTGTCTCATCCGCTAGCCCCTGTGTCTGCTTCCCCAATGTCTCCAATCCACTACCCTCTAGACCAGGTATGTCAAACCGGTCCTACAAGGGCCGAGATCCTCACACATTTTTGATACAGCTCAAATGAATTGATGGGTCTGAATCAGGAAAGGTGTGGTCCATCAGGTAGAACACATTCCTTTCTTTCTCAGTCCATCCTAAACACTGGCATGGATCTGGCCCTCCAGGCCTGGAGTTCGACACCTGTGCTCTAGAGTAGACTGTAAGCTTGGATGGAAAGGGACCTTCTCCTCGTGTCTCTGCTGCAAATTATCATATGAATATGTATTGGTGATGACTCAAACTACACATCAACTATGTATGTATTTGAACGTGTACTGCTGACTGTCCTGATTGTATGAGTTTTGAACTTTTCATGTATCTATGCTCCCCACTATTTGTTTTCGTAATAAGTAAAGTGTTAAGAAATATGTTGGCACTATATAAATAATTATTTATTTTCCCCTATTCTGGTTTTTGATGTGATCAACTTATGCTCCAGCCCTGTATTTCACGATTATATACAGTGAGTTGCTGAAATCTGTTTGGTGTATTAGGTATTTACAGGAGTATATGCTCCTAATACTGTACTGAGTGAAGGTATATGCTGACAGCCTAAAACACAATTACAAATGAAGTAAAGTGTACCACAGCAGGGTTCAGACACCAGAAATTCAGTGTGTAAACCAGGGTCTTCTGACGAGCGTTTCTCCGATTTCTCGGTTTTGCAAAGAAGCCGTTCTCATCGATACTATCTTGCTTGTTTGTCCACATGTAACTTTGTTGCAGGGCCACTCTGTAATCTTCTGCAAATCTGAAAAAAAAATGTTATAGAACAAGCGAACATATTAACCCTCCTGGCGGTCAATTTTTTTTGCCAAAATGGCAAAAATCCTTTTTTTTTTAATTTTTTTTTTTGTGTTTCATGTAAAGCTACCAGAGTGGTAGCTACATGAAACACCACTAGAGGGCGCATGTGTCCCTCTAGTGCGATCGTCGCCGGCATCAATAGCAAACAGGGGAACGCGTATATAACGCGCTCCCCTGTTTGGCTTCTCCTGTCGCCATGGCGACGATCGGAATGACGTCATATAGCGCTGCCCGGAACTCATTGGTCCGGGCAGCGCAGGGCTCTGGCGGGGCCCTCTTGCGCCGCTGCGTACGGGCGATCGCCGCAGAGCGGCGGCGATCAAGCTGTACGCGCGGCTAGCAAAGTGCTAGCTGCGCGTACAGCATTTTAAATGGAGCAAATCGCTCCACCAGGGACTGAGATATCTTCCTGCGCGGCATAGCCCGAGCTCAGCTCGGGCTTACCGCCAGGAAGGTTAACAGTTTACAAACCTGGGTCAGTGCCCCCCCCCAAATTCAGGCAATACAGGTATTGCTGCCTACTAAATTAGGCTTCTTTTACTGCAAATTTCAATTCCGATTTTCACTGGATGCTAGCAACACAAGAAGAAGAAACGCAGCAGGCAAGACATCTTTCTTAATCACAGCAAAAATTGGAATTGCATGTAAAATTGCATCGGAATCACATTTAGTGTAAAAGCCCTTACACCATTCTTTCCCCAGAATTTAAGCTCCAGCTATTGCCGATGCCCAAATTACTCAGTGAGTGCAGCTATAACCGTGATTCCCATTATGGCCTTTCGCGGCCCCCAAATTGCGTGTCCTGTGCCATGCCCAACTCGTGTGGTCACATTGGGGAGGGGGCAAGACAGGGGAGAAATATGATAGGAGGTGGGTGGAGCAAACCACAGAAACACTGTCTTCAACGTATGGTAGCCAAGGAAGAAAAATTATTTAGTTAAAGGAATACTATCGATACCCAAGTGTTCTAAAATGACAATGTACAAATAATGTCTAAGTAGCTGTGTAAACATTTTCCTACTTTTCATGTTAAATATCAGAGGCAAAAGCTGTAATTTATTGAGGGTAGGATTTAGCTATATTGGGACAAATCAATTGCAGAAGGGGTGTCTGCTTTAACGCACAGCCAGAGTTGCATATCAGACTACAGAAAGCAAATATCAAACATATCAAACTCTGAAAGCAAAAACAATATGAAAAAGCTGTGACAATTAGTTACATTTCCTCTGCTCTCTTCAGACACTTCAGTCAGAAACAGAGCTCCCAACAGCTGCAGCTCCTGTGTCCTGTCTCTCTCTGTCACACACAGAGCTACACATAGAGTTAACTGATCAAGTGTGAGGGGAATTTCTCCTCTCCTCATGGCTCAGTCAGCCGTCATTTTTGGCGTCAGTAAACTTTGAATGTATTTTGCTAACAGTAAACAAAGAAGTTGCTACTAAAATGTATACACCAGTACTTAGCAGCACTTCCCAAACAATTCCTGTGTCAATTGAAAAAAATATGTGAATCGATAGTATTCCTTTAAGCAAGTATGCATTTTCAATATAAGCATTACCCCAGACAATCAGACTGATTGCTAATTTAGATTGCTCAGTGTATTGCCACCAAAATACAGGGTGGGCCATTTATATGGATACACCTTAATATGGCCATTTATATAGATACACCATTTTGATGTGAATGGTGAAGTTAACAAACAAAACCACCGCTATTGGTCTGACACTAACCCACATTGGACAGATCCCGCCAAGACTGTTGGAACAAAAAAATGGTGGTATATGGGGGGTATCCATAGATAAGGTATAGCCATATAAATGGCCCACCCTGTAGACTGTCATCTGCAGACCATATTTAAATCAATGTTAGTGTAAAGTGGCAAACGTTTTGAAGAAAACACGGCTAGCATATTGAATGACAGGGCATGCAGGAGCAACAGTACCAACTTCCGGCTCTGCAAAAAAATGCATCAATTCCCGTGCCTAGCTGAGCACACACATTTATAGACTATTTATAGACATTAGTTGGGCATTCACGTATGTTATTTATGGGTGTGGGAAGGAAGGCACTCACACACATACTTACGACAGGCTTATTTGTGTGGGAAGCAATAACAGCCAGACGTGGCTTTCCAACATGCAGGATTACTATTTCCCTAAAGATCTATCAGCCTGCAGCCATCTGCAGCTACCCAAAGAAATTATATCATGTTTGGTTGGATCAAATGGCTGTCACCTCATGTCTAAGTCCATTTCAATTAAAAATTGCGTATAAAGCTTAACACTTACATTAGACAGACACTAATATAAGTCTCAAAACAGAGATAAATTGGTTTTTCCTATAAAAGTATATCAACCCAGAATTATACCCATGAAAATATTGTTGTCTTTAGGGAAAATAAAGAAAATTATTCATTTAAACAGAAATGTTTAGTTAAGTGTATTAATAGGTTGGAGGTTTAGTTAACGATTACTTTAAATTGGTGTAGTAGGAGATTTTTTTTAAACCTTATCAATAAAATACAAGGAGATTGATATTACCTTTTTACCTACTTTTTAGTAAAAGTTAATAGGACATGCCCCATTGTCTTATGCACATGCAGACAATAGTATAGCCAATTTAGTACTAGTGTATGTAGAGTATTAGAATAGGTACTATAACATACAGTATATGATGCACTGGAAGGTGACAGCGCGAAGGTAACTAACTACTAATGTAACACCTGCAGCACAGTATTTATTTGTTACTCATTTTGTCAGACATAAGGTCTGATTTACAAATGTTTGAGAACACTAGAGAGCATAAGTAGTAGAGGGAACAAGGACTAAATTTGTTACCAGACAGGAAATGTTTGCAACCACTGCCTGAGTCATATCAGAACATTGTGCTGAAAGATGAATTGGAGGTTGTGCAACTGCTTTATCTGGAGCAACTATAGGGGTATAGTCACAAAAAAAGGCAGTAAACCTAACATGTACAGCCAAGCACACAATGGGTTTGATTCACAAATAGCATGCCTTATCAGAGTAGCATAGCAAACTTTTGCCTGCTAATTGGCAATAACGAGAGCTCCACTCGTCCTGCCCTGAGCCTCTGCGGGTTCGTAGCGCTCGCTATGCTACTCTGATAAGGCTTGTTAACTTTGATAAGGCATGCTATTTGTCTTAGTGAATCAAGCCCATTAGGTTTAAGTTTTCACTTAAAACATGCAACACTTACATTAGTTGTATAGCAGGCAAAATAAGCTTGCATGTATAAAGTGAGTTCAGCTATTTGAATAACTCATTTTATACAATATGTAAACCTGGTAAACATTGGGGTTGATTCACAAAGCCGTGCTAACTCATAGCATGGGCGTGCTATGCTGAGTGCAAGGTTTACTGCGCATAAGAATGTACGCGCGCTATAACAAACGTTACTGGGTACATTAAAATATAAATACACCAGTTATGAATAAAATGCAATGGCAGCTTTCAGAGCAAATACAACTGTACTTTGGGAACTTGTAATTTCTAAATGAATAATAATACTTATGCACAAAAGCAAATATAATAACTGTATGGGATATAAAAAGTAGGAAAACACATTTTTATTGAATAGTGTGTCAGAGTTAAATATCGCTTTAAGATTCCCTTTAATCCTCTGGAATGGGCTGCCATTCTGCAACTCAGATGAACTAGACAAATTATTAATCCTCCCCATTGACCAATAAGACGTTCATAAAAGACTTAAAGGAATACTATCTATTCACATATTTTTTTCAATTGACACAGGAATTGTTTTGGAAGTGCTGCTAAGTACTGGTGTATACATTTTAGTAGCAACTTCTTTGTTTACTGTTAGCAAAATACATTCAAAGTTTACTGACGCCAAAACTGACGGCTGACTGAGCCATGAGGAGAGGGGAAATTCCCCTCACACTTGATCAGTTAACTCTATGTGTAACTCTGTGTGTGACAGAGAGAGACGGGACACAGGAGCTGCAGCTGTTGGGAGCTCTGTTTCTGACTGAAGTGTCTGAAGAGAGCAGAGGAAATGTAACAGTTTTTTATTTCAGAGTTTGATGTTTGATATTTGCTTTCTGTAGTCTGATATGCAACTCTGGCTGTGCATTGAAGCAGACACCCCTTCTGCAATTGATTTGTCCCAATATAGCTAAATCCTACCCTCAATAAATTACAGTTTTTGCCACTGATATTTATCCATGAAAAGTAGGAAAATGTTTACACAGCTACTTAGACATTATTTGCACACTGTCATTTTTGGAACACTTGGGTATCGATAGTATTCCTTTAAATGCGAATAAAATTAGTATTATTTTTTTCACATCTAAAACATCAGCTTATTTAAAGAGACACTGAAGCGAAAAAAAAATGATGATATTATGATTTGTATATGTAGCACAGCTAAGAAATAAAACATTAAAGAGAATCTGTATTGTTAAATTCGCACAAAAGTAAACATACCAGTGCGTTAGGGGACATCTCCTATTACCCTCTTACACAATTTAGCCGCTCCTCGCCGCATTAAAAGTGGTTAAAAACAGTTTTAAAAAGATTGTTTATAAACAAACAAAATGGCCACCAAAACAGGAAGTAGGTTGATGTACAGTATGTCCACACATAGAAAATACATCCATACACAAGCAGGCTGTATACAGCCTTCCTTTTGAATCTCAAGAGATCATTTGTGTGTTTCTTTCCCCCTGTTCTCATGCACTGAAGTTTCAGGCTGCTTGTTTCTTCCTGCAAACAGCTTTGCCCTTGTCTGTAATTCTTCAGTATGTGAAAGCCCAGCCAGCTCAGAGGACGATTTATCCAGCTTGTAAAAGATAAGAGAAGAGAGAAGCTGCTCTAATCCTAAATAACACACAGGCAGTGTGCACAGAGGTGCCTGGAAGGAGGAGTTCATAGCAGAACCACAACACTGAAGAACTTGGCAGCCTTCCAGACACAGGCTGACAAGTCTGACAAGAGAGAGATAAGTTGATTTATTACAGAGATGGTGATAGTAGAACGTGCTGCAGTAAGCCAGAACACATTAGAATAGCTTTTTGAACTTGTAGGATGATAAAAAACAGGATGCAATTTTTGTTACGGAGTCTCTTTAAGATCAGATACATCAGTGTAATTGTTTCAAGTACAGGAAGAGTTGAGAAACTCCAGTTGTTATCTCTATGCAAACAAGCTATTAAGCTCTCTGACTAAGTTAGTGGTGGAGAGGGCTGTTATCTGACTTTTATTATCTCAACTGTTCCTGGACTATTTACTTTTTCTCTGCTAGAGGAGAGGTCATTACTTCACAGACAGCTCTGAAATACTCATTTTGAATGCTGAGTGTTGTGTAATCTGCACATATTATAGAATGATGCAATGTTAGAAAAAACACTATATACCTGAAAATAAAAGTATGAGAATATTTTATTTGCTGCTAATCTAGTAATTATTCATAGTACACAACCAATTCACTATATCATATTTTTTTTCACTTAAGTGTCTCTTTAAAATATATTAAAACGGTTATTGACACTTAGACTGCCAGTAATGTTTGAATTTATTTTTTTCATTGTTTTGCCAATTGTCCAAGCTGAAAGGAGAAAGTATCAGAGTTAAATGAAATGTACCCCTGAATGCATGTGTTTGGACCCCGAACCACATGGTCATGAATTTGAACACAAACACTACTAAACCCCTCTACACGTCTGAATCACAGGAAAATGAGGGGGAAAACTGCCTATAGACTTCTGTGGCAGACAGAAGTAGTTTTGTACTAAAACGCCTTTAGATGTCCATGGTGTATAGATGGACAAACACAGAAACACCCATAGACCTCCGTGACAATCTAAGGGTTAAAATTACAGAAAAACTCCAAAACAGACATAAAAGATGAAGCAGTATTAAGGTAAGAAACAGCAAAAAGGTTTAACTGTGAAAAGGGTAAAGAAAAGGCCTTTAATGACAACAGGTATCTGGAAAAAAAGGGGTAAAAAGTGCAGGGTATAATTACAAAGAAAAAAAGAGGAACTGCCAATCACACCATTGTTGCAAAAGGGAAGTGCTACAATGTAATTCTGCACTGCAGGGCATGTTCTATCATTTAGAACTGCAGTACATGCTCTACCTTTATTGACAAGACGTCTTTGAAAGAAAAAAGTGCAGATTAGATTCTCACAGGAAAAAAACAAAAAACAGAAAGCTGCAGAACATTCATCAAGCTACTTGATGCAACAGTGAAGGCAAGAATGGTAGCTTGAATTACAATATTTTTTTAGTTTTTCACATAAAAGTACTCTCTGTTCTGGAAATTGTTCTCCAAGTGCACCTCATGAATCCTTGGCCACTTCCTGTGGACTGATTCGCTGTAGCAGAATGACAAGACATTGAGTCGGCATAAGTCCTTTATGTGTACAATGAATCACGAGTGGGCATAGAGTTGTTTCAGGATTGCTTGCGAGGTAAAATGTAAAAGAAGTCTTCTGTCACACTCATAACTGCCAACAAATTAACCAGCTGAGCGGTCTGGACGAGCTCAGCTCGTCCAACACCGCCAGCGGCTGCCGCTCAGGCCCTGCTGGGCCGATTTTGATGAAATAAAAAGCAGCACACGCAGCCGGCACTTTGCCAGCCGCGTGTGCTGCCTGATCGCCGCCGCTCTGCGGCGATTCGCCGCGAGCAGCGGCGAAAGAGGGCCCCCCTAGCCGCCTGAGCCCTGCGCAGCCGGAACAAAAAGTTCCGGCCAGCGCTAAGGGCTGGATCGGAGGCGGCTGACGTCAGGACGTCGGCTGACGTCGATGACGTCACTCCGCTCGTCGCTATGGCGACGATATAAGCAAAACAAGGAAGGCCGCTCATTGCGGCCTTCCTTGTTTATTATGGGCGCCGGAGGCGATCGGAAGATCGCCTCCGGAGCGCCCTCTAGTGGGCTTTCATGCAGCCAACTTTCAGTTGGCTGCATGAAATAGTTTTTTTTTTATTTAAAAAAAACCCTCCCGCAGCCACCCTGGCGATTTAATCAGAACGCCAGGGTGGTTAAGCATGTGACCTTGACCTTTATCAATAGGAACTTACACAGTGGCCCCAAAGACGCAGGAGGGAATTTTTTTGTAATTTTCATTCTTTTGGCTTGAAAGTCCAGACAGGCACTTTCTGCATCTAAGGACTCTGGTTTCCTTTAGGGCTGGTTTCTACTGAGCAGGCATGTATCTTGTGGAACGCACGCCAGTACTTGCAGGAATGTTGGTATGCATCCCAATCTCTCTCTGTAGCCATCCCATGCAGGGCTATATGGATTGAGATATGTACCACGGTAATATGCAGCATGCTGTCCAAAACAGACCAGCATGCAATTTGGACAGTAAGCCTATTGACTGAACAGGCAGTGTTTCCCCATCTGGCTCGCATGTGGGAAAAAACTGCGGATTCCGCACAAGTGGAAACAGGCCATTAAACAAATACAACAAGTAGCAGAAATAAACTGCCCTTCTGCAAACACGCCATTGCCAACACCTTGATTTCCTCCATTGTAGATTTTGTTTTCATCCTTAAAGGAATACTGTAGGGGGGTCGGGGGAAAATGAGTTAAATTTACCCGGGGCTTCTAATGGTCCTCCACAGACATCCTGTGCCGGCGCAGCCACTCACCGATGCTCCAGCCCCGCCTCCAGTTCATTTCTGGAATTTCAGACTTTAAAGTCTGAAAAGCACTGCACCTGCGTTGCCGTGTCCTCGCTCCCGCTGATGTCACCAGGAGAGTACTGCGCAGGCCCAGTATGATCTGTGCCTGCGCAGTACGCTCCTGGTGACATCAGCGGGAGCGAGGCCATGGCAACTCCATGGCAATTCCATGGTGGATACACATTGCAACAACATTTGCAGAGACGAAGAAAATAGCCATCTCACTGATCACCTTGAGGGAAGGTCAATGAGATGTTAATGATTCTAGTTTGCAAGCAAATTTAATGCATATTACATGCAACTTAGCACTGAACTAAACAAAAGCATCAGGAAGTGCCTTTGATAGACCCAATAGCAAGCAACATAAAATCTGCATACAAGCCATGATTATTTAAAACTCATTGACCATCTCTAATCACCTCTATCCATAAGATTACAACCACTGACAGAAGACGAAAACAGAAATGATCATTTTATTACAATGCACATGCCAAGAGTGGGGAAAAATAAGGAGGTAACAATTGTCTATACATTTTGAGGTGATAACAAATATGTTGATTTTATGCAAATACATGCTGCTGTCAATGGACCAATCAAAAGCAGTAGCTGATGAGTCTGATTGGTCTAATTTCAAGCTGAATAAATTTGCATAATATTTACATAAAGGCTAGTTAGGCAATTGGTAGAGGGAGGGTTAGTGTGCAGTCATTAGTATCTATTAAGAGTGAAGGAAAAATGGCTGGTGAACCAGTGACAGGACATGGGCGTGCACAGCTAGCTTAACTGGTCTGAGTGCTGGGTGAGAGTATATAGGTAAAATACTGGTCTCAACATTCTAGTATGAGATTTGTCAAGTTTTCTGCATCAAGATTTTCAGTGCTCAAGGCTATATACTGTGTATTGTGCTGTGGAAAATGTTTCTGCCACATAAACACAAAGTAAATAAATAAAATGTAAATAATAATACCCTCCCTTCCCTTAAAGTACACTTACATTGTACCACCTAAGGCCCTTTATACTCACCTCTAACCTCACCACCATTTGCGCCCCAATACCAAGAACCACTGCAACATTCTCACAACACCCCCCTCCCAACCGTTTCACCCCTTGAAATCATAACCCCCTACTGCTTAATATACAGTAGTTGAGGGAAGTCCATGGCTGTGATCTGTTTTAGTTGCTTCTGCCTCCTTATGGCTTTGCATTATGACTAAGAATTGTTTCATGAAGAACATCTTCCATGCAAACCTCTTAGAACAACATTTAATTATGTTACAGCAGTCTAGAACATATGTTGAATTTTTTTTTTTTATTTTTTTTTTACACGTCTTCTCTATTGTGAAGAAAAACAAAAGTTTGCTTTCCTAAAACAGAAAGAATTTGCGATAATTCAGGTTGGAGTGAGCTTGAGATGTCTCCCAGGCACCACTGCTGAATATATGCAAATTAACCAGACTAACCAGCAAGCTCATGGTGACCTAGAACTCATTGGAGTGTGTAAGGGACTACAATGGTCCTAAAAGCCCCCTTACTAAGATGTTAAGAAAAATAAAAGTTTGCTTCCCTAAAACAGAAAGAATTTGCGATAATTCAGGTTGGAGTGAGCTTGAGATGTCTCCAAAAGCAACACTGTGCACTGTCTCTATTGTGCTTTGACAAGTTGGTTGGGCTTGTTTCCATGTCAGAGGTATGGCTTTTTAGCCATTAACCACTTCCCGACCGCCGTATAGACAATTGGCGGCAGGGAAGTGGACCCCGCAAGGACCGCCGTATCGACAAATGGTGGCGGTCCTTGTAGGGGCATGGGCGGCGTGATCGCGTCATTCGTGACGCGATCGGGCACCGGGGACTGGCTCCGCCCACCTCGCGCTGTAACCTGCCGGCCGTTCGGAAGCGCCGGCGGGTTACTAACACTCGGATCGCCACATACAAAGTGTATAATACACTTTGTAATGTTTACAAAGTGTATTATACAGGCTGCCTCCTGCCCTGGTGGTCCCAATGTCCGAGGGACCACCAGGGCAGGCTGCAGCCACCCTATGTCGCACCCAAGCACACTGATTTTACCCCCCCCTGCACCAAATTGCTCACAGCACCCCTCAGACCCCCCCCCCCTGCCCACCCCCCAGATCCCTGTTTGCACCCAATCACCCCCCTAATCACCCATCAATCACTCCCTGTCCCTATCTGTCAACGCTATTTTTTTTTATCCCCCCCTGCCCCCTCCTGACCACCCCTCAGATTCTCCCCAGACCCCCCCCCCCCCCCCTGTGTACTGTATGCATCTATCCCCCTGAACACCTGTCAATCACCCATCAATAACCCCCTGTCACTGCCACCCATCAATCAGCCCCTGTCACTGCCACCCATCAATCACCCCCTGTCACTGCCACCCATCAAGCAGCCCCTAACCTGCCCCTTGTGGGCAATCTGATCACCCATCCACACCAATAGATCGCCCGCAGATCCGACGTCTGATCACCTCCCAAGTGCAGTGTTTACATTTGTTCTCTACCCTAAACACCCACTAATTACCCATCAATCACCCCCTATCACCACCTGTCACTGTTACCCATCAGATCAGACCCTAATCTGCCCCTTGCGGGCACCCAATCACCCGCCTACACGCTCAGATGGCCCTCAGACCCCCCCTTATCAATTCGCCAGTGCAATATTTACATCTGTGCTTCCCTGTAATCACCCACTGATCACCTGTCAATCACCCGTCAATCACCCCCTGTCACTGCCACCCATCAATCACCCCCTGTCACTGCCACCCATCAATCAGCCTCTAACCTGCCCCTTGCGGGCAATCTGATCACCCACCCACACCAATAGATCGCCCGCAGATCCGACGTCAGATCACCTTCCAAGTGCAGTGTTTACATCTGTTCTCTACCCTAAACACCCACTAATTACCCATCAATCACCCCCTGTCACTGCTACCCATCAGATTAGACCCCTATCTGCCCCTAGGGCACTCAATCACCCGCCTACACCCTCAGACCCCAGCCCTGATCACCTCGCCAGTGCATTGCTTGCATCTATTTCCCCCCTCTAATCACACCTTGAGACACCCATCAATCACCTCCTGTCACCCCCTAGCACACCTACCCATCAGATCAGGCCCTAATTTGCCCCGTGTGGGCTCCTGATCACTCGGCCAAACCCTCAGATCCCCCTCAGACCCCCTTCTGATCACCTCCCCAGTGCATTGATTGCATCTATTTTCCCCTCTAACCACCCCCTGAGACACCCATCAATCACCTCCTGTCACCCCCCTAGCACTCCTATCCATCAGATCAGGCCCAATACAACCTGTCATCTAAAAGGCCACACTGCTTATGACCGGTTCCACAAAATTCGCCCCCTCATAGACCACCTGATGCTTATACCCCTGAACAGTCATTTTGAGACATTTGGTTTCCAGACTACTCACGGTTTTGGGCCCGTAAAATGCCAGGGTGGTATAGGAACCCCACAGGTGACCCCATTTTAGAAAAAAGACACCCAAAGGTATTCTGTTAGGTGTATGACGAGTTCATAGAAGATTTTATTTTTTGTCAAAAGTTAGCGGAAATTGATTTTTATTGTCTTTTTTTCACAAAGTGTCATTTTTCACTAATGACTTCCACATGACCCATATCGGTATGTGAGTACTTTGACTCCTATTGTTTCTTCTGCTGCCTCTGGTATTGTGCCTACACATGGGTCCATATCTGCTCCTCCAACATGGACAGCCCCTTCCCTTTATTTCCCAGGGACTCATTCTATCCCCACACACCTCTCTAATTTGCCTCTTTTGCTGCATGATGCTTCAGGCCATAACATCAATGACGTTGCTAGGAATCTTGTTAATCCCTCTGGAACTATTTCAAGTGGATATACTTCAGGGTTGGTGGAGCATGCACCCACACAGACCTTGGGGACTTCCGCTGCTGCGGATTGCTCCAACCAGCTTCAAAAAAGTGACATTCCCAACCAGAGACTCTTGTCACAGTCAGATCTGGGCTGTGATTCAAGGAGGGCCAATAAATTTGCTACGGTTTTCTCCAGGACACCCAAAGTCCTTGAGGATGAAATGGACTTATCCTTAAAATCTGTGTTTAATCATTTAGAACATCAGCTCACCAAAGAGACCAAGCTTTGGTGGGATCTCACCGCCCTTAAACAGTATGTGGCGGAGGGAATCATACCTCGTGGCCTTAGAATTAAAAAAATTCCTACCAATGTTTATTGTGATAGATTTTTGATAGAATGGAATGAGATTTTGTCTGATTGCTCGCTAAGGTTGATGAAATTAATTGTGATTTATGAGGAACAGAGACTTGTCGACTTCAACCTCGAGATTTCTCGCACGCGGGCAGAGATCGACAAGTTCTTTGACACAGAATTATATGATGAGTTAAATAGTCAGCTGAAAGAAAATGTAGCCAAATTGGAAACTACCATTATGAACCTAAAAAGGTCCAAATATTTAAGAGATGTGGCTGATTACCGTGATGGCCTTGTGTACGAGTGGGGCAGGTGGAACTCCCTAGGGAGGGGACGTCCAGGTGGACCACTCAACCCTAAACCAATTTTGAAACGTTCTCCCAAGACTCCCACTAAACGAGTCAGCTTCAGCTCCCCAGATGATTCAGATATTCAGTCTGATTTGTCAGATGTTCCGGAATATTCAGGTTCTGGTAATGATGGATTTTCACGATCTCAACCAGATCTGAACTCCATCCCTTTAGAGCAGGTGACACGTCCCAAACATCCCAAGAAATCCAAACGGAGATGGTACAGGCCTCAACAGACACCTATGGGAGGGTCGGGAGGAAGACACGGAGAGGGGGGAGGAAGCACAGGAAGAAGACAGTGACCCATTTGCTTAATGTAATAAATATCTCTGATGCCACATTGTCACATGAGGAGATCTCACTTTTATCTAAAGGCTTGAACTTTGTTCCAGCCTGTAAATTCAACCTTTTTGATACACTTATGGATGTGAATAGGTTTATCAGAACACTTCTATTGAAAAAACATTTCCTTTCACAGTCTACTTCTAATACACTTTCTTCCCACATCTCTAACTTACTTTCACCTATTCTCCCGTTTCACGACACCTGCACATCTCTCACAGCACAACAGTTAGCATCTGAAAGCATGGGTCAGATTAGCGCAGAGGATGTGATTTTGCCCATACCCCTTAACCGTGAATACTACCCAGTCTATTGCAGATCTTCACCAGTGGAAATCTTTCAAGA
The DNA here is from genome assembly GCF_040937935.1 of Hyperolius riggenbachi. NCBI lineage: Eukaryota > Metazoa > Chordata > Amphibia > Anura > Hyperoliidae > Hyperolius > Hyperolius riggenbachi. The sequence goes on from NC_090647.1 coordinate 278,411,615, forward strand.
TCTGGTGGAAAGATATTTGAAATCTTTGGCTGAAGCCAGTAGGATTAGGTACAATTTAACCCCCTTGGAGCGACAGGCACTAGATAATTTAAAGTCTAGATCTGACATTGTTATTAGAAATGCGGACAAGGGGGGGGCGGTGGTGGTCCTTAATGCTACTGATTACAGGGCTGAGGCCCTGCGTCAGCTTCAGGACCCGAATACTTACACGCGTCTTCCCACTGATCCCACCTTTGACTTCAAACTTGAATTTGATCAACTTGTGTCTATAGGAGAGTCTATGGGGTTGTTAAAGAAGAATATGGCAGATTTTCTTAAGGTTCGGAGTCCAGTCATTCCCATTTTCCATCATCTCCCCAAGATACATAAGCCGGCCTCTCCCCCTGAGGGCCGGCCGATTGTGTCCGGCATTGGTTCTCTTGGTGAGAGATTGGGGGAATGGCTGGACTCCCACCTACAGCCATTGGTCTTGAGGCTCCCTGGCCTCATCAAAGATACCAAGCATGTCCTCGCCTCCCTTGTTGATATACAATGGAAGCCACAATACAAGTGGGTTACCCTTGACGTAAGAGCCTTGTACTCTTCTATTCCTCACAATTTGGCCACTGTAGCTCTGGAGTTTCATCTCTCTAGGTATAGCTCTTTCTCGGCTTCATTACAAGCTTACATTCTAGTGACGACCGAGTTTCTTCTTTCACATAACTATTTTTCTTTTGATGGGGGGTTCTATCTCCAGAAGTGCGGAGCTTCGATGGGGGCGAAGTTTTCGCCCTCGCTCGCAAACCTCTACATGGGTTGGTGGGAGGAGCTCCGCATTTTTGGAGAGATGAACCCCTTTTTTGATTGTATTGTTTGGTATGGTCGCTTTATTGACGACCTCCTTTTGATATGGCAGGGGACAGATGAAGCTTTACAACAATTTTTGATATACCTTAATGATAATAATTTCAATCTATCCTTTACATGTACCTTCGATGACATACAAATAGACTTTCTTGATATTACTCTTTGTGGATCAAGGGACTCTGGAAAGATAGACACTAGGACTTACAGAAAGCCCTGTGCTGGGAACTCGTTACTGCAGGCCACCAGTTGCCACCCGAAACACACCCTCAGGGGTGTCCCTGTTGGGGAGTTTATTAGAGCAAGAAGAAATTGCTCCACGGATGAGTTCACATCACAGGAGTTTTCAACCCTCAGATCACGATTCAGAGCGAGGGGTTATCTTGATTCTGATTTAGATAGGGCCCAGAGAATTGCTGTATCTAGAGATAGAGATCAACTTCTGAAGGACAAGCCTAATGGTACATTGGTGCATGATTCTAATGCTAGTTCTGTTAATTTTATAACTACATATAGCCAGCAATATAATAAAGTTATAGGGGTCATCAAGAAATACATCCCCGTGTTATATGCAGATGACAAGCTTTATCAGGTACTCCAACTAGGTTGTAGGTTCGCCTACAAGAAGGCCCCATCTTTGGGGTCCACTCTTTCCCCTAGCCTTTTTCACTCCTCTACTGTTCCAGTGCGGCCCACTTGGTTGTCTACTGTGGGGTCGTACAAGTGTGGCTTCTCCACCTGTAATTTTTGTATTCACCATCACTCCTCACGTACTGTCTCGTCCGTTGCTAACCATAAGACCTTTCCCCTACGACAGTTTATTAACTGCAATACGAAATCTGTCATCTATGTGGTCACATGTACACTCTGCAGCCTACAGTATGTGGGTTGCACCACGCGCTGTTTAAGGAAAAGGATTTCTGAGCATTTTAATGGGGCCTCCTGGAAGACAGATAATATTAGCAATGTGGCGAGACACTTCAGGGAGAAACATGATGGTATTATGAGGGGCTTTACTTTTCAAGGGATAGAGAGGGTTATGGTCTCGCTTAGACGAGGTAATATTTCTAAAAAATTACGAATAAGAGAGGCCTTTTGGATTCTACAGATGGGCACTAGGGAACCTAATGGCCTAAATGCCAGGTGGGATATTAACTTTGTATACTGATATCGTTTTAACAATTTTGTATTTTTGTATTATCTTAATTGTGCTATTGTATCTTTTGTTATTTTACTTTAAGTGTAATTCTATGGTGGACATACTTTACTAGATTCTAGGTCTGTGCCTTTAAACTTAAATTTGAGTTGAAGCTTTCTTCCCATGATTGTGTAAGTACACGCCCTTTAAGGGCGGTTCTGTCAGCATATATGTCTCACCAAGATGTCAGTGTTTTAGGCTATGAGTAAGGATTTTATCCGAAACATGTCAGCCAATGTCTGTATTTGCGATTTGGATTAAAATAAAGACCCTTGGACTATACCAGCGAGAGTGCGGACATCTTCCTTGTGTTCCTGTCCTGCTGTTCAGTATCCAGCACCTTGCACCAGGTATCAAAGGTGGAGCGGACTTTCTCTATCATACTTGTCATTTTTCACTAACTTGTGACAAAAAATAAAATCTTCTATGAACTCGCCATACACCTAACGGAATACCTTGGGGTGTCTTCTTTTTGAAATGGGGTCACTTGTGGGGTTCCTATACTGCCCTGGCATTTTAGGGGCCCTAAACCGTGAGGAGTAGTCTAGAAAACAAATGCCTCAAAATGACCTGTGAATAGGACGTTGGGCCCCTTAGCGCACCTAGGCTGCAAAAAAGTGTCACACATGTGGTACCGCCGTACTCAGGAAAAGTAGTATAATGTGTTTTGGGGTGTATTTTTACACATACCCATGCTGGGTGGGAGAAATCTCTCTGTAAATGGACAATTGTGTGAAAAAAAATCAAACAATTGTCATTTACAGAGATATTTCTCCCACCCAGCATGGGTATGTGTAAAAATACACCCCAAAACACATTATACTACTTCTCCTGAGTACGGCAATACCACATGTGTGGCACTTTTTTGCAGCCTAACTGCGCTAAGGGGCCCAAAGTCCAATAAGCACCTTTAGGCTTTACAGGGGTGCTTACAATTTAGCACCCCCCAAAATGTCAGGACAGTAAACACACCCCACAAATGACCCCATTTTGGAAAGTAGACACTTCAAGGTATTCAGGGAGGGGCATGGTGAGTCCGTGGCAGATTTCTTTTTTTTTTTGTCGCAAGTTAGAAGAAATTGAAACTTTTTTTTTTTTTTCAGGTCACAAAGTGTCATTTTCCGCTTACTTGTGACAAAAAAATAATATATTCTATGAACTCACTATGCCTCTCAGTGAATACTTTGGGATGTCTTCTTTCCAAAATTGGGTCATGTGGGGGATATTTATACTATCCTGGAATTCTAGCCCCTCATGAAACATGACAGGGGGTCAGAAAAGTCAGAGATGCTGGAAAATGGGAAAATTCACTTTTTGCACCATAGTTTGTAAATGCTATAACTTTTACCCAAACCAATCAATATAGGCTGAATGGTTTTTTTTTTTTATCAAAAACATGTTTGTCCACATTTTACTGTATACAGAAATTTTACTTTATTTGAAAAATGTCAGCACAGAAAGTTATAAAAATCATTTTTTTGACAAAATTCATGTCTTTTTTGATGAATATAATAAAAAGTAAAAATCGCAGCAGCAATCAAATAGCACCAAAAGAAAGCTTTATTAGTGACAAGAAAAGGAGCCAAAATTCATTTAGGTGGTAGGTTGTATGACCGAGCAATAAACCGTGAAAGCTGCAGTGGTCTGAATGGAGAAAAAGGCTCTGGTCCTTAAAGGGACACTTAAGTGTAACAAAAAAAAATGAGTTTTACTCACCTAGGGCTTCCAATAGCCCCCTGCAGCTGTCTGGTGCCCTCCCTGTCTCCCTCCGATCCTCCTGGCCCCGCCAGCAGCCACTTCCTGTTTCGGTGACAGGAGCTGACAGGCTGGGGACGCGAGTGATTCTTCGCGATCCCAGACACATTAGCACCCTCTATGCTGCTATATGGTATATGATATATGCTATAGCAGCATAGATGGAGCTATTGTGGCCAGGAACGCGAAGAATCACTCGCGTCCCCAGCCTGTCAGCTCCTGTCACCGAAACAGGAAGTGGCTGCCGGCGGGGCCAGGAGGATCGGAGGGAGATGGCGAGGGCACTGGACAGCTGCAGCGGGCTATTGGAAGCCCCGGGTGAGTACAACTCATTTTTTTTGTTTGACTTAAGTGTCCTTTTAAGGGGGGTAAAGCCCACGGTCCTCAAGTGGTTAAGCTTGCATAAAGATCACTTATGTTCTTCTGACTTCTCTAAACTGTAGAAGGGTGTAAGAGTCCCACTGGGTTTCTGAACAGAGGAAAAGTCAGCAAAATGTCTCTTCCATCTGCTCCACTAAATTTCTTTTACTGATCGCTGCTTTTTTGGTCCTCAACATTACCCGTTTCTTTATATGTCTGCAGAAGATCTTGGAGCGCACATCTGAAAACAACTGTCTTCCATAAAATGTCTTCCTGTTCCTGAGACATTTTCCTGTCAACATTGCGTCATGTTGCTGAACTCAATTTTAACATTTTTTTTTTTTTTTTTTAATTCAACTGTCTTTAGAGCTCTCAATTTCGTATAGAGGACGGCATTTCCTTGCCAGTTTCCTTTCCCCTACACAGCCGATTCAATTTCATAAAATTTGAGTGATTATCTGCAAATTAATTTGTTGATCATTAGCACCTTAGAGGTATAATTGTTTAATGGCATACTGGACTATATGCCTGCAAAATCCCTACCTATGTGCAAAGGTAACTAGGATAACTGATGTTATCATTACTATGCCGTACTAAACGGTCATTAACCATTTAATGCTATAAATTTTTGGTAAAATGCGCATTAACAAACGTCCTATTTGCGTTAATTACTGCACTAATAGGACATTTATAAATGTCCATTTTGCATCAAGTGGTTAAAGTACCATGAAGCATTTAAAAAAAAAAAATAGATTCTTATGCCTTATGGCCGTGGATGAGCGCATCCCATTGTTCACACATTCAAAAGTGAATGATTGCTGCCATAGCAGCAATCATTCAAATAAAGTTACAGTACAAAAAAAGGGGGGGGGGGGGGGGTTAACATTCACCAGACTAATTACGTCCTAGGTGACCTATACTTTGCCTTAATATTTGATGCCTGTAATGGCTGCCGCTATAGCGATCAGATGCGATCATCAGGGAGACAGCTCAGGGACTCAATGCTGTATAGATGCATCGCTATGCAATGCAGCTGTACAACACTGGAGTCCCTAAACTGTGTGCCCTATCGATCGCATGCAATTTGTATAGACGCACCTGCTGGCGATAACGGTATGCTACATGCTCAACTAGTGATGAAATATGGCACATACGGTATAGTTTTAACCGGGACAAGCCAAATCATGTATTTTGAAACATTTTAAAGTTGTGCAATTAGGAAGGGTAAAACATGAAAAAAATGCATGTTTATGCCTAATTTTCCTTGATAAAATGCCTGTGAAATTAAACAATACTTGGAAAAAATATTACCCAAAGAAAGCATAAATTGTCCTGCAAAAAAAAAAGCAATATGTGCATCACTTTAACGGCATGAGTAATAAAAAGTTATTGCTGTATCAACAGCGACACAGCTGATATGTCAAAATTGTCAGAAATCTTAAAGGGGAACTTCAGCCTAAACAAACATACTGTCATTAAGTTACATTAGTTATGTTAATTAGAATAGATAGGTAGTATAATCTCTTACCCACCCCGTTTTAAAAGAACAGGCAAATGTTTGTGATTCATGGGGGCTGCCATCTTTGTCATGGGGGCAGCCATCTTTTTGGTTGAAAGGAGGTGACAGGGAGCAGGAGACACAGTTCCAACTGTCCTGTGTCCTGACTCCTGATAACCCCTCCCAGCTGCACACGCTAGGCTTCAAATGTCAAATTCAAAATGTAAAAAAAAAAAAATTGCACCAAAACAGCAGAACGAGAACAACATCATCAGAAATCCCATAATGCTTTGCACAGCATTAGGGGAAAAATGCCCGGGCAGTTTATTTCTGTGCAGCTAAAAATGAGGCTTGTATAAGAGAAAAAAAGTTCTGATGCTGTGAAACTGTTAAAGAAACACCAAGCCTTTTCAGTGCTGCTAAGTCAATTTTTAGTCTGGAGGTTCACTTTAAAGAGTAACTGTTAGCCCAAAAAATCAAATTTAAATCTCTATTGCAATGTGTTAAATAGTTTGTAAGGGAGGCAAAAAGGCAATGCTGAAGTTAAAAAGCAATCTAATTTTTTTTACTGTGTGGCTATCATTCAGCCTTTTCTCCAAGCTCCTAAGGAGAACGCAAAGCCTCATAACAGATACTGCAGAGCATGCCCATGTCTGCCCTCTCCCCCCCAGGACCAGGTGCCGATGTCTGCCCGACCCCCTCTCCCCCCCCAGGACCAGGTGCCGATGTCTATCCGCTCCCCCCCAACCCGCCCCCCCCCAAGAGCCGATGTCTGTCCGACCCCCCAGGACCAGGTGCCGATATCTTCTCACCCCAAACAGCTGACACGGAGAGAGAGCGGGAGCGGAGTACATCTACACACTTCCAGCGCCGCCACCGCAGAGCAGCCGCCGCCGAGTCACATGTGAGAGAATCACGAGCAGGAGAGAGATGCACGGCGGCGGCTGCTCTGCGGTGGCGGCGCTGGAAGTGTGTAGTTGTACTCCGCTCCCGCTCTCTCTCCGTGTCAGCTGTTTGGGGTGAGAAGATATCGGCACCTGGTCCTGGGGGGTCGGACAGACATCGGCTCTTTGGGGGGGGGGGGGGGTGGCTTAAAGGGGGAGCGGATAGACATCGGCACCTGGTCCTGGGGGGGGGGAGAGGGGGTCGGGCAGACATCGGCACCTGGTCCTGGAGGGGAGAGAAGGAGAGGGCAGACATGGGCATGCTCTGCAGTATCTGTTATGCGGCTTTGCGTCCTCCTTAGGAGCTTGGAGAAAAGTCTGAATGATAGCCACACAGTAAAAAAATTAGATTGCTTTTTAACTTCAGCATTGCCTTTTTGGCTCCCTTACAAACTATTTAACACATTGCAATAGAGATTTAAATTAGATTTTTTGGGCTAACAGTTACTCTTTAAAGCAAACCTCTAATAACTTAGCCTGGGTCTTCTGCCAGCCCCCTGCAGCTGCCCTGTGCCCGCACCATCACTCAACGTTCCTCTGGCTCTCCACCATGGCTCTGTTTCACTTTCACCTGTCGCTGGCCACTGCACCTGCGTGCGTCCTCATTCGCGCTCCCATCACTGGGAGTGTCCTGCACAGGCGCAGTACGGTTTTATCGCACTGTGCCTGCGCAAGACGCTCCAGGCAACAGGAGCGCGAACGAAGATGCCATTTTTAGTTAATTACAGGTTTCCTTTAAGGAATAAAAAATTTTTAGGAACGTGAAGTGGTTAAATGAAAGAAAATTAGAAATCACATAAAAGAGGCAATGCTGTTGAGAAGTGGCAAACATTTAAGAGCATTACAACTTTTTAAAAGTTTAATATCTCAAAAATGGCATTTTAAAGGAAATAACAGCACATTTCTGGTAAATTGCTGTTTACTTTCCATATATAAATAAGCCTCCAAATACTAATCTGATTTAGGTGTTTCTCTTTGAGCACTTTATGAGATAATTCCTAATTAAAAACTGCTTTATGTTTGCAACGATTTTCCATTTACAGTAATTTTTCTCAAGTACCCAAAGCTTTAGCACAGCACTATATAAAGATGTACATACATTGTATTCATTTATCTTAAGGGGACTGAGGCATCAGTTACAGCAACCCTACACTTTGCCCATGGATTGAAGATAAGAAGTAACAACCACTACATCAACTACATGCATTATTCTCTCGTCTAGACCATGAATAATTTATTACTGTAAATGCAAGCTATATGAAAACACACAGCTATTTCAAAAAGGACTGACCACGGACAATAGAGGTCAAGAGATACAAAATCATCTAAAAGTTAAAAGACAAGTATAACAACTATACCTTCATACGCTTGTGTTTGTAACAGGCAGGCCATTAATGGCATTACAGGTGTAAGGAATGGGCTGTGTGTGTTTCACAGCTTGCTTTGAGCAGCCATTACCAAGCACAAAGGTGAACAATAGCCTGGGTGCTAGAATTTTCTTCCACAAGCAATTGTGCCCTAGAGAACAAAGAAAATTTCCAGAAGTTTCTGATTCTGGGAGATTCTAGCCTTCAGGAGGTTGATGTAGAGGAGAGGTCGAATAAAATAAAAATCCAGGAAGGGGCTGGAAAGGGGGCTTCTTGAATCTGCTGTCTGGACTGCTAGCTGGGATCATGGCTAATGGTAAGATGTATTGTGGGTGTATTGTGGGCTGTATTTTAGGAGATATTGGAAAGCTGCATTCAGGTTACATATTAATGTATAAATTATGGGCATTATTTTCTGTGGCTAACGCATTACATTGTTGAATTGCTCTGTAAATCTTGCTTTCTGTAGCTCATCAATGTCTCTACCTGTATCATAAATATCAAATGCAATATAAACTTTATTTATACTGTTTTTGATGTGTATTTCTTTGCCAAAACGACCACCCAGAACTTACGAGAAATAGATATTGTTGTCTTTAATAACATCGCATCGTCGATGCAATATTTTCAGCAATATCCGATTTCTTACACAGGCATCATTAACCACTTGAGGACCGTAAGCTTTACCCCCCTTAAGGACCAGACCCTTTTTTCCATTCAGACCACTGCAGCTTTCACGGTTTATTGCTCGCTCATACAACCTACCACCTAAATGAATTTTGGCTCCTTTTCTTGTCACTAATAAAGCTTTCTTTTGGTGCTATTTGATAGCTCCTGCAAAAAGTAAAATTTCTGTATACATGCAGCACGAAAAATGTGGTCAAACATGTTTTTGATTAAAAAAAACCCATTCAGCCTATATTTATTGGTTTGGATAAAAGTTATAGCGTTTACAAACTATGGTGCAAAAAGTGAATTTTCCCATTTTGAAGCATCTCTGATTTTTCTGACCTCCTGTCATGTTTCATGAGGGGCTAGAATTCCAGGATAGTATAAATACCCCCCAAATGACCCCATTTTGGAAAGAAGACATCACAAATTATTCACTCAGAGGCATAGAGAGTTCATAGAAGATATTATTTTTTGTCACAAGTTAGCGGAAAATGACAGTTTGTGACCTGAAAAAAAAAAAAAAGTTTCCATTTCTGCTAACTTGTGACAAAAAAAATGAAATCTGCCACGGACTCACCATGCCCCTCTCCGAATACCTTGAAGTGTCTACTTTCCAAAATGGGGTCATTTGTGGGGTGTGATTACTGTCCTCGCATTTTTTGGGGTGCTAATTTGTAAGCACCCCTGTAAAGCTCATTGGACTTTGGGCCCCTTAGCGCAGGTAGGCTGGAAAAAAGTGCCACACATGTGGTATTGCCGTACTCAGGAGAAGTAGTATAATGTGTTTTGGGGTGTATTTTTACACATACCCATGCTGGGTAGGAGAAATATCTCTGTAAATGACAATTGTTTGATTTTTTTTTTTTACACACAATTGTCCATTTACAGAGATATTTCTCCCACTCAGCATGGGTATGTGTAAAAATACACCCCAAAACACATTATACTACTTCTCCTGAGTACGGCGATACCACGTGTGGCACTTTTTTGCACTCTAACTGCGCTAAGGGGCCCAAGTCCAATGAGTACCTTTAGGATTTCACAGGTCATTTTTGTTTCAAGACTACTCCTCACGGTTTAGGGCCCCTAAAATGCCAGAGCAGTATAGGAACCCCACTAATGACCCCATTTTAGAAAGAAGACACCCCAAGGTATTCCGTTAGGAGTATGGTGAGTTCATAGAAGATTTTATTTTTTGTCACAAGTTAGCGGAAATTGATTTTAATTGTTTTTTTTCACAAAGTGTCATTTTCCGCTAACTTGTGACAAAAAATAAAATCTTCTATGAACTCACCATACTCCTAACGGAATACCTTTGGATGTCTTCTTTCTAGAATGGAGTCATTTGTGGAGTTCCTATACTGCCCTGGCATTTTAGAGGCCCTAAACCTTGAGGAGTAGTCTTGAAACCAAATGTCGCAAAATTACCTGTGAAATCCGAAAGGTACTCATTGGACTTTGGGCCCCTTAGCGCACTTAGGGTGTAAAAAAGTGCCACACATGTGGTACCGCCGTACTCAGGAGAAGTAGTATAATGTGTTTTGGGGTGTATTTTTACACATACCCATGCTGGGTGGGAGAAATATCTCTGTAAATGACAATTGTTTGATTTTTTTTTACACACAATTGTCTTGTAACGATCGGTGTCAACACACAGAGAGAATCTGATTATTGGTGATCTGCAGTGTCACCAAGAATACAGATATATACCCGATTATTAATGATCTGCAGAATCACCAATAATACAAGTATAACTAACCTCTGGACACCTGACAAGTGTAAGTGTTTGGTGCAACAGTATATGAGCCAGTGATTCCTTGACTGTAGGAATCAGACTCTACTGCAGTCAAAGGACTCCTTTGAGATGGAGTCCCTGACTGGATTGCAGAGAGGTCCCTTTGGGAGATAGGGAGTCTCTGCAGCTACTGGACACCCCAGGAGGGGGTATCAGTTAAAGAGGTCGGCCAGGCCGGGTCGGCAACACACGAGCAGATTAGGTACAAAGACAGAAGGCTGATTCGGTAACCAGGGACAGGCAGGGTTGGCAACAAGTAATCAGATAGGCGTAGGTACCGAATCAGAGAGCAGAAGGAAGGTCAGGAGAGCAATAGGTCATAACAGATATCAAACAGATGCCTAGTCTAGAGTGTGAGGTCCGTGGTCTCAACACCCAGGGACTGGTCTAAGATATACACAATGATGATACAGTATCCCTAGTCTTGGGTGTGAGGTCCTTGGTCTCGACACCCTGGAACTAGTCTTAAGTATAAAACAATAATAACACAGTATTCTGGCTAAGTGTGGATTCCCAGGTCCACCTGGTTCCACCCCACTGGAGGATCTGACTAAGGTCTGAGTGCTAACACATAAGCATTCGCAACGGAAGACAACTGGCAACTGACAGAGAGAAAGTATATATAGCAAGGTGTTCCTCAGCACCACCCAGTCCCAGTCAGCCAATCACCTGCTGTTCTGGGATCAGCTGATCGTCCAGATCAGCTGATCCTTCTCCTATTGGAATAAAGGGCTTGCCACGTAGCTCTCCATCTGTGTGCACTACTAGGTTCAGACAAACCAGGCGCATGTTGTTGCGGACAAACCGCCGGTCTGAACTCGGCACCAGCCGCCTCATTGTCAGACTGTGCGGCGGGTGTCTCTGGACTCCGTTACAATCCCTCTCCTATTGGCATGAAGGGCTTGCCTGTTAGTGCGTGCGCGCGTAGCTCTCCATTTGTGTGCACTACTAGGCTCAGACAACCCAAGCGCATGTTGCTGCGGAGAAACCGCCGGTCTGAACGCGGCACCAGCCGCCTCACTGTCAGACCGTGCGGCGAAAACTCCGCACTTCATTACATGCCCATTTACAGAGATATTTCTCCCACTCAGCATGGGTATGTGTAAAAATACACCCCAAAACACATTATACTACTTCTCCTGAGTACGACGATACGACATGTGTGGCACTTTTTTTGCACCCTAACTGCGCTAAGGGGCCCAAAGTCCAATGAGTACCTTTAGGATTTCACAGGTCATTTTTGTTTCAAGACTACTCCTCACGGTTTACGGCCCCTAAAATGCCAGGGCAGTATAGGAACCCCACTAATGACCCCATTTTGGAAAGAAGACACCCCAAGGTATTCCGTTAGGAGTATGGTGAGTTCATAGAAGATTTTATTTTTTGTCACAAGTTAGCGGAAATTGATTTTAATTGTTTTTTTTTCATAAAGTGTCATTTTCCGCTAACTTGTGACAAAAAATAAAATCTTCTATGAACTCACCATACTCCTAACGGAATACCTTTGGGTGTCTTCTTTCTAGAATGGGGTCATTTGTGGGGTTCCTATACTGCCCTGGCATTTTAGGGGCCCTAAACCGTGAGGAGTAGTCTTGAAACCAAATGTCGCAAAATGACCTGTGAAATTTCTAAAGGTACTCATTGGACTTTGGGCCCCTTAGCGCACTTAGGGTGTAAAAAAGTGCCACACATGTGGTATCGCCGTACTCGGGAGAAGTAGTACAATGTGTTTTGGGGTGTATTTTTAAACATACCCATGCTGGGTGGGAGAAATATCTCTGTAAATGACAATTGTTTGATTTTTTTTTTACACACAATTGTCCATTTACAGAGAGATTTCTCCCACCCAGCATGGGTATGTGTAAAAATACACCCCAAAACACATTATACTATTTCTGTTGAGTACGGCGATACCACATGTGTGACACTTTTTTGCAGCCAAGGTGCGCTAAGGGGCCCAACGTCCTATTCACAGGTCATTTTGAGGCATTTGTTTTCTAGACTACTCCTCACGGTTTAAGGCCCCTAAAATGCCAGGGCAGTATAGGAACCCCACAAGTGACCCCATTTTAGAAAGAAGACACCACAAGGTATTCCGTTAGGTGTATGGCGAGTTCATAGAAGATTTTATTTTTTGTGCTGTGGGCGATCAGGGGGCAGGGGGGGGGATCAGTGTGCTTGGGTGCAGACTAGGGTGGCTGCAGCCTGCCCTGGTGGTCCCTCGGACACTGGGACCACCAGGGCAGGAGGCAGCCTGTATAATAGGCTTTGTATACATTACAAAGCCTATTATACGCATGGATCGGCGGAGATTTGTATTCCTCCGCCCGCCGGCGCTGCTAAGTGGCCGGCGAGCTGCAGGCTAAATTCCCGGCCAAGGATCGCGTCACGGATGACGCGATCGCTCCGCCCATGCCTGTACAAGGACCGCCGCCAATTGTACATGCGGCGGTCCTTGCGGGATCCACTTTCCGGCCGCCCCTGTGCAGTGGGCGGTCGGTAAGTGGTTAAAAAAGGCAATATACACATTTTCCATATAGCATTCTGCTCTGCTAATATGAATACAACAAGTCTGACAGTGCAGCAAAATCTTTTTATTTTACAACCAAGAATGGTACTGTGATTTTCATGCTCTTGCCATATCTTCCCCAAGCACTCAGTACTGACTGCTCAGTGCCCTTGAACTACAGACATGCTTCATATCAGAATCAGTTTTTTTTCACCAAGTATGACAGGGTCATACCCAGAATTGCTTTTGGCACATACAGTAAACATACAGGACTTAAAGAGAATCTGTATTGTTAAAATCGCACAAAAGTAAACATACCAGTGCGTTAGGGGACATCTCCTATTACCCTCTGACACAATTTCGCTGCTCCTCGCCGCATTAAAAGTGGTTAAAAACTGTTTTAAAAAGTTTGTTTATAAACAAACAAAATGGCCACCAAAACAGGAAGTAGGTGTATGTACAGTATGTCCACACATAGAAAATACATCCATACACAAGCAGGCTGTATACAGCCTTCCTTTTGAATCTCAAGAGATCATTTGTGTGTTTCTTTCCCCCTGCATCTCTCATGCACTAAAGTTTCAGGCTGCTCGTTTCTTCCTGCAAACAGCTTTGCCCTTGTCTGTAATTCTTCAGTATGTGAAAGCCCAGCCAGCTCATAGGACGATTTATCCAGCTTGTAAAAGATAAGAGAGAAGAGAGAAGCTGCTCTAATCTAAATAATACACAGGCAGTGTGCATAGAGGGGCCTGGGAGGGGGAGTTCATAGCAGAACCACAACACTGAAGAACTTGGCAGCCTTCCAGACACAGGCCGACAAGTCTGACAGGGGAAAGATACATTGATTTATTACAGAGACTGTGATAGTAGAAAGTGCTGCAGTAAGCTAGAACACATTAGAATAGCTTTTGGAACTTGTAGGATGATAAAAAACAGGATGCAATTTTTGTTACGGAGTCTATTTAAAGAGAAACCGTGACCAAGAATTGAACTTCACCCCAATCAGTAGCTGATACCCCCTTTTACATGAGAAATCTTTTCCTTTTTACAAATGGATCATCAGGGGGCTCTGTATGGCTGATATTGTGGTGAAGCTCCTCCCACAGGAAACTGTGAGGACCATTTTCCTGGCAGTTTCCGGTCTGTGAACCTTGTTGCATTGTGAGAAATAGATGTTTACAGCTGTTTCCAACTGCAAAAAAAGCAAGCAGCAGCTACATCACCTGCCAGCAGTAAAAATGTCACCATGTGATAAATGTCAAAATGTAAATCAAGGAGGGGAAAGCTTTTACAATGGGCAAACACTGACTAAATCATTTATCCATAATTATTGTAAAAATGAAGCACTTTTTTATTACATAACTTTCACTGGAGTTCCTCTTTAAAGCAGAACAGGTTAATACACAAAACAGCAAAGTACAGAAGGGCAGGGGTAGCGGCGGTAGCCCCGCCAATTTGGAGTAACAGGAGCCCCCACTTGGAATTTATAGGTAGGTATCTAGGTATAGTTGCCCCCAGTATAGGTAGCTAATACAGTTGCCCCTGTATAAGTAGTATAGTTGCCCCAGTATAGTTAGTTAGGTAGTATAGTTACCCAAGTATAGGTAGTATAGTTACCCCTGTATAGCTAGTATAGTTACTCCAGTATAGCTAGTATAGTTACCCCAGTATAGCTAGTATAGTTACCCCTGTATAGCTACTAAAGTTACCCTGCACAGCTAATATAGTTAGCCCAGTATAGTAAGTAAATGTACCCCTGTATAGTTACCCCATAGCTGTTAGTCCAGTATAGCTAGTATAGGTACCCATGTATAGCTAGTAGTATAACTGGTATAGTTACCCAGTATAGCTGGTATAGTTACTCCAGTATAGCTAGTATAGATACCCCTGTATAGCTAGTATAGTTACCCCAGAATAGCTAGTATAGTTACTCCAGTAAAGCTAGTATAGTTACCCCAGTATAGCTAGGATAGGTACCGAGTGACCCCTCCCCCCGCGGCCGCCGCTCCTGTTACCTTATGAGCTGGCCGCTTCTTCTTTTATATTCCCTGGTGGCCCCTCTCCTCCATGCACCATCCTCTATAACAGCAGCGCGTCCCGTGGCTGCTGAAAGGAAGAAGGAAGTGAGACAGCGGCTTCCTGTAGAGGTGATATACATCGACAGAAAACTGCTCACGGACCGGCAGTGGGCCACGGCCCGGTGGTTGGGGACCCCTGCAGTAGGGCATTACATCAGAAACAAAGTCCACAAAGGTGATCCATCAGAACCAACAACAAAGCAGCAGTGACAGGAAGCAGTGAATAGCGGCAGCCTACAGAAGAGCAAAAGGGGGTGGAGTGGAGTGAGTTCAGGAGTTTGACAATGAGGTGAAGAATGTGTCCTGTGCATCGAGGTTCTGGTGGAGGAGGCCTGGAACCTAAGACCTGATAGGAGCTGGCCGAAGAAATGATTTCTAGGTGATTATTAGAAGTCCTCATTACTCTAGTCCCCAGTCCGGAGTTGTAGATGGTGGGGGGATGGGGAGATTGGAGGTTTATGTTTCCTGAAGTTGATTTATCACCAAGACAGTTTTGGCTGTTCTTCAGCGGCAATCTCCTGATGGTGGGCTTGCTTATCCTTCTTGGTTGCAAGGCCAATGAAGGTCTTGTTGTCTGCAAGTGTGATGATCTTAACAAAGTTTGCCATGCAATTGCAGTTGTTCATGGAGAGGTAGAACAGGATTCGTGACAAAAATAATCTGAACATTTGTATAGCGCTTTTCTCCTGTCGGACTCAAAGCGCTCAAGAGCTGCAGCCACTAGGACGCACTCAAGAGGCCACCTTGCAGTGTTAGGGAGTCTTGCCTTGAATTGCTTACTGAATAGGAACTGACCCTAGCCAGGATTCTAACCCTGGTGTCCCATGTCAAAGGCGGTGCCCTTACCAGTATACTATCCAGCCACTCTACTAAAATGCAGCCTTGTGGGGCACCGGTTTTGGTGATGTTTGGATGAGAGGAGAGCTTGTTAACTTGGGTTCCTGAGAAAGTCCATAATTCATAGGCGGAGGATGGGGGTGGACGTCAAGGTCCACAAGAAAGTCATGCAGTGTACAGGGACAGATGGTATTGAAAGCAAAGCTAAAGTCCAGAAGGAGGATCCTTGCATAGCTGTACGGTCTGTCAAGATGGTCAGTGATAAGTTCAATGCCGATATTAATGGCATTACCAGTGGATCAGTTTGTTCTATAAGCAAACTGGAAAGGGTCTAAGTGGGCCATTGCAGAGTGCTTAAGAAAAGACAGGACTACTCTTCCAAAGGTCTTTATGATGAAGAAAGCAAGGGCAATGGGCCTGAAAATGTTAAGGTCCTTGTTCCTTAGGGACAGGGATGATGACAGACATCTTGAAACACATGGGGACTCAGCCTTTGCTTAGGGGCATTGCATAGATGGAGGTGGGGACAGGAGCCAACTGCCATGAACAGGTTTTCAGACATGCTGGCCTCTAATATGGGCCATTCCCCCTTCGACTTCTAGTAAGGAGTTGTACTACTTACTAGGTAACCTAAAAACACACTGCCTCTAGGTACGAATATTGTATACTACCCCACCTCTTATCCCCCCGCTACTCCTTTGAATTGTAAGCTCGCAAGGGCAGGGCACTCTCACTGTTTTGGGTCTTCAAATTTGTTATTCATTTTGTGTCTTGCGACTTGTTACACAGTTTATTTACTATGTTATATTTGTCACTGTAATTACCAATTCTGCATTTAGTACCAGTGCCTATATTTGGTGTACACCACTGTCTGTATTATTATGTACCCCATGTCTGTTTCTTACTTTGTACAGCTCCAAGGAATATGTTGGCACTTTATAAATCAATAATAATAATAATAATAATAATAATAATGATAGTATGTAAACAAACTGCCTCAGTGCTTTGTGAAATACAATAATGCATTATTATTAACCCTTTTGAGACTGGCTGCCTAACCACCTCTTAATGACCAGGCGATTTTGCACAGGGGTCAGGGGGGGGGGGGGGTGCGGGGGCGTTTAGGGGGGTCAGGCAGCCGTATTCCTGGTAGGGCTAGGCTGGGTATGGTGTCCCCACTGTGGCCAGGTGTCCCCTGTATTGCAGGCAGCCTTTACCCACCTCCCAGGCTCCAGCGATGGAGCAGCTGTGTACCCCTCCACTCTGGCTGGCACCCTGCCATGTTCAGGCTTGATGACGTCATCAAGCCAGGACCCGATACTTACGCCAGAACGAGCGGCGATGCCAGCCAGAGCGGAGCGACGATCGCCGGGGCAACGTCAGGAAGGTGATTGGATCCTCTTACCCCCCCCCCCCCTACCGCTGCAGCTCTAACAAACAGTGATCACTATGATCCGCCGGCGTTTGGAGTGATCACTTGATCAAGAGCTAAGCGCGATGGCTCCTGATCACTGAGGGGAGATGTCAGCTGCCATATGACAACTTAATCTCCCCTCTCGGGTGCGCACAATCATGGCGGGACGCTACATTTACGGCAACATTAAATCTACATCCAGTCAGAGCGGCAGCACCACCTGCTGGACGTAGATTCATACTGCGTCGTTCCCCATCTGGTTGACTAAAATTAAAGTGAATGTTTACCTATTTAAAAACCAAAAAGCCAGATACTCACCTAAGGAGAGGGAAGGCTCGGTCCTAATGAGCCTTCCCTCTCCTCTCCCGATGCCCGGTCCCGCGCAGGATCCCCCGTGGCAGTATTCGACCAGTTCGGTCAAATACTGCCACGTCCGCATGCCGAAGGAAGCTTTCGGAAGCCTGCGGGAGCACTCGGACTTCCGAAGACGGGCCGCTCCATACTACGCATGCGCGAGCGCCCTCTATGACGCACTTGCGCGTGCGTAGTATGGAGCGGCCCGTCTTCGGAAGCCCGAGTGCTCCCGAAGACCTCCGAAGTCCCTGCGGCGGCGGACGCAAACGGGGGAGCCAGCGCAGCACAGAGGGCACCGAGAGAGGAGAGGGAAGGCTCATTAGGACCGAGCCTTCCCACTCATTAGGTGAGTATCTGACTTTTTGGTTTTTAAATAGGTAACCACTGGCTTTAAAGCTTTACAATAATTAAGATTTTAAAAGTAAATTTCTCCTATCAACAGCAACATTGTAATAGAAGAACTTTACAAAAAACAACTAGAATACATGGGCAACATAAATCAACACAAAAACACTTTAGTGCATACACAAAATAAGCTTTTTATGAAAAAATAAATTTGTTTGACAGTAACCTGTTGTTTTGACGAAATAGGTAATCCAAGACAACAAACAGCCCTTTTAGAACAATTTGTGTTTGAGAGCTTAAAACTGGAACTTGCACAACAGTTTCTTGACCATTCAACATTGTTGTCTTTTCTTCTTTCTCCACTACGGATGCCAGATTGCCCTGCAGAAAAACAGTGCAAAAGACAAACATAAGGAAACAGAAATGTATATAAAATCAATTATACAATGACTATGTACAGGTCTATAGAAGTGCAAAATAGGACTATGTACAGGTCTATAGAATTGTAAAATATGGCACACTGGGTAATTAACTTTTTGTATATGTCCAGCTGCCAAACTAAAATCAAAGAATTGTTTTAGGCAGCCCTCACATTTATCCCTGTGATTTCCATACGGGATTTTGCAATTTTTTAAACTCTGAATCTTTTTTTGTCGCATTTCGCATACAACTTTTTGTTTTGTGTAGTTAATTTACAGGAAAATGTATGCTATTAACTTCGAAATTGCATGTGATTTTTTTCACATTTCAACTGCGATTTTTATACATTTCCACTGCCAACCATTTTAAAAATGTAGAAAAACTGCAAAACCGCAGGTCAAAAGGGATGCCATTGAAATACATTAGATATGCAACAAACGAGATATCGTAACCCCCGAACAACATGTGCTAATTATGTTAAGTATGAAAGGGACCTTAACAGGGGGGACATTGGACTTTGAAAACTCTTGTACCTATTGCTATGTACTAGAGTATGTTTAACAGTTCTCCCTGCTGTGACTTCAGCGCGTTTAAGCCAGTGGCAGCTGCGCAGCTCAGGTCCATTTCCAAGTGACGTCAGCCGTTGCCACAGCAACTTATTACAAGAGGAGGTGGGGAGGAGTAAAAGTATAATCACTAGAGAGCTTCCTTCCGCTCAGCACCTTCTGGTATAAAGGCACAGCGTGGACATATAGGTAACTGTATAAATACATACCTTTATTTTTTTGTGGTGAGAAAACTGTTAACCTCTTCCAGATCTTGGTAATTGAAATCTATGCTCTGTTTCGGACTTGTCATCGTTGCCAGGGCATAGGATTCAATTATCGCGCCGCACGCTTACGCCGACGGTGTCTCTTTCTCGTCGCTGCAGCCTACATGCTCTGCTGTTGGTATGACAGCAGAGCACCATAAATTTTATTGGCTCCAGACCCTGTGATCACTGTGATTAGCTCCCCATGGTCACAGGATCAGGATCCAATTAAATTGGCTCCTGACTAGCTCACCTGTCATACCAATGCTCTTATACTAAATGTTTATGCATATGCTCTGCTTATAAATGTAACAGAGGCAGCATAAAATGGCCTCACAGTATATTCCTGGCACTCTAAAGAGAATTCACCTCTAAAGGGATGCAAGGGTTGCTGCAGTGAACAATTGCATTATTGCCTTAAAGGGAAGGTTCAGGGAGGGTGGGCAAAAAATAAAAATCAAATTCCACTTACCTGGGGCTTCCTCCAGCCCGTGGCAGGCAGGAGGTGCCCTCGCCGCCGCTCCGCAGGCTCCCGGTGGTCTCCGGTGGCGCGCCCGACCTGGCCAGGCCGGCTGCCAGGTCGGGCTCTTCTGCGCTCCAAGGCCCGGATCTTCTGCGTCCCACGCCGGCGCTCTGACGTCATCGGACGTCCTCCGTGCTCTACTGCGCATGCGCAGTAGTTCTGCGCATGCGCAGTAGAGCCCGGAGGATGTCCGATGACGTCAGAGCGCCGGCGTGGGACGCAGAAGTTCCGGGCCAAGGAGCGCAGAAGAGCCCGACCTGGCAGCCGGCCTGGCCAGGTCGGGCGCGCCACCGGAGACCACCGGGAGCCTGCGGAGCGGCGGCGAGGGCACCTCCTGCCTGCCACGGGCTGGAGGAAGCCCCAGGTAAGTGGAATTTGATTTTTATTTTTTACCCACCCTCCCTGAACCTTCCCTTTAATCATATGTCCCTGAGGTCAAACTTTCTGCAGCTGCTATACTTGTAAATGTCTATTAGGCAGTTTAGGACAAAGCAGACTAGGACATGCGCAGTAGTGCACGGCATAGCTAAGTCGTGCACTTTACCAGGACACAGCGGATCAAGAAAGAAGACCAGGAGGATGCGCGCACTTCGGGCACTTCTGGAGTATCGTGGGTCTCACTACTAGTGTATCTCGCTGTATGTAGGCGCGTAAGTAACACAGTATTGCCGTGTGCTGTGCCTGCACAGTAATATTACTGCGGTTTGATGAATCAACCCCTTTGGGAGCAGGAAGAAGCCCAGTTAAGTTAAAGGGGTCACTTCATTTTCAACTCTGGTATCCTGTAAAGCTTATTGCGGCAAGCAATGGCTTATTTTATTCTTGACTTATTAAAGGGAACCTGAACTAAACCTAACCATTTAGTCTTTTAACTTACCTGGGCCTTCTCCCAGCCCCTGTAGTCCATGAGGCCCCTTAGGGTTCCCTACATTCTCCCGTTACCGGCTCCGTTAAAATGATCCGTTAAAATAACGGCCCAAATTGCTGTGACTGCACATCCGTGGCCCAGTCCACTCATCCATCGCTGGGCGCGTTCTGTGCATGCATGGCTCATTGTTTTGAGAACGCACCAGGTGTGCAGACTGGGCTGTGGATGAGCAGATGCAGGGACTGCCGTTCGGGTCGTCTATCTAACAGAGCAACCAGCAGGAAAACAGAGGGGACCTGAGGGACACTGGCGGGAAGGAGGAGCCCCAGGTAATTAAAGTCTTAATATTTAGGTTCAGTCCAGGTTCCCTTTAAAGTGGACCTGAACTCTTGCACAGGACACGAGAAAAACATAACAGAAATGTACCCTGTATGTATTTAACCTCCCTGGCGGTAAGCCCGACACAGTGTCGGGCTAGCCGCCGCAGGGGATCACATCACCCCGGGAGGATTTTTTAAAATAAAATTTGTTACATTTTGTTAAGCTAGCACTTTGCTAGCTAACTATGTTGCCCAAGTCACTCTGGTCCCCTCCGATCGCCACCGGTATACGTACCCCCCAGGGATCTCGCGATGGCGCAGCCTCCGAATCAGCACCCGGCTTCGCTATGGGGAGGATTGGAACAGCACATGACATCATGACATTGATGACGTCATGTCCGATCGTCCCCATAGCGACGAGTGATGCTAATTGGGAAGCTGCGGCTCTCGTGGGATCGTGGACGGGTGAGTGTTGCCGGCGGTGATTGGGGGGGGGGGGGGTCAGAGAGGTGCCAGGGGACTTGAGCAGCATAGCTAGCTAGCCTAGTGCTAGCAGCTAACATAAAAAAAAACAAAAAAACATTTAATTAAAAAAATCCCTCCCGCAGACGCAGCCACTTAAACTACGTACCGCCAGGGAGGTTAAAGAGTTTAGCCTGTGTAATTCCCCCTCATTTGTGTTTAACCACTAGTTGTAATTTGATCCCTCCCCTGTGTCACATGACTGCCTATGGCAGATAAGTCCATTTGAAAGCACAGGCTGTAAACAATATGTCTGCTTCCATGAATCAGAAAGTAGAAATAGTGCAGATTTATTTTAGGATTTGTATCAGCTGTAACAAAGAAATTTTTTTTTGTTTAAAGGTTATTATGCTGTTCAGGTCTACTTTAAAGAAATAGCATAATTCTGTCAAGTTACAAGAAAGCTGCAGACAGAGCATACAGATATACTCTGAAAATAACCTTAAAATTGCAAAACTAACTGGTATCCAATTCTGTTTATTAGCTATATTTAACAAAATCAGTAAAGTTTAGCTTTTATACAATATTTTAAATAACAACCAAACTGAAAATGGCATGGACAAAATGCTCGGACTCGTAATCTAATATTTTGCTAGAGGCAGTCACTGCAAAAAAATAATTCCTGTAGCCTCAGTGAGACTTCTACTGAGGCTTTTTAGTAAAAAAACAAACAAAACACAGACCTACCTGAAGAACAGGGAACGTTGCATTGGTTATACCCATGTCATGAAAAATGGAAATGATCTCAGTACCATGCCACACTTTACAAGAGGATTCATATTCTCGTTCCACCAGCTGGCCAATACAATCTTTTATCCAACTTGTAAGAAAAAATACATTATTTCATCAAGTTGTCTGTCTACATTTGATTAGAGATGGGAATACCAACTATAAATGGCACATAGAAATACAGCACAATCTTTTCCAACATGACACAATTATGGTCCTGATTCAATATACTTGTCTACTGAGATTCCTCACAAAAGGTGTTTCCTCATCTTTGCTGCAGAGCATATTTTCAACATCTAGCAGGTAAAAATAGTGAATGGGCGTGGCTGCCGAGCTGGGGTGGGGACAGGCTGTGGTAATACCGGTGGGAATGTGGTAGTAACGGTTTTGCCAAGGGAGGTTGAGTTTAAGACGAATAATGCTTTATGGGCGAGTGGGTGAGTTGCTAACCCTGGCACTCACCGATTCTTGCATAATTGCAAGTGATTCTGATTCAGATTCCGCTTTTTAATTAGTTTTTACATCCGATTCAGATTCCGATTTTCAGTTTGCTCCCTGCACACTGCAAATCTGAATCTGAATCGGATGTAAAAACTGATTAAAAAGCGGAATCTGAATCGGAATCACTTGCAGTGTGCAAGAGGCCTTAAATAGGGATTTACATTAAATGTTTTAAATTTTACAGACTTAGTCCTCTTTAAAGAGGAACTTAACCGAAATATAGTAGGGGAGAGGGGAGGAAGACCGTATATACTCGAGTATAAGCCGGACCGAGTATAAGTCGACACCCCAACTTTTCCCTAAAAAAAAAAAAAATGGGGAAAAATGATTGACCCGTGTATAAGCCGAGGATAGGAAATGCTCCAGCTACTGATCCAACTGAATGGCCCCTACCTCCCACCATAGGAACAACAGAGCAGGGAGGGCGCAGTGGTGATAGCTGTGTGGGCTTTGTGCCATGCTGCCCCCCTCTCCTCCATGGCAGAGTGCATGCTAACTGGCCTCTTCCCCCCACCATAGCCACAACGGAGCAGTGGGGAGCACAGTGGTGATAGCTGTGTGGGGTTTGTGCCATGCTGCCCCCTCTCCTCCATGGCAGAGTGCATGCTAACTGGCACCCCTCTGAGTGTTCCCTCTACCCCACCATAGGCACAATGGAGCTGTGGGTAAACAGTGGTGACAGCTGTGTGGGCTTTGTGCCATGCTTCCTCCCTCCGTGGCATAGTCATGCTAATTGTTCCCCCCTCTGAGTGCACCTCTCCCTACTACCATAGGCACAATACAGAGCAGTGGGGGTACAGTGGTGATACTTTGTGAGCTTTATGCCATGATGTCCACCTCCATGGCATAGTGCATGCTAACTCGCCCCCTCTGAGTGCCCCCTCCCTCCACTAGCCACAACAGAGCAGTAGGGGCATAGTGGTGATAGCTGTGTGGTCCGTGCTGCCCCCTCTTCCTAACTGAGCGCATGCTAATTTGCATAGTGTGGTGAGGCCTATCGCACTGCTCTCACCTCCTGTCCGGGCCGCTTTCCGTGTCTCCGGTAGTTCCTCTGCTCCAGCTCTTTCATCCCCTTTGCCGCTCGTTCTCGCTGTCAGCAGCAAGGAGCTCCGGTCTCGTCGGGGCAGTGTGCAGCCAGGGACACTCATAGTCTCATTGCTATGACGCCATCTAGTGGCGCTTCCCACAATGTGCTGCACGCGTCATAGCAATGAGCCTATGAGTGTTCCTGGCTGCGCACTGTGTCCCGACGAGACCGGAGCTCCATGCTGCTGACAGCGATAATGAGCGGCATAAGGTGATGAAAGAGCTGGGGGCAAAGAAAATACCGGAGAAGTAGAAAGACGCCCGGACAGGAGTTGAGTGCAGCGCGATAGGTCTCACCTCACTATGCAAATTAGCATGCGCTCAGTCAGGAAGAGGGGGCAGCACGGATCGCACACCTGTTACTGCCGTCTCCGCACTTCTCCGATGTGCCTATGGCGGGGGAAGAGGTGGCGGTGGGAGGGAGCACTCAGAGGGGGGGGGGGGGGGGGGGGGGATGCCAGAGTAACTTGTCAGACTCGAGTATAAGCCGAGACCCCCACTTTAGGGCCACTTTTTTGGGCCCAAAATCTCGGCTTATACTCGAGTATATACGGTACATCAATACGCTGCAAAGGAAGAATTTAAAAATAGAAAAGAGATCATGAAATGATTGATACCCGCTTTGTAATTCGTTCATGTTGTTTGATCCACAATGAACCTGCAAGGTGATCATCTTTACTACTGACAGACAAGAAAAAAACTAGACAGCACCAACTTCCATGATCTATAACCACACTCCCTAACAATGCAATAGGCTAAAAGGATGGGTTTTATTATAGATATAAATATGCACAGAGGGCGATACTGGTTGTTGGGCAGTTGGAAACAGCAGTTATTTCCCACATTGCAACAAGATTCACAGAAAGGAAACTGTCATGACTATGGTCATGATATTACACTGTTGGAGGGGTTTCACCACAATATCAGCCACACAGACCTCCCCTGATGACCTATTTTAGAAAAGGTAAAGATTTCTCATGAGAAAAGGGGTATTGGCTACTGATCGAGATGAAGTTCAATCCTTGGTTAAATCTCCTCTTCAAGTGTATTTGGTAGACTGTATCTGAATTTCTTTGCTTATTGGTAAGCTTAAAAAGGAGCTGTCAGCCATACTATCTCAGAAAAAAAAACACATATATAAGTAGATAAATACTTGCTCTACTTACATAACACATGTATTGTACTGTCCACATTTTAATTTTAGTGATTTTTCTACAGTAAAAAAACAAAAAACAAAAGAGAAAATCCTTCTGAGAATTTCCCATTTTAACTGTGGCTATTTTGAAGCCAATTCTGATGTAATTTCCTGTCCTACTCACCTTTGCCTGATTTGCCCACCCTTCACTATAGAAAGTGCCTTGTCCCAGCATGAGAAATATTGGCCAATCAGAGAGGAACAGAGATGTGGGAGGGGAAAACAGGAGGGAAAGAGGCTTCAGCCAATCAAGCTGCATTAGTTAAGTCTGAGGGGAAATAGAGAAGAAAAAAAGGACAACCCAGCATGCCCTGCTACTTCCTTTTTGTGTACCAAATTTTGTGTGTACCAAATAAGAGTCAGGTAAACTGGGGAACGATCATTTATCAACAAGAAAAGTAACAGTGATTTTAACTTTTGTATTGCCTGGTTAGCATCCTTATTACTTGTTTACCAGATAAACAAAGAATTGATTTTTGATTTTATGCCCGACATTTACACTTTAAAACATTTTTATATTGATAAGGTGTGAAAATCTCCCCTGAGAGAAAACTCATAAGAAAAATGTACTGTGTAAGGGCCTATAGCAAAAGAACACATTAACACGTATCATCACATTTAAGAATACCTTTATTAAAGAGAATCTGTAATTTGAAAAAAAAAAAAAACATACCTCAGGAGGAGGGGGGGGGGGGGATGGTTGTCTCTGGATCCTATTGAGGCTTCTACCATGTTCCTCATCCAGCCTAACCTAGCACTGGCATACCCAAAAAATCAGTGGCCTGCCTGCCAGGCACACTAGCAGCTTTCCCCTCTGGTTCCAGTGGAGAGAAATGTACCCGACTGGGTCTGCTCTACTGCTCAGGCGTCTCGAGCCTGCGCAGTAGAGCAGACCCGATCGGGCTTGGCCAGAGCCCGAGTGGAAAAACACTAGAGCGTCGGTGTGCAGTGCGACAAGCTGACTTTTGGGGGTTTCAGATCAATTCTGCTGAGCAGAATGGAGGAAGCCCCTTTAGGATCCAGAGGTTTCCCCCTCCCGAGGTAGGTACCCCCAAGTAGAGGCCTGCACGGGTCCACTTTTTCATACCCGCACCCGACCCGCACCTGCGACCAGCTACCCGCACCCGACCCGCTTTCGGGTGAATTTAATACCCGCAACCCGACCCGCACCCGCAGAACCGCTACCCGCACCCGACCCGCAGGCCTGCTACCCGTCCCGCTCCCACGCGACCCGCTTTTTTATATTTTCTTCTAAAGTGCACATTTAAAGTAACATTGGGGAGCTGTAAAGTTAATAAAACCTATTTTTATACACAAACAAAAGCTAAAGAAGGTTTTTAGCTTGCTTTCACTACCCGCGACCCGCTACCCGCAACCCTACCTGCAACCGTAACTCGCTACCCGCACCCGAACCGCACCCGCAGCTTAAACCAATTCGGGTACCCGAACCCGACCCGCATTTCGGGTTACCCGCGGGTACCCGACCCGCTGCAGGTCTCTACCCCCAAGGGTACAGGGTCATTTTAAGCATATTAGGAACTTACAGCCATAACAAAATAATATAGTTCCTAGGTTTCAAAGTGTAACTCATCTTGCACAGCCAGTGCTTGGGAGCAGATGAAAGGGGGTGAATCAGTCACACGTGTGACTGAGGACTTGGTATACTGAATATCCTATAGCTGTGGTCTTCCCAGCCTTAACTGACCACAATGGCAAATGTGGATGCTAAAGCAGAAATTTGTAGGAGTTACATTAAACAGTGGCACAGTTGCAAGGACACAATTTAACATGATTAGACAATTATACTTTTCTCCAATCCGATATGGAAAAGCAGTTTTAAAAATAAATAAAAAATATATGATGAAAAAGCATTGTTTGTGATCACTGAAAAGGACCTCCAATCGTACATTGCATCATGAACACAAATTGAGCTTGAAAGAGAATATGTGCCCCTTTCCTGCTTCAAGATGATGTTATTTCAGGACTGGGACATCCTTCAGTGGCAAACTCTCTGTGCCCCTGAATTTTGGCTTACACAACTGTGCACAACCGCTAGTAGAATATCAGTGGTAATGCTGATATTCGAATAAAGCTTTACATAACCAACTTCTGACACTTACCCTCCCTCTACCCAATCCTAACAGTAACCCCCACCCCAGCTACTCCTAAAACTAACCCTCCCGCTACCCTACACATCCCTTCCTGCACATAATACCCTACCGGCTGTAAGTCACAGTCTGATTACTTAAAAGCACACTTAAAAGAGACACTGAAGCGAGTAAAAAACTCACTTCTTCTCTTATATTCAGCAGGGGCATGTGTGCCCCTGCTAAACCGCCGCTATCCCCACGCACAATGGGGGTCCCTTACCCCCCAATTCCCCCCCCCCCCCCTGCAAAATCTACGACCAGCTTGGTCGTAGATTTTGCTGCTCCTAGAGGCAGGGCTAACGGCTGCAACCCTGCCTCACAGCGCGTCTATCAGCGGCACATCGCCGCCTCTCCCCCGCCCCTCTCAGTGAAGGAAGACTGAGAGGGGCGGGGGAGAGGTGGAGATACGCGCTGACAGACGCGCGTGAGGCAGGGCTGCAGCCGTTAGCCCTGCCTCAATGCGGAAGAGATCCCCGGCGAGGACGGAGGGGATTTGGGGGTGAAGGGACCCCCGTTGTGCGGCGGGATAGCGGCGGTTTAGCAGGGGCACACATTTCCCTGCTGAATATAAGAGAAGAAGCGAGTTTTATACTCGCTTCAGATTCTCTTTAAGGAGAAGTACACTGACTCTCAACATCTCCAAGTATACTCAAAGTCTGGAGCAAACTTCTCTTGATTGTTGAGACATGGAAGAGCCAATTCAATGAATGTAGTAAACAGTGGCGTAGCTAAGGAGCTGCGGGCCCCAATGCAAGTTTTACAATGGGGCCCCCCAAGCACTCTGTACATAACAATTGATACGGCGCACCAAAACCTGCCAATGGCAACTACAGTGTCAAAGGTGTAAGAAAGGGATGGGAAGCAGTTTGTTTATGATTACCACTATTCAAAGTATCTATAGAGTAATTATTAGGATCACAGGACCAATAGAGAGCTAATACTGTAGCTGAGGGAGGGCCCTTCGGGGCCCCTCTGGCTCAAGGGCCCCGATGCGGTCGCTACCTCTGCACCCCCTATTGCTACGCCCCTGGTAGTAAAGCTGAGAAATATGGTTTACAG
The DNA here is from genome assembly GCF_040937935.1 of Hyperolius riggenbachi. Lineage (NCBI taxonomy): Eukaryota > Metazoa > Chordata > Amphibia > Anura > Hyperoliidae > Hyperolius > Hyperolius riggenbachi. Next base: position 278,439,768 of record NC_090647.1, read on the forward strand.
TAGCACATTCTACTTGATAGTTTATGTAATCTCTCACTACTGGTACTGTGCCTGTGTTTGTGTACCTGTTCATTATAAGGGTACAATCATTAAAAGTAAAAAACACAGGTGCAACCTGCAACAACCCAAAGCAACCAGTCAAGGACCGAGAAGAGATCTCCACTGTTTCCTAGCCATGTTACAAATTAGCATGTGTCCAAAATGTAAGAAAAGGTAAGCATTTCAAATACTCCAGCAGTTTCCTTCATTAACCAACTTACTTTGTTAAATTATAGCACACCCCACGAAGAGGTTCATGATCGCTAATTCTGATCCTATGATTCACCATGCTGTCCAACTCATCCCGGGCAAACATTAATTGTGTGTCTGTCACACTAAAGCTGGCAGATTCACGAGCACAGTCCTCAATATTGTGAGCTTCATCAAGGATTACCACCTGGTCTTTTAGCAATATTTCCATCTGAAAGAGGTCAAATATCAGGAATCAGTGGGGGCAGTTTACTAAGATAATTATGTGAGGTATTGTGTTTACTTTATTGTCTGCAATAGTTAGATGCTTGAGGTGAACAATGCTCTGCTTTGTTGCCTTCCTTAAGTAAATACCGTATATACTCGCAAGCAAGCCGAATTTTTGACCCCCAAAAAGTGGGCCAAAAGTTGGCTTGCTTGCTAGACATGTTGGTCCGCGATAGAACCAACCCCCCCCCCCCCCCCCCCCCCCCCCCCCCCGCTGCTATTAGCTTACCCGGCGGCTTCCTCTATTCCCCTCTCCGTCTCCTGCTCGCCCCGTGTAAATAATTTACAGCAGCTCGACCCACGGCGGCTGCTGTGTGATGAGGGAGGAAGACGTAGAGAGCGGTTCTCATAGTAACGGCGATACACATCGCCACTACAGGAAGCCGCTCTCTCTACGGCTTCCTCCCTCATCACACAGCAGCGCCGTGGGGCGAGCTGCTGTAAATTACTTACACGGGGCGAGCAGGAGACGGAGAGGGGAATAGAGGAAGCCGCCAGGTAAGGTAATAGCAGCGGCAGCCGTGGGGGTTGGGGGGGCACTACCTACCAATACTGGGTCGCTATATTGAGCACTATACTAGCTATACTGGGGCACTATACTAGCTATACTGGGACACTATACTAACTACACTGGGGCACTATACTAACTACACTGGGCACTTTACTAGCTATACTGGGCACTATACTACCTATACTGGGCACTATACTACCTATACTGGGCACTATACTAGCTATACTGGGGCACTATACTAGCTATACTGGGGCACTATACTAGTTATACTGGGGCACTATACTAGTTATACTGGGCACTATACTAGCTATACTGAGGCACTACCTACCCATACTGGACACTATACTAGCTATACTGGGACACACTGGAGGGATCACGCGGCCAGCATTTCCTACCCCCGGCTTATATGAGGGTCAATCATTTTCTCCTGGTTTTTCGGGTAAAAGTTGGGGGTCGGCTTATATGCGGGTCGGCTTGCTTGCGAGTATATACGGTATATAAATACAAAACAATAATAGATGATGATAATAATAAGAGAACAGAAAAGAGCAAAGAAAAGAGAAAAATCAGACTTCACCAAGACAAAAAGTGCGATTATGAAGCTCCATCATCTTCCGCAGCATTTCAAAGAAGAGCTATCAGGTATACTATCTCAGAAAAAAACACATACAGTATATAAGTAGATAAATACTTGCTCTACTTACATAACATATTTATTGCACTGTCCACATTTTGATTTTAGTGATTTTTCTACAGTAAAAAAAGAGAAAATCCTTCTTTGCATTTCCCATTTTAACTGTGGCAATTTTTAAGCCAATCCTGATGTCATTTCCACCCTTACTTTCCTCTGCCTGATTGTGTATGCATTGCCCGCCCTTCACTATAGAAAGTGCATTGACTCAGCATGAAAAATGTTATCCAATCACAGAGGAACAGAGGTGCGGGAGGGGGAAAAAAAGGGAGAGAAAGAGGCTACAGCCAATCAGGCTGCATTAGTTAAGTCTGAGGGGAGGTAGAGAAGAAAAAAGGACAACCCAGCATACCCTGCAACTTCCTTTTTGTGTACCAAATGTTATGTGTACCAAATAAGAGTCAGGCAAACTGGGGAATGACCATTTATCAACAAGAAAAGTAATAGTGATTTTAACTTTTGGATTGCCTGGTTAGCATGCTTATTACTTATTTACCAGATAAAAATAAATAATTGGTTTTTGATTTTATGCCCGACAGTTACACTTTAAGGGGACAATAAAGGTGAAAAATAAAGTTTACAGACAGACAAGAGCAGTACAGTAGTATGCAATATTTGTTTTAACTGTACATATAGGAAAATATGCAAAATTATTGTTTAGTATTTATATTGCACCAACATCTTCTGCAGCACTGTACAGATTAAATTGTCTTGTGACTTAACTGCCCCTCAGGGGGGCTTACAATCTAATCCCTACCATAGTCATATGTCTATATCATGTAGTATATGTATTGTAATCTAGCATCTGGCATTCCCGCTAATCTCTTTGGCTGCAGTAGTGTCTAGTGTCTTACTGAACAGGAAGACCCAAGATTTAAACCAGGTCTCCTGTGTCAGAGGCAGAGGCCCTTAGCCATTACACTGTCCAGCCACTTCTGAGAGGGATCTATCTGTTGGCCACATTGACCAGTGTATGGCCAGCCCAAGGGGCCTATTTACACAGGTATGCTAAAAATGCCAAATATATAAAAATCTTAATCTTGTAAAATATTCTTGCAGCCTCTTTATAAAGACAATATATCGCTCACACTACATCTTTTCATAATATAGATTACCTCTGCCCATTGCATACATTGTGATCTATCGCTAAATTGCAAAGGACTTCTGGGTATATCCCACTCCTCCAGCCTGAGTGATGTGCACATGCTACAGTTGTGGCTTGCATTTGTACGTAGGTTCTACATGGTAGATCATTTTCAATGCATAGTTTAAGTAGCGCGAAAGCTGAAAAAATTTGGGCACCTCAGATATAGATTCAATCTAAGCCTATGGGCCACAGAAGAGTTCTTTCAACTAAATGGAATGACATTAGGGCAAACCCCCGCCACCAAACATGGCTAGTTTTTTTCTAGCAGTGGAAAGAATATTATACTCTCTCACGGTTTAAAGCAAACCTAAACTTATGAGAGAATTATTTGTATGCGTAGTAGTAACTGCACATAGAACTTCTCCCACATAGACAATAATAATCTTTTGAACTTTTAATTATGATGGGAACCAAATAAAATTTAAGAGGTAAATATTCCATATGAGTGAATGCATTGTTCTAGCAACTTGGATGGGAAAACAAGAAAAGTTAGTTGCGTGTGGTCCGGTATTAGTCATGGAGAGGATCCGAAGACATAATAACAAAAGTTGTTTAGGTGATACCTATAATGCCTAACTGTAGAAGATTGCTGTGCAAGCTTTCAAAACTTTAAGTTTCTTCTTCAGGGCATGTTTCAAACCTGGATCAGAACCATAAGCCATACACCAACTGGATCAGAACCATATCATCCAGTTCTGAAACATGCCTGAAGAAGAAATGTAAAGTTTTGAAAGCTTGCGGAGAAATATTGTACAGTTAGTCATTAAGGCTACTTGCACACCAAGACGTTGCGTTAGGTGCTATGTTAAGGTCGCATAACGTGCACCTAACACAACGTATGGTGCTGCAAGAGCCGACGGTAGAGTGAGCCGCGTTAGGCGGCTCGATTCCTCTAATGTCTCCCAGAGTGGCGCTGATTGGCCAGCGGGTCCACGTGATGCGGAGCGAGACACTCCGCATCACGTGGTCCCGCCGGCCAATCAGCGCCCGCCAGTGCAGTGAATATTAAGTAGCCATGTGCACGGCTACTGTAGCTGGCTCTCCCCGCCTCCTCTCCGCCCCCCACTGCGCATGTGCAAACAGTCTAACGCGGCTATAGCCGCTCCAACGCCGTAGCATGCTGCACTTTGCGGAGAACGTGCAGCGTTACATGTAACGCAACGTGGGCTGTGTGAACAGCCCACTTGTGTTACATTGCTGTGCGTTGGGGGAGCGTTACAGGCGCACTAACGTGCGCCTGTAACGTCTTGGTGTGTAAGCAGCCTAAAGGTATCACCTAAACAAGAGAGGAAAACACATACTCCAGTATGAAACTGATTGAGAGTGGATTCAGGTGAGAAAAAATGGGATTTAGGGAACAGGTGATAAGGAAGGACTGAAAGTTTAGTGCAGGCAGCCTTTTGTTAATATAAGTTAAACAAATTAAAGTGGAAAGTCCATAACTGCTACAAATATGGACCAGTACTCTTCAACACTTTTTGTAATGTAATGTTAATAAAAGTATAATTCCTTTACAATTTGCAGTGAGCTAGGAATTTCCTAAACTAAGGGTGCCCATACATGGTACAATTTTTCATTTTTTTCAATTAGATAATTTAGTTTGATTATTCCGTTAGATAGAATATAAAGATTTTTCCAACATGTCTGATCGTATTTTTATAGAAAAAATGATAATCGTTATTTTTTCTTGATAAAAAAAAAAAAAGATTATTTTCAACTTTCATTCAATTCGATCGTTTCGAAAAAAAAACATGAAAATCAAATGTTTTATTGTACTGTATGGGTACCATAACTGAAGATGAAATTGTGCTTTTTACGTACCAGGAATCTGTACTCTGTGGAGTACAGTCAACATAAAGTCTACCCATCTGGCTGTAGAAATAATTAGCTGTGCTTCTCAGAGTGGACTAATCCACTTAGGCCTCGATTCATAAAAGTGAGTGGGGTAGTTCAGAGACGGGCGGGAAATTACCTCTAGCGGTAAATGAGGGTGTTTGCAGTAAATTCATTAAAAAAATTCTGAGTGCGAGAAGATTGCGATAGCAGTCGGTAAGTGTGCGGTGTGGTACGGAAAGCTGTCGGTATAATTTGCTGAGTGCAGTAGTTTGCCGCTGACTTCCTAATGACAAGGTGCATGCTGTGTAGAAGTGGGCAGTTTTAGACACGTGACTTATTTTTTATAAATTATAATTATTATATTTTATAAAAATATATATATATATATATATATATATATATATATATATATATATATATATATGTATGTATGTATGTATGTATGTATGTATGTATGTATGTATGTATATATATATATATATATATATATATATATATATATATATATATATATATATATATATGACACGCCGACACAAACAACGTTTTCATTACCGCATGCAGTAAAACATGCGTAAAATTTTATGAATCCACTATCAACAACATACCATGCGGTAATTTACCGCTTGGCCGATAACGCATGTGGTAATGCTTTATGAATCGAGGCCTTACTGGTAAAACAAACTTGGACATCGGCTAAGAATCCATACTGGTGTGCTAGGTCTGCTGGCTGTCAGAGGGAATATCTGCATGCAGTGTATATGTATAGAAATTATTAAAGTCAGTTGCTACTATGAAATTCTCTCTTTTATATGACAGGTGATTAAGACAAATCATAAAAAGTGTAGAACTCTGTTAAGTGCACTGTAAAACAGATGAAAAGAGATAGCTTCACCTGTTTCAAGAGATAACTAAAGCAACCATTTTCCTTCCGTTACTGGTATTTATTCACAGTGTGTAATCATTGTGAAACAGGAGACACAAATGTAATTATTTAATAAAGGAAGGGATTATTATAATCATATTTAAAGAGAAACTGCAGTGAAAATAACAATGAACAAAATTGCTTATTTTCTACAATACAGCAAAATCCCTGTTACCCGGAACTCAGGCAACTGGAAGCCTCAACTAACAGACATGCCTGCAGCGATATCTAGCAGCCTTTCTGCATCACCTAGTGGGCTCATATGGACTTCCGGCATCTGTGCACACAAGTCGGCGTGTCACATGACCCGATGTGGGTCAGCTGACATACCGGCTTCTGGGGGAAGTCAGAAAGCTGCTAGCGCCCTGTTAGATGATTCAGAAAGGCTGCTAGACATCGCTGGAGGCTCGATAAGTACTTGGGGAGAGGGGTGCATTTTAGCCCGGTTGCTCAAGCAACCGGCAAGCACATGTATTTGGCATCAGGCGATCCCCGCCAGTGCCGATTACTGAGGACTCTGCTGTATTCATTTATAGATTAATTAGTCAGTGTTTGCCCATTGTACAATCTTTCCTCTGCCTGATTTACATTCTGAAATGTATCACTTTAGTTCTGCCAGGTGATCTGTACAGAATATTTGTCTACTTAAGTTCTATGCACAGAGGTAGTTATTGCTTGCTTGGCAGTTCGAAAAAGCCATCATTTCCCACAATGCAACGAGGTTCACAGATAGGACCATGGTCCTGACATCACACTGAGATGATGCATTTGAGAAAAGGTAAAGATTTCTCGTAGGGAAGGGGGTATCAGCTACTGATTGGGATTAAGTTCAATCCTGGGTTAATGTTCCTCTTTAAATGCACACACAAATATAAAATCAGAACATAAGCATGTACTTACACTTTCCCTAATTTGTGAATCCAGTAGGTAGTTGTAAGGGCAGAACACAATATCAGCGTCTTTCATCAGTTCACGAGCCGCATAGTAAGCACAGGCACGAAGCCTCTTCCCAAGGCCAACAAGCTCTTCAATATCCCAAGCCTGAGTTACTCCATGCCTGTACTGCAGGACAGTCTGTTCATTCATTCTCTGAACCCCATAATAGTAGCGGCAAGAAGGACCCTAAAAAAAATAATAAATTGTGAGAATGTATTTTACTACGCACTTACAGTGTCTTGTTTGATTTTGAATATCAACTGTGGCAAAACAATGCAGCTCCAATTTACAATGGGCCCCACTCTTCCAAACATATACCTGTAAAATTCATGTGATAGCTATCACTGCAAGATAGAAAATATATTTTGTGTAATTACATAGTTTGGTTGAAAAAAATACAACCACCATTAATTTCAACCAATCGAGTTTAGTTGTGTGGAACCAAAGAAGCAATGTATTGAAATACTGATTTCCTACTAAAAGCACAGAAACATATGAATTCTTTTTTCCCTACTTAATGGTACACTCAAAACCAGAAAGCAGACAAGTACCGTACTCACGTTTATTGTTTGCATCAAACACTATGTTCTCCTAGGAGTTCTCCTTTAAAATACGGCAATCAAACATAATATACTTGAACCCATTCATGATTGTATAGATCACAGACATACTGTAAGTTGTTCATGCAAAGATACAACACCATTTAAACTGCACCCTGCAACTCAGAATCAAATGCTTTTTTCTTCTGAACCATGAATATATTGAATGTACTGCTTCACGCACTGTAAGTAGCAATTCATCCTGATCAAGTGCGCGGCTAAGCAGACTGGCTCCCTCCTGCAGTTTTATACCTGCTATGTTGTGAATAAATAACATCTACAAAATTACAACTGTGCAAATAAAATGAAGGTCAGAAAAAAAAAACCACACGCAACTAAATACTACATGACCTTTACTTATTTTGGAACACAGCCCAAAGGTCACCTACAAATATGATAAAAAAAAAAATATTAGCAGACACTCAAACTGCATGTTCATAAAATAAACGTAACACAACCTACACAGGAAATCCTATAGCAGGAAGACAGTCACGTTAACTGTTCACCTTACACCAGAATTCTACCTTCATCTTGTCTTGGCTCCAAAGCGATGGTTACTATGAGCAGCTTATACGCTAGCATGGAGAATCTGTTAGCAGATGCCCCGTCAAGTGACTGTATTTTGGACATTCAACTAAGTTTAACAGCTTTAGCAGGCCATGCCAGAAATACAGTTAAAGCCCAGAACATCTTAGTGTTGAAATGCCTTGGGGGCTCTATAAAGGTCCTATAAACATTTTAGGACTCCCAAACCAGTGAAAGAAATGCAAGGATGCTTTAACAGTCCAGTGGGACCAGAGCCATGTTTTTGCTCAATATAGTCTGCATTGGCTTGACTTAGGAAAAATAAAAAGCAGGTCTAGGCATGTTGTTTTAAATGAGGCAGAATATTTAACCCTTTGAAAATGTTCTGCGCTGCCAAAAGGGAAAAAAAGATAAAAATAAAAAGCTGATTTGTTTATATAGTCCTGCGTAGCTTACACCTTTGTTTGTAATTATGTCAATAAATTTATTTCTGGTGGAAAACTGATCAGACAGTTCGAGAGCCATTTTATTGGGTTACAAAACCCACACTTTGATACTGGCACCTCAGTGGAAAACGCAGAACTATCTGGCAGCTTATTCGGCACAGGCTGCTAAGGCAGTAAAATAATAGACCTAGTGTTTTTTCCATTATGCAAAGAAACAATAATTCCCAAGTGGAATGTAAAATAAATTCCTATCATGTTGTTCTTGGACTCTAAACTGTCCCCTTTAGTCTACGATATAAAGCAAAAGGATAGTGTCTCTACAGTGTCTCCACTTGCAGATTGTTATCACTTATTTCACACTTGGCTTCTGTTTACTTTTATGGTTTTCTACATGCCCTTTTTATCTAACTCCCATACGTTTAAATCTACCATCACCATTGGTACAAGTTTCCTTAAGTGCTTAATGAAGTTTCCATTTCAAATGTTGTGCCATCATGGCAGCTTACTTGCCAACAATAAAGTGTGGAAAACACCAATCTAAAGGACTGCAGGGCACCTGGCAGTACACGGATAACTAGCAACAGTGGTGGTTAAGTGGTTAGCTTACTTGTCTTGCAGTTCTACCATACTGGAATTCCTACCAATATATGTTGCCTGGGTGCTTCTGTTTCCTCCCACACCCCAAAAACATACTTGTCTAATACTCTAAAGTTCCTTGAAAAACAGTGACCAACTGGGAAGCATAGGAATGCCTCTATGAAATGTAGTGTAAAACTAACTCTTTCAGTAGTACTAATTCAGTGGTACATTATTTGAAGATGGATATAATCTGGGAAAAAAGGTAAAAGCTTGAGCATGCTAATGTTTGCATTTAATTTGTGCTTAAATAAACATTCAACTGCATCTGAATAGGATTTGGCCATAACCACCAACTAAACTTTAATACAGTGAGTAATCAAGAAAGCACTTCACACAATCAAGAAACCACAAACACGGGATAATAGGGCTGGGTTTATAAAACAGTAGGTAAAGCATACAATCCAGGAAACAGGTAGCTGCAACCACTGCACCTACTGTGATCGGGAGCAGAACACCGAAGAGCCAGGAAAATGTAGTAAATAAGAATTCCGCTGCACCGATCTCAGGATAAAAGTCCAATTTTTATTGAAGCAATTGTGGACAAACAGCAATACAGCTCACGCGTATCGGAGCAAACTTATGGCTCCTTAGCTGACTATGACTAAGGAGCCATAAGTTTCCTCCGATATATGTGAGCTGTATTGCTGTTTGTCCACAATTGCTTCAATCAAAATTGGACTTTTATCCTGAGATTGGTGCAGCAGAATTCTTATCTACTACAAAATGTAAAGCATATCAAATATATCCGAAGTATGGGTTTGAAATTCCATATCAGATGGCATTCAAAATTCTAACTTAACATTCAAGATGTGTCCAAAGTGTTTGGAACACACATGCTGTAAAAATAGTAAAGTTACCAATTTACTTGGCGTAAGATTCATATGTAAAAGAAAATTGTGTTTAGAACCAGGGCTGTGGAGTCGGTACAAAAATCCACCGACTCCGACTCCTCAGTTTAGGATTCCACCAACTCCGACTCCTTTAATTTGCATATTACAATCTTGTTGATTGAAAGTATCTAACATGAAATTTATCTCTTAACTGCCAATGCTTAGGAATTTTAAAAGACAACTGAAGTAAGAAGGATATGTAGACTGCCATATTTATTCCCTTTAATCATAGACTAAAACTAGTCCTTGGTAAGAGCACTTGTAAAAGGTACAGACAGGAACAAAGGAAATCTATCAGGCCCTAGGCAATGTAACTGTGGGTACATGTAAGAATGATGTGCAGGTACTCTGCAGGGGAATGAGGAGATTCTTCCTCTATTACACATTCTTCATGCACAATCTGAACATGGATCAGGCCCTAGGCAGCGTGACTGTGGGTATAAAGGACAAGGGGAAAAGGGAGGGGAGAGCTCACTCAATAGACAATGTGAGAAAACCGGTTAGCCAACCATGGAATAATCTAATCTGAGATTCCTTTTAATCACACTATACGGCAGCCACCGTTCATCCTTTCTACCACGCACCTGCTTGTCAGTTCACAAACCTCTCCAGCTGCCTGCTGCTTGCTTGTGTAAGACACGCAGAGCAGAGTGGAGTTTCTCACAACCATTACCCCTCACACAAACTGGTTCCTCCTACACATCCAAGACACCTCTATGCAGAAACTCATGTACATGAATGCGGCTGCCTATAGCGGTAGGTAGCATTTGTGAGGAGTGGAAATACACCCGATCCAGGACTGAAGTTTAGTGGACGGAGGAGCATCTAACGCATTATAACTCATATGTTATGCAGCTGATCACTGTGAACCTAGCCTAAATGACAAATCACTTTTTGGGTGACTGTTCTTTTTTTCAGTTTGATAAGTGATTTAACAAACATAGTACCAACCATTATCAACCTTATAAATAGGGATGAGTTTTTGAGTTCACATTCAGGAAATGGAAGCGTTACACCTGCGGGCCACGGCGCAGTGGTTAATTCTCTTTCCTTCGAAGTCGGAGTGATGTGGAAAGCAACGATTTAACATCCTCACCATCACATTTGTTAATTTACTCTTTTTTTTATAGTGATGATATTTTCTGCAGTGCTTTACAGACGATCTAGAGTAATTTACATCACCCACTCTTTCTCAGCAGGGCTCAAAATCTAATGTGTCTACCACACGCTATGTGCAGTTTTAAGCAGAAATTTGAATAATTTGCCAGTATTTTTTTAAATGCTGTGGGAGGAAACTGGAGCGCCTGGAGAAAACCTATGTCAACATGGTCTGATCAAACTTCATGCAGACAGTGTCCTGACAGTTCGAAATACACTAATCCTTTACATTTGAAGAAGCAACCAGCCAATGCCAATAGCTGTTCTAAACAGGGCTGTGGAGTCGGAGTCGTGGAGTCGGAGCAATTTTGGGTGCCTGGAGTCGGAGTCTAAATTCCTATTGAATTTAAACTGTAATTAAAATAGAAAATATGATAAAATGTTCTATTTCTCAGATAATAATCATAAATAATTTTTATATACAGTAATAGCTGTTCTTAGTCTACAAAAAAATGAAATAAACCAATCAAAATTAGTTACTTGTGCTGCTTCAGTAAAGCAGTCTCCGTATTTTTAAGTCAGATACACATATCTGATTGTGACTGTATATATGATGTGTACACAGGAATCTCTTATATATACTAAATTACATCTATGCTGTAAGTATAAAGCCTGATGTGTAGCCGTGTCACTAATAGAGATGGTCAATGAGCTGGAAATAATTCTGCGTTGATGCTGATTTATGCAAATGTATGCACTCTCTTTGCTCATGAAATCAAATAATTTGATATGTTGGTAAAATTTGGTTTGGTGACTACGAACTAAAGGGTACCTGAGACAGATGAAAAGAAAAGTTTTATACATACATGGGGCTTCCTTCAGGCCAATCAGTCCCTCGCTGTCCTCCTCCTCCACCACCTGGATCTTCTGCTATGAGTCCTGGCAATTCAGCCAGTCAGCGCAGTCTGGCCACGCGTCACTCCTACAGCCAAGAGCATTCTGCACCTGCGCAATAGTGCTGGGCAGGTGTAGCACGCTCCCGGCGGCGGAGTGTGTGCAGACTGGCTCAAGTACCTGGACTCATAGCAGAAGTTCCAGGTGGCGGAGGAGGACAGCAAGGGACTGAATAGCCTGAAGCCCCAAGTATGTATAAAACTTTAATTTCATCTGTCTCAGGTTTACTTTTACACAGTAGTACTATACTTTACATATGCACTCCCCACAGAGCTGCAGGGAATCCACTGAGAATGCGTATGCTCGGTGTGTATTATATCCCACAAGTGGGGCTTGCACTCTTTTGCAGGTAGGCACTTGCCTGTTTTTAAGTAGCGCTGTTCATGTCCTTGCAATCCACTGAGAATGTTGTGCACATTGAACACAGAGGTGTTGTCTATCACCCATAAACCTGGTTCAGATTGTGCATGAAGAATGTGTAATAGAGGAAGAATCGCCTCATTCTCCTGCAGAGTACCTGCACATCACTCTTAGAGATGGAAATAGACAAAGCCTGCATGTAGCGAGTTAGAATAATGTGATCCGTTACAACGCAGCACTATGAACAGACCCATATTTTACAGGCAGTGAGTGGACATCCAGAATTATTCTGTGATGTAACTGAGCACTGTGAACAGGGCCTAGAGCATGTATTGCCTAATGTAGCCAATCAAGCTCAACCGTCCAGTACCCAATTCATGGAATAATATAAGACTCATCATTATCAATTAGACAAACATGACTAAAGAAAGCTACAATTTTTCTCTTGAAGTTTGCAGACTGCTACTTACACAGAAGTATTTTTCTGAGTGCCTTATTTAATAGGCAGATACAATTGAAATAATCTATTTATCTTACAGAGAATGCAGTGAAAATGAATGTTGTGGAGCAGCGATATAATAAAACAATTCTCCCACATTATCTATGCAGCGTTTCTAATGTATATTCTTCCTATTTCCTTTCATTGTTATTCAGTGAAGTATCCTTTCCATGCTAACCATCTGCACTTACTTCATGAGAAGAGCAATAGGAAAAGGAGAAAGCTCATCACTCAGCCAGGTAACACAACCCGCAGGGAACAGTTGTTAACTCTGTTATCACACATTATCAAGCTGTGCTGGCTTTTATCAGTCCATCACCTTACTTGATTAACAGAGAAGCTCTGAAGTCAGACACCTCAGCTGACAATTTAATTACCCGTCATTAAGAATACATGCTATCCTATGATCTTCAGATCATGATAGATATCACAATGCATTTATAACATGCAACAAAAGCTGTGCCAATGGCCTTGAGAGCAAGTGCTGTAACAAAAAACTTACCGCAAAATATATTGTCTATTAAAACATAATGACTTCAGAATGTGTATCAATCCTGTGTAGTAAAACCCCCTTTGCTGAAATAAGAGGTATTTTTGTTTGTTTTTTTAATACACTAAACCAGAAATAGGTAAACTCTGGAATGCAATAACATTTACACCACTGTGAATGGCAAATGTGATATTATAAGAATTAAAATCTCTGTTTTACATATCGTATGATAGACAAGAGGTTACATTTTCATATTTTTTTTAGGTTTCTATGTTGAAGATCTATCCACTTTTTCTTCTTTGTATTGTAAACAAATTTTTAGCAACACAAAATCAAGTTACGTCTCTTTTAATTCTAAATTGTATAAAAAGGGGAAAACTTTAGGGGGGGGGGGGGATATTTATAATTCTAATCCTCTATAATAAAACCCCTGTGTCCCTGCGTTTACTGTCTCTGTGTAGGTGGGTCCGTGCTTTATGCTACTGCGCATGGGCGCAGCACAGACCCAGCCTCACAGAGACAGGAGGACGGGGCCAGGGAGCCGGGCAGGCGTGAGTGTGCGCCGAGAAACAGACCCTAGAGCCCGTTTTTTAAACAGTGTGGGTCTACTAGTGTAATAATAATGTATAGTATTGACTTTTATAAACAAACAATAAAATAAATAACAACCGTTATTTATGAAGGTATTCTTGAGTAAACCTGTTCATAATGGAAAGAAAATTATTTCATTATTACAAAATACCAAAACAAACACAAGTTAAATCAAATAGCTGGAATGGAAGGATGGAAACACATTAATTTTAGCCAGGTTGAAATGAACTAATAAAATGGTTGGGTAGCTAAATGAGTTTTCGACAGGTTGCCAGGCACAAATACAAGGCAAGATTCCAAAGAACAGTGGTAGCCATCCAAATAGTACGGATGTAATAAAAACCAAAGAGGCAATGGGTATTGCTGCAATGTTCCACTTGCTGAGCACATGGATAAGAGTACTGGCAGCAGCAGGTTACTTTAGATTGCTAAATCCCACATTACGCATGTTTGTACTACAAAAATAGAAATCATGTCCATGGAAAATTATCAGACTATGTTCTAAAATCTGTATTTTTTGTTAGACAGCCTAAATGTATATTTTATATTGAAGAGCTAACTTTACAATAGCATTACATTCATCACCCTGACCACCAATCCCCTGTACTGCAAATGTATTGACAATAAAATACCAGCTAGATCAAAGTATCCATGTTCAAGTATAAATCCTCAAAGAGATCACACACTGGAATTTAATTATATCTGACATGGGAAGAAAGCTCCAGGCAGGGCCACTTAACCTGCCTGGCGTTCTGATAAGATCGCCAGGGAGGCTGCGGGAGGGTTTTTTTTTAATAAAAAAAAAATATTTCATGCAGCCAACTGAAAGTTGGCTGCATGAAAGCCCACTAGAGGGCGCTCCGGAGGCGTTCTTCCGATCGCCTCCGGCGCCCAGAATAAACAAGGAAGGCCGCAATGAGCGGCCTTCCTTGTTTTGCTTCCCTCGTCGCCATAGCGACGAGCGGAGTGACGTCATGGACGTCAGCCGACGTCCTGACGTCAGCCGCCTCCGATCCAGCCCTTAGCGCTGGCCGGAACTTTTTGTTCCGGCTACGCTGGGCTCAGGCGGCTGGGGGGACCCTCTTTCGCCGCTGCTCGCGGCGGATCACCGCAGAGCGGCGGCGATCAGGCAGCACACGCGGCTGGCAAAGTGCCGGCTGCGTGTGCTGCTTTTTACTTGAGCCAAATCGGCCCAGCAGGGCCTGAGCGGCAGGCTCCGGCGGTACTGGACGAGCTGAGCTCGTCCAGACCGCCCAGCAGGTTAAAGAGACACTGAAGCGATTTTTTTTTTATGATATAATGATTTGTACGTGTAGTACAGCTAATAAATAAAACATTAAGATCAGATACATCAGTGTAATTGTTTCCAGTACAGGAAGAGTTAAGAAACTCCAGTTGTTATCTCTATGCAAAAAAGCCATTAATCTCTACGACTTTCAAAGTCGTGGAGAGGGCTGTTATCGGACTTTCATTATCTCAACTGTAAGTGAACAGTTTTCTTTTTATCTGCCAGAGGAGAGGTCATTAGTTCACAGACTGCTCTGAAAGAATCATTTTGAATGCAGAGTGTTGTGTAATCTGCACATATTAGAGAATGATGCAATGTTAAAAAACACACTATATACCTGAAAATAAAAATATGAGAATATTTTCTTTGCTGCTAATCTTCTAGTAATTATTCATAGTACACAACCAATTCATTATATAATATTTTTTTTTCGCTTCAGTGTCTCTTTAAAGAAAGCTAAATATACTACCTTCTCCTAACATCTATTAACAATATTGGGGCAAAATGTGGAACTGATCAAATGGTTCATACTATGGGCTTGATTAACAAAAGAGTGCTGTTAGCATGGGCGGTTTCGCGCGAATTTTCGCATTGTGCGCGATTGCAAATTTTCGTGCAAACCGATAATGTTTTCGCGTGCAAACGCAAATTTCCCTGTGAAATCGATATCGTTTCCACCCGAAAATTCACGTTAGCGCAAGAAAACGTTATTGTTTTGCGCGAAAATTCGCGATCGCGCGCAATGCGAGAATTCGCACGAAAACGCCCGTGCTGACAGTTAGCACTCTTTTGTGAATCAGGCCCTTTATCTTGAATCCAGCGCCAGACTTGTACAATTTACTTTTAGTATAACTCATTTGTATTATTAGCCAGCAATTGAAGACTTGGTTTCCTACACCTTCACATTTTTGAGGGTAAAAAAAAATATAATCCGTAATGACTTTCACACAGTCCAAGCTTATAAAAGGTGCAATATTGGATCATTACTAAATGTGCCTTCCCCATCTTTCCTTTATGATTTATCTGCTATGCCAGAGTGGGGGAGGAGCTTCTTCAGTCACATTATCAGACCAGTATTGTTATTTTGTCTATATACCACCATCATCTCTCTCTCATAGCACTGAGCAGGATAAAATACAGACAACAGTGGGTAACAGCACACTAACAGTTGAAACCTACAGGAATATCAAGCAATACAGATACCACATATAGTGTCCCCCCCAGAATTTTTTTCCAGGCAAGTGACATGAAAAAGTAGTCGGGTGGGGAAAATGCAGGTTAGCCACTTCTCTGCGCATTTCTTCTTACCCCATAGGAGGAGGATGCAAAGGTGAGCCGATGACAGCCGGGTGCCCACCAACATTATTGTGTTGGGGCACCTGGCTAACACAGCCTGGGGAGAATACTGCATATATTAACCACCTTGGCGTTCTATTAAATGCGCCAGGGTGGCGGCGCAGCAGTATTTTTTCTTTTTTTAAATCATGTAGCTAGCCTAGCGCTAGCTACATAATTCCCACCTCCCTGCGGCATCCCTCCCCCCCTCCAATACCCGCCGGCGCGTATGCCCATAAGGAAATCCCGTTCTCAAAGGGATTTCCTTTAGGGCTTCTCTCATTACCATGGCGACGATAGTCATCGACGTTGTGACGTCATCGGGAGTCCTGATCCACCCGCACCGATCGGCCAGGCTGCGCACGGGGTCTCGGGGGGGGGGGGGAGGGGGCGGGCCTGTAACGCGGCGGGTAGCGGCGCATCGGCGGCGATCGCCCTAAACACGCAGCTAGCAAAGTGCTATCTGCATGTTTAAAAAAATGAAGAAAATCGGCCCACCAGGGCCTGAGCGGCGCCCTCCAGCGGTAATGGACGAGCTGAGCTCGTCATTACTGCCAAGGAGGTTAAGGTCGCATTCACAGTGGGACGTTATTGTCCTGCGTTATAAAGCAATTATAACGCAGGATAACGCACTGTAATGTTAAGCCTATGCGACATTTACAGTGTGACATTAACATCGAATTATAAATGTTGCGCTATGGTAACTCACTGCTTGCAGTGCTATACCTCTAAACGCAGACGTCAACAGATACGGAGAGGCATACTTTTCATTGACTGAATGCTCCACTGTATCTACTGTATGTCATGGTAACGCAGCATTAATGTGCTTTACCACTTTTTTTTGCATTGCGACTTTAACATTGCATTACAACGCAACGTCCCACTGTGAATACGCCTTAATACACAAATTATCCATAGTATAACATCATCATCCATTAGAAGTACTTCCTTCAGCCCCCTGTGGAGTAACATTTGAGTGAGGCAGTGGCCAAGCCCAGAAACATGATGCTATTTTTTTTGCTGCCAAGTAACACCACTGCATATCAAACGCTGATACTTATGTTCCAAATGCAAGGCTACACTGCCCAACAAGTGCATAGTTTGGCCTCCCTAAAAAAGAGAGCTAAGTGCAACTTCGAACATCAAAGACAAAAAAAAAATATGGGTGAGAGAGGCATGTCCTGCCAGGTTTACTGTCTAGTGGAGAAAACACTAGGTCCAGTGATGATAAAACTGTAGCAAAGGAGGCAAAAGTTTTTTTGACAGCTGGTGTAGGAAGACGCATGTATATGTATGTATATTAAGTGACTAAGCTATGTTTAGAAACTTACTTTAAAAAGTGCATATTAAGGATAAAATTAAAGGTTATTTGACTCCAACTGTGACCACCCTTCTGTCTCCTTCGTGTCAACTTCTGCCCTCAGTGTGTCCCCGATGGCATGATGTCTAGCTTTTGAGGTGCTTTTGGTCTACTTCTCTGTGTCAGATAGCTCCTATTTAAGTGATTTTTTGATTGAAACAGGTGTGGCAGTAATCAGGCCTGGGGATGACTACAGAAATTGAACTCAGGTGTGATAAACCACAGTTAAGTTATTTTTTAACAAGGGGGGCAATCACTTTTTCACACAGGGCCATGTAGATTTGGAGTTTTTTTTTCTCACTAAATAATAAAAACCACCATTTAAAACTGCATTTTGTGTTCAATTATGTTATCTTTGACTAATAGTTAACGGTTTTTGATGAGCAGAAACATTTAAGTGTGACAAACATGCAAAAGAATAAGAAATCAGGAAGGGGGCAAATAGTTTTTCACATCACTGTATGTAAAAAAATAATGTCGTAAAGAAATGCTACAGGTTAATACTTCTGCATTTGTTACCCATAGCTTATACTCAAGTCAATCATATTTCCAGGTTTTTTAAGTAAAAGTTGAGGGGTCAACCTATACTCGGGTCGGCTGATACTCGAGTATATACAGTAATGTAACAAAGGTTTATTACTGTATAAAGAAGTGTAAAAGTAGATTCGGCAAGGTCAGAATTTTTTTTTCTAGATGCTTGAGACTTCTGGTTAACAGAGTTCTGGATAACAGGGGTTTTACTGTACCATGCTACTCAGTCTTCACTGGATGTACTGTATATATTATTATTTGATGTTAAGCAGAAGTTCCTCTAAAGGTGATACTACAAATGTAAAATGTATTAGCACACAGAGGAACCTCAATCGAAGACGTTACCAGACACCTCTACAAGAAACCTAAGTACACCCGACCAGCTCATATGAAGGAAATGTGTAAAACCATAGCTTTGTTTAGCACTATGTGCTGTTCTTTCAGATGTGGACATTAACATATTGTTCTAAAGACTGTCCAAGTGAAATGTGAGATATGTAACTCATATGCAACCTGACTTACACATTTAAAATGGTTTGTACAGATCTGATGAAGGGTATGGAACTGCATGTGGCACCAGCACACTGAGGAGTAAAGCCCAAATATAAGGGCACAAAAAGAGAACATGAACACACCTACATATTTTACAGACCTATCTGAATTTAAAAAATAAATGCAGCTTCAACCGCATACCTCTTTGTATTCTAGAGAATGTTTCTACACTCTTAGAAAACATCATGCTCAGTTCTAATGGAGAGGAACATGCAACCTATTTATTTCAGTCAATCAATAGGCTGGCCAATGGACACTCATTAGGCAGGTGTTAATATTTGATTTCCCTGGAAAATTACCTTTGCATGTAACTGGGTATGTCTTAAACCTCCTTATAAATAAACAACTTATTTACTAAAAGCCATGAAAAATCTTCTAGAACACAAATAGATGCCTAGTTAAATATAATCTAACTTTCTTTGGCTATATCATGACCTGAATAAATGAGAACCTTCCAAGAAATATTACTTTAAAAAATTGCTTTGGGCTGTGCAGAAGATGGAACCTGGCTTTGTATACAAACTACTTATAATGTCATTTGGAAATTGTGGACTGCTACAAAACAAATAATGTTCATACAGTAGGGAGCATTCACTAAACACTGATAAGCAGAATAATGTGCAACGATTTACAGTACACATTGGGCTCTATTCACAAAACTTCTCATAAAGGTCTTATTTATCAGCTGATTGATAAAAATAACCCTTGAGCACATTTACAAGCAAAATAATCACTAAACCTAAGTTGTTCCTGATTAACTTCATTTCAATATTACTTTTCGTATCTTAATTGTTATATTTTTGGTCTTTGGGAGCTTAAAAAAGTAACATACATAAAGTAAAAAAAAAGTGAAAAAGCTTTGTGAATCATGCTCAATGAAGTTGCATTACGCTCTTCTAACCTTTGTACAGGTCTTTGTCAGGGAGAGCTTTAGAACAGTGTTTCTCAACAGTGTTATAACATGTACCCCTTCTTGAATGTCAAATTTAGTCAAGTATTCTCAATCGAAGGGAAACATCTCAAGTATTCCTTAACACAGATACATTCCTTAAGGTTTTCAATTTGCTACAAAAACTTATTTAGGTTTGTTTATATTTGAAGTTTTGTTCCCCCACCCCCACCCCCCACACACGTATAACAGACTGACTAATACGAATCCAAGTTCCCTCTGGGCCCTACTAAAATACCACCTGGGTGTGTGTGTATCAAGTGTTGAGAACCTAGTATTTATAAGGAGATAAAGGAAATCTTGAGAATCCTCCAAAGGATGACTAGTTCAAAACCTGTTACCAGTAAGAGGTGCAGTAAGATTTAATGCATATTATTCTGCTTAACGCAGTCTAGTGAGTACATCCCAATGTTACACAACCACAATGGGGATAACTGCTTGAAACAGGACTTTTTTGTGGTGTGTGGACATTGGTTTGGGTAGTGCTGTCTAACTGAATAATTCTAAATCAATCTTTATGGTGTACATGTAACACTTTGAGGTGCAGCAAGCCCAGCATACTATTGTTTAGAGTTTAGACAGGGGAAGGTGCAGGGGGAGTGCTTACTGTAGTTTCTGTTTTTTCATTGATATAGAGCTTGAAGTCTGAATAACCCATACGTTTAGAACAGATTTTGGGAATATTTCTATATCAGTTTCACAAAAATCACCTGCAAGCTCACTGTGCTCTTTAAAATAAACACAAGAAAGATATATACAAACTTCAACTGCTCAATTCTTTTAGTTACTCTGTAAATGTCTACACTCCAAAGCTATCTTCATGTCTGATTTAAAGTGAATCTGAGGTGAGAGTGACAGGAAGGCTGCCATATTTATTTTCTTTTAAACAATACCAGTTGCCTCACAGCCTTGCTGATCTATTTGGCTGCAGTAGTGTCTGAATGACACCAGAAACAAACTTGCAGGTTATCTTGAGACCTACAAACAAACCGTGATGGGAAAATTGAAATATTTGGTCCAACTGGTTTAATGTCCTAAATCAGTGGTCCTCAAACTAAGGCCCGCGGGCCGAATGTGGCCCCCTGAGGCTTTTTTACCGGCCCCCCCACACACAAAATGTATTATAGATGCGATCAGCTACATCTTTAAATATTGGTTGTCCACATATAGAATGAAGCCAGAAAGCAGTAATTCGCTGGTTTCCAATCAAATTCTACATCAGGTGACACTGTTGTCCAATTGGACTGCATGTTGTCACCTGGGTATGCGTCATTGTCTGTTCCGCAAAGACTTCTACATAATTTTATGTATTCTCTGGCCCCCCAGTAGTCTGAAGCATGTTGACTCGGCCCTTGACCCAAAACGTTTGGGGACCCCTGTCCTAAATAGTATACTAAAAATACAAAACGCATACACTTTTTTTGTGGTTAAAACCACAATGTTATTGTATCTGATGAAAAATTCAAAAAGGTGCACAGGAGGGGGTCTTTGTTCATCCCCCACCACTCCTGTGAGTATATACGGGGTGTAACTATCCTTCAGTACCTTGTCCAACAGAACACTTTATAATAGAGCATACTGTTCAAAGTGGGGTAACCACAGTCCAGACGATCGTTATCTCTGACATGTCCTCCGAGGTCTGTGGTATACTGCTAATGATCATTATCCATTGAACAGTGTAACTGTAACATAACAAGTGGCTGGAGTTTCTAATAGGCCTGAATGATTTATCGATTTTAGATCAAAATGGTGATTCCGTGATAGTCAAAGCAGCGTTTTTTGGACATATTCCGCACCCTCCTGATGTGCAGCATTAACTGTCTAGCACTCCCGCTAGCCACTCCATGTAAAAGTAGCAGCAGCTCTCACTCTCGTCGGCGGCTCACTACCTCCTCCTTTCTGCCTAGCCGCCTCCTCCTGCGTCATCAGCTGGCAGGCTCTCTCTTTTTCCCTCCTGCTCAGCCTAGCGCATCATTAGCTGGGCGGGTGGCAGACTCCGCCCACAGGCTCTTGCAATCACTCTCTTTCCCTCTGCGTTGGGAGTGGGTGATCCAGAACGGCAGCGCGGGAAGTTTGTAGGATCAGCTGAAAGATCTCCGCGGCACCATGACGAGAGTTCAGAGGGCCATAAACAGCAGCTGCCTCTCCAGGTGACTCCTAGTGCTGCTGCACTGTGGCGATCGGGGATCTCTGCTTGGGGTTATGAGATGTGGATATGGGGATGCAGAGAGTGTATCACAGGAATAAAGAGAACATCTGTCTGGGCTACGGGGATGCAAAAAGCGTGTGTTGTGGTTACAGGATCAGCAGAAAGGGTCTTAGGCCTCTTGCACACTACATGCGATTCCGATTTTTTTTATCTGATCCGATTTTGGATTCCGATTAAAAAACATACTGCATGCGCCTATACTCTATCCCCTATGCTATCAAGGCATTTTGTATTGACCTGAGGAAGCGGGCCATGACCCGTGAAATGCATTGTCAGATTGCTTTTTGATTAAAAACTTTTTTTTCCAGTTGAACTGGTGTCTATATCTTCTGGAGAGGTAAGCAATTACCTATCTTTTCATTATATAATTTTTTTATTTGCATTTAAAAATACCAAAATAGAACATACATTGGGCGCCTCCACCCTACCCATTAAGGAGGTGCAGAGAGTGCATGAATGGGTTGCAGGGGTGCAGAGACTGCCTGAATGGGTTCCACAGGCTCTCGCATGACAAAGAAAACCATGAATCAAATCAAAATCACAATTTCTGACAAAGATCGTGCACTTCAATCTTTTCCTAAAATCGGTCAGGCCTAGTAGCTAATACAACTGAAAACTTAACGGGTGCGCATACATATTTACAGTGACAACACCACCTAGTTCTAGACATGTTTCGCCCAGAGGGGCTTCATCAGAAGTGTTAACAGGTGTCAGTGATATTTAGAAAAAATAAAATATATACAAAATATTCCCCACCAAACGACATCACAAAACCTGCAGCTGCGAATAGCACAAGTCAGAGCTGGGTAAAACATGTCGAGTGGTGGGTGATGAATAACGACCCCTCCAGCACACCTTTTTGATTTTTCCAACACACAATAACATTGTGGTTTTAACAATAAAGGGTATACACTTTGTATTTATAGCAGGGCTGTGGAGTCAGAGTCGTGGAATCGGAGTCGGAGCAATTTTGGGTACCTGGAGTCGGAGTCAGAAAAAATGCACGGACTCCGACTCCTAATGAATTTAAACTGTAATTAAAATAGAAAATATGATACAATGTTCTATTTCTCATATAATGGTCATCATAAATAATTTATATATACAGTAAGTGCTTAGTCCACAAAAATGAAATAAACAATCAAAAAATAGTTACTTGTGCTGCTTCAATAAAGCAGTCCCCGTATTTTTAAAGTCAGATATACATATCTGATTGTGACTGTATGTATGATGTGTACAAAGGAATCTCTTATATATACTAAATAACATCTATGCTGTAAGAATAAAGCTCTTACATGTACCCACAGTTACATTGCCTAGGGCCTGATAGATGTTCTTTGTTCCTGTCTGTACCTTCTACAAGTATTCTTACCAAGGACTAATTTTAATCTATGACTAAAGGCAGAAGATCCTACCCTTCTGCCGTTCTTGCATGTTAACACGTCACACGCGCTTCCAAATGCGCACGGAAGCGCATATGATGTGAACGAGGCCTAAGTCTATGACTAAAAGCATTAGAGGCAGAATATCAGCTGGATAGCCAGGTAACTGGTATTGTTTAAAAGGGTATAAATATGGCAGCCTCCATATCCCTCTCACTTTAAATGCCTTTTAAAATTCCTAAGCATTGGCAGTTAAGAGATGCATTTCATGTTACATACTTTCAATCAACAAGCTTGTAACATGCAAATTAGAGGGGTCGGAGATTCGGAGTAGGTGGAATCCTAACCTGAGGAGTCGAAGTCGGTGGATTTTTTTGTACCGCATCCACAGCCCTGATTTATAGTGTACCATTTAGGGCATTATCCAGTTGGACCTTGTGAAAATATGCAGCTAATCTCGTCAGATCTGAGAATGGTGTCAAACACCTGATCTGCATGTGCTTGTTCAGGGTCTATGGCTAAAAGTATTAGAGGCAGAATGCGTAGGTAGGGTAAAAAAGAGGGGTAACACCCTGGATTAGAAAAAAAAAAAAACACAGACACCGGGCGTCCCGGTGGTGCAGTAAGTCACCACAATAAAGGTAGCCATACACTGGTCGATTTGCCATCAGATCTGACCAACAGATAGATCCCTCTCTGATCGAATCTGATCAGAGAGGGATCGTATGGCTGCCTTTACTGCAAACAGATTGTGAATCGATTTCAGCATGAAACCGATCACAATCTGTGAAGCTGTCACTGCCCCCCCTGCATACATTACCTGATCCGACCGACGCGTGTCCCCCGGTCTCCGCCGTCTTCCTCTCCGTGCTTGGCTCCGCCAGCTTCACTGAACTTTCTGCTGGGGGAGTTTAAACAGTAGAGGGCACTCTACTGTTTAAACTTCCTGCTGGGACAGGAAGTTCAGTGAAGCTGAAGGAGCCGAGCAGGGAGAAGGTACAGCTGAGACCAGGGGACACGCGCCGGCTGGAGCAGGCAATGTATTGCCGCTAGCGTTGGTCGTCGGGCATTCGAACGCCGCTATCGACGTACTCCCGACCCGCCGGCGATCAAGTGAAATCTTCCGCAAGGACGGATCGACAGGAATCGACGGGAACGATTGATTTCGGACGGAAATCGATCATTCTGTAAGCATTTGTGCAACGATTTCACAGCAGATTCGATCACAGTGATCGAATCTGCTGTATATAGTCGGGAAAACCGTTAGGTGAATGGGTCCCTTAAAGTGTTGTGGTCAATGAAATGTACTCATAAAGTAAGGTTGCAGACAGGCAACCAACCACTGTAGGCAGGAGATACACAAACCCGAATCCACTCGGGTGACCAGCAAAGCTGGATGCGGTTGCTCTCTTGGTAAAAAAAAGTTCTAGATGGTTGCAAAGGTGTTGTTAGGCCACCTGGCCAAATACAATACCCCTCACAAAGGTGGGTTGGTAACACAAAGGGGGAGAAAGATGCGACCAGGGTATGATAACACTATGATAAAAGCAACTAAAATGAAAAAAGTTTGGATCCCATATCACACTCCTACCCAAACCTGCTAGAGATCATACCAATGTCAAGAAGTTTCACCCTATTTCCCTATTAAACTTTGATTATAAGCTTCTCACAGCTATCTTGGTAGCCAGACTCAACAAATTTCTGCCCTCTCTAATTTCTAACGATCAAGTCGGCTTCATTCCCCATCGGCAAGCTTCCGACAATATCAGACGAAATATGCTATTAATTAATCATGCTAACACCACCAAAACTCCACTAACTATTCTCACAATTGACATAGAGAAAGCATTCGATACACTAGAATGTCCCTATATGTTCAAAATTATCGAAAATGCAGGTATTACAGGTCCTTTCCTTAATCTCATTAAAAATCTTTACTCTCGAGGGGCGTGGCTTTCCTATGGCGCGGACAAGACGTGGTTGATAGGAGCTCCCGCTGCCTGGAACGCTGAAACCCCGGATCCCGCACCTAATAGAGGCTAAAAATCACATCTATGGGGAGCACTAAGCACAAACAACCCAAGCGCTCACCCCGGAAAAACAGAAGCTCGCAGATTAAGAAGTTCCTGAAACCGTTAGCCCAGACCCTGACTTCCCCGAGTTCCACCAAGATGGCGCCCGCGCAAGATCACAGGGAGAGGGAAACTCCCCCAGCTAACTCTCCGGAGCATAACTCACCTGCCACTAACGGACTCTCAAATGACAAAATTGTCCAAGACCACCAGCCGAGCCCGGGCCGAGGCATCTCACAGCCATCACAAGGTCAGTCTCCACAATATAAAATACGCGGGGACTCAACACAGGCCTCCCCGACCCACAGCACGACCTCGGGAAACATGGCTTCCAGTGGAGCTCCCTCACCGACACACTCGGCAAGCTCCAAACAAGGGTCCCCACATCCTACACATCAAGAAACACAGTCAGCTAAACGTAAGGGGCGAGACTCACCTTTGTCTGCATCCCCAGCTCACGAATCAGACAGGATGGAGGGCCCCACCATGATGCTTTCTCCTACGCCCTCGGGCAGCTCGGAGTCATATATAGAGATGGACTTACATGATTATATTTGCGCACTACCAAACAAAAACGATCTTGAAAGATACGTTAGTAGAATTGAACCCACTTACAGAAAGGAGATGGCTGAGGTCAAACAAGACATAAAACAGATAGGCCACCGAGTGGATGACACAGAAAAGGAGGTGGATAAGATGGCGCACACTCAAGAAAAACAACAAGCTGATATCAATCGACATGAGAGTCAAATTAAAGACCTTTACTTAAAACTTGATGATCAGGAAAACAGACAGAGAAGGAATAACATCAGGGTCAGAGGCATCCCGGAGTCAACAAAACAAGCAGACCTAGCACCCACCCTGGTCGGGATCTTTAATCAATTCCTGGGAAGAGCTGCAGATCACAACATAGAACTGGACACAGCCCACAGGATACTTGCACCGATCAGCACAAACCCGGATAGACCTAGAGATGTCATCTGCCGCGTCCACCGCCTTGTAATCAAAGACAGACATCATGGCGGCAGCTCGTGAAAAAGGCAGCATCGACTTTGACGGAACCCGCATCACATTACTATCAGATCTCTCAAAACTTACCTTACAGATGCGGAGAGCACTGAAGCCAAAGCCACTTCTCACAATCCTTCAAGAAAGAGAGAGTCCTTATAAATGGGGATACCCCTTCAGTTTACAAATAAGGCACGAGGGCCAAACCCATACACTGAAAGATCCCTCAGATGCGACTAAGATCAAAAAAAGATTTGAATCTTCCGGCTTTTGAGATATCAGATTGGCCACTACATTCAGAATCTGCTGAGCAAAACACTTCACTTCCACAAAGAGCACATTGGAAGAACGCTCGCCGCAACAACAGAAATGCACAACGTGAGTAATGAACTTTTAAGATAATCACAGGTCCTTTTCTATACATTTTACTCTATAATAGCAATGTTCCACTGCCCCATCCACTCGCCTTGCTCACAACTTCATTAGCACACCATAACTTTGGACTTTTCACTACGGATTCTCTTTTTCTGGCCTTTCTTTTGTGTGCGCCTTAGACATTCAGATGGCTGGAGCTCACTCGAGAATCAATCCCTGCATACGCACCCACCGGGTTCTTTCCTATTAATTTACGCTATCTCATCCACAAATGAAAGGACACATACAGTTTATGTGGCTGGGACACTGCGTAAGGGACAGATAGTCAGGGCTTAGCCCTTGACAAGTATCTCTCTCCCATACCCCACTACCTGGTCTAACTTATGGCTCTATAAAGATCTCATACTATAAGAAATGTTAGATATTAAAATGGTTATTATTTGCATATGTTCAATATGACCTGCAATGTGTCTCTGCAACATATACTCACACCTCCATTTTGCTGCGATCTATATTACCTGGTTTATGATGTTATAATAGATGTTTCATTACAATTGTTAGATAACTCTTAGGATTTAAGCCTCTATGCATGTTTATACCTAACCATCAATCATAGCTACGCGGGATCGGTGGGTAAGGGGTCCTGGCTTTAGGGAGACACTGTTCGCTCCTTCAGGGCTTCCACTCTTCACCTGATAGGTTAGATCTTTTCTAAGATCTAAAAGACCCAAACGTGGTCAATCCATGGATTGGGCGACCCACTCCCATCAGGAGAAGGCTACGCCACACCTGATGGGACGGGGTAACTCACTCCGGTGCCCCTTGAGCACACCCAACTTTGTTTATTTAGTGTTTCATGTTGTATCTATGTTCTCCCCTTGTTTTATTGCAATGAATCTCTTAAACCCTCCACACTCAATAATCCTCACCACATTCTCTCAAATCACTTATGCCAACCACTCTAAGACACCATGGGAGAGTTAAAAATCACTACTTACAATGTTAATGGCCTTAACAACCCTACAAAGAGAACCCAAACATTAAATCACCTACACAAAGAAAATTCCCATATTATCCTCCTACAAGAAACTCATTTTAAACTAAACCATTTGCCCAAAATGCCACTAAAACAGTACCCCACCTGGCTTCATAGTACCAATCCCACCACGAAAGCGAGGGGAACATCAATAGGACTACACAGAACCCTCCCCTTTATACTTAAAAAACAACTTATTGACGAAGAGGGCAGATTTGTCTTCATAATACTGGAAATATATGGTATCCTTTACACAATAGCGAACATGTACCTCCCCAATTCTAATCCGGGAAAATGGCTGCTGCAATCCCTGTCCAAACCACAGAGATTTGCTGAAGGGAAAATACTAATTGGGGCTGATCTAAATCTTTGCCTGGACCCCGCACGGGACTCCTCAACGGGCCATTCCTCAGTGCCTCAATGCACATTGGTAGCCATCAAGCAAAAAGTATTTGAGTTAAGACTTGCTGACTGCTGGAGAACTTTCAACCCCAAGACACAAGATTTTACTCACTTCTCCTCGGTACACAAGTCTTACAGTAGATTGGACTACCTATTAGTTTCTCACTCTATCTTAGATGACATCATAGAATCAAACATAGGTACAAGAGTTTGGTCTGACCACGCTCCAGTTTTTTGTACAATTAAAATCTTTGAGAGGTCCCGTTCGGGTTTTCACTGGCGTCTTAACAATAACCTATTGAAAGACTTAGAATGCCTGGATGCACTCAAAAAAACTATCTCAGATTTCACACGGAATCATACAAATGATGAAACGGCCGCCCCAATAAAATGGGAAGCCCTCAAATGCACCCTTAGAGGCATACTATTTCTCATGGCGCAAGGCTTAAAAAAGAAAGAACAGCCCAAATTGATACCCTGTTTACAGAAGTCTCTAGTTTAGAGCAACAACTGAAAAATAGTAAGGGGAAAGACGATTGTATATCCCTTCAACTGTCCACTACTAGACAGAAGTTGTTAACCTTACTAGACCAAAACTCTCTTAGAGAAAGAGAGCGATTCCAGGGCCTATTATTTGAGAAAGCAGATAAATGCGGTACCATGCTTGCACACTATCTCCACCCCAAGCAACCTTCCACCTACATCCCGATCATCAGAGCAAAAGATAATTCCCTCAAGTCCAAGCCTACAGAGATTGCAGACACTTTTAAATCCTACTACCAAGAGCTATACTCCATACGTGTAAAATACCACCAACTTCCCCAAACCAAGTTAGATAACAAAATAGACAAATATATAAAATCCTCCAACGTCCCCGTACTTGAACAAGACGAGATCAAAGCTCTAGAAGAAGATTTTACAGGCGAAGAACTCCTCACGGCAATTAGATCCCTGAAGGTTGGGAAAAGCCCTGGCCCAGACGGTTTCACCCCTGCCTTCTATAAAGCCCTCGCCCCAGACCTCATCCCCTTTTTACTAGCCTCATTTAATTCTATTTCAGCTGACACTTCCTTCCCTATACAGTCCTTGCAGGCTTATATTACAGTAATACCAAAACCTGATAAAGACCACACAACCTGCGGCAACTATAGGCCTATTTCATTAATCAACATAGACATTAAGCTCTTTGCCAAACTTATAGCAGAACGCTTAAAATTGTCCTTACCTCGGGTTCTACACACTGACCAGGTGGGGTTCACACAATTTCGGGAAGCAAGAGATAACACTATTAAAACCATATCCCTGATGACTAGGGCACAGAAACAGGGGGTACCCCTGTGTCTCCTATCAGTAGATGCGGAGAAGGCATTCGACAGGATCCACTGGGGCTATTTAAGCCGAGTACTGGAAAATCTGGGATTGGGACAGAAAGCTCTCCACAGAATTCTAGGACTATACAGGGGTCCTACAGCTAGAGTTAAAGCAAATGGGGTCCTGTCGGATGCCTTCAGCATCAATAACGGAACGAGGCAGGGGTGCCCCTTGTCACCATTATTATTTGTTCTATGTATGGAACACTTTGCATTTGCTATCAGAAAAAATGTAAACATCTCAGGATTCAAATCTGGCAATAAAGAATTCAAATTAGCCTTATATGCAGATGATTTACTGCTATATATGACGAACCCCCTCATTTCCATCCCAAACTTCTTACAAGAAGCTGATAGGTTCTCTGCCATTAGTAATTTCAAAATGAATCTATCCAAAACTGAGGCCCTAAACATTTCCCTCCCACCCAAATTAAATACAAACTTTGAAGCATTCCTTCCCTATCACATGGAAAATTGATTACATCAAATATCTTGGAATTAACATACCCACGGATCTAACCAGACTACTCACTTTAAACCACATCCCACTTATACTTAAAATACAACAAGATTTAACCAAATGGAATAATCTCAGTTTATCTTGGTTAGGCAGAATAAACGTCCTAAAAATGAATGTACTCCCCAGACTTTTATACTTATTTCAGGCCACTCCAATTCCCATTCCAAGCTCCATATTGAAAACTATCAAAACAGCTTGCACTAAATTTATTTGGACAGGGAAAAAACCAAGGACTAATTTTAAACTACTCACAAGACCTAAAGAATCAGGAGGAGTAGGATTACCCGACCTAACTAAATATTACCAAGCTGCCAGATTACTCTTAATAACAGACTGGTTTCAAGGCACAAACCAGAAACAATGGATAGAGCTGGAGGAGGCAGAACTGGGCATGGACCGCCGCGCGCTACTTTGGACAACCAAAACAAAAAGACCCTCAATTGCTAACTCACCTTTTTGGGCAGGGAAAAGCATTACCTTCTGGGACAAACTATACAGCATCTATAATCTTACCACCATGCCCAGTCCTCTTACCCCTCTGCTAGATAATCCAGACTTCAAAATAGGCCTTGGTTCTCCATCAGTTCTAGGAAATAACAAATCAGATTGGCCACAAATTAGACATTACTTAACCCAACATGGAATAAAAAATATGGCTGACTGGCCCATTACAATCCTAAGCTACAAACCCACTTGGCTAACTAAATTCCAGCTGGACAAATTCTACAATTCCCTGCATCCCAAATCCAATATTCACAGACCTTTGACACCTTTCGAGAACATTTGCTCACAAACAGAGCGGGTAGAGCATATTTTATCTAAAATCTACAATTTACTTATATCCAGAGGGTCTGAACAGCATCTACAAAAAAATCACAGATACATGGGACAAGGAATTGGGAACTACCCTTACTGCTGAGACCTGGGAAAAGATCTTTATACTCTCCCACAAACTCTTAATCTCAACAAAACGTCAGGAAAGAAATTTCAGAATATTTTCCAGATGGTATAGAGACCCAGAAAGGCTAAGCAAATTCCAGCCCACAACCTCTGACCTTTGCTGGAGATGCAATAGCCACAAAGGAACGTATATGCATATATGGTGGGAATGCAGTAATTTACAACCCTTCTGGATAAAAGTTTTCGAGCTACATAAAGAATTATACCTTACCTCGGTCTCTCCGTCCCCAGCAATAGCCTTATTATCCACCATACCTGGCTCATTTTCTAATATCAAGAGTTCTATCTTCAGATTTATTCTTACTGCAGCCAGAACTCTGATAACCAGAAATTGGCGATCCACTGATATCCCCACAGTATCTGACCTATTCTCACATCTGAATAAGCTAATGAGATTAGATGAACTCTGCCTAACCACCCAAGGCCGTTAAGAAAAGTTTGTGAACAGATAGGCCATCTGGATAGACTACAGGGAATCAGACAAGGCCAAAGCGTTTCTAACATGAAGTGTAATTAACTAACCCCATGACTGAATAGTGTATACACAGAGGTACAGCTGTTAATAACGCAACATACTTAGAGAAAGTGGTAGATCATACATGAGCCTACCTACATATGTTAGAGAAAAGAATCCTAACTACTTCCATTACAATGCGCTGTAGATCGTTGCCATATGTCTATGCTTAATGACGGTTTTGTTCCTTTCCTTACCCCTTGCCCCCTACCCCCCCCCCCCCATAATACCACTCCCTCTCCCCGCTCCCATACCCTCCTTTTTCCTTCCCTTTCGTACCCCCCCCCCCCTTACCCTTGCTCCCCTGGGTTGAAGAACAAACAAACAAACAAAAACTTAACCTTTACCTGCAATGTAAGATGTATTTCTTTATTTGTACTTTTACGATAATCAATATGTTTCTTACCAATTCGAGCATTGTCTGTTTAAATGTGTTAAAAACTTTAATAAAAACTTTTTTTCAAAAAAAAAATCTTTACTCTCATCCCACAGCTTCTCTTAAAATCCCAGGATCTAATCCCGTATCATTCCCTATCCTATGAGGGACCCGCCAAGGGTGTCCCCTGTCCCCCGCCCTATTTGCACCTTCTATAGAAGCAGAGCATAGCCGACGCCACCCCAACATCCATGGCTTTCAAATAGGGAAGACTGAATCCAAACTAACACTCTTTGCAGATGACGTTCTCTTTACACTTACAAATCCCACAGATTCAATCCCCCCACTCACTTGCAGCTCTGACAGAATTTGGCAACTTATCAGGCCTTAAAGTTAATATTAACAAAACTGAAGTCATGTTCTGTCAAACCTCCGTAACTAGTTACCAAATACAACTTCCAATATAGAGATCACTATGTACAATATTTGGGTGTCAAGCTTACCAACAATTACCACACACTCTATAAATGGAATTACATTCCTCTTATCGCCAAGTTAAAACAGGACCTGACTGAATGGGACGTCCCCTCTATCTCCTGGTCCGGACGTATCGCAGCTGTTAAAATGACTCTCCTCCCACGAATCACGTATTACTTTAGAGGTTTACCCATCGCAATCAAAACCTCTGATATACTATTGCTCCAAAAACAGATATTCCAATATGTGTGGAACCATAAAAAACCCTGTATCAAGAAGAGTTTGATGATGAGACATAAAAGCGATGGTGGACTCTCGGTCCCTAACCTCATGAAATACTTCACAGCCTCCCAACTAGCCCAACTCCCTCTAATTTATGCAAACTTTTACGCCCCCTCCTGGGCAGAGATTGAAAATAATATTCTGTTCCCCTACTTATTGGAAGGCATGCTTTGGTCACGCAAACCTATCCCGCAACAGGTGATCTCAGGGTCTCCAATTACCTCACGCACATTACAAATATGGAGAAAATCCAGATTTAAGTTTAAATTGCAAACCGCCACCTCTCCCCTCACACGTTTTACAGGTAATCCTGACTTTCCAGCAGGTCTGGAGGCAATGGCTTTTCATTGGTGGACAGACTAAAACCTGTGTTTACTTAAACACATTCTAGTGCACAATAAAATTCCTACTATGGAGGATTTACTCTCTTCCCTCCGACCTCCTACATCCAAATTTTTCAGATGTAGACAATTACATCACTTTGTACTCTCTTTAATTAATCCGCTAATTGGCATTAAAACGTCCGCCTTTTAGAACTTCTGCCTGACAGTCCCCTTAATGAAAGGAATGGTTTTATATCTATATTCCAACTATAAACGCCCCGCCCAATGACTATGTACTCCCTTACCGAATAGCATGGGAATCAAATCTAGGTATCCAGTTTGATGACGAAGACTGGAAACAGTCTCTTGAGGTCCTATCTAAGGGTAGTATGCAATCTTCCACCATGGAAGTGTCTATACGATTACTCCACAGAACATACTTAGTCCCCGTGAGATTGGCCCGAATATACTCCTCACAATCTTCCCAGTGTTTTAGAGGCTGCCCGCTCCCTGGATCCATGTACCACATTTGGAGGGAGTGCCCAGTTGTGTCTGGTCTTTGGTCTAAAATTGCAAGGTTATTAAGCAGAATCTTCCAAGACTCTTTTACTAAAGACCCTCAGATATTTCTTTTGGGCCATAGACCGGACGAGATGCAACACGCCACCCATAAATTGATTCAGCATATAGTATCCTCTGTTAAGCTATATATAGCATCTCAATGGAAAAAAACTCTTTTATGCTACCAATACTAGCAAGAAAAGATAGAAAAATGATGCATGAAAGAATTAACGCCAGAGTTCAGGATATGATGCAACACTTTGAAAGAGTGTGGAGACCATGGGTGGATCATAAAGGAAGCATTCCCATGTTTAATATTGTCAATGACTAGTTGGCAAATACATCATTAAAGACAAACCTCTGTATGTACTAATGAGGTTGGTTGAGAGTGTACCTTATACATTTACCTGCTGCAGTTGAAAGTGGCTTTAAAAGTAATAATGTGCATATATCATGCTTGGTAGAATGGGATTGTGATGCTTTACTGTACCTCACCCGGACAACCTATACCTCCTCCTTTGCCGATTCCCCTGTTTTAAGTACTCTTACATATCCATCGCCTTTTGTTATGTGTCTGTACTGTTCTGTTTGATTTTCTAAAAGTGTTTTATACTGTTAATTTCGCTTGTTATATTTCTTTGGTCTTTTCAATAAAGCTCTTTTTGGACACTAAAATGAAAAAAAGTTTGAGGTGGCTTACCTCAATGATGACCCATTCAAAATAATTTGTAACTTACTTTGATTATGCACTTTGTCTCGTGGGTCTCAGCCCACTTCCTCAGGCCGAATACGGTGCCTAAAATCATTAAACACAGAGTCCTCTGAACTCAGCTGATATTCTTATACTCTTATAAAAATTATCAAAGATATATACAGTAGCAAGAAAAAGTATGTGAACCCTTTGGAATTATGTGGATTTCTGCACAAATTGGTCATAAAATGTGTTCCGATCTTCATCTAAGTCACAATAATAGACAATCACAGTCTGCTTAAACTAATACCACACAAATAATTAATTGTTTCCATGTTTTTATTGAACACACCATGTAAACATTCACAGTGCAGGTGGAAAAAGTATGTGAACCCTGGCATTTAATAACAGTTTGAACCTCCTTTGGCAGCAACTTCAACCAAACGTTTCCTGTAGTTGCAGATCAGATGTGCACCATGGTCAGGAGTAATTCTTGACCATTCTTCTTTACAGGACTGTTTCAGTTCAGCAATATTCTTGGGATGTCTGGTGTGAATCACTTTCTTGAGGTCATGCCACAGCATCTCAATCGGGTTGAGGTCAGGACTGGGCCACTCCAGAAGAGTATTTTCTTTTCAGTCAGTCAGTCTGACTCATCCGCCCCTCAGGTGTTCATTTGCCTGCAGTATATTCTGAATCACCCGCTCCTCGGGAGATTCGGCCTCTTCAGTATTGTTTCTCCAGCCTGCTGGAGGTTGTACGTCCGTGCACATTCGGTGTACTGTTTACACCTCACCAGCCCCTCTGGTGAGGTCTCATTTAACCACTTGAGGACCCACCCTTTACCCCCCCCTTAAGGACCAGCGCTGTTGTAGCTGATCTGTGCTGGGTGGGCTCTGCAGCCCCCAGCACAGATCAGCGTGCAGGCAGAGCGACCAGATCGCCCCCCTTTTTTCCCCACTAGGGGGATGATGTGCTGGGGGGGTCTGATCGCTCCTGCCTGCCGGGTGTTGCGGGGGGGGGGCACCTCAAAGCCCCCCTCCGCGGCGAAATCCTCCCCCTCCCTTCTCCTACCTGGCCCCCCCCTGGAGATCCGGGCTGCACAGGACACTATCCGTCCTGTGCAGCCAGTGACGGGACGTCCCGTCACATGGCGGCGATCCCCGGCCGCTGATTGGCCGGGGATCGCCGTTCTGCCTTACGGCGCTGCTGCGCAGCAGCGCCGTACAAATGTAAACAAAGCGGATTATTTCCGCTTGTGTTTACATTTAGCCTGCGAGCCGCCATCGGCGGCCCGCAGGCTATTCACGGAGCCCCCCGCCGTGAATTGACAGGAAGCAGCCGCTCGCACGAGCGGCTGCTTCCTGATTAATCAGCCTGCAGCTGGCGACGCAATACTGCGTCGCTGGTCCTGCAGCTGCCACTTTGCCGACGCGCGTTATGAGTGCGCAGTCGGCAAGTGGTTAAGCATTATAGTGACGGTTACACCAATCACTACACACTCTGCTCTCAGTCTTGCTATACTGGCATTATTGGTGATTCTGCAGATCACACATAATCGGGTATAGCGTCTGCATTCTTGGTGATTCCGCAGATCACCAATAATCAGACATCTGAGGTGTGGCACTCAATCGTCACAGTTACAAATTATTTTGAACGTGTCATCATTGAGGTAAGCCACCTCAAACTTTTTTTTCATTTTAGTTGCTTTTAACATAGTTTTATCATACCCTGGGCGCCTCTTTCTCCCCCTTTGTATTAGAGGTAGAAGATCAGCAGGAAATCCAGGCAACTGGTATTGCTTAAAAATAAATAAATAAGGCAGCCTCCCATATAATTTTCACCTCGGGTTCACTTTAATATCTAGTTGGCTAGTGATCTAGAAAAAGAATGTAGCTTGTAAATGTTAACTGTCCATTTCGTAAACTTCAAGGGAATCTGAAGTGAAAATAAACTTATGAAATAATGATTTCTATGTGTAGTACAGCTAAAAAATAAAACATTAGGAGCAAAGACATGAGTCTAATATTGTTTCCAGTACAGGAAGCGTTAAGAAACTCCAGTTGTTATCTATGCAATAGAGCCACTGATCTCTACAACTTTCAAAGTCGCAGAGAGCTCTGTCTTCTGAAGCTTGTTATCTCAACTGTCAGTCATTGTATTGTATTTCTCTGCAAAGGACAGGTCTCAAGTTCACTAGCCTGCTCTGTAAAATGATTTAGAATGCGGAGTAGTGTGTAAACTGCAAATATTAGAGAATGATGCAATGTTATAAAAAACACTATATAACTGAAAA
This sequence comes from Hyperolius riggenbachi, assembly GCF_040937935.1. Lineage (NCBI taxonomy): Eukaryota > Metazoa > Chordata > Amphibia > Anura > Hyperoliidae > Hyperolius > Hyperolius riggenbachi. Next base: position 278,476,290 of record NC_090647.1, read on the forward strand.
TAAAAATATAAGAATATTTTCTTTGCTACTAATGATCTAGTAATTATCCATACTGCACAACCAATCCATTATGTCATAATTTTTTTTTCCGCTTCAGTGTCTCTTTAAACCAGTTCTCTAAACTAAGTAATAAAATCCGGCTAACATCCCTGAATTTGTGCCTAAGATGTTTTATTTTACAATCTCTAGATCAGTGTGCAGCTGACTTATTTTCACTGGTTAAAAAACACATCTACTGAATAACTTCTGGCAATTATATTAGGGTTCCCAAGCAGATTTTCCGTAGATGTTCTTATAACAGTAAAAAAAAAAAGTGCAACTCTATGATTAACTTACATCCTTTGCATCAAGAAGTTCTTTACATTTCTCATTCCTGTTGGTGTGGATGTCTGGGTTGACACAAGTATGCTCTCTGCTGGAGAGGATAGTCATCCGCACACCAGAATAAGCAGTCTTCCGCAATTCCCTGGTTATTTGTGCTATTTGTTTGTGTGTTCGGGTTCCAAAAAATATTTTGGGCACTCTTTGCTTTTCCTCATTCTCTTTCTTTTTACCATGTAAGTCCCCTTTGTCCTGGCTTTTGGAGCATCCGTTGGAGCAGAGACTGCATGGCTCAAGGTACTGTAAATAAAGAAACACAGTTAAACCAGTTCACGGATGATACATAACGTTCATGGATGATAACATACATGTAGAATTCACCATGTAAATCCATGGCATAAGCAACTACGGTAAGTGGAACTGCAGCCCTATCCCACCCTTCCACCCACCAGTAAAGAAAAAAAAGATACTTTTTTTGTCATTTCTTACTTATGCACCTGTTCTAAAAAATGTTATATTTACTGTAAAGACCAATTTTACCAATTGGTTTTAAACTTTTTCGAAGACAAACAACACTGTTTTACTTTGTTTTCCATAAGGTTACGTTATTCATTTTAAGGTGGCCATACACTAGTCTATGTGGCCATCTGATCCTAGAGGAATCTATCTGATCGAATCCCTCCACACACTACCCACAGATTTTTAAAAGATTTCAGCATGAAATCTATTGAAAATCTGTGTGGGCCTGTCGACCCTTCCACCCATACAATTATACTTGGTTTTATTTGAATGATCTCATCAAAAATGTGACTTTTCAAAAAAATCGTACAAGTAATGGTGACAAATTACATTTGGATGTGCTCTAAAAATACAAACATACATGCAAAATATACAGGGAAAATACAAACAAAATGGCAATAACTAAAAATGTGTCAAGCAAAACATACAACAATCAAAGAGACTCTGAAGCGAGTCCTAACCTCCCTGGCGTTCTATTAAAATCGCCAGGGAGGCTGCGGGAGGGTTTTTTTTTTTTATAAAAAAAAAACTATTTCATGCAGCCAACTGAAAGTTGGCTGCATGAAAGCCTACTAGAGGGCGCTTCGGAGGCGATCTTCTGATCGCCTCCGGCAGCCAGAAGTAACACGGAAGGCCACAATGAGCGGCCTTCCGTGTTTCGCTTACCTCGTCGCCATGGCGACGAGCTGAGTGACGTCAGCCGACGTCCTGACGTCAGCCGCCTCCGATCCAGCCCTTAGCGCTGGCCGGAACTATTTGTTCCGGCTGCGCAGGGCTCGGGCGGCTGGGGGGACCCTCTTTCGCCGCTGCTCGCGGCGGATCGCCGCAGAGCGGCGGCGATCAGGCAGCACACGCGGCTGGCAAAGTGCCGGCTGCGTGTGCTGCTTTTTATTTTACGAAAATCGGCCCAGCAGGGCCTGAGCGGCGACCTCCGGCGGTAATGGACGGATATACTCGTCCATACCACCAAGGAGGTTAAAGGGAAGGTTCAGAGACAGTTAAAGAAAAATAAAAATCCAAATGCACTTACCTGGGGCTTCCTCCAGCCCGTGGCAGGCAGGAGGTGCCCTCGGCGCCGCTCCGCAGGCTCCCGGTGGTCTCCGGTGGCTGAGCCGACCTGTCCAGGCCGGTGGTCTGGTCGGGCCTCTTCTGCACTCCATTGTGCGTTCCACGCCGGCGCGCTGACGTCATCGGACGTCCTCCTGGCTGTACTGCGCAGGCTCAGTAGTTCAGTAGCCTGCGGAGCGGCGCCGAGGGCACCTCCTGCCTGCCACGGGCTGGAGGAAGCCCCAGGTAAGTGGATTTGGATTTTTTTTTTTAACTGTCCCTGAACCTTCCCTTTAAGTCATGTTTAAAGCTTTTATTACTGTAAAGCACTATAGATAGAGCTAAACCGCTGCATCCCCGCGGCAAAACAAGGGGTTTAAACCCTCCAAATCCCCTCTGCAAAATCCACGACTTTCTTGGCTGTGGATTTTACTGCCCATGGAGGCAGAGCTTAAAGAGAATCTGTATTCTAAAATTCTTACAATAAAAAGCATACCATTCTATACATTATGTTCTCCTGGGCCCCTCTGTGCTGTTTCTGCCACTCCCTGCTGCAATCCTGGCTTGTAATTGCCAGTTTTAGGCAGTGTTTACAAACAAAAGACATGTCATGTGATAGGCTGAGAGAAGCTCAGTCTGTGACTCATACAGAGCCTGCAGGGGGCGTGGAGAGGGTGTGTATAACTTCTGCCTATCACAAGCAGAGCAGCACATTCCTGCCTGAGCCGACAAAGGAAAGACGATTAGATTATAAAACAGAGATAATACAGCCACTGTGCAACTAGGACTGTGCAGTAAGACAGACCACATTAAAACAGGTATAGGAACTTATAGGATAGAAGAAATAAGGCTGAAAATTGTTACAGAGTCTCTTTAAAGGAGTCTCTTAGCGCGTCAATCTCTGCTGATCGCCGCCTCTCCCCGCCCCTCTGTCTGCCTTCACAGAGAGGGGCGGAAGGAGGGGTAGATGCGGGGGCAGATCGACGCGCATGGAGGCAGAGGTACAGCCTTAAAGGAGTCATCAGGGGAAAAAGTGTAAAATAAGTGGTACTTACCGGGGGTTTCCTCCAGCTCCAAGCTCTCAGGACGTCCCTGCCCGCAGCCGTTCGCCGCAGGTCCGTCCCGATCCCAGGCGTTGATGTCAGAGCGACCTCCAGGTCGCTCTGTACTGCGCCTGTGCGAGCGGCGCTGTCAGTCACCGCCACGTGGGCCGGAGCGGACTGCGCAGGCGCAGTACAGAGCGACCTGGAGGTCACTCTGACGTCATCGCCGGGCACTGGGATGGACCTGCGGCAAATGGCTGCGGGCAGAGCTGCGGCGAGGGACGTCCTGGGAGCTTGGAGCTGGAGGAAGCCCCCAGTAAGGACCACTTATTTTACACTTTTTCTGATGACTCCTTTAAGGCTGTAGCTCTGCCTCCATGCGCTTCGATCTGCCCGCGGATCTCCCCTCCTTCCGTCCCTCTCTGTGAAGGCAAAGGGGCGGGGAGAGGCGGCGATCAGCAGAGATTGACGCGCTAAGAGGCAGAGCTAAAGCGCTAAGCTCTGCCTCATCAGGAAGCGCTCCCCGGAGTTATGAGGGGATTTGGGGGGTATAAACCCCTCGTTTTGCCGCAGGGATGCAGCGGTTTAGCACTATCTGTAGTGCTTTACAGTAATAAAAGCTTTAAACAGGATTTAAGACTCGCTTCAGAGTCTCTTTAAGAACTATCCTGGTTAATATGTGCATTCTTGACAAGGTAAGTGTTCGGGTTTGCTTGAGGTTTTCAAGGGGTGAAGAGTGACAAATCTGCAGAGAAAGGGAATACTTCTGAAAAGTTCTATTTATGCAAATTTGAGGAGACGAGTCTATTGAAGGATGAAAGAATGATACATAATTATATATTGAAGTAAGTAAACAGATGTACAGGCGTAAAAGCCTGTAAAAACTTTATGGATTAAAGAATTTTCAATTGGATTCTTTGTGTAACTGGCAGACAGAACACCCACTAATTGGCATAAGGGTCAGCCATGACAGCACTTGTTATATGGGATTGAAGGAAGGCACTTGTCAGTGACGTATAACGTATGCAGCGGTGACATGGAGGGCAGCACTTGATATATGGCTTATATGATGCCACACCTGTTCTTTAGAGAATATTGCATAACACTGTACTTCTTAGATGCAAAGCATGAGGCTATACTTGTTATATAGTGGGCTTGATGCTACGTTTACTGTGTGTTAAGTGAGGGTGTGTGTGTGTGTGTGTTAAGTGAGGGTGTGTGTGTGTGTGTGTGTGTGTGTGTGTGTGTGTGTGTGTGTGTGTGTGTGTGTGTGTTAAGTGAGGGTGTGTGTGTGTGTGTTAAGTGAGGGTGTGTGCGTGTGTGTGCGTGTGTGTGTGTGTGTGTGTGTGTGTGTGTGTGTGTGTGTGTGTGTGTGTGTGTGTGTGTGTGTGAAGTGAGGGTGTGTGTGTGTGTTAAGTGAGCGTGTGTGTGTGTGTGTGTGTGTGTGTTAAGTGAGGGTGTGTGTGTGTGTGTGTTAAGTGAGGGTGTGTGTGTGTGTTAAGTGAGGGTGTGTGTGTGTGTGTGTGTTAAGTGAGGGTGTGTGTTAAGAGTGTGCGTGTGTGTGTGTGTTAAGAGTGTGTGTGTGTGTGTGTGTGTGTGTGTGTGTGTGTGAGAGTGTGTGTGTGTGTGTTAAGTGTGTGTGTGTGTTAAGTGTGTGTGTGTTAAGTGTGTGCGTGTGTTAAGTGCGTGCGTGTGTGTTAAGTGCGTGCGTGTGTGTGTTAAGTGTGTGCGTGTGTTAAGTGTGTGTGTGTGTGTTAAGTGTGTGTGTGTGTGTGCGTGCGTGTGTTAAGTGTGCGTGTGTGTGTGTTAAGTGTGTTAAGTGTGTTAAGTGTGTGTGTGTGTGTGTGTTAAGTGTGTGTGTGTGTGTGTGTTAAGTGTGTGTGTGTGTGTGAGTGTGAGTGTGAGTGTGTGTGTGTGTGTGTGTGTGTGTGTTAAGTATGTGTTAACCACCTTAGCGGTATGGACGAGCTCAGCTCGTCCATTACCGCCAGAGGGTGCCGCTCAGGCCCTGCTGGGCCGATTTTGCTGAAATAAAAAGCAGAACACGCAGCCGGCACTTTGCTAGCCGCGTGTGCGGCCCGATCGACGCCGCTCTGCGGCGATCCGCCGCGAGCAGCGGCGAAAGAGGGTCCCCCCAGCCCTGCGCAGCCGGAACAAATAGTTCCAGTCAGCGCTAAGGGCTGGATCGGAGGCGGCTGACGTCAGGACGTCGGCTGACGTCCATGATGTCACTCCGCTCGCCGCCATGGCGACGAAGTAAGCAAAACACGGAAGGCCGCTCATTGCGGCCTTCCGTGTTACTTCTGGCCGCCGGAGGCGATCAGAAGAACGCCTCCGGAGCGCCCTCTTGTGGGCTTTCATGCAGCCAACTTTTAGTTGGCTGCATGAAATATTTTTTTTTTTGTTTAAAAAAAACCCTCCCGCAGCCGCCCTGGCGATCTTAATAGAACGCCAGGGTGGTTAAGTGTGTGTGTGTGTGTGTGTTAAGTGTGTGTGTGTTAAGTGTGTGTTAAGTGTGTGTGTGTGTTAAGTGTGTGTGTTAAGTGTGTGTGTTAAGTGTGTGTGTGCTAAATGTTACATGTCAAACAGTCTGCACTGGTTATATGGGGGCCTTGTGGTACAATCACAGAGAGCACGGAGGACAGGAGCTTAAAGTGAACCAAGCACCATTTTTAGCACCCAGAGCATCTCAATAGCACATTAAAAATGTATGCAAACAATGTGTCTCATTAGTAAAAGAAAAAAATCTTCCATTTTACCTATTTTTACATTTAAAGTTTAGCACAGGTTTTATTAGCCTACTACAGCCGGACGGCCCGACCGCAGATTCCAGGCAGCTAAGAACTTAAAGAGAATCTGTATTGTTAAAATCGCACAACAGTAAACATACCAGTGTGTTAGGGGACATCTCCTATTACCCTCTGTCACAATTTCGCCGCTCCTCGCCGCATTAAAAGTAGTCAAAAACAGTTTTAAAAAGTTTGTTTATAAACAAACAAAATGGCCACCAAAACAGGAAGTAGATTGATGTACAATATGTCCACACATAGAAAATACATCCATACACAAGCAGGCTGTATACAGCTTTCCTTTTGAATCTCAAAAGATCATGTGTGTGTTTACCTTCTGTCCCCTTCTTCTCTCATGCACTGAACATTACAGGCTTCCTGCAGACAGCTCTGCCTGTGCCTGTGTTTGTAATTCCTCAGTATGTGTCAGCCAGCTACTTTCACAGCCTAACAGAGGAGGATTTTTATCCAGCTCTCTTCTATCACTGATAAGATAGCAGAGAAGCTGCTGGCTTATGTAAATAAAACACACGCTGGAGTGTGCATAGAGGAACAGACCAGCATGGAAGAGTTGGCAGCCTTCCAGACACAGGCCGACAAGTCTGACAGGGGAAAGATACATTGATTTATTACAGAGACGGTGATAGTACAAAGTGCTGCAGTGAGCCAGAACAGATTAGAATAGGTTTAGGAACTTGTAGGATGGTAGAAAAAACGTTGTAATTTTTGTTACAGAGTCACTTTAAGTTAATAGTTTTGTTATAAACCATACCTTTTTATCAATGTGGGTGGGGGGGGGGGGAGGTGTTAATTAGGACAACTTCTTTAATGAGCTTATCCAGAGGGAATGTGTGAAGATAGCATATGTGACTTCTGTAAATAAGGAGGGGGAGAAGGGAAGGGGGACATGGCAACTCCTATAGCTATTACAAACCAGGAGGAATTCCAGGGGGAAAAAAGGGTGCTTAGTTTAGTTAGGACAATGGGCCTGATGCACGAAAGGCTGGTACATTAGCCGTGTGCTGGCAGCGCACACAGAATGTTACCAGTAATAATGCCAGGGGAGCAGCAGGTATTACACTATTAGCACTGTGCGCTTTACCACACAATGTAAAGCATTTTTAAGAGGCCATAGGGAATCAAAGAACTAGATATTTTATATCTAAGGGCCAGTATGCTCTTATTCTGCCCTAGTAGTCTCAACTGTTGTCCACACTTCCATGTACTGGAAATGCAGGCTTGGCCACTACACACACATTACATGGGGTCCAAGAATCTGCACTGGTTATATGGGGGCCTTGCAGTTCAAACACATACTGATTGCATTTGGAGATATGGATATCTGAAAGGTGGCACACCGTTGTGGTGAGACATTTATACCCCAGGCATACTACGTTGAACTCCACCTGGTGTTATGTTTCACCTATTCATTGCTACTGACTGCTGCAGCTATGCATCTTTTCTCTCTCCACTACGGCTACTTGCTTGCACCCTAGATTATGCCCCGCTGCATCTGCTTGCTATATGCCACTTATGCTGGCTCTCCTGCACTTTCCAACCATATATCTGGGAATATATATGAAGGGCTGTTGATAAGGATTAACAATTTGTTAACACTCAATTCACTAAGCTTAACTCCTGTCTTTAATAACTCTTCTGAGCTGTTTTACAGTTATCACCATGGTGATATAATTGTGATAACTGTAAAACAGCTCAGAAGAGTTATTAAAGACAGGAGTTAAGCTTAGTGAATTGAGGCCAATGCTACTGGTGTGAATTTAGCCATGTATTGCTGACCTAGTATATAAGAGAGCTCCAACACACTCTGTGCCCCATGAACAGCTTTATGGGCTTCTGCTTGGTGCTGCAGGCTAAACACATGTAGTACTAGCCCTACTAAAGAATTGTCCGAAGTCGCTTTTTATGTAAATGAGCTCAAACAACTTGTCAAATTCAGTCCTTTTTTTAAAATGTAAATATAAGCCAAAACAGCTGAGAAAGAGTGAGATGTTTCTGATAAGGTTTTAGAGCTGAATAGTTCAAAGGGCCATTAATGTTCAATCCTTTGCAGTTGGGGGAACATAAGTAGGGGGGTTAAACAGCTGTCCCTTAACAATTTTAATATACATATGCCCTTTTGGTCAGTAATCTTTCCTACTAAAGCTTTTAAATCTAATGTCTGGCTGCGATTGGGCCGTTATTAGAAGATATAGAGCTGACTTCTGAAATATCAAAGAACTTTCTCAGTTATTTTGTGGATAGATAGCTGTATTTGAATTGCTCTCAGAAGGAATCCAGCTGGTTGTTTGGACTTCATGACATCATTGAAGCTTGTGTTCTACCATTCTAAACATCTGCTTCCCTAAAGATTGACTCCATCATTGGCCTTTTCACACTTGACTGGGGACGCCCAGTCCACTGAGGACATACTACAGGCAGTATAGCTGTGGGTGACCATTGACTTGGGGTATCCTGCGCCATACCAAAGGGGAGTGGGGGGGGGGGGGGTATGTGTTTTTATAAGGGTGGTTTATGGGTGGTCTGTGGGTAGAAATGTGTGGTTGTACAGTACAATCTTTTAGCTTGTTCTAATAAAGGATTTTTTATTTTTTTATCATATTTGTAATAATAGTCTATTTGCTTAGATGTTATAGGGGGACAAATGCCTGAGAAATATGTTGCTTTTTTACTTTTAAATCTAATAGACATGCAGCACGTACGCACACACATGAGAATGAATAATTTTAGTTTGCAAAAACCAATACAATTTCATGAAATAAACACAAAGCATTCAGTAGTACTTATGCCCTTTTACATTACCAGTAAGACAAGTAGAAGAGCATGATTACCACAAGAGTCCCTTTCAATCCATAAACATGTAACTATGCACAGGATGGACATGTATGCACATGTCGCTTACAAATCTGCCCAATGTATGGTTACATCTTTAGGCTTGTGCTTCTGGAACTCCCTGTGGTATATGCTTTACTGTCAGTAGTTGTTACGGAGTAAAATTCAGGTGAAGATTTTTCTTTTTTATTTATAAAAAAGTAAGATTATCCTCTATAAATAAATGCTAAGCCATGGCATGTGTTACACCACAATACTGGGGATCAAGCTGTCTCTTAGCCTTTGCGACGTGGAAAAGCAAGTTCAGATTACCCTCCATCCCACTCAACCTTGTCAACCATTAAATATTACAATAAGCGATAGAATGGAGGTGAATGTGACCCTTCTGGAGCTGTCAGTCACGGGGATAAAAGGTTCACTGATGTGCCAAAGAAACAGCCCGTCAAACCGGATAAAGTTTCCTTCTTGTTGGAATTGTTACATTCCCTTCTCAAGTTGCCAAGTAAGGTAGGCTTCATTACGGTGTGCTGCCACATTAAACAGTCAGCTCCAAATATCCTGCCTTCTATATTGAATAATTACTTATTCACTCAAAAGGATAAAAAGGGCGCGTTATGAATGGAGTTCTTGTAAGTGGTGAAGGAGGAAACAGCTGACCCGGCGGTGTCCCTTACATTCACTGCAATATCCTACTTGAACGGGAAAGCAGAGAGCAAATTATATAATGATTATTTCACTCTGAAGACTCGTTCCAGTATTCAGTGGTTTTGGATTGTATTAAATAGGACTAGGGCTTTCCTTTTCACTAGAAAAAGAAAAAAAAATTGAGACATGACTGTGTCTATTTCAGTCAGCTGGTTAGTAACTTCAGATACAGAAATCTATGCCGCAGAAGAGATGCGATGATGAGAGCGCTGGACTGGTACAGCTTATGTGACTGTGAGACCAAAATTTCTCTAAACAGTGAGGTATGAGAAGATGATAAACTTTATTTACAAAAAAAAAAATTGTAAAGCATATGTAATGGTTGCAGTATGGCAAAGGTTTCATCTAACATAACTAAGAGAGTCAAAGCTTATTCATTCTCCCAAATCTTACATTTTTCTAACTGAAAGTTTTTTCTGTTCTAACATTCTAATTTTCTTCTGTTTTATGAAAGCGCAGCAACCATATTCATTCAGTTTAAAATAAAAATAACTCAAAGAGAAAAACAAATATTTCTCCTCCCGAAAAAGATGCTACAGAGCCCTGCCTTCATATTTTTACTTTCGGAACTGGCATTTCTGTCTCTGCAAGTGTCTTCTCTTTCTGTGCATGTGTATGGTGGATGGCCCAAGTCTCCAATGTCTGTCCTTCCTGGCAGCACAGAGGGCATCAAGAGAGAGAGGTGGCCACTGCACTTCAAGGTCTAACCGTGGCTAGAGTCCAAGTAGCTGACACAGCAATGGAGGAAGACCTGCATAACACTGCAGGATAGAACTGTTTTGCCAAAAGACAACAAAACTACATCCAAGGAAGGATCACCACTTAAAACCGCCATAGCAATTAATTACCAACACTGTAACGATCTATTACCAACCTTGAAGGTAGTTAGAGCGTAATAAAACCCAGCATTTCTTCTTTGCTCTAAAAAAATATTTACAGCATATTATATACAACCAGCACTTTTTTTTTTTACTAGACCAGCATTCAAAGGGTTACACACAGGGCTGGAAAGTTCAGTGCAGAGAAATGTGGACGCATCCGAAGTGTAGATTGTTATCTTGTGTTTACTTAATTGTATCAAGTGAGGAATGTGACACATTCTCTGACTGTGCAGAAGCTCCTGGACACAGATAAAGCATTTCTGAATTCAATGCATAATGAATAAAACCAGTTATTATTAAAATTCAAAGTCAGCTCACAAAGCAAAAAGTGTACTTTTGGGAATGTATAGTTTCTAAATAAATAATACTACTTATGCACAAAGGCAAATATGATAACCGTATGGCATATAAAAAGTAGGAAAACATGTTTTTATTGAATATTATGTCAGGGTTTTATACCGCTTTAAAGCACACCTGAACTTCACCTCAGCTCTAAAAGATAAACAACAGCATAATAACCTTTAAAGGACAACTGAAGCAAGAGAAATGTGGAGGCTGCCATATTTATTTCCTTACAATATCAGATGTCTGGCTATCCTGCTGATCTTCTACCTCTAATACTTTTAGCCACGACCCTGAACAAGCATGCAGCATATCAGGTGTTTCTGACATTATTGTCAGATCTGACAAATTTAGCTGCATGCTTGTTTCTGGTGGTGTTTGTACACTACTGCAGCAAAATAGATCAGCAGAACTGCCAGTCAACTGGTATTGGTTAAAGGAAATAAATATTTCAACCTCCATATTCTTCTCACTTCAGTTGTCCTTTAAAGAAAAACATTTGTTATAGCTGATACATATCCTGCAAAAATCTGCAGTTTGTCTACTTTCTGCTTTCATGGAAGCAGACATATGGTTAACATCCTGCGCATACAAATGAGCTCTCAGTTGACACAGCTAAGGGATCAAATTACAACTTGTGCTTAAAGAGAATCTGTATTGTTAAAATCGCACAAAAGTAAACATACCAGTGTGTTAGGGGACATCTATTACCCTCTGTCACAATTTCGCCGCTCCCCGCCGCATTAAAAGTAGTCAAAAACCGTTTTAAAAAGTTTGTTTATAAACAAACAAAATGGCCACCAAAACAGGAAGTGGATTGATGTACAATATGTCCACACATAGAAAATACATCCATACACAAGCAGGCTGTATGCAGCTTTCCTTTTGAATCTCAAAAGATCATTTGTGTGTTTACCTTCTTTCCCCTTCTTCTCTCATGCACTGAACATTACAGGCTTCCTGCAGACAGCTCTGCCTGTGCCTGTGTTTGTAATTCCTAAGTATGTGTCAGCCAGCTACTTTCACAGCCTAACAGAGGAGGATTTTTATCCAGCTCTCTTCTATCACTGATAAAATAGCAGAGAAGCTGCTGGCTTATGTAAATAAAACACACACTGGAGTGTGCATAGAGGAACAGTTCAACACTGAAGAGTTGGCAGCCTTCCAGACACAGGCCGACAAGTCTGACAGGGGAAAGATACATTGATTTATTACAGAGACTGTCATAGTACAAAGTGCTGCAGTGAGCCAGAACACATTAGAATAGGTTTAGGAACTTGTAGGATGGTAGAAAAAACGTTGTAATTTTTGTTACAGAGTCACTTTAAGTCACAGATGATGGGGAATTAGACAAGCTAAACTCTCTAAGTACATACAGGGTGCATTTCTATATGTTTTCCTTCTGTCTATTATTATTATTATTATTTATTGTATTTATAAAGCGCCAACATCTTACGCAGTGCTGCACAATAGATAAATGGGTTAACATACAGGTAGAACATACGGAAACTCACAACAAAACAAGATCATGCAAATGATTTGATAACAATACAGTATCATAGGTCAAAATAGAGACTGTTCGAGTCTACAAGAGGGGTGGTTGCGAGTAAGATTGCATAATCAAGCTGGATACGTTAGGGAGGAGGGCCCTGCCGGAGGCTTACAATCTAAAGGGTGGGGTGGAGACAATAGGTGCGTCTTTTGAGAGGGGGTCTAACAGAACATATTATGGTGCTGGTGTAGGGGGGTATGCGAGCGTGAAGAGGTGAGTCTTGAGAGCTTGTTTGAAGGAATTAAAGGTGGGGGCGAGTCTGACGGCTGGTGGGAGAGAGTTCCAGAGAGTAGGGGCGGCCCTGGTGAAGTCCTGCAATCGTGCGTGTGACTGAGTTATGCGTGGTGCGACTAGGCGCAGGTCATTGGAGGATCGGAGGGGGCGGGCTGGTATGTGCCTGTGGACCAGATCAGAGATGTAGGTTGGGCAGGTCTTGTGCACTGATTTGTAGGCAAAGCACAGGATTTTGAAATTGATCCTAAAGCTGATGGGGAGCCAGTGTAGTGCTTTACAGAGCGGAGTTGTAGAGGCGCTGCGGTGAGAAGAATGTATCAGTCTGGCTGCCGCATTCATTACCAATTTAAGTGGGTCAGTACGGTTAGAGGGGAGGCCAGATAAAAGAGAATTGCAGTAGTCTAGGCGGGAGATGACAAGGGCGTGGATAAGGAGTTTAGTGGTGTCAGGGGACAGGTAGGAGCGGATCTTGGAGATGTTGCGGAGGTGGAAGTTGCAGGATCTGGCAATACCTTGGATGTGGGCGGTAAAGGAAAGTTCAGAGTCCAGAGTAACGCCTAGACAGCGGGCTTGGGAGGTAGGGTGGATTATAGTATTTTCAATAGTGACGTGCAGATCTGGCAGGGGTGCAGCTGTGCGGGGTGGGAATATTAGAAGCTCAGTCTTGTCCAAATTAAGCTTCAGGTACCTGGCAGCCATCCAGGAGGAAATGGATGTGAGGCAGGCAGAGACTTTGTCCATGGTAGAGGAGGAGAGGTCTGGGGTGTGGAGATATATCTGGGTGTCGTTGGCATACAGGTGGTAATTGAAGCCCATGGAGGAGATGATTTTGCCAATTGAGGCAGTATAGAGTGAGAACAGTAGGGGTCCTAGGACGGAACCTTGAGGAACACCAACTGAGAGGGGTGTAGGAGTGGATGAGGAGCCATTGAAAAATGTTGTAAAGGAGCGGTTGGAGAGGTAGGAGGAGATCCAGGCTAAGGCAAGGTCCTGAATGCCCATTAGCTGCAGGGAGTGGAGGAGGAGGGAGTGGTCGACAGTGTCGAATGCCGAGGAGAGGTCCAGGAGGAGCAGGATGGAGTATTTACCTTCGGCTTTGGCAAGGGCGAGGTCATTTACCACTTTGGTGAGGGCGGTTTCTGTAGAATGGGCTGTGCGAAAACCAGATTGCAGGGGATTGAGAAGGGAGTTGGAGTTAAGGAAGTTGGTCAGGCGTTGGTGGGCCAGGCGTTCAAGAATTTTTGAGGCAAAAGGGAGGAGAGAGATTGGGCGGTAGTTGGATGGCAGAGCAGGGTCAAGTGAAGATTTCTTTAGTAGGGGAAGCACAGTGGCCTGTTTGAATACGGAGGGGAAGATGCCGGTGGAGAAGGAGAGGTTGAACAGATGGGTGAGGACAGGGGCCAGATCAAAAAAAATGTGGGCGCAGAGAATCAGATGGGACCGGATCTAGGGGGCAGGAAGTGGCAGGTGAAGTTGCCAGCAGCTGGTTGACTTCCTCCACCGTGACAGGATTGAAGGAGGTAAGGGAGGAGAAAGAGGAAGGAGTCGGATGTGGTGGGGAGGCGGGGGCGATAGAGTGGAGGAGAGAAATATCCCTCCGGATGGTTGTAATTTTGTTGATAAAGTAATTTGATAGGTCAGTGGCTGAGAGGGTGGAGGTTGGGGGGGGAGGTGTGGGGTTAAGTAGGGCATTGAAGGTGGCAAAAAGACGACGTGGGTTGGAGGCTTGGGTAGCGATCAAGTGAGTGAAGTATATCTGTTTACTATCAGCGAGGGCAGCATGGTACGTCTGCAACTTAGTCTTGTATCCCAGGAAATCATTGTTGTTGCGGGATTTCCTCCATTTGCGTTCTGCAGCTCGTGTCTCATTTTGTAGTTTTCTTGTGAGGGCAGTGTGCCAAGGTTGGGAGTTGGGGCGACTGTTGGTACGAAAGGTCAGGGGAGCCGCATGGTCTAAGGCTGCAGAGAGGTTACTGTTGTATTAAGCTGCTGCTTCGTTGGTGCAGGTTAGGCTGGGGAGGGAGGAGGAGAGAGAGTGGAGGGGTGTGGCTAGTACATTGGGGTCAAGGTTGCGCAGATCTCTCTGCCAACGTCCAGTTTGGGGAGGGGGACAGGGGGTGCTGGATGGAGTGAGGGTGAAGAGGTGGTGGTCGGAGATGGGGAATGGTGTAATGTCCAGGGTGGTAAGTGCGATGGCTTTGGAGAAAATTAGGTCCAAGGTATTACCAGCACTGTGGGTTGTGGCGTTAGTATGCTGAGTGAGACCAAGGGAGTTGGTGAGCGAGAGAAGCTGAGTGGCAGCAGAGGTGATAGGCTCATCAATTGGAATGTTAAAGTCTCCGAGGATGATTGTTGGGAGGTCGGAGGACAGGATGTGTGGGAGCCAGGAGGCAAAGTTTTCTAGGAAGTGCGATATTGTACTGGAGGGGGGGCGGTATAGGACTGCAATAATGGCTGGGAGGGGATGGTAGAGGCGGATAACATGGGCCTCAAAGGAGGTAAAGTAAAGAGAAGGGGGAGGGGTAAGGACACGGAAGGTGCAGGATGGGGAGAGGAGTAGGCCCACCCCTCCCTGTCTAGTGCTAGAGTTCAGGTCCACGTTAAGAAATGCCCATCACTAAGCCCATCACTAAGCAGTAGCGAGTGCCCTTCACCACTATGCAAGAATGTGGAGTTATGGAGATGGAAAAAGTAATTTGATACCAGGACTCATAGTCAGCAAAAAAGAACCAATTCTTAATAACTTAATTGTAATAAAACAGTATAATGTGTTAAAATGTCCTATTTCACAGATAACAATATATACTTTCCTTGTAGATCTGCTGTGAATCCATTGAGAATCTTGTCAAAGGATATATGTACTGGATTTCCTTTAGGGCTTCCCCCGTCGCCATGGCGACGAACGGAATGACGAAATCGACGTTGTGACATCACAGGGAGTCCCAATCCACCCCTTAGCGCTGCCTGGCACTGATTGGCCAGGCTGCGCACTGGGTCTCGGGGGGGGGGGGGGGGGGGGGGAAGTAACACGGCGGGTAGCAGCGCATCGGCGGCAAGCGAACGCGATCGTCACCAAAGTGCTAGCTGCGTGTTTTTAAAAAAAATTAAGAAAATCGGCCCAGTAGGGCCTGAGCGGTGCCCTCCGGCGTTTATGGACGAGCTGAGCTCGTCCATACTGCCAAGGAGGTTAATACTGGCTGTAAGTGGTAGCTAATAGGAGAAAAATGTATTGTGCATTTAACTTTAAGACAACATACACTTTATATGCAAGTATGTAAAGTACATTTTTTTTTTTTCTTTTTACAGTAGCCCTTTAAACCAGCCAAATACTGACCCACATTACTACCAATGCAACCAGAGAGTGACCACCTCATTATCACTACTTTAGTCAGTGAAGAATCCCCACCACAATTTGCATTAGTGGAAGCTAGAATGGGCATTACCCGGGAGGCCATTTTAGTTTTTTCCCATCTAATTGCAACAAAAGCCAAATTCACGTGCAGTCCATATTAAGGTGGCCACACACCATACAATTTTTAAAATATCTGTTCAATTCAAGAATATCAATCAATTTTTCTGACTGATTGTAACATTGCAAAAATCTGACCAATGTACCACACACATTAAATTTTTACTTAATTTTCATAAAAAATGATTGGAAACTCAGAGAATTGCTTGGGCATATCCTATATAATAAAATACAAGTGTTCCTGCATCTGTCAAACACTGACAGCCGTTGCGACAGGACGCAGGGCGTCCTGGATTTTTTATATGGATTTTTTTTTTACAATGATTTTTATTTGTGATATGGATTTTTGATATAGATTGATTCTGTTATGGTGGACTTGCCCTATTTGTACCTTACATCACGTTACATTATATGTGGTACTGTTTGCATATTATTGATTTATATGACCATTATTGTAGTAGTCCTTACAACACTGGATCTCCACTCCTTGCTGTGTTTTTAATGTTTTTAAAAGGGACACATCCTTAATAAACTTTACTAGTACTTTATGGACTTTGTTATTTCTAGCATTTATTATTGGCTATATGGATGGCTTTACTTGTGTTGTTTTATTAACCCCTTGCCGACCACTCCTATGGCAGCAGTGGCGGTTTTGCAGATGATCGCGTGCGCATCTCCGCTTGAATGACAGAGCTCCACTCCGCCATCAGTCTCCCAGCGGCGATCGCCGCTAAAAGACTGATAGACTGTGAAACCGCTGTCTACTTACTCTGGACAGCGGTGCGATCTATGGCAGCTCTGTCCTGGGGACAGCTGTGTGACACGGCTGTCCCCCTGGAGAGCAAAGAAGCATTCCACTGTCGTAGGCTGAAGCCAATGAAAGCCTGATTGGCTGGCGGGGGGAGGGAGGGTCAGTTAAGAAAATAATAAAAAAAAAAAAAAAAAGGGAAATTATAAAATTAAACAAATAAATATTTGTAAAAAAAATAAATAAACATTGGTGGGCGATCAGAAAGCTCTGTTGGTGGGCAGAAAAGGGGGGGGGGGGCGGGGACTTGAGTGCTGCACTGGCCTATTTTGTCCTATTTTGTAAAAAATAGCCTGATCAGTAGGGGGGTTTAAGCCTGTGGTTCTTAAGTAGTTAAATCAGTCATGGCACAATTTACATTATTTTGTCTCCTTAATTCATGTTTAGTTTTGGGAAATTCAATCTTTTTTATCGAATTGCCGTAAAATCGGATCATTTTATTGTATCGCGTGTGGGCACCATGAGAGATAACCCAGGTGTATAAAAGACACACATACTGCCACATCCAGCTGAGAATCGCGGCATACAACTGCAGCTATATCCTCTGCATGAAACTACAGCTGTCACACTGGAACGCTGAATTGTTTATGGACTTCTTAATTGACCTATGACTGTAAATAAATTCATAACTATACTTGGAAAACATTAATTTGTGCTTTAAACATTGCACAAAGATACAGCAAACCTTTAATACAGTAGAATCTCGTTATAGTAAACTCTGATCTAGTAAACCTCTGGATATAGTAAACTCAGTCCTCAGGTGCCAGAAAATGTGTCTGTATAAATATACAATGTATGACCAATTTTGATATAGTAAACTACTTTTACAGAACCCTTGGAGTTTACTTTAAAGGGATTCTACAGTATATACAATTCCTGTTTCTGTAATACAATTTATTGTAAAAAGGACTTTTTACTTCGTAATGGCCAGTGTATGATAAACACTTGACAAAACTATTATGCATTGTATTATACAATGTTCAATACACATATATTCATTCCACACTATGAGAAGTCACCTGTTGAGAATGGGACCCATTCAACAACATCAAGAAAGAAAAGGTATAAAACTGTTTCTTTACAGCAAAGAAAAGGCATAATAAATAAAAGTTCCAGGTCACCAAATAAACAGACAAGTAGAGCAAGAATGTTTTTCTTAGCAGCAACTGTAAAATAACTTTAGCAATGTTAAAGATCTGGTATAAAGAGGTCTTTAATAGGAACTGTGTTCAATATACTTGACTCAAATTGTGACTTTCTACTGAGACAGCATGAAGCTATCAAGCTATAAAGTTGGCCATATTTTATGGCGTTCTGTAAAAATGTGGAACTGAACAACCCAAGTAATGTTGTTCCCAAAATAAAAGGAAAGAACAGAGCAGATGCTTTGTCTATTTTATTTTCTAACTCAGCAGTACACATATTACAGTGCACTCTTCCTATAAATGCCCTAGATAAAACAGGCAGCCCTGTTACTAGAGTTCTGCAGAAGGAATTGTGCAAGAAATGCCCAGAGTTATTTTAATAAGGGAGGTAAACATACTTAAACTTAGATTCTGCAATACCTTTTAATGGCAGACCCTCTACTCAACAAAGAGCCTTTTGTGTGGACAGTGCTGTGTGTGCTTCTGCTTCAATTGAAAGGAAACAACAAAACAGGTGTCACTGTGGCCTCTCTTCAACTCATACAAATCATTATGGTAAGTGTGCAGTTTGCAGATTAGGAACAGGTTTAAGTGCCCTATATGGCAAATAACCATGGAAAGCACCACATGTGCCCAGACATACATGCACGTTGATAAAAGATTCTGTTCTCTACAAAGCAGCTTTAGATGAGCCCTCCTTGTAACTTTCTCAAGCAAAAGTTGATGATAAGGGAACAGGACAAAGTAAATGCAGGTAAACTGTGTAAATTAAAGAAGAAATGTGAAAAACCTGCTAACAGGGTTTGTGATGGACATACAGTCATGGCCGAAATTGTTGGCACCCCAGAAATGTTTCCAGAAAATCAAGTTTTTCTCACAGAAAAGTAATGTAGTAACATGTTTTGCAATACTCATTTATACCCTTTGAGTGTATTGGAGCAAAACAAAAAGAGGGAGGGAAAAAAGCAAATTGCACATAATGTCACACAAAACTCCAAAAATAGGCTGGGCAAAATTATTGGCACCCTTAACCTAATATTTTGTTTTATAACCTTTGGAAAAAATAACTGAAATCAGTCGCTTCCTATAACCATCAATTAGCTTCTTACACCTATCACCCAGGATTTTGGACCACTCTTCCTTTGCAAACTGCTCCAGGTCTCTCTTATTGGAATGTCCAATGTGCTTCTTTTTTTTTTTCCAGGAAGATAGCGCATTAATTGGCAGCCATGGCCACAGTATTCTGACCTTTTCTTGTCTTTCCTTATCAATTCATCTTGTTTTCTCCCCTGAAGGTGTGCAGTGTGGTCCGGTGTAGCCTGGGACATGGGTGAGGGTGGTGGGAGTTCAGGACCTGGCGTTTTTTCTGCCTTGCCGCTGCCTGGATCCATTGCCTGTGCAGGTACAGGCCAAGTGGAGTCCACCGCTGCTATGCAGAAGGTCAGAAGACACTCCGCCGATCCGGACACCTTTGCCCTTGCTGGATGCCTGCTCCATCCATCCATCGGCTGCTGCTGCTCCACCACAGCAGAGACACTTTTGAATCAGTCCACCCATGATATCAGCCGCTAATTCAAAAGCAAGGGCCATTGCGGGAAGGACATTTCTGTGACAGCCAGATTATCTTGACCAGCCCTGCCCAATGCTGCCCAGGAGTCAGGACCCACCACAGAAGTGAAAACTACTGCATCTTTTGCACCAGAACGCCTTGGTCAGCACTGCCAGATGTCAGTATTCGGGATCCTCAGCAGCATCAGCCATCATTGCAGGTTTATTTCATGAAGAACTTGGTCATCACTGCTGAACCTTCACCTCGCACCCCCCCCCCCCCCCTCGATGTCTCTAAGATAACAGTTGATTGCCAAATGCGACTGGTGGCGCCGTAGTAGCGCAGTCTCGGCTCTTGGCTTTTGCACATTATCCCCTCCCTCTTTCCGGAACTTGTATGAGCCAAAACCAATTTCGGGTACAACCCCCTTTTGTATTTGGCGAAATAAATGATTCTTACATAGCGATTGTTTAAAGGAGTAGAGCAGACTATTGGGTCGATGTGCAAAATTTTTGTGTGCAGATAGCATGTGGCAATATTACCATTAATACCGTCATTATTGTACTGCAAGTTACATTCTTAGCGCAACCTGCAGTACTTAAGCAGTGTGAGCATTGCTACGGCACTAGTTAGTAATGCTTGCGCTATCCAAGTACCATGGGTTGCGCTAATAGTGTAACTGGCAGTACAATGCTGCCGGTAGTAACTGTAATATTGCCATATGTTGTCTGCGCACAGCAATATTACCGCACTTTCATGCATCAACCCCAGTAGGAGAAAGAGGTCAATATTCAAACATCATCTGATGCTTCAGGTTATAGACTGGCCTAAATAAGTTTACTGGAGAATTGGAATACCCGGCACCCGGCAATAGGGGACGGATGGTGTATCCTACGTGCCTGCCAAACTATTAATTTCACCACCTCTTCACTCTAACCACATGAATAAGAGTCTGTGCCATCAGCGTCGGGGCGTGCGTCCGGTAAAATATGCGGGAAACATGACAAAAGTCATTTGCGTACACCAAAATAGACCAGGCACTGTCCCTTTAACCGCTTTAATATTGTGTTCAGAGATCACAAGCAAATTCACATAAAGTCTACGGAAAATACATCAGACCTGCATCAGTAGACAATGGTGGAGCGAGAGGGAGACCAGTGACCAGGGGTGGACAAGGTGGCACAACAGCTGCTTTGGTGTGGCGCTTGTTCACGTGCTTTGTCCTGTGTAAACAGCAGAGCGCTTGGGCTTTCGGGATAAAGCTCCCGGGTCCCACCCAGCGCGACCGCCATTGGTTACAAGTGCTGGCGTGACTTGTTGGAAAAAAATATACAATCCCTGACCCCTCCCCCCCCCTTCCCGTACCCTGCTGGGGGAAATGGGGGAACCTGGGTAGCTAACAGACGAAGGGGAGGGATCAAAGGGTGAGAACAGTATGCCCGAATATGAAGGTCCAGACAGGGAGGTCATCAGGATAGAGACCTAAAAAGGAAGGTCATAGAGATATGAAAAAAGGAGGAATGAGGGGCAAAAATGCAGTAATGGGGAAAGGAGGGGGGGGGGAGGCACACCGCCTCGCGGTGGGTTCCACTAGAGGCACTGGGTATATATTTTGACGATCTGTGTCCATTTTTTAAGACATGAGGGTATAATTAAAGGTCAGGGTGAAAGGACTTTTTCCTTTGTCTCTGGGAGTCCTATGTAAAAGTGAGGACCTGTTTCTCTCCCCTGCTTTAATCCTAGCCTTCTCTTAAAGTGGATCCGAGATGAACTTTTACACATTGCATAATTGTGTTCCTTTCCTATTGTTTATAGGGCATTCCTCAAGCCAAATACTTTTTTGTTTTTGTTTTAATACTTTAATTCCCTATAAACTAACCAAGCCACGCCCACAGGTTTTCAGAGAGCCAAGGCTCTCTCAGACAGTAGCAAGGGCTCATGGGAGCTCAGTCTGGGCAGGAGGAGGGGGAGGTATTACTAGCCAGAGGTTTCAGAGGAAAAGGGGAGGAGGGAGGATGAGGGGGATTAGGTTTTTTTGCTCAAGATACAGATAAGCCTTGCCTCTGTGTAATGTTTACAAACAACATGTCTGCTGCCATTGTATCACAGGAAGAAATGATCATATTCTATTAAAGCTGTTTGCATCTAGATTTGCTGTATAAACTATCTAAACTTTAGATAATATATAGACAAGTTACTTGTTATAGTTAGTTTTTCATCTCGGATCCGCTTTAAGCCTCATCTACCCGCCGCGTCCCCGCTCGCCGCACGTGCGCCGCATTAGATTCCCCGCTCGTGCCCGTTCGTCCCCGCCGATCTTCCACTCGATTCCCTGCCATTGTCCCCTCGCGGGGAGCGAGCAGGGAATCGGCGGTGCGGAGATCCGTCCTGTCGGATCTTATCAATCGAGCCGCATCAGCGGCTCGATTGATAAGGAGCATCGCGGGCGCATCTACTCGTGTAGATGCGGCTTAAGGCACACCGATTGTATTTTCTCGCTTCTAACCGTGCAGTCAAATCCTCTGCCTGCGTTTCAAAGGTGTCAAAGCTTGAATAATTCTGTCTCAGTCGTAGATAATGGCTGTATGGCAGGGTTGCCTTCACATATTCCGGGTGAAAACTACCTCTATGCAATAAAGAGTTGACCGCTGTAACTTTTCTGTAGCCTTCACAGACTAACCTCGCTCCATCCGGTTTAATTTTCAGATCTAGGAAATTGCCTAGAAAGTCTTTGTACCCATCATCTTTGTTAGTTCTGTCGAGGAACCTACGGACCCGCCCTTACTCCCTCCTCGTGAGGGATTCTGATGTATAGACTCTCCACCTGAATTGTGGCCAGTCTATAACCTGCTTTCATTCATACATGTAACGATCGGGTGGCAGAAACCGGCGGCTCTATGTAAGAATAAACACTGTTTTTGATCAAAAACAGTGTTTATTCTCGGCGGTAATGTACGGATTGGCACAGGGGACTTTTGTCCCCTCCAGCCAATCTCCCCCTGCTCCCTGTAACAGCACGATCACGGGTATTTGCCTGCAGAATCGCCTGCACAGCCCCCCAAGCTGCAGGGACGTGACTAGCACGTCCCTGCGGCATAAACGGTTAAAGTGATTGGACCCGCAGGGACTCAGGGCAGGACGAGTGGAGCTCTCGTCATTGCCAATTAGCAGGCATACGTTTGTAGCACTCGCTATGCTACTCTGATAAAGCACGCAAACTCTGATAAGGCATATTAACTCTGATAAGGCACGTTAACTCTGATAAGGCACGCTAACCATGCAGTAAGGGGAGCTATAGTGATAATGAATCAGCCCCATAGAATTCAATCAGATGAAAATCGGCGCCGCAACAAGCATGTCCTATCAACAGATCAACCAATTTTGTGCCGAAATTGGCCAAATGTATCAGTCAAGCATGATTGGAAATCTTGGGCCCACGTGGTCGATTGGGTACTGCCCATTATTGCCTTTTTGTACCATGCAAAGCGCTACAGTCCTTTTATAATAATGTATCTACTTTAATAGTGTTCTACAGTGGTTCTCTCTTCCACTCATACTTCATTATACAAATATTCTTTGAAGAAGTTTTTAACCACAAAGCCTGTAAGGACACTTCTAGTTAACTATAATTCTTTGTAGTGGACGAAAACAACTATTCTACTACCATTCAGTTATTACAGGGGACCTTTAACGGGGAAAAAAAATATTACCTCTGTAGAGGGAAGTTTCCAGATAATCCCAGATCCTCTTATGCCCCCCCCCCTCCCCCCACTTTCCCATGCAGGGTCCTTCTGAACATATCCAACAAGAACTTTTCATACATGTTGTGGCCGCACTCTCTGTACGAGCATGGCCGTACTGTGCATGCAAGAGAACACCCCACGCTTGCTTAGTAGCAGGAAGCTTTGTTCTAGTGCACATGCACAAGTTGTACTCAAGCAGGTGCAGTACAGCCCGCGCTCATACATGGAGGGGGGCGTGACCGCAAACAAGAAGAGGATAGCAGCAGTGTGATAAAAGACCATCTGGGAAGCCTCTGGAGCACCCACAGGCTTTCCACTACTTAAGTATCCGTTTTCCATCTTCTTTTATGTTACAGGTTTGCTTTAAACTGTGTGACCGCTATTATGTTATATAATAACTTCTATCAGTCAGTATATACCAACAGTGGCCGGACTCGCATTAAAGAGAACCCGGGGAGGCATATTGAAATTCTAATAGGACCTAGAGGCATGTCATGTGCACAATGACATGCCTCTGTGTCATTCTATCGCCGCTGCCAACCCCCCTGCATTCTGCTGTCCCCCCTTAAAGATCACCAGGCTAGCGACAATCTGCTTGTCGCTAGCCTGCTTTGTTTATGTAAGGTTTGTCAATCAGCCTCCTCCGCATCGCCTCCTTAATAACATGCTCCCCCTGCCGCTCTCTATCTCTGTTAGCTTCCTCCAATAGGAAGCCAAGCCGCGACCCAGGAATTACTCATGGGTCACGGCTTGGCTTCCTATTGGAGGAAGCTAAAAGAGGCGGAGAGCGGGGGGGGGGGGGGTAATTGATTATGCCCCCCTACCAAGTACAGGTTTGACTTTTACCAGATGCTTTTGCATCTGGTATCATTTAAGGGATCTGCCTTTGACATGGGAGACCAGTGTTTGAATCCTGGCTAGGGTTAGAACCTATTCTGTAAGAAATCCTTGGGCAAGACTTTCTAACACTGCAAGGTGGCCCCTTGAGCACACACTTTGTGGATGCAGCTCTTGAGTGCTTTGAGTCCAAAAGGAGAAAAGCACTATACAAATGTTACAATATACTAACAGTGGCTGTTATATTTTGCACTTGAGGTTTATCACAATGTTTTTTATCCTGTCTACATAATCTGTGTTCATACAGAAAATGTTCCTACTTTTACTTAACGATTATTGCAATTGTTCTTTTTTAAAGCAAACATGTAATGCCATCTCATTACCTGTGACCTAAACATTTTTATTATGTTGTTGCAATTAGATACATTTTTCAAATGCTTTTCAACTACTGTGTGCACTAATATTACGGTAAATAAAATATTAGTGCTGTTTGTGGACATACATACATTTCACTAATTTAATTACTTGAGGACCAGAGGTTTATACCCCCCTAGTGACCAGGCCATGTTTTACAATTCGGCACTTCACAACTTCAACAGATTATTGCTTTGTCATACAACTTAGCACCCAAATGAAATTTTACCCCCTTTTCTTCTCACAAATAGATCTTTCTTTTGGTGGTTTTACCCTCCTCCCCTCCCCCAAATTGGCCCTTGACTACAGTACAAACACTACACTATACATAACTAGACATATGCCTATGGCAGGGATTAGATTGTGAGCCCCTCCGAGGGACAGTTAAGTGACCAGACTTTACCCTGTGCAGAAATGCATAAGATGTCAGCGCTATATACAAAATAAAAACACATCATTACCTAATCTGATCGTTGGCTGGCAGGTTGATCGCTGAAAGTAACACAACCAGATGATCATCATTACTACCAGGAAACTAGCAGCTATACGTCAGTAGTGGCAGCATCCAAATATTTACACTCACCTAAAGGATTATCAGGAACACCTGTTCAATTTCTCATGAATGCAATTATCTAATCAACCAATCACATTGCAGTTGCTACAATGCATTTAGGGGTGTGGTCCTGGTCAAGACAATCTCCTGAACTCCAAACTGAATGTCAGAATGGGAAAGAAAGGAGATTTAAGCAATTTTGAGCATAGCATGGTTGTTGGTGCCAGATCGGCCGGTCTTAGTATTTCACAATCTGCTCAGCTACTGGGATTTTCATGCAAAACCATTTCTAGGGTTTACAAAGAATGGTGTGAAAAGGGAAAAACATCCAGTATACGGCAGTCCTGTGGGCGAAAATGCCTTGTTGATGCTAGAGGTCAGAGGAGAATGGGCCGACTGATTCAAGCTGATAGTAGAGCAACGTTGACTGAAATAACCACTCGTTACAACTGAGGCATGCAGCAAAGCATTTGTGAAGCCACAACATGCACAACCTTGAGGCAGATGGGCTACAACAGCAGAAGACCACACCGGGTACCACTCATATCCACTATAAATAGGAAAAAGAGGCTACAATTTGCATGTGCTCACCAAAATTGGACAGTTGAAGACTGGAAAAATGTTGCCTGGTCTGATGAGTCTCGATAGAGTCAGAATTTGGCGTAAACAGAATGAGTATATGGATCCATCATGCCTTGTTACCACTGTGCAGGCTGGTGGTGGTGGTGTAATGGTGTGGGGGATGTTTTCTTGGCAAACTTTAGGCCCATTAGTGCCAATTGGGCACTATTTAAATGCCACGAGCTACCTGAGCATTGTTTCTGACCATGTCCATCCCTTCATGACCACCATGTACCCATCCTCTGATGGCTAATTCCAGCAGGATAATGCACCATGTCACAAAGCTCAAATCATTTCAAATTGGTTTCTTGAACATGACAATATCTTCACTGTACGAAAATGGCCCCCACAGTCACCAGATTGCAACCCAATAGAGCATCGTGCCCTGGATGTGCATCCCACAAATCTCCATCAACTGCAAGATGCTATCCTATCAATATGGGCCAACATTTCTAAAGAATGCTTTCAGCACCTTGTTGAATCAATGCCACGTACAATTAAGGCGGTTCTGAAGACAAAAGGGGGTCAAACACCGTATTAGTATGGTGTTCCTAATAATCCTTTAGGTGAGTGTATTTCACTTCAATAAGAAACTAGCTTTATTGTAAGGATAAACAAAAATGGTGTGCTTATGTCTGCTAAATTACGTTTTTGCTATACAGACATAGATCATTTAGTTATTGCACAGCACCAACAAGACTGAGAATATGACTGAGGTTTCTTGAACAATTTTACAATTCCCCGACTTACGATCGCCCGACTTACGAATGACCCGCCGATACGAACAGCATGGATTCTCTGTTTCCATGGGAAATTGGACTTGTAGTGTTTGAGAAAATAGATATTAAAAAAAATCAAAGAAAAAATGGCTTTTAAACTTGTATAAACAGGTACAAAGAGCAGAGGTGACACAGAGGGGGACACTGGAGGCACAGAGGAGGTACAGGGGACAGAGATGGCACAATGTTTCGACTTAAGAACAGATTCAGGTTAAGAACGAACCTACAGTCCCTATCTCTTTCGTTAACCGGGGACTACCTGTACTGCAAAAAAAGAGTTAGTTAATTCATGGTGTTATTTCTAAGAAATCGTTAATATGAAGGTTGCTTATAATTGTCTATGTAGTACAAATAACTGGGAGCACTACTCCAATTTTTGCACATACTTCTAAATTAAATACTAGACAGCGGCCCCTCAAGATTATTAACAGTCCAGTGATCTAAGCTCATGAACAAATAATAACTGAGGACGCAGGTATCATCTAAAGCCTATCAACCTATCATTATGAAAGCAGACTAAGAGCTGAACAGAAAAACAATAACACATTAAGTAAAATCAATTAACAGAGAACCTTTGATCACTGATGCAAGACAGGAGGCAGATAACTTGAATATGGGGCTATCATCATCTACAAAATAATACTGTCACAAAGCCATCTCAGTGTTACAAGCCTGAATACCCTGTTGTGTGAAATCTCACACGAGGGCACCCTGCTGGGATATGAGAAGTGACATTACTAAAGCTTCTCAACTACTCTTTAACTCTTAACAGGGGGTAGTGCTCCCCAGCAATAGTCCCATGATTAAGCTACACAAAGCAGCTGTTTATCCACTCACAGTAACCAGCAGGTGAACCCGATTCAATATTTATCATAGGCTTTTACAGATCACTGGTAGCCAAGCAAACGTTTTAATTAAGCTGGAACTCGCTTCAAAGAACTTATTCAAGATGTCAATCAGCGGGATAGAGATCGGATACGGTGTCAGGTGAGAGTGTGTAATACAAATCCGTAACTTTCTTCATCCCATCTCTGTAAATTAGCCTGGTATAAAGTTGGGGCTCTGATTGTAACAGACTGCCAGTCTCCTGGAATGTGTAACTCAAGTCACTCGAACCCCATTGTGCAGGTTGTAAGCAATATGTTAAACTGCAGTGGGCTAGCACATTAAGACAGATCCTTTTCACAGCCGGTTTCTTGATACGGCAAGTGTTTGTTACACTACTCTCCATTTACTGTTTACTTTCTTAGCTGGTGTACATGGGGATTCCTTAACATTGCTGTCCCACTTTCACGAAGTCACTGCACCCGCAGAATTAATCAAGAGTGTGCAGCTAGGGTTCGGTTTCACAGTCAGAACCTATACAAACAGTATGTGAGCGTCCATTTCTTCTTATGGCCCAAGGGCCAAACACAGACTCAATACAGAAGGACTGACAGTCTTCCAAGGTAAATACAAGTGTCAGCACACCAGGGGACCTACTGAAAAGGACTGAATACAAATGGCAAAGAAACAGAAAAAAAAACTGTGTTAAAGTCACTGTGACTTCACAAGGTTTGACTGGATCTAAGAAAAGCAAGGACAGCGAAGACATTAGCAGTGCTGTGTTACAGGCACTGTGACCTCCAAAATGTCTCCTGGAATGAAGGCACTGAAAACGCGTGCTTTCTTTCCCATGGGTACAAGGTGATAAATTAAAGGGAAGGTTCAGGGACGCTGTGAAAAAAACAAAAATCCAAATCCACTTACCTGGGGCTTCCTCCAGCCCGTGGCAGGCAGGAGGTGCCCTCGTCGCGGCTCCGCAGGCTCCCGGTCTCCTCTGGTGGCGCGCCCGACCTGGCCAGGCCGGCTGCCAGGTCGGGCTCTTCTGCGCTCCAATGTGCGGCTCACTGGTGCGCGCTGACGTCATCGGACGTCCTCCGGGCTGTTCTGCGCAGGCTCAGTAGTTCTGAGCCTGCGCAGTACAGCCCGGAGGACGTCCGATGACGTCAGCGCGCACCAGTGAGCCGCACATTGGAGCGCAAAAGAGCCCGACCTGGCAGCCGGCCTGGCCAGGTCGGGCACGCCACCGGAGGAGACCGGGAGCCTGCGGAGCCGCGACGAGGGCACCTCCTGCCTGCCACGGGCTGGAGGAAGCCCCAGGTAAGTGGATTTGGATTTTTATTTTTTTCACAGCATCCCTGAACCTTCCCTTTAATGCCCAGCTACAAGAAAAAAAATTCTTAAAAGTAACCCCCCTTTTTGGGGTTATAGCCGTCAGTGTTACTATGGTACTGAAGAACTATTGCTTGCCATCTTTCTAGAAAAAAAGGAAAGGTAAATCTCTTAGAGAGAAACCGTAACCAAGGACTGAACTTCCTCCCAATCAGTAGCGGATATCCCTTTCCCATGAGAAATCTTTTCCTTTTCTCAAACAAATCATCAGGGGGCGCTGTATGACTGATATTGTAGTGAATCCCCTCCCACAGTGTGATGTCAACACAAGGATGCTGACATCACACTGTGGGAGCCTTGTTGCATTGTGGGAAATAACAGCCATTTCCAACTGCCAAAAATGCATCCTCTCTTTCCACAGACATCACCTGCAGTAAAGATGTAAATCGGGTAGAGGAAATATTTTACATTGGGCAAGCACTGACTAAATCATTTTTATATAATTATTGTAAAAATAACACTGCAGTTTTTATTTAAAAGACAGCAAGAAATAAACGCATCACATATCCTGGGAACAGTTTGAAGTCTCAATACATAAACAGCACATAAACAGCAGTGTTCTCACCCAGCTCTTTAAAGAGACACTGAAGCGGGAAAAAAATTATAATATTATGATTTGTATGTGTAGTACAGCTAAGAAATAAAACATTGAGATCAGATACATCAGTGTAATTGTTTCCAGTACAGGAAGAGTTGAGAAACTGCAGTTGTTATCTCTATGCAAATAAGCCATTAAGCTCTCCGACTAAGTTAGTCGTGGAGAGGGCTGTTATCTGACTTTTATTATCTCAACTGTAAGTAAACTGTTTACTTTTTCTCTGCTAGAGGAGAGGTCATTACTTCACAGACTGCTCTGAAAGACTCATTTTGAATGCTGAGTGTTGTGTAATCTGCACATATTATAAAATGATGCAAGGTTAGAAAAACACTATATACCTGAAAATAAAAGTATGAGAATATTTTCTTTGCTGCTAATCTTCTAGTAATTATTCATAGTACACAACCAATTCACTATATCATATTTTTTTTTTCGCTTCAGTGTCTCTTTAAGGCGTGCGCTCCACCCGGCTAATTTTGGTGAGCAAACAACTGTCGGCTTGCCTCCTCATCCTCCTCCTATGCTGTAAGCAGTGTTGCGCCAGCCCTGCCTTCCCCAATCATGCCCCACACAGCTGGAAAAACATTTCTGGGGAGAACACTGTACAGTATAAGATTTTTTTTTTTATTCCTGTCCCTGGAACCATCAAGGTTCATTACAAGACCAAGGAGTTCCACGCCAATCCTAGGAAATGAGAGTGAATGGAGACAAGAACATCTGCACGGACTGAAAAGTTTGTACACACATCCTAAACTATCCAAAAGCTTTAGCCACTTAATGACAACTGGACACACACACACACACACACACACACACACACACACACACACACACACACACACACACACACACACACACACACACACACACACACACACACACACACACACACACACACACAGTATATACTACTAAATGAGGAACACGTGGTATCATTTTGACCATGACGAGTTGTAGAATACATTTTGGTGTGTCTTAAAGCTTGGACCCATGTCACATAAAATATAGGTAGGGACAAATTCAATCCAACATAAAAAAAAGTCATTTTCAAAATTATGATCAAACTTGTGAATGTTTTAACTAGACTACAAGAGACTTATGTTGTAACATTTTAACCATAATAAGAAGTAGAAGAGAGTTTTAGAGTTGGGGCCCATGTCTTGTGTATTCTTTTTAGTCACAAACAATCAAAAGCAATTAAATTTTCACATATTCTGTACCCAAATAAAAGACTTGTAAAATGAAAACAAAGTGACAGAATATAAAAGAAAAAACATATATTCTTACCTTAGGAACATGGCTTTTAAAAAATATGCCATGAGGGTATATTACTATTATATTTGCAAATAAGGTCTTGTAATCATCGATGGTGTACAATGAGAAAACAAAAACGAAAAACAGAAAAAAAAAGACGCCTTTATTTCCTTATACAATATTGTCACCATACAATGTACTAGGGACAATCTAAATGTTGTAATAACCAGGATGGATAAGCAAATACAATTTGTGGGTTTAACTTATAGGTAGCACTGTTTATTGAAACGCTATAATGGATGTAAATGGAGAAATAGTGTGTTTTTTTCTATTTTTCCACTTTATTTCCCTTTAAAATGCATAGAAAACAAGGTAGATACTAAACAAAATTATCACACATTAAAAGCCTAATTTGTCCTGAAAAAAACAATATACAGACAATTTAGGTGTGATAAGTAGTAATAAAGTTATTGGCAAATGAATGGGAGCAGCACTGATATATGGAAATTGCTCTCATCCTGAAGTGGTTAAACAGTTAAATAAGCAAGCAGATGAAATTTTAGCAATGAGATCACTTAGCAATAATCTTGTTATGTACATCATACCTGAGCCACAGACCAATTAAAAAAATAATAATAATCCATCACTAACAAAATATGCAAGCTATTGCCTGTCAAAACAAAATAGGCCGTACTCACAAGCTTATATAGACTAAAGTCAGAGGCAAATTTTATATTGCATATTAGTTTGCCAAATAACGCATGTCCTAGCTAGTATCTATCTTTCGAAATAGCAATCCCTTTAGGCCACGTTCACATTATCAAACGCGGATGGTCGTGCGATCGGAACGCCATCTGTGTTTGCATGCATTGCGTGGCTTATACCATTCACTATACTGAATGGATCAGCTACGCGTTTTGTTAACCACTTGAGGACCGCAGTGTCAACCCCCCCAAAGACCAGGCCATTTTTAGTTAAAGGGGAACTGAAGAGAGAGGTATATGGAGGCTGTCATGTTTATTTCCTTTTAGACAATACCAGTTGCCTGGCAGCCCTGCTGATCATCTGCCTCTAATACTATTGGCCATAGCCCCTGAACAAGCATGCAGCAGATCAGGTGTTTCAGTGGTTCAGACTTATAAGTCTGATCTGACAAGACTAGCTGCATGCTTGTTTCTGGTTTTAATCAGATACTACTGCAGAGAAATAGACCAGCAGGGCTGCCAGGCAACTGGTATTGATTAAAAGGAAATAAACATGACAGCCTCCATATACCTCTCTCTTCAGTTCCCCTTTAAATAGGCCACTGCAGCTTTAAGGCCAAGCTGCAGGGCTGTAAAACTCAGCACACAAGTGATCCCCCCCCCTTTCTCCCCACCAACAGAGCTCTCTGTTGGTGGGGTCTGATCGCTCCCCCAATGTTTGTTTATTTTTATATAAATATTTATTTGTATTATTTTTAAATAAAATTTTGCTTTAAAAAAAAAAAAAAAAATCACTACCTGCCCTTACTCCCTCCCCTGGCCAGCCTATCAGCGCGATCGGCTGTGACAGGCTTCAGCCTATCACAGCTGATTGCTTCCGTGTCCCAGGGGGACCGCCGTTTCACACAGCTGTCCCCAGTATAGCGCTGCTGCAGATCGCAGCGCTGTACAAAGTAATTAGACAGCGGTTCTGCCGTCTAACAGTGAACTTCCAAGCAGGAAATGCGTGCGCAGAATGCGCGTAATCTCCTGCTAGCCCCATAAACAGCCGTTCACGCCAATCGGCGTGGAGCGGTCCTGGGGCTGCCGCACTGCTCACGCCAATTGGCGGGCGTGGAGCAGTCGGCAAGTAGTTAGAAAATGTGTGCAGCATGCGTTCTCGGACCTCACTGGTCCAGAACGCATGTAGAGTGAATATCAGACAGTGCAGTCTATGCACTTCTAGTGTCGCGCGCTTCTGCCTCCCGCACGAGTTGCCAAAACACGGACGCAACGCGTGCAATGTGAACAGGGCCTAACAGATACACAAGCTTAGCTGAAGCCCCGTACATACATTAGATGAAATGCCTCAGCCAGCAATCCGCCACGAGGATTAGGTCACCCGATCACTGGCCAAGAGCTGTCATCTCCTTACTCACCCTGCCTGCCGCGCAATGACAATCCTTCCGTCAGCTCTCCTCCCTCCACATAGCAAAAGACGGGGTACATTTTAAATGAAAGCAGTTCTGAAGAAAGTTTCATTCAGTTTTAGTGAAATTACAGTGCTGCCCATAATTAATCATACTGGTCTGCAATTATAGGAAGCGTTTGATTGCTGTAATAGCAAATAAAGGTTTTTCTATTGATTATTGAGAAGGGTATGAATAATTTTGAACTGGACACTTTTTGCTAAAATGTAAATAAAAGCTGAGAAATGTTTTTCCCCACAATAATGCCTCTTGTACATCGTCTTGTTATCGTTTGGCAGACACCTATGAAATTTCCCGTCAAAAAATTACTTGCTGGCTTAATAAAAGTAACTTTAATTCAAAATTTACCAGGTGTATGAATAATTATGGGCTGCACTGTACTTGTGAAAACACTAGAATGTTTATGTATTTTGCACAGAGAGTAGCATCTGTGATAAACTACTCTTGGCTAGATGCTACACTTATATTTTGCAGCACTCAGGATGACAATTTAAGTACCAGCAAGATGAAAAAGTGTCACTGACAATGTTGAACTGACGGGTCTTATCCACACACAACGGCCCAGTGCACACCAAAAACCTCTAGCAGATCTGCAAAACGCTAGAGGTTTTTGAAGCAGATTTCAGAGTGATTCTGAGCATGTTTAGAGACGCTCTGATCTAGCGTTTTTCAGAGCAGTTTTCCACTTTCCTATACTTTAACACTGAGGCAGAAACGCCTCAGAAATCTAAAAAATGCTGCAGCCCTACAAATAGGTCATAAGCAGTACAAATTGTCACTATTTGCAGACGATATTCTCCTTACCCTTACAAACTTGCATATCACACTCCCGAATCTGCATAAACTCCTACGTCAATTTGGGGACCTGTCTGGATACAAAGTGAACACCACTAAAACAGAAGCCCTCCCCATTAATATTCCTCCAGATAAGCTCACCCTATTACAAAACAGGTATACCTATAAATGGTGCTCCACTTCGCTGAAATACTTGGGGATTAAACTTACCTCGGACTACGATTCACTATATAATAACAATTTCCCCTCCCTTTTTGTAGAAATTAGACAATTGCTTACTAAATGGTCCCCTCTTAAATTATCCTTCTTCGGGAGAATCTACA
Organism: Hyperolius riggenbachi; assembly: GCF_040937935.1. Classification (NCBI taxonomy): domain Eukaryota; kingdom Metazoa; phylum Chordata; class Amphibia; order Anura; family Hyperoliidae; genus Hyperolius; species Hyperolius riggenbachi. Next base: position 278,509,848 of record NC_090647.1, read on the forward strand.
GTGTATCAGTGACTATTCTCCCTAAACTATTGTACCTATTTGAGACCCTCCCAGTTAGGATCCCAATGAGCTCGTTACGCTCCCTACAGAAAGATATACTACAATATATCTGGGCCTCGAAATTTCATAGAATACCCAACTCTGTTATGATCACTCGGAAAGAACATGGAGGTCTTGGGCTACCTGACATTATCAAATATTATCTGGCTGCCCACCTACGTCAGGTGGTGCCATGGACCCATTACTATGCATATTCTAAATGGATGGAGATCGAGAAAATATGGCTAGCACCAATACACCCATGCTCTCTCTTATGGAACGCCAACCTAGTACACAGTCCCCTACTGAAGACGATACAATTTACTAAATATATCTGGTCCTACAGTAGTAAAAAATTTGGTTTAACATCTCAAACATCCACGCTAACCAATATACTGTTTCATTGTGACCTACCTAATAGCTCCATGCCCTACTTTGTAAAACAGTGGTTAAAAGGGGGAGTCTTCCAATTAAGACACTTAATAGATCCTTTAACTAAAACCATGTACACTCCAGAACAAGCAAAGGCGAAATTTAAGCTATCGTCATTGATGCTTTATAATTACCACCAAATTAGACATTTTATACACTCACTAAGTGGATCATGGTCTTTCGAGACACCCACATCTTTTGAGATGCTATGCGCAAAGGGCCATACTCAACCCCATCTCATCTCAAGGATATATCAAATATTAGCCACCCCACCAGCTGACATACTCACACATAGATATATGACAAAATGGTCACAATACTTATCTATTGATATTACAACCCCCATGTGGAAAAGACTTTGGAATGCTTCTTCTCTACTCACCATATGTACGACGCATAAGGAGACTTACTATAAGGTCCTTTTCTTATGGTATAGAACTCCAGAGGTTATCAACAAATGGAACCCAACCATCCCTAGCTCTTGCTGGCGATGCCAGAAAACGCGAGGCAGCATATACCATATATTCTGGGATTGCACTCGTATAAGCCTCTTCTGGAACAAGGTTAAAAATATTCTAAGTGAAATCCTGGAAACAAAATTAGAGTGTAATCCTTTAAATATGCTATTGGGATATCCATACCCAGGACAAACACGTAAAGCCAGTAAGCTCTCGGGTATCATTTTAAACACGGCTAAACGTTTGATAGCCAAACATTGGCGTTCTCCAAAATCTCCAACTAAAGATGCTTTAATTAACGAAATTTTGGAGGTTAAGAGATTAGAAGAGCTCACGGCTCGTTTAAATGATACACTAGGTAAATTCAATGAGATCTGGAGGCCATGGGATGTATGGTGGATTACACAGGAATATGGAGATATAGTCTGAAACTACCAGAATATATCATATTGAAGGAATTTATACTTCCCCTTTCTATCATTAAACAATAATAATGACTTCAGTGTATGTGTTCGCTATACGGGCTGCGATGGGTCGAAATTGAAACTTGCTTCTTTATAATCTATCCTACACCTCTTTTTCTCTCTTTATCTTCCCCACCTATTTTTCTACCTTTCTGGTTCTGTTATTGCCAGCATTAGATTAGATACTATAGACCCAAATACGCATCTGAATACATATCTTAAAGAGACTCTGAAGCGAGAATAAATCTCGCTTCAGAGCTCATGGTTAGCAGGGGCACGTGTGCCCCTGCTAAACCGCTGCATACGCGCCGCTAAACAGGGGTCCCTTCACCACCAAACCCCCCACTCCGACACTTGGTCGCAGGCTTGGTCGCTCCTGGAGGCAGGGCTAACGGCCGCAGCCCTGCCTCCATTCGCGTCTATCAGCCGCGCATCGCCGCCTCTCCCCCGCCCCTCTCAGTGAAGGAAGACAGAGGGGCGGGGGAGAGGCGGAGATACGCGCTGACAGATGCGCGTGAGGCAGGGCTGCGGCGGCTAGCCCTGCCCCAACCAGGAAGCGCTCCCCCGCATTACGGAGGGGATTTGGGGGGACAGGGACCCTCGTAAAGCCGCGGGATAGCGGCGGTTTAGCAGGGGCACACGTGCCCCTGCTATATATGAGGTCTGAAGCGAGATTTATTCTCGCTTCAGACTCTCTTTAACCAGTGGGTCAAATAATAGCATTAGCAGTATACATTGAGTGCACTGGGCGTGCATTCATATCTATACTACATAGGTAATATATACGTACACGTACTATTCTATTGATTCTACGAATTGAAAATCAGTTACTATGTCAGAGATAATAGATCTGCGTCAAGGGGACTACTTGAGTGTATGATCCCACAGGGCCTCAAGTTCCTCTTGGTGCTGATAAAAGATTCTTATAATCTACCTCCGATCATATAGTTAAGAGCACATGAGTGGCAGACATGTGCAACCTTCTTAGCTTAAGAAAAGTTTTCAATATGCTAAAATACTTGTTATTCTTTCAATTAGTAGCTATAAAGGGATATGTTCGTTTATTCTACTCACTTGGTTATGGACTTTAGAAGTCAACGCAGTTGGTTGACCTATTGTATATGAAAATCAGTCATTAATGTAACCAGGTGTATCACCTACAGTTCCCTTGTATCAATATCATATTTTCTATATGTTATGTGTAAAACTTTAAAGAGGAGCTGTTAGGTATAAGGTCTCAGAGAAAATAAACACATATCAGTAGCTAAAGATTGGCTGTACTTACATTACATATGCATTTCACTGTCCACGTTTGGATTTCACAGAATTTGTATATAGTATATGCAGAGATAGATGCTCCTGACAGCTCATGGCAGGCTCCATGTTTTTCTGTCAAATGTGTCGTCATGTCCTGCCTGCTTCCTGATCACAGAAAAGCTCGTACTGAATAACACAGTGTGCAGTGAATATTAATGAGCCATGTGGCTAGGAACAATAGCTGACTCCTGCAGTGTACTCTGCCCGGAGATTTATCAGTGCTACACGCTGGACTGATTACAAGCTGCTGTAACGTCTCATTAGCAGCCGAGGGGAGGGCCCCAGAATGCTTTGCAGTATAGTATGCGGCTTGCGTCCTCTTGGGACTCTAACAGCTTTGCTGATAAGCACACATCAAAAGTAACTGAGATTTTTATCTTCACTAATGCCTTTTTGACTTCCTTCTAAACGGTTTAACACAGGAGAATAGAGGTTTAAATTAGCTTCTGCAGCCTGACAGTTACTCTTTAAATAAAGAATCTTTAAAAAAAAAAAAAAAAATGCTGCAGCCCCCGAGTTTGCGTTTGTGGAAAAAACAAACTGCTCTGGTGTGCACCATCCCATTCACTTTCATTAGCCAAGCAGTTTTCCCCCTACAAGCGTTTAGAAAAACGCTCCAAAAGAACCGCTCCTGTGTGCACCAGCCCAACCAAATGCCTGCCACCACATGCATTTTTAGCCAAAGATATGATCCAAACATCATTTTTGCAAGGCAATCTTTCTTAGCAAGGTCTGTCTCTACTTCTGCCATGCTGCTGCAGGATCATGCAGAGTTGTAAACACACAATAGTTCTATGGTAGGACACATAGGCAGTTTAAATACAGTAAATACTCAGAACACATTCTAGATTCTTAGCATTTGCTGTGAGAAAAAAGGAGCTTATTTCTGTGGAAAAATGGGACTGCACATACACGTTTATCTCATCATCTCACTTCAGGCACCATTTAAATGGAAACTGCACTCTAGACCCTTATTCAATTCACTTTTTCTCTGACGTTTTCTCATAGGCGATATTTTCACACCTTATCAATAAAATGCCTTTTAAGCCACCAACAAGCAAGAAACTACAATAATTTTGATGGTACGTTTTCACGTACTTTTTCAATTAAAGTTAAAAAAAAAGTTATTTTAAACAGAAGAAAAAAACATAAGCGAAAAGGTGACTTAAATAAGGGGCCTGGGCCCACATGCAATCATCTTTTGCGCCTAAATTTTTCTCCTAGGTGATATTTTTAAACTTGTCCATAAAATGCCCTTTAAGCCACCAGAAAGCAAGAAAATACTCAAAATAATTTTGATAGTACTTTTTCATTTACTTTTTCGTATTTTTTTTGTTGAAAAGTGCTAAGCAGTTATTTTAAATAGAAGATGAAAAATGATCTCCTAGAAGAAAACTCAGGTGAAAAAGTGAATTGCATAGGGGCCCTGGAGTGACTAACTTAAAGGGAACCTAAACTAAGAAGCTGATCCTGTGTCTCTAATACTTTCAGCTACTGCCCCTCAACAAGCATGCAGATCAGGTGCCCTGACTGAAGTCAGACTGGATTAGCTGCATGCATGTTTCAGGTCTGTGATTCAGCCACCACTGCCACCAAAGAGATCAGCAGGACTGCCAGGCAACTGGTATTGTTTAAAAGGAAATATCCATATCCCTCTCAGTTTAGGTTCCCTTTAAGAGGAACTATGCCGGTGCCACATCAGGTGTAACAGAACTAGTATAAGGCTGGTTTCCAGGCACATGATACTGCTGTATGTGTAATTACCAGTTTTCATCAGTGAGAATGTGCACAGGTGAGTTAGAAACCCAATTATGTTTTACTCTTTGAGGCACAAAGAATTTGCTGAAAGCGACAGCAATAGTATTGTGATAAGGAAGCACAAGACAAACTGCAGCCGTAAATAATTGCAAGGCAATTATTTGCTCCCTGTTTCAGTCTCTTCTATGTTCTCTTAGTCATTTTTCACGGGGAATTTCTTTCAAATAAAATCTGGAATGTGCCTGGCTTAAAAAAAAAATTTAAAAAAAAAAAAAAATCAGCTAAGTAATTTACTGTTGGCTGCACTGTAAAAAGAAAGGGATTACTGGCAAGAAAATGTAATTTTCTTAACACAGATATTTTGCTTCAGGAAAGTGTTTATAAACAGGATATGATATTAAAAAAGTACAACTTTGCCCTTCTCTCTTGCTTTACAGCCACTGCTATATTATGAATCTTTAAGTGACCCAAGAGCAGTAGCCTTAAAGGTTTACATCTGGGGGGGGGGGGGGGGGGTGTTCTTACCTGGGGCTTCTTCTAGCCCCTAAAAATCTGTTAGGTCATAGGCCATAGTTCCGCTCCGAGGCAGGTCTCCGCTCTGCCCCCTGGAAGATCTTCTGCGTTTGCACACCCTCTCGTGATCGTACTCCCCTAGCGGCAATTTAGACTGAACTGAACTGTGCAAGCGCAGACTGCTTCCGGCGAGTGGAGCGTCATTGGGAGAGGCGCGTGGTGTGCTTGCGCAATAAAGCCCTGCCGCAGGTCGCAATCTTATAGAGAGGAGGCCTTTTTTAACAGAGAATTTGTATTGGTTTTTGCTCAAGAGAACTAAAGCAACACACAATACATAGGAATAATAACAGGTGAAGCCAATTGTACATACAATGAGCAGATTACAGCATCCAAATTCAAGTATAATCACCCAGTTCTAGTACATGTATATATCTCTAGATATCATCCAAAGCCATGTCATATTCTTGAACAGACATTACATTTTCAGCCTGATTTGGAGCGCTGCCAAATTTTTGTTGTTCTTTAGAAAATATGTAGAGCATTTGTGGCTAGTAGCCCCAGATTTACACTATGTTTTAATTGTTAGTTAGCAGTTAGGTCTCTTCTGTGAGGGCACATTATCATCATGGAAGAGTCTAGTACTGAACAATCTGTGCACAAACTGTTTTGGAAGCTAACATCCTTCATTTGCTGCCTCTGTTTTGAATGCATGTTGTGTAATCTGCCCGTGTTTTGGGCTCTGCACATCTATGCAGCTGGTCAACTCGAGTGCAGCCTGCATTTGAAAGTGCTGCCATTTTCACCTGTTGTACATCATAACACTTATGTTCAGAGGAACAAAGTAGTCAGTGTTATAAATGTACATCTGCAACAGCCACATTAATGTCTAAGTTAGGTACAATTGGTGAAATTGCATCAACCCACACACCCCAATTTTTTTCAAAGACCGTTGGATGACCCCTCACCTGATATGTTAATTTATACAGAGGTAAATTCGCATTTAACAAAGCTTTTCAATCATTCAAATTCGGAATCACTGGCAGCTTCCATTTCACCAATAACATTTGTCTGGCATAGAAGAATAGCAGTCTAACAAGTTTCTTCCTATGTTTATTGCAGGGCACATTGGTCAGTATTCCTAGCATGCATTGATAAATTGATAGTGAGTAATGAGAAATGAACTACCGACTTCCAGTACTCTTGCACCAAGGGATACAGCAATACACAATGAATGAAATCGGCTACCTCGGTTCTACATTTACAGCACTTGCCTGCAGTGGACTAAATTTGGCAAGTTTTGTTGGCGCCAAATAGGTCTGGTGCAACCAATTGACCTGTAGAAGAGGAGGCCTGGCTCGAAGCAGAATGACTACGTGGGACCTAACAGACTTCTAGGGGCTGGAAGAAGCCCCAGGTGACTGAAACTTTTTTCCCCAGATGTATCCTTTAAGATGGACATATACCATACAATCTTGATTGTACAACTTATTTGCAGCCGCGTTACTCTCCATGTACAAATACAACCGCACTGCACAGGTGCAAGTTGGTTTTATTGGCTTTGTACTGCACTTTTGCCACTCCCCATTGCTCAGGTATACATTGATGAAGCCTTCTCTTGTCTAACACTTAAATACTATCCTCCAGTCTTAGGGTAAATCTCTTTCTAATCACTAAGTGTAACTTCCCCTCCTTATTCCTCAATATTAAATCCTTCCTGAATCCTGCCCCAAGCCTCTCTACAAATATTAACCACCCTGGCGTTCTGATTAAATCGCCAGGGTGGCTGCGGGAGGGTTTTTTTTAAATAAAAAAAAAAACTATTTCATGCAGCCAACTGAAAGTTGGCTGCATGAAAGCCCACTAGAGGGCGCTCCGGAGGCGATCTTCCGATCGCCTCCGGCGCCCAGAATAAACAAGGAAGGCCGCAATGAGCGGCCTTCCTTGTTTTGCTTATATCGTCGCCATAGCGACGAGCGGAGTGACGTCATCGACGTCAGCCGACGTCGTGACGTCAGCCGCCTCCGATCCAGCCCTTAGCGCTGGCCGGAACTTTTTGTTCCGGCTACGCTGGGCTCAGGCGGCTGGGGGGACCCTCTTTCGCCGCTGCTCGCGGCGAATCGCCGCAGAGCGGCGGCGATCAGGCAGCACACGCGGCTGGCAAAGTGCCGGCTGCGTGTGCTGCTTTTTATTTCATTAAAATCGGCCCAGCAGGGCCTGAGCGGCAGCCGCTGGCGGTGTTGGACGAGCTGAGCTCGTCCAGACCGCTCAGCTGGTTAAAGGGACACTTAAGCCAAGAATAAAAAATCAGTTTTACTTTCCTAGTGCTTCTACCAACCCCCTGCAGCCATCCTGTGCCCTCACAGTCACTCATGGAGCCTCCGGTCCCCCGCCGCCAGCTAGTTTCATTTTCACTGACAGGGATTTGGCGGGTGTTCTGTGCCTGCGCAGGCCTTGTCGTGCATATACTTTTTTTTATGTTCCTGTCCTCAATAGAGTCCTGCACAGACGCAGGACGCTATTGCAGACGGGAACGGGAAGAAAAATTTGCGTGGCCAGGCCTGTCTGCGAAAACGAAACTATCTGGTGGCAGGGGACCGGAGGCTCCATAAGTGACTGCGAGGGCACGGGACGGCTGCAGGGGACTGGTAGAAGCACCAGTAAAGTAAAACTGATTTTTTTTTTTTTTTTAATTCCTGGCTTAAGCGTCCCTTTAAATATTACATCCCTTCCGATTGCTATCCTCAACACTAAGGCTGGCCATACATAGTTTTCTTTACTATCATTTTCTGGACGATTCAGTCACACTGACCAAATCTCCCAGACATCTCCAAATGATCCACTTTTGATCAATTACGGGCAGTTTGTTAATCAAATGTCTGATTGGACATGTTGGAAAATCTCTGTGCCAGCAGAAGGGCAGGACCAGTGAGGGATCAATGGCCACATAGTACTGCACTGCATCAAGCAGTACATCACTCACAGTTTAATTGATTTGATAGGCTTCTTCTGAAATATATACAAACTGAGCAGGTGTTGTGATGTAAGAATCAAACAGTATCTGATTGAATTCCGATCAGACATGGACCGACTGACTTAGCAAATCAGACCACAATCAATTCATGCATGGCCAGCTTAACCCTTCTACATTAGCTACTAGCCCTAACCACTAACTCAGTTTCCGTGGGCTTCATTTAAACACAAGACAATATCAGGGCACTTACTACAAAATAACGGTTTTTCCAGGGCCTAAATCCCAATTGTAAATAAATTCAAACAAGGAGGAATCAGGGAAAAGTTTTTATCACCTCAAAAAGTATATACTACTATTTGTTCTATTTAAATTTAATATATTTTTTTTTTTTCTTCTTCACAAGAAATATACAAAAATACAACAACATAAAAAATGGAGAGCACAAACACCATTCACAGCCTGAAACCACTCCAAAGGCCAAAAAAGTATCTGATTGCAATAGTATAGACATAGGCTTCAATTCATCAAAGGCTGTTCGATAACAAAATCCAAGTCAGTAAAATACCGCATTCGGTATTTTACACGTGTGTGCTAATTCATTAATATTTTCACATGTGCCGTAGATGTTCGTTAAGTTACCAAACTACTACGGCTTCAATTCATCAAAGGCTGTTCGATAACAGCAGAGCAGCTTGTGAGTGTCTCCGTGTTGTTACAAGCTGCTATAAGGCATTTACAATAGAAGGCATCCCGACATCCCTTTAGATGTAAACATTTGTTATAGTTCCTGTTTTTTATACTACCTCTGCTTCTCTGAATCTGTCCATCAGTCTTTCTTAACATTTTACTTAATTGCCTCAACTTAAATGGAGACATTACAAATGCCATGCTTGGTGATTTCACCACTAGCAACATTGCATTTTCAAACAGGGACTCAAAGGGTTACACCACTGAAGGGTGCCTGGAAAATATATTTTGTCCTCGATGAATTGACATATACTGACATTTGCTGACATGTGTTCAGCACAATTCGGTAATTTATCTCACTGCTCTGTAATTTCAGCTTTTCATGCGGTAACAGCTTTGATGAATTTACATTTTCTTAAAGGGAACCAGAGACGAAGCACCCTTGTGTATTTTACCATGTATATCAGTAAGAACATTAGAGAAAACACTTACCATGCTCTCTGTTTCCTCCTCACTGCTAAAAGTGTCTGTTAACAGCAGTCACAAGAATCCCAGACTGAGCAATTAAATCTGGCTTTGCTGGGAATGATTATAGCTGAGTCATTATAGCAAAGCCACAAGGGGGCAGGCTTGGGCTTGAAATAACACCACAGAATACAGACTTAGCTATAATCTTTCTGTAGCAAAGCTAGACGGAGCAGCCTGACTTCTCAGTCGGGGATTCTTATCAGACGTGATAACAGTCAGATTACACAGAGAACAATGAAACAAAGGGCAGATTAGGTGTTTACTGTCATGTTCCCACTGATTTATAAGGTAAAATACAAGAGGGTGCTTCATCTCTGGTTCTCTTTAAGTGCGCCGTAAAGTCAGCTGTTTTCAGCATTACTGAATGCAGTAATGCTTGATGAATTGAAGCCATAGATGACACCTTAGCACACTATGGGCTTGATTCACAAAGCGGTGCAAACTGTTTAGCACGGGTGTGCTAAACAGTTAGCACGTGAAGTGCTTTTCACGGACTTTTGCGCGCGCAAAATGCCGCGATTCGCGTGATCGCTGACTTTTGCACGCACAATTTGCCGCGAATCGCGGCACTTTGCGCGCGCAAACGTCCGCGAAAAAGCACTTCACGTGCTAACTGTTTAGCACACCCGTGCTAAACAGTTTGCACCGCTTTGTGAATCAAGCCCTATGACCTCCCCTCCCCAATCCTGCATAATTTAGACAAAGCCTGACATGACAACACTTCTCAAGCACCACAATTATAGCACAGGTGACACAAGAATTATTTTACAAGTTATAATTACTTTTTCATTACTTAAATGGTTATTTTCCACCCAGGCTGATCTACAAACATTTATCCTAGAAGCACACTGATTTGAATCACATCTGTTTTGCCGCATAGTGGAAAATGCATAGTATGAAATTCTACGGGCTGCACAAAACTCTGCAATTCACAGTGTGATTTTATTTGCATTTTTAAATTGCGCAGCAATTTCCCTTTTCCCCGCATACAGTATGCATATAATGCTTCCCTATGGAGCCACAAAGGTATGCGTTTTTATGTAAAAACAGATCTAGTAATGTATTTTTTTCTATAGTTGAAAAGGCAGATTATTAATAAAATGCAAACACAAACGTATGAAAAAGGCAAAGCATAAAATTCAAAAACAAAGAAACGCACTTGCCTTAAAAAACATGCTTTTCTGCATAAGCAAGTATGCTTCCAGCCTTACCTGAACATTAATTACTTTCCACTATGAAACATAGAATCCCATAAATAAAAAGAATTTCACAAAAAGTAAGTCAATAGCAAGGTCAAGAAACATGAGAAGGGAACTAAAAACTAGCATGAAACAGCTAATTTTTGCAACTACTATACAAGTAAAAAAAATATTCTGATTCTCTAATGACGTGAAAATTGTCCTGCTGTTCATAAACTTTGCTTTCAAACAGCAAAAGCAGCAAATAACCACCTGCTTTTTTTTTCCTCTCCATATCCCGATCAGAGATAATTTCTCTCATTCCTGTCCTGGGAACTCCATGCAACATTGTGACATTCAGACAGAAAACTTGTAGTACTGGGGACAGGAAATGAGGGGACAGCAATAAATAACTATTACACAAGAAATATGCTTTATTTCTTGCTGACCCTGTCCCCACTCTTCCTATGCTTTCTACAGATATCTATACTTCTTGACTTAACAGGAAGCAATGTAAATTTTCACATTTGCAGGTATAGGACAGCAATAAGTCAAATAGGTTCTAGACTCTCACTTAAATATTCAGAAATAAATATTTTCCAACAAGTTGTCATAAGAAGTCTGCACAATGTTCTGCTTCATGGTTCCGCTTTGGTCATCCCTGACAACCTGACTTCAGCAGATCTTTCATTAAAAGTGAATGAAGATTCTCCTAAGGTCACCTTTCTACAGCCGTCCTCTCTTATATACCATGTATTGGTCTAGTTTAGGTTCCCTTTAACTGGCTGCACGTTGGTTTCAGTAGATTTTTGTTTTAAAATATCCTGCTTTATAATTAAACCAGTGTTCTTAACAATAAATCAGGAAGTCAACAGACTTGGAAAACAGATTCATACCTTTATAGTCATATTTTATTAGTCTGTAATTTATCTCACTATCATGTACACAGTGTTGAGATTATGAAGATAGGATAACAAAATTACTAAAGTCAAACCAGGATTCTCATATTAAGTAACAAATCTCACCCATTACTTTAATCGTGCCAAAGATGTGTGTTGGGCCTACACCAGGCCACAGTATCATATACCAGATTCATTTGGGAAGGATTAGAAAATGTCCACGTAGCCTCTGCTTGACTTTAGAGTTTAAGATGTGCATGATACTGGAGACTTAATTCCCTGAGCTAGCATACACACACTCTCTTTGATCAGCTGATAAAGTCTCAATAAAGAAAAAAGAGAAAAAGTTTTATATTATCGTCAAACAGTGTAAAACACAGGCCATTGTGCATTGCAGCATAAGGACATACAGCTGACACACTTGAAAAAGCTGTCATTAAAAACAACTTGTTGTGCACTCATGACATCTTTTAACTTTGATTGCTTACAGACGTTTCATCTAAGGTAATTTGCTCGATGGGGTCTAGAAACACAGGCTAACTGGTTTCCATCTAACATTTATGTACTAGTTAATGTGCAATTCAGAAACCCAAACGCAACTCTATTGGGAACATTTCTTGATAATAATTTGGACATTAAAAGTGATGAATTATGGATGTTATAGCCCTACTACAACTTCACAATTCAAGATAAACCAGTAACCAGAAACACATATGCTGCCAATAAAGTTACAAACCTTGCCATCTAGACTTGTCCTATCTCAATAACAAAGTCAAGAAGCAACATAAGTGGAATGAAAAAGCGCATATATAAAATGTTTGCGAAAGCAGCATCCATATTTCTATTATGGTGCAATCCCATTAAAAGTGTCTGTAAAGAGGAAGGGATATAGAGGCTGCCATATTTATTTCATTTTAAACAATGCTAATTGCCTGGCTGTCCTGCTGCTCCTGTGCCTCCAATACCAACTCACTGACCCAGAGCAGGTGCTGTGATTGATGCATCACCATGCCAATTTCAGGTGTGTGTTCCAGACATTATAAATGATTAGCAGGAAAAAAGGACAACTGGCATTGTTTAAAAGAAAATAAATATTACAACCACAATATCCCTCTTACTACAGGATCACTTTGAGGGTCTGCTTTCCATGACCAATCATAAGAATTTTAACAATGCCCACAGATGACTCCCCACAAGTTACAACGCTTGTAAAACCTATAACTGTACATAGTGTAGTCAGAAAAGTGCTGAAAAGAGTTTTACACATTTCCCTGAGAGAGCAGGCATCATAGTGCCAATGTAAAACTGCCCATGGTGCCACCAACTAAGCATTACCTAAGTTGTAAAGGTCATTTTTTTGAAGCTGAATGTTTCTTGTCATTTGACACATAAAGTAGTACGAGTTCCAAAATGAGGTGTGCATGGGGCATCGAAATTCTCATCTGGATACAGTTGTTCTTTAAAGCCCGACTACTGAACTAAAGCTAACAGCAAATTAAAATTGTTGTAAACAACCGATGAACAGTCAATCGTCCAAGTATCATTTGCAAATCATACGCTCAAACAACGGCTTGTGAACAATAACTGACAGATCCCCAGCGGTGCCCTGGCATTCTGAATGACAAACCTGATGGATGACTTTGGAAGATCATTCTTAATCAGTAGTGTGTACAGAGCTAGTTAAATTTGTAAATGATGTATCCCCTACAGTTTGTTTCTACGGCGCCACATCCTCCGTGGTTTAACGATTACATCATTTTACAATAGTCTGCCATTTGGTTGCAGTCTTCTGCTGTTGTGCATGTCCATTGCTTGACATCTTCTCTCATCTTGATCATGAAACAGTCTTTCACCGATGGTTGCAAACGATGACAATCTTCCACTGTATACGAGGCTTACTTTATTTAAATACTGAGTTGAGGCACAGTAGTTAAAGAGAAAGTGCCACGGAAATCTTTAAATAAAATTTAATACACATACAAATAAGAAGTACATTTCTCCCAGAGTAAAATGAGCCATAAATTACTTCTCTCCTATGCTTCTGGTTTAAATTTTAAATTTTTCGCGATAGTTCCTCTTTAAAGGACTTACGAGCCCAAAATGTCTAAAAAAGCAAAGTACCTGTAAGCTGTTTAAATACACGGAGGACGCCGTCCGCGCCCTCCGTGCAGTTCCGCCGGGTCCCCTTCCTGAGATCGCCCCCCGCGCCGACCCCGACCCCCCAGGCCGGGTCGGGCTCTCGTGCCGCTCTCAATATGGCCGCTTCCATTGGCCGCGGCTGCGCAGTCCGCCTGGCCGCGAGTGCGGCTGCGCAGCTCTACGGCCAACCCCTCCGATCCACGCTACAGTGCGTGGTTCGGGGGGTTGGCCGTAGAGCTGCGCAGCCGTACTCGCGGCCAGGCGGACTGCGCAGCCGCGGCCAATGGAAGCGGCCATATTGAGAGCGGCACGAGAGCCCGACCCGGCCTGGGGGGTCGGGGTCGGCGCGGGGGGCGATCTCAGGAAGGGGACCCGGCGGAACTGCACGGAGGGCGCGGATGGCGTCCTCCGTGCATTTAAACAGCTTACAGGTACTTTGCTTTTTTAGACATTTTGGGCTCGTAAGTCCTTTAAGTAGTTAGCACTATTTCCTAGCAACAGCAGCATACCAGGTTCAATCCTTAGCCAGGTTACTATATGCAAGGAGTTTAAATGTACTTCCATAGTTATGTGGGTTTCCTCAAGGCATTGAGGAGTCGTGGACATCGGAGAAGCCTTCTCTCTACAGTGGTATCTAATTATTTTTTTAATCCTTCAGGTTTGCTTTAAAGGGACTCCGAGCAGTGCAGAAACTATGGAAAGATGCATATCATTTTAAAGCTCTCTTTCTCCTCTTTCCAATGATATATAAACCGCCGCCCTACGCCTTTTAGTTTTCGCTATTTTCGCGATTGAAATTGCCGCAACCGCGATTTCAATCGCGAAAATAGAGAAAACTAAAAGGCGTAGGGTGACGATTTGGGTGTCGTCAGAAAGAGGAGAAAGAGAGCTTTAAAATGATATCCATCTTTCCATAGTTACATTGTATTACACAGGGCGACTTTTTCCTAAAGTCAGCAGCTCCATTCTGCTGAATGGAGCTGCTGACACTGGGGAAAGTGTCGTCCTGTGTAATACAAGTAACTATGGAAAGATGGATATCATTTTAAAGCTCTCTTTCTCCTCTTTCTGGCGACACCCAAATCGTCACCCTACACCTTTTAGTTTTCTCTATTTTCGCGATTGAAATCGCGGTCGCGGCAATTTCAATCGCAAAAATAGCGAAAACTAAAAGGCGTAGGGCGGCGGTTTATATATCGTTGGAAAGAGGAAAGGGAGAGCTTTAAAATGATATGCAACTTTCCATAGTTTCTGCACTGCTCGGAGTCCCTTTAAAGCGGAATATAACCCTGCATTTCAACTTTGCTCTAAAATATTATTTACAGCATATTATATGCAAAAAGAATTTTTTTTACTAGACCAGCATTGGAAGGGTTAAACACAGACGTTTCAAGTTCCGTGGAGAGATATGCAGAAGTTCAGATTGTTACATTCTATGTATCTATTGATAAACAGTTACACACTCTTTGGCAGTCCTCCAAGCTCCTTCTCAGTCAGAGAGATGAGTCATTCAACACATTTCTGTAAACAAAATGCATCTCTTTTCAGCTTCGGATGCCTCTGCAGAAATCTAAAGGAACTTTAAAGCCCTGTGTAACCCTTCCAATGCTGGTCTAGTAAAAAAAAAAAATGCTGGTTGCATATAATATACTGTAAATAATGTTTTAGAGCAAAGTTGAAATGCAGGGTTATATTCCGCTTTAAATGGATTTCACAAAGATAATGACTGTTTTAGGACTCCAATGAATGTCTGCTACAATAAACGCTTAGGCCTCGTTCACATTAGGGCTGTTTCTGTGCGTTTTTCACAGCGCATTGCCCTGTGCATTCTGCAAGGTATTGATTTTCCCATGTAATAAATGTGCCTTGTTCACATGTATGCGCTGCGCTGAGCTGTGTTACAAAAACATAGTGTTGCATGCATTTCTGTGCATTGAGCTCTAAAACGCACATCAATGCAAGTGAATGGGTGCGCTTTTTTAGCGCATACAAGCGTATGCGTTTTTTACCCCCATTTTCCGGTCTGGCCTCCTGCCCCATATTGCTGGCTTCCTGAGCAGCATCCATCTCTCACAAGTTTGTCAGGATAGTGAGAGAGGACGACAAAACGCTGCGGCTCTTTACTGGCAGGCGGAAGTTACGTCACGATGCCACCGAAAATGTACGTGCTGCCATCTTGGATCAGGGAAAATGCACACAGCCTCTGCCCACCACTCCATCCCTGGACGTCACCACGCCAACAGCCTCTGTGAACAAGCGTCTTCGCCGCAGCCCTCTCTCCACCGCTCTCCTATGATATCCAGCACTCCAGAGAGGTAACAACCGGCATTGTTTCAGCTCTGTGTCCAATTCAAGGACCGAGCAATCCGTACTGCAACCATTTCACTGCCCAGTTGAATTCATAAAGCGCTACAAAGCGCAACAATCCAGGAAGCGTGCCCCACCAGCCCCTAGCCACCCAGGCTCTCCAGGACCAGAACGCACCTGTTCCAGGGAACAGTAATCCCTCAATACTGCCGGACACCTGCGGTGGGTCTAAACTTAAAGAGAGATAGAGTGGATGTTTCCTGTTTCCTGGGAGGGGTCAAATATCGTAGTTCACCTGTCCTGGAGGGTTACTGGAAAAAAATAAATTTAAATATGAAAACAAAGCTTTATTGACAACTGCTACAATAAGCAAAACATGCTTAAAAAAAGTGCACCGCAACGCACTGAAACGCGCACTAAAGCACACACATGCGTTTATCATGCGTTTACACGTTTTTCAGCACACCCAATGTGAACGAGCAGAGTTTGCACAAGGTTATTATTTACCCTTTTGTGGGTTTTACCCATTTTCACTTTATTTGTGTAATTGTTAATACAGTAAACAGTTACTGAATTAAGTTGAATGATGTACGAATTCATGTTTTTGTGCACAATGCAGTGCTAGATGTACAGTAGTTTCTACTTGGGCATGTGGTTAAAGTTTTGTTTGAATTAAGGAGGAACTGCAGTGAAAATAACATAATAGAAAAAAGTGCTTAATTTTTACTTTAATTTGTTTTTTTAATTATTTATAAATGATTTAATCAGTGTTTGCCCATTGTAAAATCTTTCCTCTCCCTGACTTACATTCTAAAATGTATTACATGGCGACATTTTTACTGCTGGCAAGTGATGTGTGTGGAAGCATGCTTTTTGCGGAAGGATGCCTTTTTTAGCAGTTAGAAACAGCTGTTATTTTCCACAATGCAACAAGGCTCTAACAGTGTGAGAGCCAGTGTGAGAGCCACAGTGTACCTAGGTGCTGACATCACAAAGTGGGAGGAGTTTCACCACAATATCAGCCATACAGAGCTCTCTGATGATTTGTTTGAGAAAAGGTAAAGATTTCTCATGGGAAAAGGGGTATCAGATACTGTTTGTGATGCAGTTCAATCCTTGGTTACAGTTCCTCTTTAAAGAGAACCCGAGGCGGGGTTCTGATAATGCAATCCATGTACAGAGGCTGGGTCTGCCTATACTGCCCAGCCTCTGTTATTTCAATCCCCCCTAAGTTCCCCCTGCCCTCTGCAATCCTCCATAAATCACAGCCGCGCTGTGCGGGCTGTGTTTACATCTGTACTGTCACTCTGCGTGCTCCCCCCGCCTCCTGTATAGCTCCGGTGCCGCCCGGGGGAATTGAAATAGCAACAGAGGCTGGGCAGTATAGGCAGACCCAGCCTCTGTATGTGGATTGCATTGTTAGAACCCCTCCTCGGGTTCTCTTTAACGGGGAAATGCACTGAAAATAACGTAACGAATAAAACTGCTTATTTATTTTACAATATTACTCTAAATTATTTAGTCAGTGTTTGCTTATTAAAAAATCTTTCCTCACCAGGGATTACATTCTGAAATTTATCACAGGTAGCGAAATCTTTAGTGCTGTCAGGTGCATCTATGTGCAAAGCCAGTACAAGTAATACATGGTCTCCCAGAATACTCTGGGAGTAGAATCCCGCACAGCTAAACAGCCTGAAAGGGCAGGGCTACAAACCAATATACAGCAATTTATAGAGATAGGAAATATTTCTGATGATGAAACCCAGATACTTAATGTAAAAGTGGGTATCCTGCATAATTTACTACATTCTACTATATGCCACTACGGTGCCTCTTCAAGGTGTGTTTGGCTTTATATGACTGCAACCTTTTCGTTGGCTTCCTGCCTCTTCTGCCCATCTGCTTATAGTGTACAGCGATCAAGCCATTACATATGTGGATGAAGCTTAGTGCTAGGAGTTATGTTGGTGGAATGAGAGGGTGGGTACTGAGACTAAGGGGATGGGAGGTGAAGTGTGAATAGCGTGTTGAGTGTGTATTGTGTGAAGCATGAGACAGGGGAGTCCCTTCACTCCAACCAGCCAAGGCTGGCCCTTACTGACATAATACCCAATCACCAATTTTTATAGAGATGGCCAATAAGATGCTACTAATTTCAACTTGCATGCAAATTTAAGGTGAACAGCTTGGAACTTGGCCAATCAAATGCACTTCTTGTCCCTTTTGATTGGTTCGGTTCTAAGCTGCACACAAATAATTAAATTTGCATACCAGATTTGTAGAATCTCATTGTACTAATTTCAAGTACTCTGGTTGGATGTGCCTGGAAACCAAGCAAAAAAAAAAAAAAAACTTCTCTTTAATGAATTGGGCCTAAAATGTATTTGCTTCACTTAAAGCAAGATCAATCCTAGTGCAAAGCTATGATATAAACAGCTCAGTGGTTAATATAATTAGTGCCGGTGTTCTTATGACATTTTTTAGCACTTTTTATGTTCCCTCTGAGAAATTACATCACTGCCAACTATGTGCAACTCAGCAGAGTTTGCTCACACTTCATGCCTTGGCAATTAAAACTCTGTCAACACATTAAGCTCTGTATTACATTCCAAAATAACTAATATAAAAAGGAAAAGCTATTTATTCATAGTAAATACACAGTGCTGCATTGGTAGTGGGAAGAAGGAGGCACTGTACACACATACATTAAAAGACACTAGTGTACAACCACAAGGGTGTCTTTAGCCTGGAAAAATTAGGGAATCAAAACATGGGCGGCAAGTCTTACTTAAAAGCCAATCAAGTATCACGCTTTGTATTTCTTTCAGCAGGAATATTCTCACCTCACTCATTTTCATCTAAAAATAATTAAGGAGAATTTCACAGATTGTACGTACAGCAGCTAATCATGCAATTTTCTCTAAAAGAGTTTTTAAAGGCTTAAAAGATTTGTAACTATATGTACATTTTTCCTGCCACATGAGGAATCACATTTCTCAAAATTAATAAGTGATATATAGTATAAAAATGATGTTTTTCCCTGTTCTCTCTCCCTCATCAGCTGGGCATATTTAATTTTGCGTTTCCCATTAGCCCAAATAAATTTTTGAAGGATATTATTCACATCCATAAACCAATAATGAGGTATGGCTACCGGGAGACATTGGAGTACAAATAAAATCTTGGGGAGGATAAGCATCTTGATAATATCCAACCTTCCCAGGGCATTAAAACAGGGACGGTCCGCTCCCTTTAATATCTTTTTACAGTTCTTAATTAGTAGGGGAAAATTATCCAAAAACAGCATATCTGGGTTGCTACTTAGCAGGATCCCCAGGTATCTGACAGAGTCTTCACACCATTCTAGTTGGTTTGATTTTTGAATTACTGTTCGTATCTCCTTTGAGCAACCTATATTTAAGATTTTAGTCTTCCCGTTATTAATTTTAAAATTTGAATGGATACAAAATTCCTCCAATAATTCCCAAGTTTTCTTCAATGAACTTATTGGTTTTGTTAGGGTCAAAAGTATATCATCTGCATAGGCTAGTAGTTTTAATTCTGTTCCCTTCAGTGGCAGCCCCTCTATCTGGGGATCGTTCTGAATTAGGCTAATAATCGGTTCTACGCAGAGGTTGAAGAGGATCGGAGACAGTGGGCACCCCTGACGTACCCCATTTTGTAATCTAAAACTTCCCGCTAGGGAGCCGTTCAGCTTCACACTAGATGACTGATTCTCATAAAGTTTCTTAATTCTATTGATAAATGTTTCTGTAAGGCCATATTTCTGTAAAGTTTTAAACATAAATTCTCTTGAGATTCTATCAAATGCCTTTTCGGCGTCTATTGTTACTACTATCGCTTCTTCATTTTTTTTTTTACAGGCATGAATAAAGCTAATGGCAGCATAGATATTTTCCTGGATGTGTTTATTCCTCCTAAAGCCGCTTTGTTGTTTACTTATTATATGTTCTATGGCATTCTCTAATCTTGAGGCCAAGATTCTCGAGTAGATTTTTACATCTGTATTAATCAGAGATATCGGCCTGTATTGTTTACAATTTTCCGGGTTCCCTCCCTCTTTCAGGATTACAGAGATAAAAGCCATATTAGTTTCTTTAGAGAAGGTTATAGGAAATGTGTCTTGATTAACGAGGCTACAGAATAGCGGGGCCACCTCCTCCGCTACACATTCATAGAATTCCCCAGGGAATCCGTCCGGGCCCGGACTTTTCCCCTTTTTCAATTTGCGTACCGTCTCTTTAAATTCTGACTCCGATATTGGAGCGTCTAACATTGCCCACATCTCCTCTTCAACCTCCGGCAATTTCACCTTCATCAGATACTCCCCGGGGTCCTGACCTACTGCACTGCTCAAATTATACAATTTTTCATAATAATTGGTAAAAACTTCCCCTATTTCTTCGGGTCTAATCTTTATCTCTCCATTATCATCTCTAATTTTTTCAATGTTATTATTCCTCTTCATTCCACTTTTAAGGTAATTTGCCATAAACCTACCAGATCTATTAATATTTTTTTTAAATGTGATTTTATTTTTCCTAATTTCTTCTTCACAGTTCCTATCCAGAACTAAATTTAATTCTGTTTTTATTGTATTTAATCTAGTAATATTATCTATTGATGGGTTTTGTTTGGCTACATTGTCGGCTTCCACCAATTTATCTAATAGGGTATTCGTCTTCTGCTCTCTCTCTCTCTTTAGGGCGCATTTCATTGCGATCAGCCTCCCCCTTAACACGCACTTCATTGTATCCCAAAGGGTAATCGGTGAAATTTCTGGAGTTCCATTTATTGTAATAAATTCAGTTATATTTAATCGCAGGTCTTTCTTCACGACCTCATCCTCCAGTAAACTAGTGTCCAACCTCCAAATAACATTCCCTTGATGTGCCGTTCTTATTTTTATTGTTAGCCATACTGGAGCATGGTCAGAATAAGTTATCTCTCCAATCCCCACATCAGTGACTTCGGATATATTTCTCTGAGAGACAAGAAAATAGTCTATCCTGGAGGCTGTTTTATGTCTATTAGAATAGAATGTATATTCCCTTTCATTCAGATTATACAATCTCCATACATCTATTAATCCCAGTGTCCTCAACCTGTCTTTCAACAGTACCAAGTCTGTGTCAGAAATCTGACTAACTCCTCTAGACGTGTCTTGGGGGGGGCTGATCGCAACATTAAAGTCGCCACCAATAACAATGGTGCCAACCGCTACCTGTTTTACTTTATCAAGAAACCCTATAATATATTTAACCTGTTTTTTATTAGGTGCGTATAAATTAGCAAGTGTAAAATCTGTGCCATCAACACTCCCCAGAACAATTAGCTCCCTTGCTTCCTCGTCTTTTATTATTCTATTGATGGTGACTGCTAATTTAGAGCTAAAAACTATAGCTACTCCCCCAGCTTTCTTTTGAGAATTTGCATTAATGATCCACCTATTGTATCTTCTGTCAAATGCCTTGGGTATCCTGCCAGATTTAAAATGCGTTTCTTGTATGAAACCTATGTCTATCTTCTTTCTAACAAATTCCTCTATGATTCTTCCTCTTTTGCAACCCGAATTGGCTCCCTTTACGTTGACTGATTCAAATTTAATAACTTTCATTTTATTAGAAATAACATAAAAAAAAATTAGAAGGGGCCGAATCCGGAAATAAAGCTCATAGGGCGAGTCACAAGGAGGCCTGGTCAATATCCACTCAATCCCATTCATTCTCAACCAACACCACACATCACCATTATGATCCATTTCTGAAGAGAGACACACATAGGTGTCTACTTCAAGAGTCATTCGAATAACTCTCCTTCTCCAGAAGCCTTCCCTGGCACTTCCGATGGGATACCAGGTAAAGGCCCTGATTCCAGTATTCCTGTCCCACCCTCCGCCATTCACTGTATATTAAATATTGGGGCGCTGAGCTGCTTCAATAAGCTAGGGGACAGGGGAGGAGAGGCGCCACCTATAGATATCCTCAAGACCTAGACTTTTTCCCATTCTGCAATCTCCTTTTTAGATAGGCCCAAGGACTCAGTAAAAGCAGCTAACGGGTCACCATCTCTCAATGTGGCCGATTTATTATCGATAGTAGCGTTCAATGAGAGTGGGAAACCCCAGCGATATGTACCCCCCCTCTGTTTAATCTCCGCCAGAAGAGGTTTAAGCATTCTTCTTCTATCTATCGTCCTCTTAGAAAGATCCTGAAATATTTCAATATTAGAGTCTCTGTATTTAATAGTGCCTAGATTCCTTGCTTTCTTTATGATCTTTTCTTTGATCTGGTATAAAAGTAATTTACACAAAACATCAGTTCCTCTTCCTCCTCCTCCCTCCATCACGCTCCTGATCTTACCCACTCTGTGCACTCTTTCAATGGTTATTTCTTCTGGGGCTTCGTTGCCCAGGATTTGTTTAAAGATTTCTGTTACTGCCTCCAGTAGCTCCTCGTTTTTTATTTGGGGAGACAGTCCTCTTATTTTAATATTATTACGTCTGTTTCTGTTCTCCAGATCGTCCAGCTTGCTATTAATCTCATGTATTTGATCTTTATGTACCTTAAGAGATTCAGAACATGTCTGTGTGACTGTGGAAATTCCTTCCAGTCTATCCTCAATCTTCTTCACATCTTTTGTCAGTTGTATTATCTGCTCCTTGATGGGTTGGATCTCATAGGCAACTGCCTCTTTAATACTATTTTGGACTGTCGTTACCATTGTTTGCTCTATTTTCTTTGCAAATTCCTCCATTAATCCCAGCATTTTTTTTTCCATACTGTTAGCTAGGGTGTCTGTCTCATTGATTAACACGCCTTCAATCGGATCTTGTGCGTTGGCCTGTGAATTAGTTTTTTTTGGGGTAGCTTCATCTATTTTTGGATCTTTATGTGAGGAACTATTACACAGTGCGTCAATTCTCTTTATATGTGTGGCTATATCTTTAGGAGTAAAGGCTGCCTGAGGTGCTAAAATTGGAGGGTCTTTCTTCGGTGTGCTGAGCATAATAGTAGTACGGGTGCTGTTCTCAGCTAGGAGACCTAAAGTCTCTTTCCCGTTTGTATTTGTTGTAAATCCAAAGTCGGTTAGGCCTTTGTTTTTATTAGGCTGTGTGGTCCTTCCTCTATTCCTTGTGCCTGTGGCCATGTATTTTCCCCCTGCCCCTTCTCTTCCACCCAACCTTACTTCAATTCAGTAGCTCAGTCCAGCAATGCTCAGATAAGATATATTAATTTCAGCAGAAAGGGTAGCCAACACTGAGCAGATAAACTTCACTCACCCTTCACTCCCACGGTGGCGGTGAGGCAGCGTTCCGCTTCTCCGCTTATCTCACTTACTTGTGGTCAAGCTGGGCCGCAACAGGCAGATCAGCAGACAATCAGGACCGTTATCCGATCTTGAGATAGACAGTTACTGCAGCACCTCCTAAACGAGAAGAGGAAGGGAAAAAGAAAAAAAAAAAAATGCAAACACTGGAAAGCTGTAGGTCCATATGCACAGTGGAGGGGTGGGGGGGAGGAGGACAAAGGAGGCCAAAGTATCCAACAATAGCTGCCGGCAGTGGACCGGCGGAATCCAAGCGTTATTCCGGACCCTCAAGGTCTACAATCTGCCGTCTTATTGTGTCTTATTGTGCTGTAGATGATATATTGAAGAGGTATTGAAGAGGTATCTGGACAAGCACTATTCCAGACCTTCACAGGTTCACCTGGCAATCTGGCAAGCTATTTTATATGTTTTATATGTTTTTATATGTTTTTACAAATTTAGCCAAAGTTAGCCATACTCTATGTACTCTGTATCTTTATCTTCAAGACTTAACAGCTTAGCAGCTATTAAAGATTTTTAAATAGGCAGCAAATAGGCAGCAAAGAAGTCTAGTGTTTTCCTATGCATGCAGAACATGCAATGCATACAGCACATCTAAGATGCACGTAGATGAGCACCAAATGCCGCAGAATGCCACACAAAGCCCCAAAAAAGCCAATGACTGTAACTGCAAAAAAAAAAAAAAAAAAAAAAAAAGGGGGGGGGGAAAAAAAAAAAAAAAACTGATACAGGCAGACTAATACAAGCAAAACTGATACAGGCAGACTAATACAAGCAAAAATGTATTTAACATTTATATGCTAATTGGTTAAATGGCTATGAGCTGCTGGCTATAAGCTGCTGGCCAGGCAGAAAACGAGGATCATCTAATGGGGCATAGAGCATAGAGCATGGCACATGGCAGGGCAGCTAGCTGGCCGGGCAGGGACAGAGGTCATATTGATCTTAAGGGCCACAAGACAGGATATATTGTGTGCCTCCGTACATATGTACCTCTGGATATCCGAACCTATTATAAAAGTATACACCTAGCAAGGGTGATTGACTGGAGGGTAGGTTCTGAAGAGAAACTGTGGGTAGCGACAGAAGAAGGGGAAGTAGATCTTGAACATCTATTTACTTGGATACCGGGAAACATTCGGGATATAAAAAACCGGGCCTCACATCCACTTATTGCCCCGACACTCAGGACGCTGTATGATTTTGTGGTAGAGTGGGATAGGAGGGCGGGTACCTCCCCCCTGGTCACATTAAGAGATAATGAGGAATTTCCTCCAGGTATCCAAAGGGGCTGGTTTGTTTCTAACAGACTGGACAAGGAGACCCGGATTTTGGATTTATTGGGTAATCATGATTTGAGGATTATTGGCTCCCTGAGAAGGGAGAACAATATTTGTCCATGGGGTATAATGCAAATCAATAGTTATCTGAGAACGTTAGATAAGAAAAGGTTGGGTATAAGAACAAATATCAACAAGATAGAAAAATTTATTTTTTTTAGGGAAAGACCGGCAAACTTGTTATCCCGGATATATAAATTTATTAGAGGGGGAAAGCCGGAGAAACCCCTTATATGGCAAAAAAAATGGGAAGAGGATATACGAAGCAACTGGGGAAAAGAACTTTGGGATAAGATCTATCAGATTATTTGGAAATATCCGAACCGTAGATGTCAACTCTCTCAATACAAAATTCTATCTAGATGGCACCTTACCCCGTCCAGACTGGCTAAGTTCTCCGTGAATGGGGTGGATCGCTGTTGGAGATGTGACCAGGAGGGAGGGGACCAGAGGGAGGGGACCAGATTCATATGTGGTGGGCATGCCCCCGGGTGTATCAATCCTGGCAAGTATTAGAGGATTTTTGGAGTAAATATATGCAAAGAAATATACATATAAGCTGTTTAGAAGCAGTATTTGGAGTGGTAGAAGCTGAAGAGAATACCCAATTTAGGGATCTCAGAGAAATTGGGAGCCTGGTGGCACGAAATATTTTAGCAAAGCAATGGAAGGATAAGAACCCATTAGCTTTTGAAACATGGCTGACGGGGATGAGTTCTTTTTGGGAGGAGGTCCTGTCGGAGGGATCAGAGAATATAAGGGGACCTAATAGGTTAAAAAGATTAAAGGAATTTTGGATGGATTTGCTATGGAAGGAAGAGGAATCAACAGAAACTGGAGGCTCTGGTGTAGACCTGGTTAATAGGTAAATGAGTAGATGTGGTTTGAATGCGGGCGGGTAGGGAGGAAGGATAAGGGACGAATGGGATACTTGGTTTTTGAATGTGGTCTGGATGCTTAGTCTAAAATATGTGGGAATGACGGAGTGGGGGGGGAGGGGGGTGTGATGGAGGATAAGTGGAAAAGAATTTATGTAGTTTGGTTTAGGGGTCTATAGCATACTTAGCTCTAGAAGGCATTTTTTTATTTTTTTTTTCTGTCCACTTGAGGTTAATAAATTAAGATAATAAAATAAGATTAATCGAACTATGATGCAACCTCTAGCCGGACATATGGAGACTTTCAATGAAGCTCGAATTATGGTCCGGCATGGGCAAGGTCAAGCCTCGCTGAGTTCGAAAAAAAAAAAAAAAAAAAAAAAAAAAAAAAAAAAAAAATGATGTTTTTAAAAGCAAGATGAAAGTGAGGCTGGCAGGAAAATAAGTTGCAACTTTCATTCAATTCACTTAAAATCCCCCCAAAAATAATTTTAGTAACAGGGAAGAATGTTGTGTAGATTAAAGTGCCCCTGAAGGAAACTTGCACCGTATAAACTGAACATATGGTAATGAAATATGGAGAATATATAAAACGTAATCAGGAATTAACCTATAGAGCAAACAGTATATGGAAATGTTAAGCAATTCCACAGATCAGAGGGAGATAGAAGTGGAACTGAGAGTAAAGTGAAAAAGCTCCTTACTAGTGAAGGACAAGGACACCCGAGGTGAAAATAAACTAATTAAATAAACAATTGTATCTATCCTCCTTCTCCTAAAAAATACTTTTTTAAGATATTCCAGTTTTATTTTATATTTAACCACTTAACGACCAGCTAACGCTGGCGCTTTGAGTCCGCAAGGAGAAAAGCGCAATATAAATGTTATTTGTCTTGTCTTGTCTAACGCCCAGCTAAAGCTAAAGCCTTTCCATGTCAGTTCACGGAGGGTGTCTCCGTGAACAGCCGGAGAGCCGCCGATCGCGGCTCGCCGGCAAAATGTAAACACTCGGGGAAGAAATCCCCGCTGTTTACATCATATGGCGCTGCTGCGCAGCAGCGCCGTAAGGCAGATCGGCGATCCCCGGCCTCTGTTTGGCCGGGGATCGCCGGCATATGATAGGCTGAAGCCTATCCTACAATGCGCAGGACGGATATCCGTCCTGCGCAGCCCATGGAGGGAGAGGGAAGGGAGCGCCGAAAACGCTGCGGAGGGGGGCTTTGAAGAGCCCCCCCGCAAAGTGCAGCAAGCCGGCGGCGATCAGACCCCCCTAGTGAGGAAAAAAGGGGGTAAGTCTGATCGCCCTGGCTCTATCCTGATCTGTGCTGCGGGCTGGAGAGTCCACGCAGCACAGATCAGGCAAACCACCCCTGGTCCTTAAGTGGTTAAATCTACTTTTTAAGTTTTTACAGTTTTATTGTTTTTGCTCAATGACATATTTGTTGAAGTATGCTAGAGCAAAAATCTATGAACTATTGACGAGTTTTATCTCTTTCCTGCTCTCAGAAGCCATTTTCTGCAATGAAAGTGTTTTAGTTGAAATCTATCAGTGAGGGTCACACTGTAATCTGACCCAGTCCTGACTAAGACAGAGACTGCCAATTACATACCTGAAGTTTAACTCTTTCAGGCAGAGAAAGAAAAAAAGGAACACAGCACAGTTATTTGTGTGCCTGGCACTGTACATACACATGTCACCTCGGATATTCTTTAAATGTTTGAAAGGGAAGGAACCGCTTCCCGACACTGATAGGAACAAAAGTACTTTCCCTGGGTGTAGCTCTGGAACAAACATCATGCAGTTTTCAGTGAAAAGATGAAGATGACAGCCTCTGATTGTGAAGTTTATCATAATAGGCTCAAAATATATGTACAAACCAGAGCTAGGTATAAAGTGTAGACAATGATTTTATCCACATAAATAATGTTAATGTGATGACCACCCTTTTCGACTTATTGTGAACTAAGTGCAATCAGCTGCACGGTATACTATATTTCTATCTTCCAAATCACAGGATTATTGGTACATTTGTACTTACCGTATTACTGGGAATCGGCAGAACACAAAAGGTGGGATAACACTCCACTTGTGCACTATATTTTCTCACTGGATTATGGAACTCTACAGAGCTACAGGTGACCAGGGCTGTGGAGTCGGAGTTGGAGCAATTTTGGGTACCCGGAGTCAGAGTTGGGTGTAGATGGTTTCATAAACTGAGGCGTCAGAGCCGAGAGTCGGATGAGTTTTGTACCAAATCCACAGCCCTGGTAAGTATTAGACTAAGGAGTCTAAGCCATTTTGGGTACCTCGGAGTTGGAAGTTTCATAAACTGAGGTGTTGGATGATTTTTGTACTGACTCCAAAGCCATGCAGGCGACTTATCAATTGAATAATGAGGATCATAAAGTCTCAGCACTTTATATGCCTGTTATGATCACTTCTGCAGCATGTACTGCTGGCTGCAGTTGTACTGTAGACAAGCAGTTTCTGATTTCTTTACATGCATTTGCTCGCATAGTTTTGCTTGCACTCACACTAAGTGATGATTTCATCTGCAGTCGCTCTGCAGTTCATGACAGTTTGGGATGCTCTTGTGAAGTTAAACATTCTGTTGCAGTGGAGCTTTTCATGCAGGTTGCATAGTTTTTTCTGCCTTTTCCTGCTGCCAGCTTGTGACTGATTATCATTCACCTGTGTGGGAATCTGCATGTCTGCTCCCATTGGATGACCTCAGTATAAAGAGCTGCTTCCTGCAGTGCTCCACGGGCTATCATAGTTTCAGTCTCAGCTTGTTACTCATGTGGACTGCACTGACTCCTGCACAGGATTCAGTGAGTCCTTCTAGTCCTGTTCTTGTTTATCAGTATTTGTTACTTAGCTAGTCTTGCATCATATATTGGTTCATCGCCAATATATACGCATACTAGCGTGTTTGTTATTTTCCTTGTATTCGTGTTACGTTAATACATCAGCGTCGCTGATATATACGTACTCGAACTGTTTATATCCTGTGTTCAGTCAGTCAGTCCCAGCACGTTTCGGTAGGTTGCGCTTATCGTGATCACCCGTGCTTAGCTAGTTCAGTCCTGTTTCTGCGAGATAGGCCATCGCTGTATTCACGATGGGCTACCTCGTTTCAGTCTGTCCTGTTTATGGGCGCTTGCGGTTACTGAGTCAGTTACTAGTTTAGTAAGCGTTCATTCGGTCTACCTGTCCTGATCTTTCTGAGTGCTGGTTTATGCGCTCAGCGCTACCTTGCACTGAGCCACTATTGTTAGGTATTGTTTGTGGTTGCTCAGATCTACGCCTGCTATGTGCGCCACATCTCCTACTAGAGTCAGTCCTCTCCTCCACTAGTGCGTTCGCACTATAACTGGAGATATCCTGGTTCCTTGTGCTTGCGTGTGTGTCTCCTTCACGTCAGGTTATGCATTACGTGCTGACTGTGGAGAATATACCACTGAGCGTGACTATGCCCCAATAGTTATAAGCACTCTTGTAGTAACCATTTGTGATATCTTTATCTCTTTTTGGTTTTAATTATTCGGTTTTTGATCTGAAAATGATTTAGGGCGATGTCAGATTTGATGGTTTAGGTAGGACCGATGTCTGGTTGATAGTTTACAGTATGTGTGTGTGCATGTTGTGGTCTCCTGATTTTTAAACAATATTATTAGTGGAGCTTTGTGTTAAATGAATCGGGGCTGCTCGAGTATCATTAAGAATCCGTTATGTTGGTTTTGTAAAAGACATTAGGCGGCTGATGTACACATAATTAATGAACGATCCTTGGTCAAAGCAGTTATCAGCTGACTTTTATCCAATGTATGTACATGGCTTTAAAGCTTTTACAGTGTAAGGACAATTTTGAGAGAAAGACAATTATCTTGCGTTTCTGGGATGTGCATCTCTAGGCCTTAAAAAAAACCTGTGTGAACAGGGCCTAAGACATCCACTAAAAGTTAGAAAGCAACCTAAAGCAACAAAGTTGCAGGAGTCAACAGCAGGCTGGTAGGCAGAGTGCTGGTACTTAGCTGCCCATCATCATGCTATGCAGGCTGCACGAAACAACAAGGCACAGACAGACCTTTCTGTGGGGATCACAGTAAGAAGCTCTGAAAACTTGTACTGCAGGAAATGGCTCGAAGTGGCTCCTGACCAAGCACTTTCACAGTTATTTGACATCCTCTATTTAAATAACTAATACATAGTACAAAGAGCATTGTTTCCCATTATAAAAATCAACCTGAAAATAGTTTATTGATTTAAAGAGAAACTCCGACCAAGAATTGAACTTTATCCCAATCAGTAGCTGATACCCACTTTTACGTGAAAAATATAATGATTTTCACAAACAGACCATCAGGGGGCGCTGTATGACTGATTTTGTGCTGAAACCCCTCCCACAAGAGGCTCTGGTACCGTACGGTACTCTGGGCAAACTGCCACAATGTAACAATGACACACACAGGAAATGGCTGTTTATAGCTGTCTGTTAAAGCCAGAACAGCTACATAATCTGCCCACAGTAACAATGTCACCATGTAATACATGTCAGAATGTGAATCTGGGAGAGGAAAGATTTTACAATGAGCAAACTCTGACTAAATCATGTATACATAATTATTGTAAAAATTAAGCACCTTTTTATATTAAATTATTTTCACTGGAGTTCCTCTTTAAATCAGACAGACACTGTCTAGCAGACTAGTAATGAAGTAAGAGAAACAGAAAGACACTACCATGAAGCAGAGACTGCATTCATGCTATAGCCATAATTATAAAGTACAAATAGTAGCAAGGAAGTATAAACACTCATTCATTGATAAGGGGTACATCCAATACAGCCAAAAGACAAAGTCTGAAGTAGAAGGAACGTAGAAGATTTTCTCCATCCCTTTAGAAAAGGCTGAATGCTTGGTTGATGTGCTGATCTTCTGTCTAATAAGTTCTGAAACACAACTGACCTAAAATGAGTGCACAGATCCAGTTCCGATGTCTTTTAAGCTTTGTGCTGGGAACACACTATGCAATTCCCCGTCTGATCGACAGGTGGTTGGACAGAAAGTTGTACCGTGTGTACATATCCAAACTGCTCCAGATCGATAAAGGAATCCATTTTCCAATGATAACTTTGCAAAATCGATCGCTTTCTCCTTTGGAAATGTTGGAAATAATCGCCCGGTTCCCGTCAATCAGACAGAAAATTGCAATTTGTGTTCCCAGTATCAAGCAGAGTCCACACAGAACTGCCTGCATAGCCATAGGAATCTTAGTATATTAGGTATAGTAAGCTCATCTCTCATGCAGAAGATCTCAAGTGAATACAAAGAAGGCTAGATGACTCTCCTACTTTAGCTACCAGAATGCTAACACTGTCACACATATACTTTACACTTTAAAGACACAGATACTTTCTTCAAAAGGATTTTAGTTTTGTCTGGACATACACTTTAAAGGAAACCTAAACTGAGACGGAAATGGATTTTTCCTTTTAAAATAATACCAGTTGCCTGACACTCCTGCTGATCCTGTGTCTCAGCCCCCCAACTCAGCCACAGCCCCTCAACAAGCATGTAGATCAGGTGCTCTGCATGAAGTCAGACTGGATAAGCTGCATGATTGTTTCAGGTGTGTGATTCAGCCACTACTGCAGCCAAATAGATCAGCAGGACCGACAAGCAACTGGTGTTGTTTAAAAGGAAACATGCATATCCCTCTCAGTTAAGGTTTCCTTTTAATTATATTGACCAGATAAAACATTAACCCATTTTAGTTCCTGGACGTAGAAACTACGTCCAGGAACCATGCGCGCTCCCGGCCCGCGGTTAGTTAGCCAGCTAATCAGTGCATCGGGCTATGGTGCCCAATCACTGATTCCTCTCCCCCGTTGAAAAAGCG
The DNA here is from genome assembly GCF_040937935.1 of Hyperolius riggenbachi. Taxonomy (NCBI): domain Eukaryota; kingdom Metazoa; phylum Chordata; class Amphibia; order Anura; family Hyperoliidae; genus Hyperolius; species Hyperolius riggenbachi. Next base: position 278,541,011 of record NC_090647.1, read on the forward strand.
ACAGCTTCTCTCGGAAGCTTCGCTTTTTCTGGCTGTAGCGTCCCCCATGCGTCTCTCTGAGCGTATGTTACGCTTAGAGTGACGTCATGTAAACAAACTCATGGCCGCCATCTTGTGGCCATAAAGTAAAACTACAACTAAAAGTAAAAAAAATAAAACAACACACATTTACATTATAAAACTATTGTTTACATCCCACCCTCCCAAAACTACCCAAATAAAATGTTTAATATAAAAAAAAAACATTACAATAAAAAAAAAATGTAAATATTTACCTAAGGGTCTAAACTCTTTAAATATCAATGTAAAGATGAAATATTTCTCTTTTTTTTTTTATTTTAAACTTGTAAATAGTGATAGATGCAAAACGGAAAAAATGCATCTTTATTTCCTAATAAAATATTGTTGCCATACATTGTGATAGGGACATAATTTTAACGGTATAATAACCGGGACATATGGGCAAATACAATACGTGAGTTTTAATTATGGAGGCATGTATTATTTTAACCACTTCTGTACCACGTGGTTTTTTGCTGATCGGTGCCGCGTGGGCTCTCCAGCCCGCAGCACCGATCAGATAGCAGCCAGACCGATCAGACTTTCCCCCTTTTTTCCCCACTAGGGGGATGTCCTGCTGGGGGGGTCTGATTGCCGCCGGCTGCTTGCGCTTGCGGGGGGGCTCTTCAAAGCCCCCCTCCGCAGCGCTTTCTGGCCTCGTTCCCTCCCTCTCCCTGTGAGCGGCGCAGGACGGATTTCCGTCCTGCGCCTGATGGGATAGGCTTTAGCCTATCAGATGCCGGCGATCCCCGGCCAATCAGAGGCCGGGGATCGCCGATCTCCTCTACGGCGCTGCAGCAGCGCCATATATATGTAAACACCGGGGAAGATCTTCCCCGTGTGTACATTTACCCTGCGAGCCGCGATCGGCGGCTCGCAGGGTGTTCACGGAGACACCCTCCGTAAACTGACATGGAACGGCCGCTCGTACGAGCGGCCGTTTCCATGGAATCCACTTCAGGATTCAGGGGTGTACTTAAGCGTATGCAGAATCCTGAAGTGGTTAAAACTATAATGGCTGAAAACTGAGAAATAATGAATTTTTTCCGTTTTTTTTCTTATTCTTCCTGTTAAAATTCATTTACAGTAAAGTGGCTCTTAGCAAAATGTACCCCCCAAAGAAAGCCTAATTGGTGGCGGAAAAAACAAGATATAGAACAGTTAATTGTGATAAGTAGTGATAAAGTTATAGGCTAATAAATGGGAAGTGAGCATTGCTTAAGTGAAAACGACGGAACGCGAATGGGTTAACTTTAGAAATGAGAAAACAAAAGCACTTTTATTATTGATGATAAAGTTGCCCTTGCCAAGTTCTGAATGCCTTGGCAAATGACATGTAGATCACTGCACAATAGCAATCAATACACCACAACATGCGATATAAGAACATGTGTGAAGCAGGGAGAAAATCCTTGAAGTATAGTGCTGATCTAATAAGCACACCGGGGGGGGTGTCCCGTAAAGCTGGACATGGAGCGCTGCAATTAACTTTTGGCACCAGGCATCCATGTGGCGGATACCAGCACCCACTATTGGGCACCATTGGGCAACTCCAGTACCCAAATATACGGTTTTAGATCTTTTCCTATGGCCGCGCCCATTGGTGTTAGGTATAGATAGGGGAGGGTTAATGTTAGGAGTAGATGGGGTGGCTAGATTGGGGGGTAGTATTAGGCATAGATAGGGGCTGGTTAGTGGTAGGAGTAGATGAGGGGTGGTTCGGGTTAGGCATAAATAAGGGCTGGTTAGTGTTTGGAGTAAGTGGGGGTGTTAAGGGTTCGGCATTTATAGCAGAGGGTTCAAGTGAAACTCAGTACAGTGGATGATAGTTGAATATCAGTAGAATTACAAATATTTTATTACCATTATTTCTCACTTATTTTTCTTTGTGATGCTTTTTAACGTACAGCAGTCCTTCATAAGTGATCATGCGACATACTGTATATCCGAATGTATCAGAAGTTTTTTTAGTATAGCTACATGTGACTATAAGTACACAGCTCTGACTCACTGACCTTACTACAGACCAAAATATTACCACAGGAGGGTTGAAAAGTCTTGCCAACCTGTAAGATGATTTTCAATAACCCACGCCACATTTACTATGTAATCTCTGTTCTCCGGGCTAGGGTGTCTTCCTTTGTAATAACATGCACTGTGCTGTCAATCAGTACATAATAAAAAGGGCCAGAATTAGGGCTGAATGATCTAACGTTTGTAGACCGAAATTGCTATTTGGGACAAGACGATCATGTGATCATAAAAGCTGCGTTTTTTTAAGTTAGATGATCCCTGTGTTCGAGAACGGGTCAGTCCAGTAAGTCTCATCCGGAATCTCTCATGCATTTCCGGGGATCGTCCTCTTCTGCTCCCCCGCATGTCCGTCCTCTGCAACCCCACCCTCTGCCACATATCTGCCCAGTGATCGTCCTCTGCTCTCCCCCCCTTCCCCTGCACGTCTGCCCTCTGTCCCCCCCTCCCCCCCTCGCATGTCCAGCTGACCAGTGATCGTCAGGTGTGGATACAAGGTGCCAGTGGAAGTGTTCACACACTATCTGGACCGTCCACCAATCAGATGGGGGCGTTTCCCCAGAAACACCAATCAGCACTACTCTTCTCTGCTCCGCCTTCTAACTGGCCCCGCAGCGCCCCCCCATCTGATTGGTAGGTCAGTTCAGATAGTGTAGTCTGCAAATACTTCCACTGGTTGCTTGCATCTGCCTGTGTACTCCAGGCCAAAGGCAGAGGATGATCAACGGGCAGCTGGACATGCGAGGGGTTGCAGAGGGCGATCACCACGGGACATGCAGGTTTGTAAATGTTACTGTACATTGTGAATTTAGTGCTAAAGCTTGATTTGAAGAAAATCATGAATAAAAAAATCACAATTTCTGACAGAAAAATGGCAATTAAATCTTTTCCTAAAACGTTCAGCCCTAGCCAGAATGAACACAATGCAGGGGTGGACTGACAACTCATGGGGCCCCCGGGCAATAGGAGATAATGGGGCCCCGTACACCCGCTTGCGCGGTGGAGGCGTAGGTGTCGCCCATATTGGTAGCCAGTACAGTTGCCCCCAGTATAGGTTAGATAGGTAGGTGTCCCCAGTATAGGTTAGATAGGTAGTTGCCCGCAGTATAGGTTAGATAGGTAGGTGCCCGCAGTATAGGTTAGATAGGTAGGTGCCCCCAGTATAGTTTAGATAGGTAGATGCCCGCTATATAGGTTACATAGGTAGGTGCCCCCAGTATAGGTTAGATCAGCCTTTCTCAACCTTTTTTGGGCTAAGGAGCCCTTCATTTTTTTTTCAAATCTCAGGGAACCCCTGTATGAAAGTGATGCAGAGAAACATCGCCATTTTGATTGCAAACTTAAAATGTTTACTAATTAGCATTCTATCACCACTAAAGTCATGTATTATGTACAAAGAATGTTGCACATATAAATTGCACCAATCTAATACCATAGCAAATGCAGAAATCATCATCTCACATAATAAATGCATTAATCACCCCCGTATACATATGTGGCAATTACCCCACATATAAATTGCACCAATCTACTACCATAGCAAATACAGTAATCAACTCACATAATAAATGCATTATTCACCCCCATATACAATGTAGCAATCAACCCACATATAAATTGCACCAATCAACAGGGGTGTCACAGGACCCCTAGTGGTCGGACCACAAAATGCCTTCCAATCGGTTTCAGCACACAGACCATGCAAGCTGTGGTCGCAATCGGTGCGCAGAAACCGCTGGAATTTTGGCAGTAGACTGACTAGAAGGGAGCCTGTGAGTTACGGTAATCCAATTTACACACTATTTCAGGGTATAACTGCCACCACCTCTGTTACCATGGGACAGAGGAGTCCACTGACTGGCTGATTCTAGACCTGCAAATAAAACGGTTAAACACACTCTATTCTGTCTAGCTATCAACAATAGTAGCGACTCTTCAGAGACCAGGGTTCAGTTTGGGCGGCTGAATTATAGGGTAGCTGAACGAATAAATGACATTAAAATCAACAATTATAGAAACAAATAGCACAGTATAAAAAATAAAAGGGAATAAAATACTTAGGTTCATGGAAATATGTCCTTTCTGGGAAAACTCGTAAAGTTCCTTTGTTTAAGTTCAGGAGCAAAGTTCAGACAAGATGGCCGCTAACCACATGGTCCTCTGGTTAGCAGCAGCAGGCTCTTGTGAAGATGGAATTTGGAGCACTAAGGGAGGAGTCCCTCGCAAACACTTTTGACTGATCCCCATCTTTGGGTGGAGTCTCAGGTCCAGCCCAGGGGCCGGACAGGGTGCAGTTAATCCCCTGGGTGGATTCCTTGTGGCCACCAAATATGACATTTCCTAGATCCTGGCTTACGCTTCCCGCACACACTTAACGGCCACAAACTCATGTTCCTCAGAATATGACAGTTCATATGACATCAAACTTGGGTGCTTTTGCACGCCAGGTTACGAAATAGCGGAATACCTTGGGTTCTGGGTATGTCAGTGGCTTCAATTTAATATCAACATATTCACCAGACCCCGACCAGCAGAATGAGATAACTCTCATACCTCTCATATGAACGGTATTCCTTAAACATGCTAAAAATCACACAACATGTGCATTTTAATCTGCCCCTGCTGGAGCCAGCCAGTCTTCCTTCATGCTGCGACTATCTTCCTTTGGCTATCCCTGGAGGAAAGGACTTTTGGTGCGGTAATTAACATCTGAGTGAGATCAGCTGGGACAAACTCTGACACCTCTGCCATGTCATATGCTAATTAACAAATCACAGGCACGAGGCTTCATGAAAAGAGGCTATGAAGCTAGATTTCCCAAAAGAAGAACCCAGGCTGACAGACTGCTACCCCCCTAGACATAAGATTCTGATCTGGCAATGCTACGACAATCGATGCAGGAAGCGGATTGCGATTGCATTTTCTGGTCTCATGGCTCGTCCGTCACAAGGGGGCCCCCAGTATAGGTAACCAGGCAAAGGTGTCCCCAGTAAAGGTAACAGGCATAGGTGTTCCCAGTACAGATAGGCAGGAATAGGGACCCCCTATATAGGTAACCAGGAATAGGTGTTTCCATTATAGATCAATAGGGACCCGCAATATAGGTAACCAGACATAGGTGTTCCCAGTATAGATAGGCAGGAATGGGGGCCCCCAGTATAGGTACAAAGTCGCAGGTGTTTTCAGTATAGATTAGAAGGAATATGGACCCCCAATACAGGTAACAAGGCATAGGTGTTTTCAGTATAGATTGGAAGGAATAGGGACCCCCAATATAGGTAACAAGGCATAGGTGTTTTCAGTATAGGTAGGAAGGAATAGGGACCCCCAACATAGGTAACAAGGCTGACACGCTACAGTGCACGCTGTCACCCCTAACATACTCACCCAGTGACTGCCTCATTCCTCAGCAGTCTCCTGTTCACTTTCTCGCTCGCTTTCTCCATTCGCCACGTCCACCACGCTTGCTCTTCCCCATCACTGAAGGGTGCCAAAACTGCCCTATGAGAGAGCGGCGTGAGGCGCAGCGGATTGGATCAATCCGCCGGTCACATCAGTGGGACTATTTTGTCCCACGGAAGGGGAAAGCGGGACCAGGCTGTCCTGCAGAAGCAGTAAAACACAGCAGAACCCCTGAGGGGTTCTGACGGAACCCCAGGGTTCCGCGGAACCCTGATTGAAAATCACTGGGTTAGATAGTTAGGTGACCAAATATTGGTTAGATAGGTAGGTGCCCCATATAGGTCACATAGGTAGGTGCCCACAGTGTAGGTTAGATAGGTAGGTTTCCCCAGCATAGGTTAGATAGGTAGGTGCCAGCTGTACAAGTTAGATAGGTAAGTGCCCCGCAGCGGCGGGGGAAGCAGGCATAGTAGTTACAACTCACCTTCCGCCGCATATCCCCCACAGTCTCTATCTCCTTCCTCCCCAGGCATCTCTCACATTGGTAACAGCGCCCCATTGTGATGACATGCGGTCACGTCACTACAGGGAGGTGCTGTTACCAACGCAATGGATGCCTGGGAGAGAGGAAGGAGATAGAGGCTGCAGGGATCGGCGGAAGAAGGCAAGTTGTACCTACTATGCTCACGCCCCTCGCCACTGTGTCCCCCCCTTCCTGCCTCTCAATCGCACCAGGGGCTGGCCCCCTACTGACCATGGGCCCTCGGTCCATGCCCGAGTTCCCTAATGGTCAGTCCGCCCCTGACACAATGACTGCATTTGCAGGCTTTCCATTCTAAGGAAGTAAATGCGTTTATGAAGATATAAGGAATTACCATATTGTAATCTGAGTTTTATCAGTAAGGAAAGTTCTGTGATCTTACAGGGTACCTGGTGCTTCCTTCAGCCACCATCAGGCTGATCGATTGTTAGCAGACTTCCTCCGCTAGGTGGCCAGGCAATTTCACAGGTCGACACCAGTCAGTGCAGACACAGCCTGGCTGTGAGCGCTCCCCCGACTCCCTTCCGCAACTGGGCACATTCTACACCTGCACAGTACACTCCAACTTGTCAACTTACTGGGCCGCCTAACGGAGGATCCAGGTGGACATGGGAAGACAGCAAATGAATGAACAGCCTGAAGGGGGCTGGAGGAAGCCATGGGTGTGTATTAAACCTTTTTTTTCTCGTCTCAGGTATATTTTGAAAGAAAATAATATTTTTGTAATCTACAATGAATTAAATTAAAATGCTTTTTCAAAGATTGCGTTTTAGTGTTCATATCAGTTTAAACATTTTCATGCATCTGGTACACCATACCATGAGATTCACACATTCTTTAAACTGCCTTTTCCAAAGAAGATGCATTAAACCAGTGTACTGATAACAAATGACTATACTGAGTAACCGTCTAGACTTGCGATCAATAACCATACATTTTATGATGTACCCAGATTCCCAACCTAAGCATTCATTATTATCATCTCATCTATATGACTCCAATATACCTCATAGCTTTAAACTAGAATGAATTATATATGAGAACAGAGACAATGAAGCGAAGTAAGGCATCCAGTAACATGATGACAACATATTACATAATAAGAGCGATGCAAACATTAACACTAGATTTGTATATTACAAATAAAGCATTTCAAAAATAAAACAAGTTCATACAGTAATAGCAAATTACTGCAGGTCAAACTACTTGTATTACACCAGCCATGAGTTATGCAAGTACAGTATAGAAGACTACAGCACCACCTTGTGGCAGCAGGAAAACAAGCACAAAATAAGGCTCAAATACTTTACTGCAGCTCTGCTACAGAAATGGCATGTTCATAATTAGGTTAGGCAATTAAACTGCAGTTCACATAACATTGCCAGGTTTGTACAGTGTACAAGCAATTATTCATATCAGCTTTCAAAGCCTGAGGAAAGAACATCATGAAATGATGGCTTGTAATAATAAATAAACTGTGGTATAGGTTCAACTTCTCTTCTCAGATAATGCTGTTTACCCCAAGCACTAAAGATGCCCATACACTAACGCGATATCCCACTGACTGCAGATTCGATCACTGTGATCGAATCTGCTGTGAAATTGATAACGCAAATGTTTTTTCCATCTGAAATCAATCGATTCCATCGATCTGCCCAGACGGAAAATTTTGCTCGATCGCCGGCAGGTCGGGAGCGTGTCGTTAGCGGCGTTGGATACGGCGAAGACCGACGCAGCAATATATCACCTGTCCGGCCAGCACGAGTTCCCGGGTCCCGCAGTCTCTCACTTCTTCCGGCGTCTTCTCTTCACTTCCTGTCCCATCCTGTGAGAAAGCGAAGTTCAAACAGTAAAAGACGCTCTACTGTTTGAACGTTCTGGACGGGACAGGAAGTAAAGCGAAGATGGAGGAGTACTCTGGAAGAAATGAGACTGCGGGGACCCGCGCCGGCGGACAGGTAATGTATTGCGGCTGGCCAGAGGAACAGGGGCGAGAGGCAGGCGGCAGTTCCACAGTTTGTGAATCGATTTCATGCTGAAATCGTTCAAAATCTGTTTACAGTGTATGGGTAGCCATTAGATCCCTCTCTGTTCAGATTCGATCAGAGAGGGATCTTTCTGTTAGTCGCTCTGGTGTCAATCGACCAGTGTATGACCTTTACTTTTCATTGGGGCAGATGTGTCAAAACAGGAGGTGTTGACAGGAGCAAACAATAAAGTTTTCATCTGATGAGGACTCCCGAGAATTGCTCCACCTTTCTTGCATATTTATTTGCATTCCTTTGGATCACCCCACTGAGATTGAAAACACTAGCCAGAACCTGCACTAGTTAGAGTTCAAAGTGCAAGACTCACAACACAAAAAAAGTGCCACTAATACATGTTGTATAACTTGTCCCTATTCCAGGGCCATGGATGTAGGCAAACTATACAGGTGGCTGTGCATTTCAACACAATTGAATCCATTCTGACAAATGAGCTGTGATCGCTGACAGAATTTGCTGCCATTCCAGAGTGGAGCTGTGCCATTCAAATGAATGGCACTGCAATTAACAGTTTGTAAAAATGCATGCAGTTGGATTTTTCCACAAAAGGCTCAAACAGAATTGGTCAACCTCAATGGGCCTACAGCAGATCAGTGCAGTCCTCGACCCATCTATTTTGAGCCTGCTGTCGGGTCCATCAAAATGCAGGCCAAGAGACATAATGCAAACTGAGACTGAAAGGGGAGAGTGCTATACACTGTGCACCCATGCATTTTTGCAATTCAACGTACAACCAGCTATGAATTTTCTAAAATATAAAGATAAAATGCAACTTCTTTAACAACCTGGAATCTGTACTTTGTGGAATTATGGTGGACTAGACAATTTCCATCTCGCAATAGGAGTAATTAGCTGTACATAGTAGGAGTCTGTTACACATACAGTCAGGGCCCTTTTCCACTTGCAGTCGCTAGCGTTCACGCTGAACGCTAGCGATTGCTGAATCGCAATTACCGGCGATTCCTCGACGTTCACGGCCGCGATTTTGCTATGCTATGCACTGCATAGCAAAATCGCGGCAAATATCGCTCCGCCGCGCGTTCGCTTTCCCGTAAAAAGCGAATCGCGGTAGTGGAAATGACCTACCGCGATTCCTATGTTAAAAAGCAAACCGTAGCGATTGTAAAATCGCTAGCGGTTTGCGTTTTTGCGATTCAGCCAGCGCAAACGCGCTGGTGGAAAAGGGCCCTAAGAGAATACAATGGCATGGGCCTTCTCACAGAGAGCACAGGCTGCTGTGCTAACAAATGTGTTGTAATTGGCAGGCACACAGCATGCTGCATTTTTTTACACAACTGCATTCTATCCTATTTAGGATCGATGATTGAGGGTCATTAAACCCATTAAACATTCCAATGCAAGTACACAGGAGAAACTTTTGCACTTTTCCTATGCAATCTGAGACGCAAGAGGAGCATTTTGGCGAGTTTAGCTTATTTATCCATTCAGCAAACACCATTGTCCAGTCTCATCCCTGTGCCTATGCCTCAAGTCTCCGGTTTCACTGTTTTTTGCCAGCATGGTCAAGCTTATGTCACATGTCTACAGACCGCGAGAGTAGAAATCTTAGCTATGGCAAACCACAAAGGTTTGCTACACTGATCAGGCATAAGCCGAGGTACACGCTGGCAGGTGAGCTAAAAGCTCTACCACACTCCACTCACTACTTGTAAGTGCTGATGCAAGTCAAGGCCGCACACAGACTTCTTTGACACCACTGCTCAAGAGGATTGTAGACGTTCTGCATTACAAAAGGCATGATCATAGTAATTGAAAAACGTACTTGTTTTGCTGTGAACTCTGAATCCTCCTGATAATTTGTAGCTCCTGTTTTCAGTTGATGATTCAAACTTGTGTCCGCATAGCTTCTGCTCACATGATCATTATCATCATCATCATCAATAAACTGCACACCTTTTTCAAAACATCGCCGTTTCCGTGTCTGCAGGGAAGAAAGAAAGCTTCCATATTATTTTCATTAAAACCTAGCTCAGGACATAGCATGAAAACCTTAATTTCCTTAACAAAATGAATTAAAATCCATGAATACTATAAAAATAAAATGCAGACTTTCTGGTGGAAAGCCTATTGCCCTGAAATGTCAGGGCAGCGTTCTGTACCCACTAATCGGTTTCACACTGCTCTGTGCCTAGCTCACTTTATGTAAATATGTACTGTTGCTAACCAATTTATCTAATACTGGCAGTTGGTTTAACAGCCTGCTGTAGCTCACAATGTATTATTATTCGATAACTACGCCGAGTGGATATGGCACCCGTTATTATAGATTACCCATTTGAGGCCAATGTGACTATCCCTATGTACATAGTAATTCATTTGTATATATACACATGTTTATACCATTATAAATCTTTTCTACCAGCGCTGATACCGTACTGTGTTTTATAACACAAGGTATCTTATTGTTTTAATTTCTTAAATGATTTTGCTATATCTTAGTGAAGTATTGTTTTTGAGTATAAACATTTCTTTTAAAAGGGCACCTGTAATGTTTCCCCCCAAAAAAGTTAGATACTTACTTACTGGGACCCCCTATGAACAATCTTCAACAAAGTCGAAGATTGTTTGCGGCCGCGCTCCACTCCATGTACGAGCCCAGCTGCACTGCGCAGGCGCAGATCACAGTAGCACAGAGCTGCGTGTGCATTTTTTTCCCTATGCATGAGCGACTCCGCACTACTGCGTGCTACTGCGCAGGTGCGAACCCACTGGTGCCTGCGCAGTGCAGCTGCACTCGTACATAGAAGGGAGCGTACATAGAAGATAATAAGGGTCCAAGTCGGCAGTGGAGGGGTCCCGGAGGAACAGAAAAGTCTCTGAAATAATCCAGAGGCTTGTCCCTACAGAGGTAAGTAACTAACTTTGTTGGAGTGAAAGGATACAGATGTACTTTAAAGAGGAACTGTAAGGTGGAACTCACCACCAGTGTGAAGCTGATGGTAGGTTTGTCAGAGAAAACCCAGTTTTAAAGAACAAGCGACACCCATGCTAACCTAGAAATAAAAAACACATAGGCTAAGTTCACAGTGCGATGTTAAAGTCCCACATTAAAACAACATTCAACGGTGCACACGTTGCGTTGGTGTCTAACACTGCACGTTAAGTGAAAGTACAGCATGCAGTGCGTAATACATGTTATTAGCTGCGTTAGACTGTTTGCACATGGTCAGTACTGACTTGGAAGCATACTTTTCATTGCCTGTATTCTGCACTGTATCTGCTTTACGTGTTGGTAATGCTGTGTTGCGACTTTTTGGGCGCTTTGCGTTGTAAGTTTGCGTTGCGACTTTAACATTGCATCAAAACGCAACATCCCACTGTGAATCTAGCCATATATAAGTAGATAAATACTAGTTCTACTTACATAACAGATGTATTGCACTGTCCACATTATGATTCCTGTGGATTTTATAAAGGAAAAGCAGAGAATACTATCCTAGAAAGTTTCTATCTTGGTTAAAAAGCAGAAAAAAAATGAAAGTTTTAAATGCAGGATTAGCATCTTTATCACTTAATACACTCAGACAAGTTGCTGTTGAAATTTTGATTTTTATGGTGACAATCCCTCTTTAAAGGTAAAAAAAAAAAAAAGAGTACAGCATCCAATGGAAATCCAGCTGAAAAGGTGAAAGCCCTCCCACTCAGTGAGGTTCGTCCTAGACCTAATTAAAATTCAGCTTTGGACGCACAGCCTTGTGGGTAATATCACAGGCAGGTACTTCCTGATTTGCAGGAAAATTTTGTGGGTAGGGAGAAGATCCCCCCAAACTACCTCTGCAGGCCCCCCGCCCCAGTGGTTAACAAGATAGCTTCAGGAACCATGGGGACGGGGGGAGATCTGCAATTTGGCACAGAGGTAGTTAGGGGGTCTCCTACCTACCCTCAAATTGTGGAGTATGTATAAGGTATGAGTGCTGAGATATCAGTTCTAAAATATCATAAGCATAATCTAATAGACAAATATGGCAGCTTTTTAACCCTTGAAAAACTTCTGAAAAGTCGGGGGTCGTCTTATATGCAGGGTGTCATTGATGCCGGGTGATACGCGGTGCTGACACCCGATGCGCGTATGAGACATGCTCATGTTTAATTACTGGGTGCTGGCGATTCGGCGGTCGCCACATATGCTGGGGGGAGCTCATCGCTCACGCTGCAAGGTCTGGGATGCCCAGGGTATGGAAGAGCTTGCGCTGTGCCCATAAAACACGCCTCTTTCACCCGTCTGGACCAGGTGAAAGAGGCGTGTTTTATGGGCACACAGTTACAGTTATTTGGGTTGAAAAAAAGATATACGTCCATCAAGTTCAACCAGGAAATTAAGTAGCACAGAGCAATCTATTCTTCCATACCACTCTGATAAACAGGGAGAGCTGACCAATCCACTTGGAGACTGGTAGAGCTGAACAATCCGCTTAGGGAGAGCTGACCAACCAACCAGTCAATCACTGTTATATCCTGTGTGCCACATACAGTACAGCACCATTATCTGTTCATACATTGCACCAGTAAAATTTTTATTTTATTTTTTTACTTTTATTTGGTGTGCTTTGGAAGAGGGTTAGACTTATACGGCAAGTATATCCCAAACTCTATATTTTAACTGGAAAAGTTTAGTGGGCGGGGGGGATCGTCTTATACACCCAGTTGTCTTATACACTGGAAAATATGGAATATTTTGCTTTTGTCCTGGTGGACTCAAAGCACTTGAGCTGCAGCCACTAGGGCATGCTCAGTAGGCAGTAGCAGTGTTAGGGAGTCTAGCCCAAAGAGTCCTTACTGAATAGATGCTGGCTTACTGAACAAGAAGAGCAGAGATATGATCCCAGGTCCCCTGTGTCAGAGGCAGAACACTTAAAGGGAAGGTCCAAGCAAAAAAAAAAAAATGAGTTTCACTTACCTGGGGCTTCTACCAGCCCCATGTAGCCATCCTGTGCCCACGTAGTCACTCACTGCTGCTCCAGTCCCCCGCTGGCAGCTTTCTGACCTCGGAGGTCAGGGCCACATTGCATACATTTTTACGCATTCCAGCTAGTGCAGGAACAAAAATGTATGCGTTGCACCACTAACGCGTAAAAATGTATGTGTTAATGTTCCTGCACTAGCGGGAATGTGTAAAAATGTACGCAATTCGGCCCTGACCTCCGAGGTCAGAAAGCTGCCAGCGGGGGACTGGAGCAGCAGTGAGTGACTACGAGGGCACAGGATGGCTGCATGGGGCTGGTAGAAGCCCCAGGTAAGTGAAACTCATTTTTTTTTTTTTGCTTGGACCTTCCCTTTAACCATTACACTACCATTACTAAGTAAAGAGCAGAGAAATAGCAGCAGCAGAAAATTAGACACAGCTCCAGCATAGCAGCCTAGTGGACAGCACAGGAATAGCTGCAGCAGAAGTAGCAGGAAATAACGGTGTACAAGCTAGTCTAGTTTCATACTGAAAATCATGGCAAAAGTTTGCAGTAGTTCCTTTTGCAATTCTAGTTGAGGGAACAAGATCGCTCCCTGAACGAGAATCCCAAAGGAAACAGTGTTAAAATAGCTGTGATTTTGATTTTCAGTGTGAAACCGGGCCCTAAGCAATATGAATTAACTTGGTTATCTACTAATACAAGAAAAAAAGGGGGATGTGTCTTTAACTAAAGGAATTTAAAAAAAAGCATGAGGCCTTTTTTTCCCACACCACACTGACAGGGTAAGAGGATTTGTTTTCTCTCTTTTCCTTATCTCTATTTCTTTTCCTCATAATGCATTTTCTTTTCCTTTCTTTTGTAAAAAAAAAAGGAAGGAAGGGAGGAGGAAGGGAGGACGAAGGAGGAGGAAGAAGAGGAAGGGAGGAGGAGGAAGAAGGGAGGAGGAAGAAGAAGGGAGGAGGAAGAAGAAGAAGATTTCCTTCATTATTTGCTAGAGGGACGAGGTCACCAAGAACAGGAAGTGAGAATAAACTTGTACAACGGCAACACAAATGACCATTAAAACCTAATACTGTAGGTGTTTTAGTTTCAAAAAGGGTTTTATTTGTAGAAACATATTGCTGTTTCATACCCCCACAGGGGTTTTAATCATATACCTAATAGATGTTTTAACCTTTCCTCAGTCTATTCAAAGCTAAAAAATGATTGCCTGGACATACATGAAGCCAATGCAGAAAATATAATTAGCCACAATGCATAAATCCTATCAAGATACTGTGTTTCTACCGTAACTGCCATTTTGTAATTTATTTAGCTATTACTATTAAGATTAGCTGTTAAGGGAGTAACCACAAGGTTTGACTACTGTAATTTCACAATCATTGTCAGATAAGAAGTCATTACTCTGCCTGGCATGCCTTTGTGTGCAGCAATAATGAAGCTATTTGTAACTGGCTACTGTGACATAGCATGATATAGCGGGTGTATATGACCTTATGATCTCCCAAGGGATCTAGGAAGAAGAGAAACCGTACAATGCTCCACATCCAACATGTTATTACCTGCTGTTCAAGCGATGGTTGCCGGGTGCGTTTTCTCTCTAATTGAAAATCATCATCATCCTCTTCGTGATCAGATGTAAAAGAAGCCTGTTTTTTTGCAGAGAGCTTTGAGGCTAGTGTTGGTTTGATTTTGGTATCTAAGCAGAAAAACAAAACACAATAGAACTCTAAAATGCAGCTAAAAACCCATAAAAAGATTAATCAAGACTATTGCCAAAGGAAATGTGGAGAATTAAGGCTACTTTTATTAATTATATTTCTCATGTTTAAAGGGAACCCGAGGCAGTGCAGGAGGGGGCAGATGAGACACAGAGGCAGGTTTCCTGGTCCATGACATGGCTGTGTCCCCTATGCACTGCTCTCTGCCCCCCCTCCCTCCCCCGTGCTGCGCTGCGACTCCCGAAATTGGCCACATTCAGCCTGTTGCCAATCTTGAGGGGTAGGGGCATCCCTAACAGAAGAACTCCTGCAAAACGCCCACTGGGGCATTCCTGATCCCCCTTCCACAACTGCCATTGGGCAGCACTGCCTTTCCCCGGCTGCTCCCCCGCCTCCCTTCACTCTGCTCTGTGTGAGACACACAGGGCAAAAGGCTTCCAGCATCATCATCATCATCATCATCAAATAATTGCAGGCCACAGGAGTGGCAGGTATTGCGGCTACCTGACAGCCACAGATCAGGAAGCATGTTTGGTTTTTTACAAACATTCCCACCTCAGATTCCCTTTAATTTATTCTTTAATTTATTTATGTGAAGTTGTCATATACAATTTATTTACCTTCTTGCATAATGGTTTTGGCCCAGTTGCATGCCCTACAGGCCAACAAAAAGCGCAGCAGATCAAAGATTTGTGAATGCTGAGCAGGTACATTTTTTGCCACTTCCGTTTCCCTAGCAACTATCTCTGTTACTACCTCCCTGTTCTCCTCCCATCCTGTCTGCTGCATCTCCCACCCTCACTTTGCCCTTTCACGTGCTACTCACCCTACCTTAAAGAACTGTCGCTGAAAAAAAGCAAATGCAAATTTTTAAAACAAAATTAGAACATTCACAAAATAATGCAGGAGTTGGGTGTCACAGGACATCCGTTCCATATTATTACCAGAAGTGGATGAAAACGGTTCACCAGAAGAGGGTCCTGCATTACTACTGGTGGTTGATGTGGATGGTCCTGTGATGCTTGGAATCTTTGAATGACAAGAACAGCTACATGGAACGGTCTCTTCTTTTTTAAAGCATTTCTCTTTGGTGCCCTCATCGGCTGGCTTTACTGAAATACAACAGAATGAAGCGTAATATATAAATGATCAGTAGCAACCACTGACATTTAATAGGACTCCATCCTTAATTCACAAAACCACACAGCTCACACATCCACATCAATAACTGCTTTTAATCTGCAATATTATACCACACTGTATATTGCCGGTCACACTGGAGGAAAGTTCTTTATCTGTCAAGTTTTCTCTACTGTCTTGGCCCTGGTGAGAGAGATTGCTAGCTTCCCTTTATGGAGTGCACGTGTCATCCCTTCCGATGGAGACTCTACAAAGACACTGGCAACACTGTCACAATGCTAGATTCCTCGATGATCACCGCAGAATGAGCTCCAAGCACAGAGTAACCAACATATTGTGCTCAATACACAGCATCACAAGTCAAAAAACAAAGTGGAGTGGAGTGACACTTTTCTGCTTCTGCCACAAATCGCATATAAGACTGATTTAACCACTTGATGACCCACCCTTTACCCCCCCTTAAGGACCAGCGTGGTTTTTAGTGATCTGTGCTGGGTGGGCTCTACAGCCCCCAGCACAGATCAGGGTGCAGGCAGAGAGATCAGATTGCCCCCCCTTTTTCCCCCCTATGGGGATGATGTGCAGGGGGGTCTGATCTCTTCTGCCTGCGTGTGGCTGGCGGGGGGGGCACCTCAAAGCCCCCCTCCGCGGCGAGATTCCTCCCCTCCCTCTCCTACCTGTCCATCCCCGGTGATCGAGGCTGCACAGGACGCTATCCGTCCTGTGCAGCCAGTGACAGGACGTCCCCTGTCACATGGCGGTGATCCCCGGCCGCTGATTGGCCGGGGATCGCCGATCTGCCTTACGGCGCTGCTGCGCAGCAGCGCCGTACAAATGTAAACAAAGCGGATTATTTCCGCTTGTGTTTACATTTAGCCTGCGAGCCGCCATCGGCGGCCCGCAGGCTATTCACGGAGCCCCCCGCCGTGATTTGACAGGAAGCAGCCGCTCGCGCGAACGGCTGCTTCCTGATTAATCAGCCTGCAGCTGGCGACGCAGTACTGCGTCGCTGGTCCTGCAGCTGCCACTTTGCCGACGCGCGGTATAAGCGTGCGGTCGGCAAGTGGTTAAACTCTGTATCCAAAAGGAAAAAAAATAGTAGCATTTCCCTTTAACCTTTTGGAAATGGCGCTGCTCTGGCTCCTTAAAGAGACACTGAATGGAAAAAAAAATTATGATATAATGAATTGGTTGTGTAGTACGGATAATTACTAGAACATTAGTAGCAAAGAAAATATGATCATATTTTTATTTTCAGTTATATAGGTTTTTTTTTATATATAACATGGCATCATTCTCTAATATTTGCAGTTTTCACACTACTCAGCATTCTAAATGATTTTACAGAGCAGGTCAGTGAACTTTTGAACTGCCCTCTGCAGGAAGAAAAAAAAAAACAATACAGTGACTGACACTTGAGATAAGCTTCAGAAGACAGAGCTCTCTGCGACTTTGAAAGTCGTGGAGCTCAGTGGCTCTTTTGCATAGATAACAACAAGAGTTTCTTAACTCTTCCTGTACTGGAAACAATATTAGACTTATGTCTCTGCTTCTAATGTTTTATTTCTTAGCTGTAATGCACATAAAAATCCCTATCATTATTTTTTTCCACCTCACCACAAGTACACCATAGCTTTCACCTAACGCGGTGCAGAAAGGGTTGGTAAAAAGTTTAGATAGCCAGTCTTGGACAATTTAGAAACAGATACGTCTTCAAAATGTGTAAGGGAATGAGTGGGAAATACAGGTTAAAAGTCTTGAACAGGTAAAGACATTTCAATAACATTCCACACCTTGACATAAAGGAAAAAAAAATGCTTTGGATATATTTTTATACTGTACACACCAAAAAAATTACACATTTGAAAAAAAACAAAACTAAATACAAACTGAAAACATTTTGCACATATGAGTTTTTGTTGCACCGAGTTCTGTTTACTAGTTATGAAACAGAAATGATCTTTCCCACCTAAAACTGAAATACACAGACCTAGGGGAAAGTTCAGTGGTAATGTCAATACTCTCTATGACTTTCAGCTATTTTGTGACCAATGACAGATCTCCAGGGTACACAGTGGGACAAATGCTATCTTCAGGATTTAATGCAGAAAATACAAATGCAAGTAACTTTAACAATAACGCAAGGCAAGATCTAAACAATTACCTTTTTTAATTGTATTTATTAAGTACTAAAAAATAATTTCAATTGTTTAATTATTTCTTTTTAGTTAGGAAAATATTAAATATCACTGATTGACTGGCAAGCTTGGCGTGTACAGTAAAGGCCTTGTTTTGTTGCAGTGCAGAGAAGATATGACAAGGGATGATCAATGAGATGCTATTAATTACGTTGATAAAAGAGTATGTAAATTAATGCAGCTTGAAAAATTAGCTCCATTGTGAGGCTCCACAAACGTTCATAATTCTGCATTAACATCTCACTGACCATCCCTAGATATGACACTGCCATAGAGAACAAGAGGGTCTCTGGTTCTCCTTCAACAAGTAGGAGAGTTTAGTCCATTAGTGGTCCCAAACAATTTCCAGATGTTCATAATAATAATCGTTTGTAAACTATCGCAATGGAAGCAGAGGCGCCAGCAGAGTAAAAATTGATCATAGGTAAAAACAGATAAAAGTTGGGGGGGGTTGGGCAAGGATGGACTTACCTCCCCAAAACCAAACAACCACTATGTATGGTTTAAACAAGATTTAATTCGCACTCCAAAACAAATGCAACGCGTTTTGCGGGTCTCTAGCCCGCTTCCTCATGCTGTAATACAGATAGGAGTAAGTCAGAGGTTGTGTAGCCAAGTACAGCGCCCCGTCTCGTCAAATACAGGGCCTCTGTTTGTAAACTATCGTTCAGGAAATTATATCATTAGTGGCTACCTTAAGATTTCATGTTTCTAATTAAACGAAAAGGCTGACAGCCTCCGTACAAAGCTACAAAGGCAAACAAAGTTCCAATAAATAGATTCAGTAAGTAAACAGTTTTACAGGGTCTTCTCAAAAAATTAGCATACTGTGATAAAGTTCATTATTTTCTGTAATGTACTGATAAACATTAGACTTTCATATATTTTAGATTCAAATACACACAACTGAAGTAGTTCAAGCCTTTTATTGTTTTAATATTGATGATTTTGGCATACAGCTCATGAAAACCAAAATTTCCTATCTCAAAAAATTAGCATATTTGATCCAACCAATAAAAGAAAAGTGTTTTTAAAACAAAAAAAAGTCAACCTTCAAATAATTATGTTCAGTTTTGCACTCAATATTTGGTCGGGAATCCTTTTGCAGAAATGACTGCTTCAATACGGCGTGGCATGGAGGCAATCAGCCTGTGGCACTGCTCAGGTGTTATGGAGGCCCAGGATGCTTCGATAGCGGCCTTAAGCTCATCCAGAGTGTTGGGTCTTGCGTCTCTCAACTTTCTCTTCACAATATCCCACAGATTCTCTATGGGGTTCAGGTCAGGAGAGTTGGCAGGCCAATTGAGCACAGTAATACCATGGTCAGTAAACCATTTACCAGTGGTTTTGGCACTGTGAGCAGGTGCCAGGTCGTGCTGAAAAATAAAATCTTCATCTCCATAAAGCTTTTCAGCAGATGGAAGCATGAACCCACTTTTGAACCAGAAACAGCGGCAGAAGCGAGTGACCTGGGCTACAGAGAAGCAGCACTGGACTGTTGCTCAGTGGTCCAAAGTACTTTTTGCAGATGAAAGCAACTTTTACATGTAATTCAGAAATCAAGGTGCCAGAGTCTGGAGGAGGACTGGGGAGAGGGAAATGCCAAAATGCCTGAAGTCCAGTGTCAAGTACCCACAGTCAGTGATGGTCTGGGGTGCCATGTCAGCTGCTGGTGTTGATCCACTGTGTTTTATCAAGGGCAGGGTCAATGCAGCTAGCTATCACGAGATTTTGGAGCACTTCATGCTTCCATCTGCTGAAAAGCTTTATGGAGATGAAGGTTTCATTTTTCAACACGACCTGGCACCTGCTCACAGTGCCAAAACCACTGGTAAATGGTTTACTGACCATGGTATTACTGTGCTCAATTGGCCTGCCAACTCTCCTGACCTGAACCCCATAGAGAATCTGTGGGATATTGTGAAGAGAAAGTTGAGAGACGCAAGACCCAACACTCTGGATGAGCTTAAGGCCGCTATCGAAGCATCCTGGGCCTCCATAACGCCTGAGCAGTGCCACAGGCTGATTGCCTCCATGCCATGCCGCATTGAAGCAGTCATTTCTGCAAAAGGATTCCCAACCAAGTATTGAGTGCATAACTGAACATAATTATTTGAAGGTTGACTTTTTTTGTTTTAAAAACACTTTTCTTTTATTGGTCGGATGAAATATGCTAATTTTTTGAGATAGGAAATTTGGGTTTTCATGAGCTGTATGCCAAAATCATCAATATTAAAACAATAAAAGGATTGAACTACTTCAGTTGTGTGTATTTGAATCTAAAATATATGAAAGTCTAATGTTTATTAATACATTACAGAAAATAATAAACTTTATCACAATATGCTAATTTTTTGAGAAGACCCTGTATAAACAATTTTTTCTCCTGTCATTGAGCATCATTAATTGGATAAATGATAAATGGGTCCCTCTTGGGTATCAAAAGTAGAAATTGAACTTTATTAGAATTTGGCAAATGTGTGGCAAAACAGCTTTAAAAACAATTAAAAGTAGCCATACAGAGCGCTCCACAACACCCACTCACCATGCATGCATAGCCACTCATACACCCCTTCTGGTACCGGTACCAATGTCCCTTTCTTCAGAGAGGGGGAGAGGATTGCAGCAGCATTAAGCGTGAATGGTTAGTCTTCAGCTTGCAAGCACATGACAGTTTCAGCAGGTATATATATGTCTCACCACTTCAGCATGCTTCCGTCCAGTCATCCAGTAAACCGGGCTCTTCTGAACAGGTCCCCCACAAGAGAATAGGGTCAACAGCAGCCAAAAAGCGTGAGGCCTCCGCACTTGGTGGTCGGCAAGTCAGCTCAACCTGTTCCGCATATGCTGTGGCAGGGAGCGGACGCCAGCCGCCATTCATAAAGTCAGTGTTGCAGCTGCGTGTATGCGCTCACAGGCTACGGAAATTGCACCCGCCCATCATTCCCTTATAACTAAAAAAAGTGTACAGGGTCCACAATAGAAATCTTATTGTTAGGCGAGAAGTTAAGGTTGGTTGTGAGAGAACGCGGAAAAGCCGCCGCGCGTGCTACTGAGGAGGCGGCTGATTCCGCGTCCAATGCGGTGGTTTGCACGCGGAAGCGTGTGTCTGGTAGCAGGGCAGAACGCGGCTGGTTCCGCGTCCGCATGCAACAACAGGAAGGCGGCTGGTTCCGCGTCCAGTGCGGCGGTTTGCACGCGGCAGCGTGTCTGGTGTGGCTGAGTCTGTTAGTGCACACAGGCTTAGGAATACGCACGTGCGCTGAGAGGCAGAATTCATATACTGGGCACAGAGAGTCAGCTGATCACGCCGATCAGCTGACTCCAGAGCAGGATACTATTGGTTGATCAATTAGGGGTGGTGCTGGAGAGCACTACTCCATATATAGTTACTGCTGGCCAGTTGCAAGTTGTCTGCCGTTGCGAACACTACGTGGAAGCACTCAGACCTTAGTCATATCCAACAGTGTGTTTGAACCAGGTGGACCTGGAAATTCACACTGAGCCAGATTACTTGAACTGTTATTCTGTTTATGCTTAAGCTAGTTCCAGGGTGTAGAGACCAAGGACCTCACACCCAGATTAGGGAGCTGTATTATCATTTGTGTTATACTCCAGATTAGTTCCAGGGTGCTGAGACCACGGACC
The DNA here is from genome assembly GCF_040937935.1 of Hyperolius riggenbachi. Lineage (NCBI taxonomy): Eukaryota > Metazoa > Chordata > Amphibia > Anura > Hyperoliidae > Hyperolius > Hyperolius riggenbachi. The sequence goes on from NC_090647.1 coordinate 278,562,725, forward strand.
TCGCATCCAGACTAGGGAACTGTATTATCATTTGTGTTATACTCCAGACTAGTTCCAGGGTGCTGAGACCACGGACCTCGCACCCAGACTAGGGAACTGTATTATCATTTGTGTTATACATCAGACTAGTTCCAGGGTGCTGAGACCACGGACCTCGCACCCAGACTAGGGAACTGTATTATCATTTGTGTTATACATCAGACTAGTTCCAGGGTGCTGAGACCACGGACCTCGCACCCAAGACTAGGGAACTTGTGCGATCATTTTGTTATACATCAGACTAGTTCCCGGGTGGAGAGACCACGGACCTCGCACCCAGACTAGGCATTGTTTGATATCTGTTATGACTTATTGCTTTCTTGACTACTCTTCTGTCCTCTGATTTGGTACCTCGCATATCTGATACTCCGTTGCCAGACCCTGCTTGCCTTGGATACCGAATCAGCCTTCTGTCTTTGTACTTTATCTGTCCGTGTGTTACCGACCAGGTGTGTCCGACCTCGAGAGCTATCTCTCCCTTCAAGAGATAGTCTCCAGATCAGTTAGTGACATTCACCTTCAGGTGTCACTCACTCTCTGGCCCTTCCTGTCTCCAGCCTGACTCCACCCCTTGGAGAGTCTCAGGCTGCTGGAAGGTTCCTGTGCTCTCAGAGCGGTGTTCCTTTACTGCCTATATCACCTGCCCAGCAGGTGCATTACTCAAAGTACTACTGTTACACCAAACACTTACATACCCTTAGGTGTCCAGAGGTTAGTAACATATCTGCATTCTTGGTGATACTGCAGATCACCAATAATCAGATTCTCTCTGCGTGCTGACACCGATCGTTACATTGGTATTTTGTTTTATTTGTTATTTTTGTTATATGGCTTAGACACGCAGTTATGTTAGGGGGAGCGAAGTCATAGAGATCTTTGTAAGTAATAGTATCTTCAGTTGTGTTGTGTGTATTCTGTCAGTAAACTGTAAGGAGAGGACAGCTGGATGATTAGCGCAGCAAGAATCACAGGAGAGCGTATCAAGGCATGCATAAGTAGTTAAGGTGTATCTTGAAAGAGAAATTATGTTATTATGGGGATTACGGCGGGAGAATAGTTAGTGTGTTATGAACTAGTACACCTAAATAACCTGCCTGAGGGACAGGTGAAATTGGCATTTTCCTGATTCAGAAAAAATGTATTTTTCAAGTGAGCAGTGCTGACAGAAGAATGCGGGAGCCACAGGCTGCAGCATCGTTTGTGTGACATGTTGGGCTCTTTTACACTACATGCGATTACGATGCAATTTTACATGCAATTCCGATTTTTATGCAATTTTAAAAAGTCATGCATGCTGCTTTTTTTCTACATTTTTCTTCTTGTGTTGCTAGCATCCGGTGAAAATCGAAAATCAGAACTGCAAATCGGAAAGGCAAAATGCACACAGTAAGCGCATTTGCTAAGCTAAGTCCATTTTTTATCCGCTCTACATCGGAAATGCTGCTCACCCGTCCCGCCGCTTCTCGGTTCCTCTCTGTACTCAGCCCGAAGGCCGGCACACAGGCTGCATTAGGCAATTCTCTCTAGCAACACTTTCAATCTTCATTGGTACACCATGAAACAATGAGAATTCTCCCTGTTGCTGAGGATTTCCATTGGTTCTCTGCAACCCAAGGGAAATCCCCATGCTACTTCACTGTGAACAGGGAGTGATCAGCGGGGATTGGCATAGCCTGGAGCAGATGCAGATGCATCCGCCTGCCCGGGATTATCTCAGACTGCATAGAAGTGCATCTGAGATAATCCTGGGATCCATTGCAGAGTGACAAGTGTGAATGGCTCCCATTTATAAACCAGGAGCTGTTCACTGTCTGCTTAGCGATGAGCAGAGAGCAGACAAAAAATGTCAGTTCTACTATCTAGTGGGAACACAGCCTAAAAGAAGCTTCTCACTAAATCATACTAAACCATGCAATGCAAAGCTAGCAGTTACGCAATCAACATTACTTAAGATTTCTGCTGAAATCTTGCCTTAGATCTAAAATGCAAAGTGGTAGACCTGGAAGATGACTTATGTCCAGAAGATATTGAGAGTCTATCTGATCTTCACCTTTATTATGTTCTGTGTACCTAGCGCTAAAACCCTGTACACACACTTGTTGAAACTTGGCCGAGGGAGCCAATAACGGCAGATTGATTTGGCCAAGCGACATCTGAGAGCATTGTTCTCCCCACTTACCATGCTCCGCATGAGGTCATTACCTGAACCACTCTGTTGGCTCTCCGCCCCCCATAGCAACAGAACATGTTGCTAGCCAGCAGGCTAGTGATGAGTCTGTACAGTGTTGGCCCTGCAGTGTTGCTTGAGGGATCAGATCCCGATCCCTGCTAGTCGATATGCTTCGCACATGTGTAAAAGGCTTGAGAGCAGCATCTGAAACACAAGCCTGTGGATTGTACAGCAATGGACAACTTGTGAAATGCTGCAAACCAGTACTGGGTTATTTTAAAAGCGGTTTTCTATTAAGCAGCAAAGGTTTACAACATCAGAAGATCATGAAAAATCTAGTCAAATCTTACTGAAGTAGCAGACATGCCGTTGCATTTTCGTGTAGTACTTTCACTGCAACACTTTTGTAAAAAGTCCAAGTGTTCCTGGATTTATTACACAATAGTTGTCCCTGCAGGTGCTGTATTTGGCTGCAGTTAGACCGCCACTATTTCACTCACCTTGTAGCAATCATCACTATAAACAATATGATGCAGGTGTGTATTAAAAACCATTACCAGAGGAGAGTGCTCCATCCTCATACTGCTAGACCTTTCTGCAGCCTTTGATACAGTTGACCATGACATCTTGATAAACAGGCTACAGGAATACTGCGGCATTGATGGCATAGTTCTTCAGTGGTTCCAATCCTTCTTGAGTGGCAGAACCCACAAAGTGTCTATGGGGCCCTTCCTGTCCACCCCTGTATCACTTAAGTATGGGGTGCCCCAGGGCTCAATCCTCTCTCCCCTGCTTTTCACGATTTACATGTTACCGCTGGGAAAACTAATCCAAAAACATGGCCTGACATACCACTGCTATGCAGACGACACCCAACTATATCTTTCCTTCAAGCCTGGTGTGACAGACCTAACTATAAACGCCTGCTTACGTGAACTACAGCAATGGATGAATGACAACTGGCTGAAACTAAATGCAGACAAAACTGAAGTCCTTCTGATAGGAGGGCAGAGCATGATAACAAAACAACTTAACTTGCAGTCTTCACCACTGGGAATAGGAGGCACGGATCTGCGCAGCTCTGATCATGTGCGTAGCCTGGGAGTTCTAATTGATTGGGATTTAAACTTCAGAACTCAAATCTCTGCTGTGGTGAAATCATCCTATTTTCACCTGAAGAACATTGCAAAAATCAAGCACCTCATACCGCCAGAAGATCTGCCAACCTTAGTCCACGCCTTGATCACATCCCGACTGAACTACTGCAATGCTCTCTACACTGGCCTTCCAAAAAAGGTCTTGTACCGACTACAGCTGATACAGAATACTGCTGCCAGACTGCTAACCAACCAACCCCGTCACTGCCACATAACGCCAGTCCTGCGCTCCCTTCACTGGCTACCTATAGAATGGAGGGTCCTATTCAAGATCGGCCTACTGACATTTAAATCCCTGAATAATTTAGGCCTTGGATACATGAAAGATATGTTGCAGCTGCGTAGCAATCCCCGCATTCTCAGATCAACAGGTTCTAATAATCTAGTCATACCCAGAGTCCACTTGGAAACTTTTGGTCCCAGAGCCTTCTGTCATGCTGCCCCTACGTTTTGGAACTTCTTACCTCAACAGATCAGGACAGCTCCATCCCTGGACGTGTTTAAATCCAGACTGAAAACCCACCTGTTCAGTTTGGCATTTGCAGAAATATAACTTTTGTTGTGTGAATACTTCATCCTACTAATTACTGAATCTGAGAGAGCCTAAGCGCTTTGAGTCCTATGGGAGAAAAGCGCTATAGAAATGTTATTGTATTGTATTATTGTATTACCACCCAATAATAAGTCATTTTTATAAACATCTACTTAAGGTTTGTGAGATCGCAAAGATCCTCTACTGCTCTCCCTCTATGCATTATATGCATGTATAGAGCATCCGATTTGGTGGACTTTCAGCCATATTGTGTGATAAGTGACCTCAACAAAAATATAACTAGAAAGGACAAGGCAAATTCTGAAAGATCACATAGATGCAATAAAAACAATAGTATGAAACCCCAAAATGTCTACAAAAAGGTGCCATTTCTCAGTTTATGAAGTGACTTGACATGCAGGTAGAAAACTATGTATGTGATGTCACAGGTTTCCTAACTGGTTTTGAGTTTTAGCATGTGTTGTATCAGTTCACTTAATGACACCTTCCTATGAAACATCTGAGTCTTCAGATTCTGCATATACCTGATCTCGTTATTCCCCGAGCTGTCTTAAAGCCTAACACATGTAACCTCCTGAGAACTCACAAAGTTACAAAAAGCCCAGTAGTTAAAAGAAGTCAGAAATCCAACATTCATTCAACTCAGCAAAGCAAATTTCCAGAACAGGAGACAAGCGCCTTGCTAGTCCTGCTGATTAAATTAATTCAGACTTTCATATAATAAAACAAATTTTTCCACATAAAAAAAAAAAGAGGGTTAAATTCAGGAGTTACGGATATATTGTTGAGCTACCCAGCTGCCAAGTATTTTCACAACGTGCTATTTAGAAGTGCATATTTTTTATGTGATTAGTGCAGCCCTGCTTGCCAACAGTATTCAGTGACTTTCATCACACTGACTGATATCTTTCCGGATCAGAGAGAGCATTGGCTATATTAAAAAACACAATTGTTTCTGAATTTGTGTGTGGACACACTCCACTTCTATTCTGTGGAGAGGGAAATATAGGAGAATATAGGTAGTGGAGAGCTCATCAGGAGAGGTTCAGTAAAGAATCGGTTTTATGTGGTAATAGCGGGGGATGGTTTGTTAACAGCCTTGAAGCGACAGTCTGTACTAATTGCAGGCAGTGCAGGTCTTTGGAAGGTCTGTACAGAGAACATTGCAGTTGTCCAACCGTGATGTTATGAATGCATAAACTAGGGTTGGAAGATATAGCTAGAGGTATGAGGTGCTTCATTTTTGCAATGTTCCTTAGGTGAAAGAAGGAAAGTTTCATAACAGCTGAGATTTGATTTCTGCAGCTTAATTCTCCATCAATCAGTACACCCAGGCTGTGCATAAAGTATGAGCTGTTCAGGTCTGAACTCCCTATCCTTAGTGGTGCTGGCTGAGACTAGGAGGTTTGCTGTCAAGTGTGGACCACTGATTACAAAATGCTCAGTTTTGTCAGTATTCAGTTTTAGCCAGCTATCATTCAGCCAATTGTGAAGCTCAGCTAAGCACGCATTTATTTTAACCAAGTGGCAGCATGAATATTGTTAACAGCAAAGGAGACTGGCGTACACCATATTTTAGTGGTACAATGTTGGAAAAGAAAGGATACCCTTTGTGCTATGCCAGCAAAGAAATTGAACCACTAGACAAGACAAGACAAGACAAATAACATTTATATTGCGCTTTTCTCCTTGCGGATTTAAAGCGCCAGAGCAGAGCAGCAGCCACTAGGGCGCGCTCTATTGGCAGTAGCAGTGTAAGGGAGACTTGCCAAAGGTCTCCTACTGAATTAGTGCTGGCTTACTGAACTAAGCTATCTAATGCCACAGTAATCTTGTAGCCTCTTAAGCAAGATTGCATGATCAATTGTGTCAAAAGCCGCTGAGAGTTCAAGCAATATCAGGATGGAACATTGACCTCTGTTTCTTGCCATGGGTAGATCATTGCAGATCTGGGTGGAGACTGTTTCAAAGCTGTGATGTTTTTGAAGCCAGATTGAAAAGGGTCAAGGATGTGGTTTCAGGAGAGCCTGGCTTCAAGTTGGCGATAGACAGCCTTTTCAATAACTTTCCCCAGAAAGCTTAGGTTAGAGACATGTCTGTAGCTGTTCGCAGCATCTGGGTCTAAGGATGGAGCAGTCTGATAATTGCTTCTTTCAGTCTCTTCTTCATTCAGACAGGTGGGAAACCTCCCAGCTTGTAAGGAACAGTTTACTATTTTGTGGAATGCTTGTCTAAATAGGTCAGGGCATTTCAAAATGAATTTAGTTGGCCCAGGGTCGAGGTCACTGGTCACTGGTAATGTGCGAAGGTTTAAGAGGATATCTAAGATACCTTCTTCAGTAATAACCTTGAATCAGACCATGGTGGCAGGCTACTTTTTGCATCCATTAACGTCTTGCCTACCGCGTAACGCCAATTGGCGTGAACGCGGCGGCAGCCCCAGGACCGCCTAATGCCAAATGGTGCGCAGTCCTTGGGGCGTAATTTACAGGAGATTGCGCGTGCATTGGCGCGCGCATCTCCGCTTGAATGATGGAGCTCTGCTCCATCATCAGTCTCCCAGCGTCGATCCCCGCTAGGAGACTGTTAGACGTCTATTTACAATGTACAGCGCTGCGATCTAAGGCAGCACTGTACTGGGGACAACCATGACACTCGGCTGTCTACTCCTAGTCTCAGCCAGCAGCACTAAGAATAGGGCGTTCAGACCTGAACAGCTCATACTTTATGCACAGCCCTTTGCACTGATTGATGGAGAATTAAGCTGCAGAAATCAAATCTCAGCTGTTGTGAAACTTTCCTTCTTTCACCTAAAGAACATTGCAAAAATGAAGCACCTCATACCTCCAGCAGATCTTCCAACCCTAGTTTATGCATTCATAACATCACGGTTTGACAACTGCAATGTTCTCTGTACAGACCTTCCAAAAAAAGACCTGCACCGCCTGCAATTAGTACAGAATGTCACTGCAAGGCTGTTAACAAACCATCCCCGCTATTGCCACATAACACCGATTCTTCACCGAACCTCTCCAGATACCTCTCCACTACCTACATTCCCTAAGCGCAAATTCCACCTGCAAGTTAGAGGTGGGCTACATCTGGTGAGCAGTTACAGTGTGATTACTGCAAGGTGTTGTGTTGCACCGAGTGTTGGCACCCCACACACAGAGTAAGGTTGATTGATTCCAAATTGTTGTAGCAATACTACTCTGGCGTTCATTTATAGATTTTAGAACAGTCCTAGATTCACAGAAAGGATCTTCAGTTTAAGGCCCCATTCACACTTGCGGTTCGAGTCCGCAAGTGTCCGGGGGTCCGGGTCCCGCAAAGAGACCGTACGGGTCTCTGCGCTGGCCACAAGTTGCGCCGGATGCATGTATCAGTTCCGGCTACAATAAAGTAGCCGGAACTAGATACATTGCAGTGCCAGAAAGGCACTGCAAGCATGGGGGATACCGGCGTGTAGTCCGGGCCCCCCAAGTGGCATAGGACCGGTGCTGGAAGCATCCGGTCCTATTGCCAGTGTGATGGGAAACATCCGTTTCCCATTGCACAGCATGGCCGCATGCGAAGGGTCAGGATCCGGTCCGGGTCCGCAGCCGCATCGGGACGGACTGAAAAATAGCGCATGTTGGAAAAAAAGCCGGACCGTCCCGGAGCTGCGTTCCCGGACGGCGCACGAGTGTGAATGGATACATTGATTAACAATGTATTCGTTCACCATCCGCTGTGTACAGAGCGTTCCGGGTCTGGGGAAGCCGGACCTGGAACGCTAATGTGAACCGGGCCTAACATGCTTACCCACCTGAAAGCTGAGGTGTCTCCTATCCGGTGAGCATTCAGATAATGGGGGTTGTGTAATGCACAGAGAGTGGCACGGTTTATCATGCGCACTGGTGTTGCTTGAAATATGGGAATTCCAGTTAGAACGTTATTACCCTATGTGGAGTCTTCTTTTACATTACAGGCATAGGTGGAGAGCGCAGCAGGATTTGCATTGAAATACAAAAGTAAAGCCAAGTACAGTAGCTTAAATTTAATTCTGAGGTGAATTAGAAGCCATTGTACAGATATGTAGGAAGGATAAGCAGATGAGTAGGGAGATGGACAGATAAGAGTAGCTGTAGCATTACAGATAGATTGAATATCAGACAAATGAATGTTCCAGCAGCTAAAGTACAAGACTGACTGCATGATCTAAGTATTTTAGTGCTCACGAGAGCTTCAAAGGGTCATACTTTGCTCAGGTGATAATAACAGGATTTGAGATGTTCTGGATGTGGGAAGTAAATGAGAGTGCAGAGTCAAAAGTGACACCAAGACACCAGGGGCTTGATTCACAAAGCGGTGCTAACTGTTAGCACGCTGGTGAAAAGCCCATTATCACGCCTAAACTCGGTTTAAGCGTGATAAAATAAATTTGCGCGTAAACTTTTACGCACGCAAAGGTTGCGTGCGCAACGCCATTAAACTCTATGCAACTTTTCGCGCGCACCGGACTTTGCGTGCGCAAAACTTTGCGCGCTTTTCCCTTAAATCGGTGCTAACCTACTTAGTGCTATGCTTATCACGCCTAAAAGTCTTTAGGCGTGCTAACTAGGTTAGCACCGCTTTGTGAATCAAGCCCCATGTCTTTGGGTTGAGGAAAATTATCATTTAAAGGATTACTCCACTTTAAGGGAACATGTTTATTAAACAACACACGTCATTATATAACTGAAATAAATAAATAATGCTGTATACTTCTGTCTTTGGTTCTATTCCAACCTGCATATTATTTCCCACTTCTGTTGAAACTGCAGCAAAGACTCATCTGAACCTGATATCTGGATGTGGTGTTTTTATGGACTTGCACAGAGAAATAATTCAATATATGGTGTCAGTTTAGCCCTTTAGAGGTTGAGACCAGATATTCAAGCAGAGACCAGAACAGACTGTATCTTGTTTACTATTGCCATAAATACAGTGCGCCAGCTTACTACAAACATATTGGTGTTGACATGCATGTATTTAAAATGTTGTAAAAATAAATATTGCAAGTACATTCCTTCCTTGATCAGAGCTTCATTTTAAGTTATTTTAGGCACATTAAGTTATATGCACACTGCCAAGTTGAGGGAAACCTTCCAGCAGGCTCTGTTGTCTATGGAAAAACTTGCTGTCTGCTGTAGTTCTGAGGCAAGTCATATGACCAATTGATCAACCACTGGAAACATTTAAGTAGTTAGGGCCACAAGCTTCACCTCAGATGGCAGCATTTTTAGAACTGACATGACAGTCAAATTACTTATCTACATATCTTGACATCTATAATTCCGGTAAATAGTAGGAGTAAGTGATAGTTGTACACAATGGTTTTAGTACAGGAACTATTTGCATTGCAAGGAATGTATCAACAACATTTTCAGCCATCTCAATCCTCCCATTTTAGACAAACAAAAACAATTTCAAAAAAGGCATACTGTAAACTATACACACATCTACTCAGACTAACCACACAGAGCCTCACAGCACGAAACAAAAATTTTAAGCTAGGACAACTTAGTTTAGTCATGGCTAGACCTAAGCAGAATGACTGGAAAATAATAAAAGTGAACAAAAAAAATAGAATGCTCAGGTCAAGAAATTGCTGTAGTTATTGGCCTCTTTGCCCGCCTGCCCAATCCACTCCTTGCATGTATCTTCTAAAAATCAATTCATTTTAAATGGAAAAGGAGACATGGGAAAATTCTCTTAATTTTCCCCCATATAGTGTGACTGTATTAAGCTTTTGGCCCACATATCACACTTAAATTAGGACCATTAGGACATGATTTAGCCAGAACTGCATATGGCAGATGATGGATGGTGACAGCAGCACTGCAATCAGCAGTTGCACACATTGATGGAATTAGTGACAAGTAAATATTTTGCCTTATCCAATGTTGCTTCCAGCTGTTTATTTAATGAGCAAAAGCCTGGGCTAGCATACACTCTGTGCTTAGTGATGGCTGGAGACTTATATTACAAACCTGTGCCATAACTGCATAACTAAAGCTGAGAAAAAACTAATATAGACCATGTCAGACCCATACGTACCCCATTTCCCAGGTGCCACTCATTCCTGCTAGGAGGAGGAGACTGTCACAGGATGAACAGCATTCACTTGAAATACCTGGTCTTAAATTATTCATTATTTTGTAAGGTAGCTGAATAACAGGAATCTGCTGACATAAGTGCTTATCCAGTATAAGTATATCACATAATTTTGCGACCTTACTGGTCACATTTTACATCACAATTTTTTTTCCATCCGTAAAGGTAATCTAACACTGACCCAAATATAAAAGTAAACCCCATACTACAGTTTTGCTTATAAGTTTACATCCCCTAACAGAATTTATGATTTCTTAAAGAGAACCCGAGGTGGCCTTGTATTACGTAAGTGGGGCACAGAGGCTGGTTGGGCACACTAACACCAGCCTCTGTTGCCCCATCGTGTGTGTCAAAGACCCCCCTGCTCGCCGCTATACCCCCGCAGAGCTGGCGACACGCAGCGTGTCGCCAGCACAATGTTTACTCTAGCGCTGTCTGTCAGCGCCGCTCCGCCGCCTCCTCCGCATCGCCGCTACCCGCCCTCGTCCCTTCCCTCCCGCTGATTGGAGGGAAGGGACGAGGGCGGGTAGCGGCGATGCGGAGGAGGCGTGGGAGCGGCGCTGACAGACAGCGATAGAGTAAACATTGTGCTGGCGACGCGCTGCGTGTCGCCAGCACTGCGGGGAGTTTAGCGGCGAGCAGGGGGGTCTTTGACACACACGATGGGGCAACAGAGGCTGGTGTTAGTGTGCCCAACCAGCCTCTGTGCCCCACTTACGTAATACAAGGCCACCTCGGGTTCTCTTTAACCATTGTTCAGAGAATAAGCATGTCACAAGCCCCCTAGTGGCCGGACAGCACAATGCCTTCCAATCGGTTTCAGCACACCGGCCATGCTATCTGTGGTCGCAATCGGTGCGCAGAAACCACTGGGATTTTGCCATCAGACTGACTAGAATGGAGCCCGTTAGTTACGGTAATACAAATTACACACTATTTCAGGGTGTAACTGGCACCACCTCTGTTATCATGGGACAGAGGAACCCACTGACTGGCTGACTCTAGACCTGCAAATAGAAATGGTTAAACACACCCTATTTTATCTAGCGATCAACAATAGTAGCGACTCTTCAGAAGCCAGGGTTCAGTTTTGTGTTGCTAATTAATAGGGTTGCCTCTGAAGAAGCAGGTCTTTTCCTGTGAAACGGCTGTTAGGCTTTACCTGTATGTCAAGCGGTTTGGGGATGTATTAAAGGTGTATTAGCATTACTGCTGCTGTTGGTGCCCGGATACTTTCTTCTACCTATTACTACTGAATGTTGACTACTGAGCTGGAGGCACAACTTGGGTCACCTGTTACCCCCTACCTGTCTACAGTCCACTGTCATCTTGTGCCAATCAACCTCTACTATTGTCCTAATTAATAGGTGTAGCCGAACAAATAAATGACAGCGTTGTTTATTATAAAAGCAATATAAATAATTAATATATACAGAAAATCGTTAAAATCAACAATTATAGAGACAAATAATAGCGAGAGAAAATATGGATACTTAAGTTCATGCGGAAGTATGTCCTTCTGGGAAAAGAAATGCAAAGTCCTTGGTTTCAGAGTCATAGGTCTTTAGGCATATTTTGGTAATCCAAGCAGATGTTACAGTTCCAAGATGGCTGCTGGGTGGTCCTCTGCCCAGCAGCAGGTCTAGTTGTAATCCAGATGATGTTAAGATGGAGGACTCAAGTCCGCCTGCTGGCAATGTGCTTTTGATGAAGCTGGTTTGGGGGTGTGTCAACGCATGCCCCCTCTGAATTACCCACCAATGACAGCCCACCTCCTCCTAGGAGAATTTTGAGCTTAAATTGTAAAACACTAACTTATTAATGATAAATGTCATATTTAGGCGGACAGCGGATTCATAATTGTCAGAAAATACCGATTAATATGACATCTTGCACGAATGCGTTAGGCTGTCCTGTCCCCGAGAAGGGCCATACACCAATAACTGGACGGGTTATTGATATGAATTTTATATCAGCACATTGGGCAGATTTTAACGAATAAGACTACATGAATTTCATAGCTGTGCTCTACACGGTTTTCATTTAACAGACAGAAATCATAAACCACATGCATTTAAATCTGTTCCCCAGCGGTGCCACTGTGTCTGAGTTCTTCAGTGGACCCCTGTGGAGCTAGCTTCCTTTGGCTTCCCCTGGATGAAAGCCACCTTTTGGTGTGTTAATTATCATCTAAGCGTGACCAGCTAGAACAACCTTTGAGTTTTACACCAGGCTTCCAGCTAAGGTTTCACACCACTGGCTAATTAACAAGTCACAGGCAAAAGGCTTCATGAACAGACTTCCTCTAGCAGCTATGGAAGCTAGATTTCCAAAATAACCCCCCAACATGCAATCTTGGTCTGGCAACGCGACAATTGGTTCAGGAAACTACTGCGATTGCGTTTTCTGGTCTCACGGCTCTTCCGTGACACCTCCTCCCAAGGATAAAGGCTTCAGCCAGGCATCCACAAATGTGTGGCTGACAGGTCTCGAGCTGCCGCTACGGCGGGATAACTCATTGGAGCCTGCGGCTCGAGTCATCTGGACAGGTCGCTGTCCTTTACTCTTAGGATTGACCCAACATGGACTGTTCTGGACAGGGTGTTTGCGCCACCGCATTCGGATGTGGCTTCTGCCAGGACTGCTAACAACGGGCAGTAGTTTGGGTAGGTCAACAGTCAGCCCACGCAAGGGTTCCTTTCTAAGTGGCTGTGGACTTAAGGGAACCCCGCAGGAATCCCTGGACCTTCCCAGCTCCTGACAGACGGCACATGCCTTGCAGTATTTTGCTACATCCATGTTCATCCTGGGCCAATAAAACTGTTTTCGAATACAGGCAAGTGTCTTGTGGACCCCCAAGTGTCTGGTCAGAGGGCTGTCATGTGCAGAGTGCAGCACATGGCCCCTGAATGCACTCGGTACTACAAGCCACTTGGTATTCACCTGTGGCTTACCTGTAGTGGGCTGCAGAGCCTTGCTGTACAGTCTCCCACTTTCCCAGTACACCTTGAAAGCGGCTTCGTCTGCGAGGGGCTCAGAGACTTGCTGCCTGAGCGCCTCCAGGCTTGGGTCACTTTGTAGCGCTGCTGTGAATGCAGCACTGTCAGTTTCAGCCAGCTGGCAAAACTGTTGGACGCAGCAACACTTGGACTTTATTGTATAGGATTTGTCCGTATATCCTGCCAGACCTTCAAACAGCAAGTCTCATGTATGAGCTGTATGAAGTAGCATATAATATACTGCTCATGGCAAGATCCGTTTCATTGTTCACACTGTAGTAATATAGGAAAATGAGCATATCATGGATCTTTCAGAGTAATAAAAACACTACTTGCTGTTACAGACACAGTCCAAATTCAGCAACAATATATCTGTTATTTGCAAACAACTTTACAAATAAGGCTCTACAAAACAAATCTAGCAATGACTGTATACATTACTCACCATACTGAGCCTGCTGCCATGCAAGAGCAGAGCAAAGTAATGCTAAACTTTTCCCACTTCCAGTAGGACTTTCCAACAAACAATGCTGGCTGCAGTTCAGTCCTCTCATAATCTACAGGAATAAAAGAAACAGAAAATACATATTTTATTATTTTGCTGTATTGGAAATAATGTCATGTTTTAGCAATCAACTTATGTTGTCAAAATTCTGCTCCATCAAGGAGTAATACTGTGACTATGTAATCTAAAGTATATGAGGAAGTGCTGCCATCTAGTGGTCTGAATTCATGCTACTGAACTGAATCTTGGTACCAGAATTCATTATAAACCAGATTCTCTCACACGCAAGAGATGGTATTCAGATCTTCATTTCACTCGATGTAGAATTCCTAAATCAAAAGTAAAAGCACCATTACATAGTTTACTGATCATAGATTTAATAATGACTGGTCCCTTTATCAAATAAAACCTTTAAATACCTGGAGTTCGAATTGGAGATGGTAGTCACTTGATCTATGCCCTCTCTTTTAGATTCAATTTCTCCTTATGTGGGTGGTAACCCCATTCACCGATACTTAATACTGTTAACCCAGGTGCTTGTGTGCAGCAGGACTCATGGATAAGTAGATGGTCAGTGTGATCAGATGATAGATTTGTAAGGCTCTGGTTTGCTGTGACCCCTGCCTGCTTTAACTTACAGGAAACAGAAGAGATCCTACCAGAGACTTACAAAACCATCCTGGCTATACCAGCCTGCATAGGGGACAACGGGTTAAAAACTTTTTTTTTTATATTGCCTTCTCTCTCCATTTTCAACACTACTTTAACCCCTTGTTCTTTTGTCATTTGTAGTCTTGCTTGCAGATCAGTATGAATGACTATATGTAGCCCTATACATATGATGGATGGATGGATGGATGAATGAATGATTGACTGAAGCATCATTACTGTATAATCACTTGTGGACATTTTTGCTTTGTCTCTGACAATGTTCTTTGGATTCTCTCTGAAACAATATTTTTTTAGACTGGAATATTAAAATGTAAAACTGGCTGAAACTTGAGTCGACATTTTCTTGTTGAGCCTCTTTGGGGAAGCACCGACAGGACCATGAAACTTGCGTCAGGCAGCTCAGAATGACGCATTATTGTACTACTGTATAGCCAATAACTTGTAGATTGAAACTGTATTAATGAGAGCTAAGAAAAATGAATGTTATATACAGACTAGAAAAAATACATTTCTAATTTCTTGGAATAATATTTTGGAGCTCTATAATAAAAGTTAGAAAAAGATTTATATCTAATGTTCGAATCCATATTTTTGGAGGATTATTTAACCGCTTTTCAAATTGGGATTACATTTGGGGTATACAGCAAAGTAACGATAAAAACAGGTCCTTTTATCTATAAAAATAAAAAACACTTTCACCGTGAGCAGTAAGTAACATCAAATACCTGTTAGAGGATGACACAGACTGCAACAGACTAAACCATAAACCCAAGGTGTCACAGATGGTGCCACAGAAGCTGAAAGTTAGGAAACCTCCCAAGCAAAGTGAAAGAAGTCCATACTTTCCCCTACCTTCAAAAACGTAAAGGAAAACTCAGTGTTTGGGCTTGGAAGGAAACATGAAGTGAGAGGTACATGGAAGCTGCCATATTTATTTCATTTTTTTTTTTGTAAAATAACTTTTATTTATTATTTCAATATAATACAAAACCGTAAAGGAACAGGTAAGCAGAGAAACACCTTCCCATCATCCTTGTAATACAAAAGAGTGATACCTTGTATAGGAGACAGTATAATTAGCATAGGAACTCTTGAAAGCTTTGGTAGCCAACCTAGTGTCTATTAACTTATAGTTAACAACGTTAATTATCATGAAAGAAAAAATGCAGAGAATTCACTAAGTATATTGGCACATTGTTATATAAAATTGGAACCAAAGAAGAGACTATCTCTAGTATTATCCCATTTAGTGGGAAGGTATCTCCTCGTATCCTCTAAACAGGAGTGTGTAGGGAGAAGGAAAGGGAGAACAGGGTGGGAGCAGAGGGGTAGAGAAGATAGGAATAAGGGAGAAAGAGAGCAGGAGAGGTCTGAAGCCAAGATCATCGCCGTGTTGAGTGTGTGTGTGGGTTTCTATTATAGAGGTTCGGTCAGAGGTGTGCATGGGGCGTTATGTGTTAAAGTATATGTGGGAGTAGGGCCTAGAGCATGTCCCTAGCCCTGGTTGATTCTCAACAGTCGACCCATACTGCCCATTTCATGGTAAAGGTTTCGGCCGATCCCTGTGTGTCCGTGTAAAGATCCTCCATCCTCATGATGTGGTTGATCTCCTTGAAAAACTCTGTCATGGAGGGGATGGTAGTAGATTTCCAGTGTCTGGAAATTAATAATCTGGCAACAACCATTAATTGGGGAGTTATTGATTTTTTGATTACAGAGGTTCTTCCTGGTAGGAGAGTTAGGAGAGCAGTGGAAATTGACAACGGAAGATCTCCACATTAGAGGTGTTTATGTACCAGGAAGACCTTGGACCAGAAAAGTTGGACGAGAGGACAATCCCACCAAATGTGTCGAAAGGTTCCAAGAGCCTGGGTACATCTCCAGCATGTGGGGGGCGTTTCAAGGTTATATTTAGCTACTTGGATTGGAGTACGTTACCATCTGGAGAAGACTTTGTAGTTCCTCTCCTGATGAATCGCAGAAATGGAGGTTTTATGGATAAGGGAAAAAATCTTCTCCCACTGTTCTGCTGGGAGAGGAGATCCTATGTCCCTGTCCCACATATCAGTAAGGTTGAGTAGGACCTTTTCACTGGAGGCGCTTATAAGAAGAGAGTATAAGAGCGAAACCTTATGTGGGAGGGAAGATGCGGAAGCACACATACTCTCAAATTCCGAGAGTGATCTATGGATTAGAGATTTGGAAGTGATCATTTTATGAAACCATACCAGTTGGTTCCAGGACAGCCAATCCAAGTTGGGACGCTTGTCAGGATTACCAATTGTGTTTGGAGAAGTTAGTCTGCCCTCACTCGTGATGTGTCTTATCTGTGGCCAGAAATCTCGGGACCAGCCAAGGATAGAGTGAGCCTCTACCCCTGTGGCAAAGTCTGGGTTGTCGAAAAGCGAGGTAAGTGGGCTGTATGGAGAAGAGGGGCTTAATCTTTTACTAAGGGAGTGCCACATCTTAAGGACAATTTGGGCCCAGAATGCTAGGTCTACAGAGTTTGGTTTATGAGCTGTTGATGTCCAGAGCAGTGCCCTGGGATCGAGTGTGGACAGGGAAGTCTCCAAACTGACCCATTGCTTATCTGTTCTATCCTGGAACCAGTTGAGTATGTGTGTAAGTAAAATGGCCTGGTAGTACACCTTAATATCTGGGAGACCCATACCACCCCCTGCTTTAGGTCTGGTGAGGAGCCTAAATTTAGTTCTGTGAGGTCTATTGTGCCAAATGAATTTTAATATGAGTGCTTGTAGTTTGTTTAGAAATAGCATGGGTAATCTGATCGGGATTGCCTGCATTACATACAGCAATTTTGGAAGAGTGTCCATTTTAATGGCATTAATGCGGCCTGTCCAGGACAGATGCAGTGGGTTCCAGTTGTCTAAGTCCTTTGTAATTTGTGCTATTAAGGGTGGGTAGTTTAGATCGAACAATTCAGATGGGTCAGCTGAGATATGTATTCCCAGGTATCTGATTTTATGGGGTTGCCATTTGAAGGAGAAGGAGTGTTGGAGATTGGACACTACGGAGGATGATAGTGTGATATTTAACATTTCGGTTTTGGTGATGTTAATTTTGAAGTTACTGACGTTTCCAAAGAGGTCAAACTCCTTGAGTAGATTTGGGAGGGCAATCATAGGATTCGAAATATAAACTAGCAGATCGTCTGCGAATAGAGAGATTTTGAAGTGTTTGTCATCTTTCTTTATTCCCTGAATGTCCAGGTTCTGTCTTAAGGCAACTGCCAGATGTTCCATACAGAGAACATAAAGCAACGGTGAGAGGGGGCAGCCCTGTCGCGTTCCGTTTGTTATAGGGAAGGCGTCCGACAGGGTCCCATTTATCTTAATTCTGGCTGAGGGGTTTTTGTATAGAGCCATCACCTTGGTCCTAAAGCCAGGTCCCAAACCTATCTGCTCCAAACAGGATTCAAGGAACAGCCAGTGGACCCTGTTGAACGCCTTCTCCGCGTCTACTGACATGATGCATAAAGGTGACTTAGATTTCCTAGCATAGTGTATTAGGGAGACAGTTTTTAGAGTATTGTCTCTAGCCTCTCTCCCCGTCACAAAGCCAGTCTGATCAGTGTGTATAATGGAAGTCAGGATGGGTTTAAGTCTCTCAGACAGGATTTTGGCATAAAGTTTAAGATCGATATTAATTAAGGAGATTGGGCGATAATTTGCGCAACTATTGGGGTCTTTATTTGGCTTGGGTATTACTGATATGTGTGCCATCGAGGTCTGAGGTGTGAAGGTCCTATCTTCATTGATAGAGTTAAAGGTTTGCAAAAGTAGGGGAGTCAAGGCGGAGCAATATTGTTTATAGAAGGGTCCAGTAAGCCCATCGGGCCCGGGGCTTTTGCCGT
Source organism: Hyperolius riggenbachi (assembly GCF_040937935.1). NCBI lineage: Eukaryota > Metazoa > Chordata > Amphibia > Anura > Hyperoliidae > Hyperolius > Hyperolius riggenbachi. The sequence continues at coordinate 278,580,832 of NC_090647.1, forward strand.
TCTTGAGTGCTCTAATGCAGGATATTAGTTCAAAGTCTGATATATCTAATTCTAGTTCTTTAATCAGGTCTTCAGAGATGGTTGGTAATTTAGTTGCATTAATGTATGATCGTATTTTGTCCTTCAGTTTAGCCTGGTTCATGTCATGGTATTTACCCTTAATATTATATAGGGCTGCGTAAAAACTATGGAATTCATGGGCGATTTCTGAATTTTTGAATTTGGATTGACCCTTGGAGTTTTTAATTGAGGGAATATTGGAGGTGGCTACTCGGGGATGGAGGTAGTGTGCTAACAGGGTGCCACATTTGCTGCCTTTGAAAAAGAGTTTACCATGAAATCTTTCTCTGGCTACTAGGGTTTTCTGATCGAGTAAAGCTAGTAAGGTCTGTCTAGTGTTTCAGAGTTCTAGGTCTAGGGAAGAAGAGTAGGCAGATTTGAGGGAGAGTTCTAGGTTGTGAATTTTTGCAAGGAGGTCTGTTATTTGTGTGGTTCTTTCTTTTTTTAATCTTGCTCCGTGGGAAATGAATACGCCGCGCAGGACGCATTTAAGGGCTTCCCATTTAATGGTATCTGGGGATTCATCATTAGCATGGTTTAGCTTAAATTGTTCAATCGTGTCTTTGATAGCTGCAGCGCATTGAGGATCTTTCAAGAGATTTTCATTAAGTCTCCATTGGAAATGGCGTCGCGAGTAATCACTCGTGCAAAATGAGCAGAATATGGGTGTATGGTCAGACCAGAGCCTGTCTCCAATGGAGGTCTCAATGTTTAGATCAAGTAGGGATTGGGAAACGAAGATGTAATCAATACGACTATAGGTTTTGTGAACTGAGGAAAAGAAGGTATAGTCGCGTGTATCTGGATTTAGAGTTCTCCAGGCATCGACTAGATGGAGTGATGTTAGTTTAGATTTTAGCTTCAAAAGCGTTGATTTGGGTAGGGATGATCTCTGGGAAGAGGAGTCCAGTTTCGAGTCAAAACATAAGTTAAAATCCCCCCCCCCCCCCCCCCCCCAGTATCAGTTCTCCTTCGGCAAAGGTAGCCAATCTGGAGAGATAATTCAGCAGAGTCCCACCTTGGTTGAGGTTGGGTAGGTACAGGTTTGCTAGGGTGTATTTACATTTGTCTAACAGGATAGTTAGGAATACAAATCTCCCGTTTGGGTCTATTAGCTCTTTTTGAACTGTGAGGTTAAAGAGAATCTGTATTGTTAAAATCGCACAAAAGTAAACATACCAGTGCGTTAGGGGACATCTCCTATTACCCTCTGTCACAAGTTCGCCGCTCCCCGCCGCATTAAAAGTAGTCAAAAACAGTTTTAAAAAGTGTGTTTATAAACAAACAAAATGGCCACCAAAACAGGAAGTAGATTGATGTACAATATGTCCACACATAGAAAATACATCCATACACAAGCAGGCTGTATACAGCTTTCCTTTTGAATCTCAAAAGATCATTTGTGTCTTTACCTTCTGTCCCCTTCTTCTCTCATGCACTGAACATTACAGGCTTCCTGCAGACAGCTCTGCCTGTGTTTGTGTTTGTAATCCCTCAGTATGTGTCAGCCAGCTACTTTCACAGCCTAACAAAGGAGGATTTTTATCCAGCTCTCTTCTATCACTGATAAGATAGCAGAGAAGCTGCTGGCTTATGTAAATAAAACACACACTGGAGTGTGCATAGAGGAACAGACCAGCACGGAAGAGTTAGCAGCCTTCCAGACACAGGCCAACAAGTCTGACAAGGGAAAGATACATTGATTTATTACAGAGACCGTGATAGTACAAAGTGCTGCAGTGAGCCAGAACAGATTAGAATAGGTTTAGGAACTTGTAGGATGGTAGAAAAAACGTTGTAATTTTTGTTACAGAGTCACTTTAAGGTGTTTATGGAAGCCGATGGACACGCCTTTTGATTTAGTTAAGGGGTTAGTACTGTGGTACCATCTGTTGAAGTACCTGGTTTTGAAAGTTGGGATTTCATTTGTTTTGAAGTGGGTTTCCTGAATGAACGCTATGGAAACCTTTTGTTTGTGGAAGTGATGTAAAATTTGTGAGCGCTTTCCAGGCGAGTTAAAGCCCATGACATTGAATGAGGCGATTTCACAACTGTTCATGTGGGGGTGAATGAGAAGAAACTTACCATATCTCCCGTGCACTGACCATAAAAGATGAGTAATCTCGGCGATCTCAAAGCGGCAGTCTCCAAGAAGGGGAAGGGGAGGAGGAGAGTAGGAGTAAAAGAAAGCCGTAGGTAAGAAAGAGAAAAAGAGAAAGAAAACACAACTTAAAAGGCTAGCATCAAATGTGCCAGCCATTAAAACATCTAGGTCATCGGTCACACCTGTGGCACTGAAAGCACCCGCAGTGTGGTAATTTTGGTGGAGTGTGGAAGCCAACACTAGTCACAGGAGTCCGACCGGTCCCAGGCTCCCATAGAAATAACCATTGATTCCATAACCAGATATCGGCATGAACTTGTTAAACAGTTAAAAAAAAAATGTTACTCATACCCTTAACTTGTTCTCATTTATTAGCTTAAGAACGTAGAGGTCAGGACGTTAGATGTCGGTTGATTATCCCACCCTAGATCAGGTGTATGTTCAAGAACCTGAGCTGTGCTTGGGGCGCAGCCTCTGGGTGGCCGAAAATAAGTAGAGCTGTTTAGCTTACATAAACTAGGACATGAGGAATATCATGGGCTATGTTAACCTCCCTGGCGGTAAGCCCGAGCTGAGCTCGGGCTATGCCGCGCAGGAGGATTTCTTTAGCTCTACTGGGGCGATTCGCCCCATTCAAAGTGCTGTGCGCGCAGCCAGCACTTTGCTAGCCGCGCGCACAGCTTGATTGCGGCCGCTCGCAGCGGCGAAAGAGGGCCCCCCCCGCCAGAGCCCTGCGCTGCCCGGACCAATGAGTTCCGGGCAGCGCTATGGGCTGGATCGGGTGCGCCTGACGTCAGGACGTCAGCTGACGTCCATGACGGTCATCCCGATCGTCGCCATGGCGACAGGAGAAGCCAAACAGGGGAACGCGTTATATACGCGTTCCCTGTTTGCTATTGATGCCGGCGACGATCGCACTAGAGGGACACATGCGCCCTCCTAGTGGTGTTTCATGTAGCTACCACTCTGGTAGCTTTACATGAAACAAAAAAAAAAATTAAAAAAAAAGGATTTTTGCCAATTTTGCAAAAAAAAATTAACCGCCAGGGAGGTTAAATAGTTATTTACAAACAGGGCAATTTAAGGGATGGGGTCTGTGGGCCTAGTAATTTGCTGTGATGAGACCCATTATAGCGAGAGAGTAAGTAATTTGTATTTTATTGATAAATGGGGTCGTGTGAGATGAGTCAAAGAGGGAGCAGTATACTAGTAAACTATGCATAGGATATTGATGGTGGGACTGTGTGGGTTGGATCTGTAAGAGAGTAATATTTGGGTTGGATTAGACTTGGGCACACAATCCGCCTCCAATTCAAATCTGAAGGAGTGGAGGAGTGAGAAAGACATCAATTAACACCCAGAGGCTGCGCCCTGTTTATATCTTATGTTTATAGTGCAGAGTAGGGAAATGAAGAAACATCTTGCCTTAGCAATAGAAGGAACTGATGAGGTTCCTGGAGCTTAGCTAACCTTAATAAAACAACAACATCATCTAAAAAGCATGAACAACCTACAAACGGTTAAACCATATGTATATGAAACCCTGAGATTCCTGCATTGTGGGTCTATGAGCAGGGATTCAATGACAAGGATAGCCACATAAAGTTCAGGGGACCATCGGCAGTGGTGAATAAGCGGTACCCGTTTCCCCTGTATTTACTTGAAATAAAAGAAAAGTGAAGGATAAGTGTCCAGCGTAGTTAGGAATGATGTTGAGGGGAAACACACAAGGTTGGGCTCTTAGCGTGATGGTCCCTTAGTGAGCATACGCATGTCTGACTTGAGTGCAGGAGCCGGGTAGGGCGGCAATAGTAGTTATAAAGGAAGTTGATGGTTTTTTGTTTTTTTTTAGTTCGTAGGGAAACATGTAGCTCTGGAGGGATAACTGATCCTGAGCATTCAAAAAAAACAGTAAAAAAGTAAAAAACAGTAGAAATAGGGCCGTTGGTCTGAGATATTGGGTAGCAGAGAGGAGGAGCAAAAGATAAAAACAAAAACAAACACCTCGCAAAGATTGTACGATGGTATTGTCCGAGGTAGTACTCACATGTATGAGGTCGCCCTCGGGAGGGGAAAGTCAATAAGGCCAAAGTCCGAAGCAGTATACTGAAAGAAAGCGAGTTTCTTAACTGGGTGCCCCGCCGACAGCTCTAGCTGGTCTCCCACGATTTTGGACTCTTCTCCAGCGTTCCCGCTGCGGGGGGGGGGGGGGGGGCGATGTGGCTGTATGGAGAGGCCATTCCGGGATGATGACTCTCGGTAGATCAAAAAAGTCTCTCACCTTCTAAAGGTCCTGGGGTGAGGAGAAAGCCGTTGATCTCCCATCTTTGGACATGTAGATCGCGAACGGATAGCCCCAGTGATAAGTGATGTCATTTTCCCGCAGCACCGTGAGTAAAGGACGGACTGCTTTTCTCATTTGGAGAGTTAACCCCGATAGATCAGGATAGAGGCGGATCTTAACTCCATCAAAGTCCACCTCGCCTTTCTGGCGCGCAGCTGCCATTATCCTTTCTTTTTCACAGAAGAAGTGGACTCTACGTATGATGTCCCTTGGCTTAAGGGGATCGGTATTTGGTGGGCCAGCGGTCCTGTGGGCTCTGTCAAGTTCTATCTTGTTATCCGCTGGGGCATCCAGAAAGAGGTTAAAGATAGCTTCCGTGGTGGCCATGATGTCTGGAGCACGTGTGGCCTCAGGGATTCCACGGATTCTGACATTGTTTCTCCTGTGGCGGTTTTCTATATCATCAATCTTAAGGTAGATGTTCGAGATATGGTCTGTGTGTGAGTTGATGGTGCTTTGCTGGGCCTTTAGGGTTTTGTCGACCTCCTCTTGCCTCCTTTCGATTGCCTCCACTCGTTGAACTACGTGGCTGAACTCCTGACGGAATTCCGCCATGTCTTTTCTGTGCGACTCCATTATGCGGGTAACGCAGTTCTCCAGGTCTTGCTTAGTAGGCAGCGATCAGATATATTCATGTAGATCGACCTCCATATAAGAGTCAGCACCCTCTGAAGCTGCGGGAGACGTTGGGTTGCGTGAAGGCAGGTTCTGAGGCGACTTAGGCGAGTTCGCAGGAGACTGCCGTTTTGTGGCATTTTTGCTGTTGGAGGACCCAGACGGCGGGGAGTCCCGGCTCTGCCCGCCGCGAGGTGAGGTCTTTTGGAGGTCTTTAGACTGCCTTTGTGGTGCTATTGGGGAGTTGGCAGGTGTCAGTCCCCCAGGCGAGTCAGCGCTGTGGGCGGAAGTCGTAGGTGGAGAGTTGCGGCCTTGTCCCCCGCGTGGTGAGGACGCCATGTTGTCTCCCTCTTGTTGCTGCAGCCTCCTCTCGAGTGGGCGAAGGAAATGGAGGATCTGAGCTGAGCTTGAGCGAGGTTTTTTAGCGGATTCCTTCTTTCTTCTGCTGCCGCCCATGTGGGGCAGTAATCCAGCTGGTTATGATTGTTTGGTAGGGTTTTGGGAGCCTGGGCAGTGGGAGCTCAAGTGAAACACGTCTTTATCCGGCCATTAGCAAGCCACGCCCCCCATATTTATTTCATTTTAAGCAAGAACAGTTGCCTGGCAGTCTTGCTGATCTATTGGCCGCAGTAGCGTCTGAATCACACACATGAAAATAACCATGTGGCTAATCCAGTCAGATTTTTGTCAGAAACATCTGATCTGCAAGCTTGTTCGGGGTCTATGGCTACAGGTATAAGAGGCAGAGGATCAGCAGGACAACCAGGCAATAGGTATTGTTTAAAGTGGTCTGAAAGTTAGCATTTCTGCTTTGCTCTAAAAGATTCCTCACAGCTCGAAAGCTCTGATCCCAGAATTTTTTATTAGCAAAACATCACTGAAATGGTTAAACAAAGCATTTTGTCCTGCTATTCATCTTCAAATCCGCATCCAAACTGGAGAGAGCAATATCTTTGTTTACTGTAAGGGCTAGCGGACCCGCTGCCAGTATGCATGTGGCAGCGGGCTCCGCTTCTCAGGCTCTCACCTCTGTTGTGCCGCCGAGCGGGGCAGCGCATACTCGGCGGACTCCGCCGCGCAGTTGCTTCCTGTGGGGTCCCTTTCGCCGGCCCTCAGTCTCCGCATGACGCGCATGGGAGGAGGCAGGTTCTTTATGCCTCTAGACGGGGGAGTCAGCTGACCAGGCCGGTCGGCTGCTCTGGTGATTGGCTGGGGCTCTGGGGCGGCGCTGGGCAGCTCTTTGGCTACATATAGGACTTGCTTGTCAGTAGCAAGTTGTCTGCTGTCGTGAATACATCCGTGTTAGCGCTCAGACCTTAGTTCAGTTTCCTAGGTGTTGATACCAAAAACGTCACACCTTAGATTAGGATTGTATTTGTATATTTACCTGTGTTTTGACTCTGGCTATCCCGGACTACTCTTTACTCTAATCGCTCTTGTACTTCTGCTTATCTGATTCAAGTTGCCGACCCTGCCTGTTTACCGACTCTGAATCAGCCTTCCGTTTCTGTACTGCTGCTGCCTTCTCTGTTGCCGAACCTCTGCTTGTCTGACCTTTCTCCCCACAGTGGAACGTCTCCCACTGTAGGGTTATCTCTGAGGCTTGCCTCTCCGAGACGCCTGCCCTAGCAGACGATTACTGCCAGGGGCCGAGATTCCTCTTTTTGCCTGGTTTGAGGATCTCACACACGGGGTTCCCATTCAGAGGTAACCACACCTCTGAGAAATTGCCGTGTGGTGGATATTTCCACGATCTTGTGAATTATTGCTGTCGTTATTGTTATTTACTGTGTTAGGTGTCCGGAGGTTAGTTTCACTTGTATTATTGGTGATTCTGCAGATCATCAATAATCAGGTGATATCTGTATTGTTGGCGATACTGCAGATCACCAATAATCAGATTCTCTCTGTTTGCTGACACCGATCCTTACAGAACAGCAGACCACATTATGGATGCATTACGCAGCCAGGTTGAGGCTTTGACCACCTCGGTAAATAACCTCATCGAGGTGATTAATACTCAACAGACCCACATCAATCAACTGACTGGGTCTGTGCAGGTCCTTCAAACGACTGTTACCACAATGCAATCCCCTTCGGTCACAGATCTTCGTATGTCAGTACCTGAGAAGTTTTCAGGGCATAGGTCTGACTTCCAGAATTTCCGCAATCGAGTATTGTCCTATTTTGAATTAAGGCCAAATTTATCAGGTTCTGAGCCTCAAAGGGTGACGTTTATAAAGACCTTATTAACCAAGGACTCACAAACCTGGGCATACGGTCTACCGCCGGAAGATGCGGCATTAACCTCAGTCCAGGAATTTTTTAAAGCAATGGCTATAATTTATGATGATCCGGACGCTTCCATCACTGCCGAGAGGAAGCTTAAAAATCTTAAACAGGGTCGGGATTCTGTTGAAGTCTATGCGGCAGAATTTCGAAAATGGGCTGTGTCGGCTAGGTGGGGGTCATATGCGTTGTTGGACCACTTCCTTTCAGGTCTGTCAGACGCGGTCTCCGAGCTAATGTTGGGTCATCCTGAGCCTAAATCTATTGATGACGCTATTTCGTTGGCCGTCCGAGTGGACCGCCGGTTACGCTATCAGCGTTAGTCAAGAGGGAAAAGTGCACTAAGGTCACTCTCCTATGCTTCCTCGTCACTTACCCTACCCACAGATGAACCGATGCAGATCAGACATTCCCGCTTGACACAAGCGGAGAGAGATCGCCGGAGGTCTGAGAAGCTTTGTCTGTATTGTGCATAGGAGGGTCACTTTGCAAAAAATTGCCCCAAGAAGTGGGGAAACTCTGCCGCCTAGGAGTAGTTGGAGGTAGCACCCTAGGCGAGCAGACATTACCTCTGAACAATAATCGTTTACTCTTACCTTGTTCTATTTCTTGGGAAGGCCGGGCCGCGTGCACTGAGGCCTTCGTGGACTCTGGCTCGGCGGCCAATTTTGACTACGAGTTTGTAAAAAGATTGGGAGTTCCGTTCCATTCATTAAACCGTCAACTAGTATTCACTGCAGTAGATGACATTCCATTGCAATACAGACAACCCCTCTCTCAGACCCCGCTGTTGTCATGCACGATAGGGGTTTTACACAAAGAAAAATTACAGTTTCTTGTGCTACGCATGACAACCTCCACCATTATCCTTGGTATGCCCTAGTTGCAGCTCCACTCCCCGCAGATTGACTGGGCGTCAGGCCAGTTACTCAGTTGGTCACCGTATTGTCATAGTCATTGTTTGGCGAAAATAGCTATTTGTACCACCAAGGTGGAGGTTAAAGGAGTGCCAACACAATACACCGAATTTGCTGACGTGTTCTGTCCTAGGTCCGCTGATAAACTCCCACCTCATCGGAGTTTCGACTGCCCCATTGACTTGAGATCTGGCTGTATGCCCCCTAGAGGTCATCTCTATAATTTGTCAGGGCCTGAGAAGCTGGCAATGCGGGAATACATTACAGAAAATCTGGCAAAGGGTTTCATCCGTCCTTCCCGGTCACCGGACGGGGAAGGGTTTTTTTTGTGCAAAAAAAAGACGGTGGTCTTAGACCTTGTATTGATTATCGTGGTCTAAACAAGATCACCATAAAGAATCGCTATCCTCTGCCCTTGATAGACGATGTTTTCGCTCAGATAACTAGTGCCAGTATTTTTTCAAAATTGGACTTACATGGGGCATACAACCTGGTACGCATCAGGGACGGTGACGAGTGGAAGACGGCCTTCAACACGCCCGACGGGCATTACGAGTATTTAGTTATGCCCTTCGGGCTGTGTAACGCCCTGGCCGTCTTCCAGGAGTTGATCAACAAGGTCTCCAGGGAAGTGCTGGGAAAGTTTGTACTCGTGTATCTAGATGATATATTTATTTTTTTCTCCAAATCTTGTTGAACATCGTAAACATGTCAAATTCGTATTAAAGAAATTGAGACAGAATTCGCTGTATGCAAAACTAGAGAAGTGTCTCGTTGAAGTCACTCAGATTCCTTTTCTGGGTTACATTATTTCCACTTCAGGTCTCTCTATGGACCCAAAAAAGGTCTCCGCAGTCTTGGGGTGGCCCCAACCGATAGGCTTGAAGGCACTACAGAGATTTCTTGGTTTTGCCAACTACTACCGGAAGTTCATCAAGGGGTTTTCCTCAGTAGTTGCCCCCCTTACCAGTCTTACCAAGAAGGGGGCTGATCCATATCATTGGACATCGGAGGCCCAGGCAGCCTTCGATACCCTAAAAAAGTTATTTTGTTCTGCACCCATTCTGAGACACGTAGATGTTACCCTTCCCTTCATCTTGGAGGTAGATGCATCAAAGATCGGGGTTGGAGCTGTGCTGTCTCAGCGTTCAGGACTTCAGGGTAAACTGCACCCATGTGCCTTCTTTTCCCGTAGATTCTCTCCGGCGGAGAGAAACTACGACATTGGTAATCGGGAACTGTTGGCCATTAAGTTGGCCTTTGAGGAGTGGCGCCATTGACTAGAGGGGGCAGAACACACGATCACGGTCTTCACAGACCATACGAACTTGGAGTACATTGAAGGGGCCAAGAGGCTTAGTCCTCGTCAGGCCCGCTGGTCTTTATTTTTCTCGCGTTTCAGATTTATCATCACATACACCCCAGGTAGTAAGAACGTCAAAGCGGATGCTCTCTCCAGATGTTTCGAGCCTGAGACAGTGCAGTCTGCAATTCCCGAGAGCATTCTACTTCGCAAAGTGGTGCTTGCTGCCACTGAGACCTGGGAGGATTGGGCAGTCACATTAGCTGCCTACCAGTTAGATACTCTGGAAGGGAAACCAGAGGGGGTTTTGCTTGTACCACTTCCCTTCCGATTACAGATCATCCAGTTGTTCCATGCCCATAAAAATGCAGGTCACCCTGGGGTCACTCGCACTCTGGACTTGCTCACGAGGTGTGTTTGGAGGCCTTCATTGGCCTCTGATTGCAAAGAGTTTGTCAGGGAGTGTGTTGTGTGTGCCAGGAGCAAACCTTCTCACCAGGCCTCAGTGGGTACCCTGCAACCCCTGCCAGTGCCGAGTGAACCATGGACCCATCTGTCCATGGACTTTGTTGGCGAGCTTCCTCGGTCCGAGGGTATGACAGTCATATGGGTGATCGTAGACAGGTTCAGCAAAATGGCCCATTTTGTCCCTCTGAAAGGATTTCCTTCGGCTCAAGATGTGGCACATCTCTTTGCACAACGCATTTTTCGCTTGCATGGGATTCCGGATGATGTGGTTTCTGATAGTAGAGTCCAATTTGTATCTAAATTTTGGAGGCCTTTTTCCCTTAGTTTGGGTATGAATTTGACCTTTTCGTCTGGGTACCACCCAACGACCAACGGACAGACCGAAAGGGTTAATCAGGCACTAGAACAATTTCTCAGATGTTATGTGGCGGATGCGCAAACTGAATGGGTTAAGATTTTGCCCTTCGCGGAATTTGCGCACAACAATCTGAAAAGTTCCTCTACGGGGTTGTCCCCTTTTCAGGTTGTATCAGGAAGGTCTCCTAAATGTTCCCCTTTACCGGTGTGTTCCTCTCCCTTCCCAGCCCTGGAAGTGTGGCAGAAGGTTTTAAAGGAGCTTTGGGCACAGGTGAAAAAGAGTTTAGGGGTAGCCTTTCAAAATCAGAAGAAACAGGCAGACAAGAGGCGATCTGTTGAGTGGCACTTTACCACCGGGGGACATGGTGTGGGTGTCGACCAGACATTTGGCACTCAGACAACCGTCCACCAAGTTGGGTCCCAAGTTTATAGGGCCTTATCCGGTGGCCAAAAAGATCAATGACGCTTCTTATGTGATTGACCTCCCAGCCAGCATGAGAAGTGGGAGATCATTCCACGTCTCTTTGTTGAAGCCGGCGGTGTATGTGGATTCCTCACCCCCCCCCCCCCCCCCCACCCCCAGTGGTAGTGGAGGGCCAGACAGAATATGAGGTGAAAAAGATTTTGGATTATCGTTTGGTACAGAATTCTGTGCAGTATCTGGTCCATTGGAAGGGGTATGGTGTGGAGGAAAGATCTTGGGTACCAGAGGGTCACATGCATGCCGAGAGATTGAGGAAGAGGTTTCATCAGTTACATCCTGAGAAACCATGTAGGAAGTGTCCGGAGTCCACTCCTCAAGGGGGGGTACTGTAAGGGCTAGCGGACCCGCTGCCAGTATGCATGTGGCAGCGGGCTCCGCTTCCCAGGCTCTCACCTCTGGTGTGCCGCCGAGCGGGGCAGTGCGGACAGCGGAGTTGCTTCCTGTGGGGTTCCCTTCGCCGGCCCTCAGTCTCCGCATGACGCGCGCGAGGAGTCAGGATCTTTATGCCTCTAGACGGGGAGTCAGCTGACTCCGGCTGCTCTGGTGATTGGCTGGGGCTCTGGGGCGGCGCTGGGCAGCTCTTTGGCTACATATAGGACTTGCTTGTCAGTAGCAAGTTGTCTGCTGTCGTGAATACATCCGTGTTAGCGCTCAGACCGTAGTTCAGTTTCCTAGGTGTTGATACCAAGGACGTCACACCTTAGATTAGGATTGTATTTGTATATTTACCTGTGTTTTGACTCTGGCTATCCCGGACTACTCTTTACTCTAATCGCTCTTGTACTTCTGCCTATCTGATTTAAATTGCCTGTTTACCAACTCTGAATCAGCCTTCCGTTTCTGTACTGCTGCCACCTTCTCTGTTGCCGAACCTCTGCTTGTCTGACCTTTCTCCCTACAGTGGAATGTCTCCCACTGTAGGGTTATCTCTGAGGCTTGCCTCTCCGAGACGCCTGCCCTAGCAGACGATTACTGCCAGGGGCCGAGATTCCTCTCTTTGCCTGGTTTGAGGATCTCACACACGGGGTTCCCATTCAGAGGTAACCACACCTCTGAGGAATTGCCGTGTGGTGGATATTTCCACGATCTTGTGAATTATTGCTGTCGTTATTGTTATTTACTGTGTTAGGTGTCCGGAGGTTAGTTTCACTTGTATTATTGGTGATTCTGCAGATCATCAATAATCAGGTGATATCTGTATTGTTGGCGATACTGCAGATCACCAATAATCAGATTCTCTCTGTTTGCCGACACCGATCCTTACATTTACATTCTAATGCTGTTACAATGTGTGCAAACACAGTGTAACAGGTAAAAACTGAGCTCTCTGTGAAGCTCTCAGTGCTTCAAGCACACAAACAGCTCAGAACAGCTAATTAGATGTTGATATATAATAAAAAAGCAGTTTGAATAAAATGCAATGGCAGGTTTCAGGGCAAGATAAACAACACTTTGGAAACTTGTAATTTGTAAACAGACAATATTATGTGTGCACAAAAGCAAATATAACTGTATGAGTAATACAAAGTAGGAAAACACATTTTTATTGAATGTTATGTTGGAGTTTCAGACCACAAAAGGAAATAAATGTCAGCCTCCATATTCCCCTCACCTTGGGTTCCCTTTAAGGGATGTATCACAATGACATTTTCCTGTAGACCCTTGAAGTGCCATAATGAAGATTAATAGTGGTCATGATTTAAGATTACATGACAAAATTTGATTATCAAGACTGATGCTGCAAACCTGATAGAATGAGTGCTGATAGTATTACTTACAGAATTCATCATGGCAAGTTGGGATGGGTATGCTTTGCATGGAAAAATAATTTTCACTCCCCCAATCGTATACTCTGAACAGGCTGAAGACATTTTGACTGTAAAAAAAATGTAACATATTTAGTTTAAAGCCACTTTCATATAAACTTTCAAGTTAATACTGTATAGGTAGCCATAAGTGACCTCTAGTACAGATAGCCAAAGCTAGTCCCAAGTAAAGGTAGCCAGAAGTACCCACAGTATTTGCTACCCCCAGTTGTTTGCCAAAGAGGACCCCAGATTTCAGCATCCCCCAGTAGGTTTATGCCACATGAGCCCCAGTATTAGGTAGCCCACAGTATAGGGTGCCAGAAGTAATCCACCAGCTATAATACCAGTTGGGAACTACAAAACCAAATTTCTCCCTCACGTATGCTGCATCCTCTGCACCCCCAGTGAGAGCTATGGGTAAGTATCATTAGTCAGGCTGACTCATTCCATGTGAGAATTCAGACAGCTTTGACTGGGCTTATTTGATGCATGGGGAAATGGAGTGGTGGCTCTGAAACAGGGATGAAGTGAAGCTCTGCAAGATTATATTAGCATTTGCCTTGTGGTTATATCTTTAAACTCCTTGCAGTTATCTGTGCTTGTCCCATGTGACATGTCAGTTTCCCAGATTCTATGATGTGTGTTGGTGACACACCGATTCCTCAGACGCCATATATGGCATCCCTGCCACGTCATTTCCAAAAGGGTGATAATACATTACAGCTACATTACAGTATGGGCAGGAACAAAGATTACCTCCTGTACATATAAGGGAGAGGCAAGTGGACCTAATACCTCAACTAAAGAATGTTAGTTGTCAGCTGAAAAATCTACTTGGACTAAAATATTATGTAATGTATTTGGGCATCTTTTCAATTTCCACACAATTGGATTCACCTGGATAAGTTATAAAACTGGGCCTATGCGAGATTTTCTTGATCAAAAATCAATTGGGGATTCTGTTTTGGCAGAAATCCAACTGTAAACAGGTTAGAACACTGCCACCAAGCATTGTACCTCTCAATGTGGTATAAAGTTATGCGACTACTCACGTATTAGCCCGCTGGCTATTCCTTTCACTGACTTATGATATCTAATATAGTAAAATCATCAAAAGGAATGAAAGTTTTTCAAATACATAAAATCCCTTAGTCAATTTTGGATCAAACAGTAATTGTCTGTTACAGAAATATGTGCGGTAAATAACCGAAAAAAAAACAGCAGTAAATGGTCTTAAGCTGGCCACTAACAGTCCAATTTCTAGCGAAAAATCGTTCGAGCGATCAGAAATTCTGATCGGACGAAAAATCGTTCACTACACCATCAACTAACCAATCATTGCTTCCTATCTATTACGACCACCAAGAAAATCCAAATTTTTGTTCGACGAAAATTCATTCGGGCGACATTTTTTTCGCTAGAAATTGGACCGTTAGTGGCCAGCTTAAGGCTGATTTTTACACAGAATCTGTTGCAGTTAGCTATAACATAACGGAAATCTGATGAGAAGGAATCTTGCAGGCTTCCCTATGGGTCTTTATACAACTACCAGTATGTGTTATCACATAGATGTAAAGTGACCCATAAGGAAACATGGAAAGTTCCTTATCAGTGGTGTGTTGCATTATAGCTGACAGCAACTGATTCAGTGTAAAACCAGGCTTAGCTGTGAGTGCGGTCGTTGTTACAATGGTTGGGATAATAAGAGTAGAAAAGAGATTGGAGTAGGAGTTCGTGGACGGTTATCTGTAACTACAGAACAGTGACCTCAAGGCTGTCAGGCTGGCTGGGGGAGAGACACTTGTAAAGCCCCCATTACTATGTTAAGAAACTTAACTGTAAGTACAGAGACTGTCTCACAGATACACAGGAAGAATGTACCCGCTTCATATCCAGTCACCGCTGACCCAACACCCCCGCTCCTCCAGATAAACTTGTCACATCCCTCCATTTTTTTACCTGTGTTCTTCTAATTCTAAGTTGAGTTTGCTGGCAAAGACAAGAAGAGCTTGAGATGTGGTGACTGGGGAGACACTCACAGGGCAAGTTACTCCTTTTGTCCTTAGTGTGCTACGCCAATCTCTTCTCTACTCTGAGGACTGGTGCACACCGAGCGGGTTTTTTAGCGTTTTTGCTGCGGATACGCTCGGTCAATGTATATCAATGGGGTGGTTCACACCAGAGCGGGAGGCGTTTTGCTGAAACGCATACTCCCGGGGTGAGGCATTTTTTGGATTGCGGAGGCGTTTCTGCCTCCAATGTAAAGTATAGGAAAAACGCAAACCGCTCTGAAAAATGGCAGTTCAGAGCGGTTTTGCAGGCGTTTTTGTTACAGAAGCTGTTCAGTAACAGCTTTATTATGAAATCTACTACACCAAAAACGCTTCACAAAACCGCAAAATGCTAGGTGAAACGCTATAGAAAAATAAGAAAACGCGTTTCAAAATCTGCAAGCATTTTGCGGATTTGCTAGCGGGTTTTGGTGTGTACCAGGCCTTATTATCCCTAATTTTCACTGTAATTAGATCATTCACGACCATACTATTTACCTCACACTCTATATTTTCCATTGAGTAACATTTAGCACTAATGTCAACTGTCAGTGTTGGGATCGGGACGGAACGACCATTGTGACAGTTAATCATATCAGCGGTTAGTATGGTCACGGTGAATGGGATTGCCAACAGACTAATACGCAAGTACTGTTATGCAACATTAATCACCTGCCACTCTCCCTGCGCTTCACCAATAAAACAACTGACGCGGAGGCTACATTCATAGTGGTGCAATGCAGTGCGACATAACAGCTTCTTTGTAACACAGCTTGCCACACTGCAATGCACCACCTATGCAATGTTCAGTGTGGTGTTTGCATTGCAGTATAACGATATGCAGCATTGTAGCGCATGTTAACATTTAAACATACTTTTCATTGACTGTATGCCTTCCATAACATGCAATGAGGCTTTCCCTATCCATTGCATTCCTGGTCTCATAGGGAATGCAACGGCTACGAGTGGCTGTGAACCTAGCCTCAAGATCACCTTCCGAATCAAAACTTAGGGGCTCCTATTATTTCAAAAAATGTCATACCTTTTGATGATTTTATCAAGTTAGACATATATAAAACTATTGCACAGGTGCAGTACTGATATTTCCACAAGTGACAACGCTAAAATCACTTTTCATGCAAGAGAGAACTCATGCTGGTCCCTGATTAATTTATAATCTGAAAAATATGTAATCATTAATCCAACTGGGTAAACACCACTGAGTGTATGACAAGCTTTTACTGACAAACAACACAGCTGATGGACTGGCCAAACTGCTATACGTACAAGCTGCCTGCAACACACTGCACATGAATCTCTCTGAGGACATGCCTCAGCGTGTGCAGGCGCAGGTCAGTCCCCCGCCACTTTATACACATAAACACACTGTAGTGGGATGACAGTGACACAACTAAACCTTAGGCGGTGCATATGGCATATGCTTCCCCCGGCAACCGCTACGCCACCGCTATTTCTCCATTCGTACCTATTTCTATCCGGAACCGAACAGCACAGCCCAATTCTTCCCGGGTTTACGTTGCCCCGCCCACTACCCCCACTCGCAGCCAATTGAACATCGGGTGGCATCTCACCAATAGCTGAGCAGGATTAGCTGACCTGTGGCAGATGACTCCGGATTGACTTCCGCTAGAGCTGAATACATCGCTAGCTCTACTTTATTTCCCCTACAAGACTGAATATTTCTTTATGAATGTAAAATGTATGGCATGTATCATATTTAGAGAAACTTGTAAATGAACCAGTGTGAAAATCAGAAAATAACTAGTTCCATTCGTATATTAATCGTGCAGGTTTCATTATGATCATAAAACAATGAGAGGTTTGAGCAGTACATGATACGGGGTTAGATACCAGGTGAGTAGGGATAATGGATAGGATGGGGGATAAGGGGGGGGGGGGACCAAAATAACCACTGAAGCAGTATATTCGGAGTAAAGGTGCACCGTGCATACAACACATCAGATAAATTTCTTTGGAAAATGAAACTTCACAGACCAATTTTACCCCTTTCCATGTAGTATGAGACCCATACTTCAGGAGTCTCAAACTCACGGCCCTCGATACAATATTTTGTGGCCCTCGCCAGCAAAAGCTTACTTATAGTTCGCTTCAATGCTCCCAAGTAATCCGCTGCATCCCCGCCACTAAACAAGGGCTGCAAAGCCCCCAAATCGCCCGGAGGCAATCTGCCGGCATTTCCTGGAAGGGGCAGAGCTTTCAGCTTCAGCTCTGCCCCTCCTGACGTCAATCGCCGCACAGATCGCCGCCTCTCCCCGCCCCTCTCTGTGAAGGAAGAGTGAGAGGGGCGGGCAGAGGCGGGGATTCGCCACGATTGTGAAATTCCTTATGCGGCCCCCAGGTAAATTGAGTTTGAGACCCCTGCTCTACACAGTCTATTCTGTTGAGCTGAACTCCCCATCAAATAAAAATCTTTGCAAGATGCTGAAAACAAGGATGCTGTACACATGCAACAGATCAGTATCTGCAAAAGATCAATTCCTGCAAAATGCATTCATAGTCTATGATAGCTGCAGATCCTCATACACACCTTGTTTAACGGACATTCATCTGCAGATCAAACAATCATTTGAAGATCCATCCTGGTGGACCTGATCTGCCGATGATGCTCACCCTGAATAAGCATGCAGCATACCAGGTGTTTCTGACATTGTTGTCAGATATGACAAGATTAGTTGCATTCTTGTTTCTGGTGTTCTTCAGACTCTGCTGCAGGCAAAGATCAGCAGGGCTGCCAGGAAACTGGTATTGTTTAATAGGAAATATGGCAGCCTTCATATTTTCACTTCGGTTGTCCTTTAACCACTTAACGACCACGGTCAGCCAATCGGCGGACCTAGGTGTGAAGTGGTTTTACATGGAAACAGCCGCAGTTCGAGCGGCCTTTCCATGTCAGTTCACGGAGTGTGTCTCCGTGAACAACCTGCGAGCCGCCGATCGCGGCTCGCAGGCGAAATGTAAACACGCGAGGAAGAAATCCCCGCTGTTAACATCATACGGCAGCGCCGTAAAGGAGATCGGCGATCCCCGGCCTCTGATTGGCCGGGGATCGCCAGCAGCTGATAGGCTGAAGCCTATTAGAGGCGGTGCAGGACGTATTTCCGTCCTGCGCCGCCCAGGGGAAAGAGGGAAGGGGAAGGAGACTGAAAATCGCTGTGGAGGGGGCTTTGACGAGCCCCCCACTGATCGAAAATAGCTAGCGGCGATCAGACCCCCCCAGCAGGACATCCCCCTAGTGGGGAAAAAAGGGGGAAAGTCTGGTCACCCTGGCTGTCTGCTGATCTGTGCTGTGGGCTGGAGAGCCCACGCTGCACAGATCAGCGCAAACAAGCCTGGTTCTTAAGTGGTTAAAGTGTACATGAGATGAAAGAACATTAAAGTTTTATACATACCTGGGGCTTCCTCCAGCCCCCTCCACGCAGATTGCTCTCTCGCCACCATTCCCCGTTTCCTGGATGGTCTCACAATTCCTGGATGGTCCGGTAGATGCCTCATTATCATCGGCCAGTCAGTGCAGTCCGCCCACGCTCCCGCGGCTGGGAGAGTTCTGCGACTGCGCAGTCTTTCCGGTTGGCACACGCCCCCTTTCTTCAACTACCTTCCATCACTATCCCTGCAGGTAGCACTGAAAAAAAAAAAAACCGAGCACACCAGTCGGAAAGATGAGAATGCTTCGCTGTGTGCACTGTGCAGGAGGGACAATGCAATGTTCGGGGGGGGGGGGGGGGGGGAGAGGATTTGGGCATATGCCACCCAATGCTGCTATCGGATGGGAGGACAATGTCCACCTTATGCTGCTAAGATCAATGGCATTTTAGTGACAAAGTGTGAAAATATGACCTAGTAGAAAAAGTGAATTGCATAGGAGCCATTGGCCCTTGTTCAATTCACTTTTTTCTCTTAGGGGGTAATTTTTCATCTTCTGTTTAAAATAACTTTCAGCACTTTACATTTGAAAAAGTACTGTACTGCACTTACCACTCAGTAACACATAAGCAAAAGATACTAAACATAGTGCACAGGGACCAGCAGGATAAATACATTGGTTTGCAAAAGTATTCACCCCCTTGAAGTTTTCCACATTTTGTCATAATACTGCCACAAACATGAATCAATTTTATTGGAATTCCATGTGAAAAACCAATACAAAGTGGTGTACACGTGAGAAGTGGAACGAAAATCATACATGATTCCAAACATTTTTTACAAATCAGTAAGTGTAAAGTGGGGTGTGCATAATTATTCAGCCCCCTGAGTCAATACTTTGTAGAACCACCTTTTGCTGCAATTACAGCTGCCAGTATTTTAGGGTCTTGTAGGGGCGAGAAAAAGACACAGAGACACCAGGAGCCCAATCTCGTGTAGTATCGTCGGGTTAAGGATGTTAGCAAGTAGAAAAAAAATGTATATATACTCACAAAGATGGGTTGCAAACAAGGCAACCACTCATACTGGCATGTGAGGAAGTACCATCCCCACTCGGCCTTTGTGAGAGGATGGTCTGGCAGTCGCTGCTCCAAAACCAAAAAAAAGGGGGGAGTCTTTTGGCCTTCAAAGAGGTCTAGGACTCAGTACATTCCTCTAGGGAAGCGTACTAAATACATAAAGAGAGAGTAGGAGGCACCCAAGGTATAATTAATCAGGTGGAATATTAAATTGGTAAGAAAATCTTACCCTAGTGCTGCCAATTTCAAGAAAGCAACGTTTTTGTTAAAACTAAGGTTTTACTATGCACATCAGACAACGCGTTTCGCAGCTATAACTGCTTCATCGGGTCAAGTTCAAGTACCTGAAATGCAAGTTGCACATCTAGAGACTGAAATCCTTGCCCATTCTTCTTTGCAAAACAGCTCCAGCTCAGTCAGATTAGATGGACAGCGTTTGTGAACAGCGGTTTTCAGATCTTGCCAGATTCTCGATTGGATTTAGATCTGGACTTTGACTGGGCCATTCTAACACATGGATATGTTTTGTTTTAAACCATTCCATTATTGCCCTGGCTTTATGTTTAGGGTTGTTGTCCTGCTGGGAGGTGAACCTCCACCCCAATCTCAAGTCTATTGCAGACTTCAAGAGGTTTTCTTCCAAGATTGCCCTGTATTTGGCTCCATCCATCTTCCCATCAACTCTGACCAGCTTCCCTGTCCCTGCAGAAGAGAAGCACCCCCAGAGCAGGATGCTGCCACCACCATATTTGACAGTGGGAATGGTGTGTTCAGAGTGATGCGCAGTGTTAGTTTTCCACCACACATAGCGTTTTGCATTTTGGCCAAAAAGTTCCATTTTGGTCTCATCTGACATGAGCACCTTCTTCCACATGTTAACTGTGTCCCCCACATGGCTTGTGGCAGACTGCAAACGGGACTTCTTATGCTTTTCTGTTAACAATGGCTTTCTTCTTGCCACTCTTCCATAAAGGCCAACTTTGTGCAGTGCACGACTAATAGTTGTCCTATGGACAAATTCCCCCACCTGAGCTGTAGATCTCTGCAGCTCGTCCAGAGTCACCATGGGCCTCTTGATTGCATTTCTGATCAGCACTCTCCTTGTTCGACCTGTGAGTTTAGGTGGATGGCCTTGTCTTGGTAGGTTTTATGTTGTGCCATACTCCTTCCATTTCTGAATGATCGCTTTAACAGTGCTCCGTGGGATGTTCAAGGCTTTGGAAATCTTTTTGTAGCCCCAGTCTGTTTTAAATTTCTCAATAACTTTATCCCTGACCTGTCTGGTGTGTTCTTTGGACTTCATGGTGTTGTTGCTCCCAATATTCTCTTAGACAACCTTTGAGGCCGTCACAGAGCAGCTGTATTTGTACTGACATTAGATTACACACAGCCCATGAAAAGATATACAATATTTACAAAAATGTGAGAGGTGTACTCACTCTTGTGAGATACTATATGCTTGCCACAGACAGCTCATTATAACAAGTTAAAATACTGGGCTTCTAAGTGTAGCTCCAGTCATTCTAGCCAGCCATACACCTTTCAGATTAGCTAGGCCAAAACAGCCTTACATACAGTGGAGGAAATAATTATTTGACCCCTCACTGATTTTGTAAGTTTGTCCAATGACAAAGAAATGAAAAGTCTTACAACAGTATCATTTCAATGGTAGGTTTATTTTAACAGTGGCAGATAGCACATCAAAAGGAAAATCGAAAAAATAACCTTAATTAAAAGATAGCAACTGATTTGCATTTCATTGAGTGAAATAAGTTTTTGAACCCTCTAACAATAAAAGACTTAATACTTAGTGGAAAAACCCTTGTTTGCAAGCACAGAGGTCAAACGTTTCTTGTAATTGATGACCAAGTTTGCAAACATTTTAGGAGGAATGTTGGTCCACTCCTCTTTGCAGGTCATCTCTAAATCCCTAAGGTTTCGAGGCTGTCTCTGTGCAACTCTGAGCTTGAGCTCTCTCCATAGGTTTTCTATTGGATTAAGGTCCGGAGACTGACTAGGCCATTCCATGACCTTAATGTGCTTCTTCTTGAGTCACTCCTTTGTTGCCTTTGCTGTATATTTTGGGTCATTGTCGTGCTGGAACACCCATCCACGACCCATTTTCAGTTTCCTGGCAGAGGGAAGGAGGTTGTCGTTCAGGATTTCACGATACATGGCTCCGTCCATTTTCCCGTTAATGCGATTAAGTTGTCCTGTGACCTTAGCAGAAAAACACCCCCAAAGCAAAATGTTTCCACCCCCATGCTTGACGGTGGGGACGGTGTTTTGGGGGTCATAGGCAGCATTTTTCTTCCTCCAAACACAGCGAGTTGAGTTAATGCCAAAGACCTCTATTTTGGTCTCATCAGACCACAGCACCTTCTCCCAGTCACTCACAGAATCATTCAGGTGTTCATTGGCAAACTTCAGACGGGCCTGCACATGTGCCTTCTTGAGCAGGTGGACCTTGCGAGGCCTGCAGGATTTTAATCCATTGCGGTGTAATGTGTTTCCAATGGTTTTCTTGGTGACTGTGGTCCCTGCTAATTTGAGTTCATTCACTAACTCCTCCCGTGTAGTTCTAGGATGCTTTTTCACCTTTCTCAGAACCATTGACACCCCACGAGGTGAGATCTTGCGTGGAGCCCCAGAGCGAGGTCGATTGATGGTCATTTTGTGCTCCTTCCATTTTCGAACAATCGCACCAACAGTTGTCACCTTCTCTCCCAGCTTCTTGCTAATGGTTTTGTAGCCCATTCCAGCCTTGTGCAGGTCTACAATTTTGTCTCTGACATCCTTGGACAGCTCTTTGGTCTTTCCCATGTTGGAGTGTTTGGAGTCTACTTGATTGATTGATTCTGTGGACAGGTGTCTTTTATACAGGTGACTAGTTAAGACAGGTGTCCTTAATGAGGGTGACTAATTGAGTAGAAGTGTCTAACCACTCTGTGGGAGCCAGAACTCTTAATGGTTGGTAGGGGTTCAAAAACTTATTTCACTCAATGAAATGCAAATCAGTTGCTATTTTTTTGATTTTCCTTTTGATGTGCTATCTGCCACTGTTAAAATAAACCTACCATTGAAATGATACTGTTTTGAGACTTCATTTCTTTGTCATTGGACAAAATTACAAAATCAGTGAGGGGTCAAATAATTATTTCCTCCACTGTATAAGTCAGTCAGGGCTCTCAACCCGTATGTGCTATTATTGCGGTTTCACGTAGTTACATATTTTCCACCTTCATGTACAATGCATCATTGGCCAGTTCAGTTGTCTATTATCTGTAACTCAATACACAGTACAGACAGTTACAAGGTAATGTCTATTATTGTATAGCACCACAGGAGATGTTGGCGCTATATAAATCCATAACAATAATTATTATATTTTACTTGTAAAGAACTAATATGCAGCACTGAGCCTATAATTATTCTATGAAAATAGTTCTTCAAAATTGGTTTGTTCTTGTCTCTAATCCGAACCATTCCTTCCACAGATCTTAATGCTCGTACACACATCCAACAAAGCACATGACCAACCATATGACCAAGCGATTGCACGACCTTTCCACACACCACCCAGCTGAATGATCAACTAATTTGCATACTGCGTACGCAAGCGGAATGATGGACTGCACAATATGACTACATTCCAAACAAATACAAGTCGTTCAAACGATTTGAACACACGTGGCCAACTGTGCAATATCAGCCCAACACTTGTGTGAGTTGAATCACCGGTTGGACTGGGCAAACTACCTGTTATCAATCGCTCATCTAGTCATTTATCACAGGTACACATGCCCAACTATCGTCCAACAGACCAAGTTTAGATAGTTAGGCGGAATAGTAGCACTTGTGTACGAGGTGGTTAGTAGAATGTATTCTAGACTTATCTGCTTGTGCCTGACTGTATGTGTGTTAACCTATCACACAACAGCCTGAAGTAGAGGAGTCAGCATCCTGTTAGACACTCAGGGCCCATTCACACTAGAAGCGCTTTTCTGAGCGTTTTGTGATTGATTCACATTTTTTAAAATCACTCCCATTCACTTTCATTAAAATAGCGGTAAAAATTGTGGCAATTTTTACACGATTTTAACCACTTCAGCCTTCAGTCGTTTTCACTTTATGCATCCGAGCAATGTTCACCTCCCATTCATTAGCCTATAACTTTATCACTACTTATCACAATGAACTGATCTATATCTTGTTTTTTCCGCCAACCAATTAGGCTTTCTTTGGCTGGTACATTTTGCTAAGAGCCACTTTACTGTAAATGCATTTTAACAGGAAGAATAAGAAAAAAACGGAAAAAATTCATTATTTCTTAGTTTTCAGCTATTATAGTTTTAAAATAATACATGCCTCCATAATTAAAACTCACGTATTGTATTTGCCCATATGTCCCGGGTTATTACACCGTTAAAATTATGTCCCTATAACAATGTATGGCGACAATATTTTATTTGGAAATAAAGGTGCATTTTTTCCGTTTTACATCCATCACTATTTATAAGTTTAAAATAAAAAATATATAGAAATATTTCATCTTTACATTGATATTTAAAAAGTTTAGACCCTTAGGTAAATATTTACATGTTTTTTTTTTATTATTGTAATTTTTTTTATTTTTTATATTAAACATTTTATTTAGGTATTTTTTGGGAGGGTGGGATGTAAACAGTACTTTTATAATGTAAATGTGTGTTGAGTTTTATTTTTTTTTACTTTTAGTTGTAGTTTTACTTTTTGGCCACAAGATGGCGGCCATGAGTTTGTTTACATGACGTCACTCTAAGCGTAACATACGCTTAGAGGGACGCATGGGGGATGCAACAGCCAGAAAAAGCGGAGCTTCTGAGAGAAGCTGTCGCTTTTTCTGCGGGGGAGAGGAATCAGTGATCGGGCACCATAGCCTGATTCACTGTTCGTGGGCTAACGATCCACGGCCGTATCGGCCGCGGGAGCGCACATGGCCTCCTGGGCATAGCTGGTACGTCCAGGAGGCCAAAGTAGTTAATGAAAGTGAATGGCAGCAATTTTAAAAAACGCTAATCAATTGTAAAACTCTCAGAAAAGCACATCTAATGTGAATGGGCCCTCATTGATAGCAGTTATATATGTGGAATTAAGATGAGGTGAACAAAGGTCACATGGCCATCATTTTGAGGGAAAACAAAAAAAAGTATTTATGTTTTATTAAACTTGGCAAATGTGCACTATTTGATATGTGCAGGGGGAACGATAGAAGATGTACAAGTCATTTTGCAAACTGTCCAAATAATTAAAAAATAAATAAAAAAATATTATTCACCATCCATCATTTTGACTGAGTTTGGTATCCACAGATTCAGAATCATGCCTCTGAGCTTCGAGAATACTTTCAATTTTCTATAGGAAACAAAGCTGTACCTTATACTCTCCTTTGCGGAGCATTTGGCAAAATACTTTTTCTAAATGCATCCATTTATGATGCATAGATAGATTGTAATGTTTATTGTGAATAGTGTTATTCACATCCGGGTTTCCATTTTCGGATGCCTGGATAGTGCTGTACACAGTCATACAGCACCATTAGCAGGGGATAGCGTCACGAAGTTGCACTCCAGTTTGCGCTTCATGCGACTTCGATGCTTCCTACTTCCAGCTTAGAAGAAGGAAACAGAGTCACGTTAAGCATGAGGTGGAGCACAATTGCGTGACTAACCCCGCTAATGGTGCTGAATGGCAGTACACTGTGTTACCCAGGCTTCAGAGAATGGAAACCTGGATGTGAACACCAGCACTAACTGTGAGGGTCTGTTTCCACTACACGCAGATTGGATGCAGGAAAAAATGACTGCAATGAATGCCTATGGGCCTGTTTCCAGTAAACACAAATTACAAGCAGCACAGCACATTCCAGCCTGACTGCCTGAGCCTGACAGAGGAGAGAAGGTTAGATCATATAACAGAGATAACACAGTCACTGTGCAACTAGGAAAGGCTGCAGTAAGACAGAGCACATTAGAACAGCTATAGGAATTTATAGGATAGAAGAAATAAGGCTCAAAATTTTGTTACAGAGTCTCTATAACACCTACCTGAAGTGACATGTGAAAGGATGAGACAAACATACTGTAGGTACATGTAGTACTAGTCCTACTATTTTCCTGTAAAGCAAGTTACAAAACTAGCATTGGGAAGGACACAGGCAGCGCCTTTACCTCTTTGCCATTTCATTAATCACACATTGAAGTGTGGTTTTATTTAGGGGTACCCATTTCATGGGCCCTGTATTTATTTTGTTTAGTTCATAATTTTA
This sequence comes from Hyperolius riggenbachi, assembly GCF_040937935.1. NCBI lineage: Eukaryota > Metazoa > Chordata > Amphibia > Anura > Hyperoliidae > Hyperolius > Hyperolius riggenbachi. The sequence continues at coordinate 278,606,423 of NC_090647.1, forward strand.
CCTGTTGGTTAAGCAATGAAATAGCAGTCTACACTTATCTGCTGTGTTTTATTTTAAAGAGAACCCGAGGTGTGTTTGAAGAATGTGATCTGCATACAGAGGCTGGATCTGCCTATACAGCCCAGCCTCTGTTGGTATTCCAAACCCCCCTAATGTCCCCCTGCACTCTGCAATCAGACATAGATCACAGCCGTGCGTACTGTGTTTACATCTGTAGTGTCAGTCTCCGCTGCTCCCCCGCCTCCTGCATAGCTCCGGTCCCTGCCCCCGTCCCTTCCCTCCAATCAGCAGGGAGGGAAGGGATGCAGGCGGGGACTGGAGTTCTGCAGGAGGCGGGGAGAGCAGCAGACTGACACTATAGAGAAAAACACAGCCTGCTGCGACACGCCGTGTGTTGACAGCACGGCTGTGATTTATGAGGGATTGCAGAGTGCACGGGACCTTAGGGGGGTTTGGGATACCAACAGAGGCTGGGCTGTACAGGCAGATCCAGCCTCTGTATGCAGATCACATTCTTCAAACCCACCTCGGGTTCTCTTTAATGCCATTAACCCTGAGAGGGTAGCCTTTGTATCTGCAATACACAAGGAACAAATAATGCAGTCATACTGCATAGGAATTTTTGGGGGTAGGGACCAGAGATCGAGGACTGTATGTTTCTGATCTCCAACTTTATACATACAAAACAAGGATCAAAAGAATTCCATAAACTACTCAAAAAAGGTATCCTTACCACCAACTTGCATTCATTTGACCATGATTTAGTACATAAAACAGCTGATGCTTCAGCAAGCACTTGTGTGTATGGTGCCATTCAGTTCAAAACAGTTTACATAGACTGTTTATTACGGTAATTTACCAGGACATTGGCAAACACTACCTGAATGCAGTTTTTTGTACAAACAGAAAATAGAATAAAAAAACACAACACTTTGATAAAAAAAAAATGTATTTTTTACAACAGCAAAATCCATCCACATTTCATAGGAACTTCAGCCATTTCATAGTATAAACAAGTGTATTCTTAAAAAGAAATGATATTATCAAACCTATTTATAGTCATGTGTTCATGACATACAGCACAAAACATAATAAATTACAAAATATTACAGTCAAGTATAAAGTTTTTCCTCTACACTTCTTGAAGCTACATACAGATGGACCATCATCGCCCAAGACATTACTTGCAAAAATCAGTAACCCTTTGCACCCTCGCATGCAAATTTTCAAACAAATACATTCACAGGTTCACTCATCCAGGCACAACTGTATCCCTACAGCTAAGTTAAAAGCCGGGGTCTTAGTTCACAGACTATGCATTTGCATTCTTATGCTTAGTCACCTATACTGCGCAGAAGTACCCAGGTAAACATAGGTGTCCTAACTCTGGCCCTGTAACATGACATTACTTGGGTGCAAACCTAGTGTCAGTACAGGTGCGCCCCATGATATCATTTAGCACTATACCAGATCACTAAATTATGACCACTATTGTTTAGCGCATAATTACCCCCTCCCCACTCCAGAGCCTAAAATTGCAAAATTATCACCAACAATAGTTTTGGGTGACAATCATTCAGCATCTGTACAGAGCTTTAATATAACATCTGAGAAAACCAGTGACTAGATTGGTGAACACAAGAAGTATAAATTCAGAGTTGTCAATGCACTAGAACAGAATAGAATATTACAAGCACAATTTGACATTTATTTGAAAATCTCCCCAAATGCTAATGCAATTATATTACTGATTTGCTTCTTAAACCAGCTATGGACAAAGTAGCACTCAGATGTTTACATGGAGCAGGCTGCACACAGTCAAGCTATGTCTTACCCTGTTTTTCTCTTTTCTGCTCTTGCAAAAAAAAAAAAGTATTGCTATACTAGGACAGAACCAAACAGGGGAATGCCTTTTTATATGGTACAAGTAGTAAGTAGTATTTTACATGGATTTCTGGAGTGTTTACCAGGAGCAGAACATGCGAGGGTGTAATGGACACAATTTAGTCTAGTCTGCAGAATGTGAATGGTGCTTTATTTATAGTAAACTTAAAATAACTAATGTAATAATTACATTATTGATGAGCTACACCGGCGCAGTGATCTGAAAACTTGGCTCTCCAGCTGTTAAGGAACTACAAGTCCCACAATGCATTGCGGGAGTCTGACAGACACAGTCATGATTCATAAAGGCAAATGCATTGTGGGGCTTGTAGTTCCTTAAAGGGGTTCTTCCGCGAATGAGGAAAAAAAATCAAAATGGTTTATGCATAATCTATTAAAAATCCTTCTAAAATAGTGTGAAAAGTTTTTTTAAAAAATGAATGGTTTCACCAATACAACATGTAATGTATACAGTGACGGCTGAGGTGACTGTGAGGCTAATCCATTTGTTAGGGGTGGTTTTTTTGTTACTGTCATTTCACAAGCTGCTCCCTACCTAGTTTTCATTGCTGTAATGCAGGGCTATGATGAAGTGCTGTGCAATGGCAGTTACAGCTGAATAACGGCTGTGCTGCTCTGTAGTTTCTGCTTGTACTTCCTTACAGAGCTGACCCCCCTCCCCCCCCTCTCTGTACTGTACTGTACTGAACTGTAGCTCAGGCAGCTAACTTGCCGTGCAATGGATAGGAAGTCCTCTGCACAGACGCTGAAGTCTGGTTGCCCGGCAACGAGGTAAACACGTGATTTGCTCCGAAGAGCTGCCCGACCTCTGCCTACAGGGAGAGGCGGGGGGAGGGGGGTCAGCTCTGTGAGGAAGTACAAGCAGAAACTACAGAGCAGCACAGCCGTTATTTTAATAGCTGTAACTGCCATTGCACAGCACTTCATCATAGCCCTGCATTACAGCAATGAAAACTAGGTAGGGAGCAGCTTATGAAGTGAAAGTAACAAAAAAAAACACCCCTAACAAATGGATTAGCCTCACAGTCCCGTCAGCCGTCACTGTATACATTACATGTTGTATTGGTGAAACCATTCATTTTTTTGAAAAAATTTTCACACTATTTTAGAAGGATTTTTAATAGAACATGCATAAACCATTTTGATTTTTTTTCCTCATTCGCGGAAGAACCCCTTTAACAGCTGGGGAGCCAACTTTGCAGATCACTGCACTGGTGGAAAATAACAAATCACATCCTATTCTTTTCCATTATGGACAGAACGAAGACTGGTTAATTACTCAAACGGAGGTTTGTTGCTGCCCCTCCTTTAGTCATTACAGCCAACACATTCATGTGAACCAAACTTCTTGGTTCCCTTATTTGACCATTCCATATATATTAATTTGATAATTCCATAATATAAATAGATAACTAGCGACACTAATATATGTTCTGCTGACCTAATAGATTTTATATACCAATAGTCAACATATGTGGCCCTTTTTTTAGTGGCCTTCAAAGGCCTGTGTGGTTTTCAGATGCGTACCACCCATGAGCTGTTGCTCCAGTGGCGAATGTCAGGGCCAGTACATGCTAAAAAGCGCAAGCGTAATCGCAAACGCTCAGGGCTTTTTGAAGTGATTCTTCTAGGCATATGCCTAGCGATTTATGGAGCGTTTTGGTGTAGGTTTATTTTATTTTTTTTGTTACAGTAGAGCTGTAACTGAACAGCTTCTGTAACAAAAACGCTTGGAAAATAGATTTGATCTAGCGCTTTTCAAAGTGATTTTTCACTTTCCTATACTTAACATTGAGGCTGAATCGCCTCAGACATCAGCAGAAATGCTGCAGGACCCTGGCTCCGGTGTGATCCATCCTATTCAAATACATTAGCCAAGCACTTTTCAAAACGCTGACGTTTTTTAAAAGAGCTCAGAAGCGCTCTTGGTGTGCACCAGCCTCAGAATGTACGGTATACAGCCAAAGCATGCGGCCAGGCTTACGCTGTTCATTTGGCGGATATGGCATGGAGGTAAATTTTACCCAACTGAAGGGAGGAAATTTTTTGGGTTACTCTGCTTTACTAATAGTTGCTCTAAACAATATGGAGGGGTCACTATAACCCACTGGGATTAAAATTGGGTGGTCACTCTGCTTAACTGGTCAGCACTTTAATATTTGAACACTGCCTGTTTTGGGGATTAGTTTGTCTCATGGGGGAAACTATTTTACCCAAACAAGAAGATGTCAACAGCTGCTGGGTCTGCAAACATGTAACATACCCTAAAAATAAACAGTTATTGTGCTTGTATATAAAAAGTCCTCAGCTATTCTAAGCCCTTTTGTACAGAATGCACCTGAGGATCAATTACCACCCCACGTACACAGGAATTGTTGCAAGGAATATTGCAGGAATTTCCAAGAATTAAAATGCACCTCTGCTTTTACATTACTGTTGAAATTAACATTTGAGAAAAAAACAGTTCTCTTTAAAAATGTACTGTCACTTTTAGAAAACTGCTACAAATTATATGAAAACCAATGCCCAAAACTTTTTAAAGATCAGATCCTATTTTGTATTTTGGCAAAGCGTTTTAGTCCATCTTACACATCCTACTATCTGCACACACAAGAAGTCTATAAGTTTAACAACTATAATGCTGTTTTATTGCTTTTTACAAGCTGATCCATTTCTGCTTATGTACAGATAAAGTATACAAAACTATAACATTGTGATATTATTCATACTCCTGTGACACTCATATTAATTATTTCAACAATTGTACATTCAACTTGTTGACAGAGCTGTACATCTGGATCCACAGTCTCTGCATCCTTTGTAAGGGAAATGGATGCAGGGGTTTGGCTAAATGTGCTGGACAACTCCTTTGGCTTTTCTTTAAGCTGCTGCAGGCCTGTTAAAAGAGACATAAAACAGTCATGTAACATAGCAACAGAGTATGAGAATGTTGTGCAATTCACAAATCCCCAAAAAAGTCCAGGACAACCAATCCATATTTAAAAAATGTACTTAAAGAGGCACTTAAAGAGACTCAGAGACGAGTCTTAAGCTATTTTTTTTTTTTTACTTACCCGAGGCTTCCTCCAGCCCCATAAGCATGGCTGTGTCCCTCGCCGTCCTCCTGCGATCTCCTGTTCAGCAGCGGTGAGCCCCGGTAGCAGGCTCAGTGACATCACTCCAGGTCTACTGCGAATGCGCAGAAGGCTTTGACTGAGTCTGTTACCGGGGCTCACCGCAGGCTCAACAGTAGAGAGCAGGAGGACGGCGAGGGACGCAGCCGTGCTTATGGGGCAGGAGGAAGCCCCAGGTAAGCAAAAAAAAAATAGCTTTAAAGGGAAACTTCAGCCTAAACAAACATACTGTCATCAAGTTACTTTAGTTAGGTAATTTAATCTCTTACCCACCCTGTTTTAAAAGAACAGGCAAATGTTTGTGATTAATGGGGGCTGCCATCTTTGTCATGGGGGCAGCCATCTTTTTGGTTGAAAGGAGGTGACAAGGAGCAGGAGACACAGTTCCAACTATCCTGTGTCCTGATTACCCCTCCCAGCTGCACACACTGGGCTTCAAATGTCAAATTCAAAATGTAAAAAAAAAAAAATACACTAAAACAGCAGAACGAGAACAACAAAAACAGAAATCCCATCATGCTTTGCACAGCATCAGTGGAAAAAAGCCCAGGCAGTTTTCTTCTGTGCAGCTAAAAATAAGGCTTGTTTAAGAGAAACAAAGTTCTGATGCTGTGAAACTGTTAAAGAAACACAAAGCCTTTTCAGTGCTGCTGAGTCGATTTTTAGTCCGGAGGTTCACTTTAAGCCCAGTCTCAGAGTCCCTTTAAGCCTGCAAAAAAAAATAATTCAGTTTCACTAACCTGGGGCTTCCACCAGCCCCCTGCAGCCGTCCCGTGCCCTCGCAATCACCCACAGATCCTCCTATCCCCCACCGCCAGCTACTTTCATTTCGCCAACAGGCCTGGCCAGCACCTGCGCAGGACGGTATTGCGGACAGGAACGTGAACATGCATGGACAGGCCTGGCCAGCGCAGGATGGTATTGCGGACGGGAACGTGAACACACGTAGCCAGGCCTGTACAGGCGCAGTCAGCCTGTCGGCCGAAAAAGACGGTAGCTAACTGCAGGGGACATCTGCAAAATGACTGAGGGCACAGGATGGCTGCAGAGGGCTGGTAGAAGCCCCAGGTGAGTAAAACTGATTTTTTTTCTTGCAGGCTGAAAGACTCTGAAGTCATTTTTTTCCTGTTTTTTTATTTAATCCTGTTCAGCCTTATATCCTAAGTGGATTTGCCGCAATCCCGCGTCAGAACGAGTGTATTATACTAGAGAAATAGACCTGCAATCTACTTAGGATATAATGCTGAACAGGATTAAATAACAAAAACAGGAATAAAATATGAGACTTCAGAGTCTCTTTAAGGATCCCTTTAAAGGGACGCCGAGCAGTGCAGAAACTATGGAAAGATGCATACCATTTTGAAGCTCTCGCCTCTTTCCAACGACACATAAACCGCCACCCTACACCTTTTAGTTTTCGTTATTTTCACGATCGAAATCACGGCAAATGCGATTTCGATCGCGAAAATTAACACAAACTAAAAGGCATAGGGCGGCGGTTTATATATTGTTGGAAAGAGGAGAAAGAGAGCTTCGAAATGGTATGCATCTTTCCATAGTTTCTGCACTGCTCGGAGTCCCTTTAAAGGATACTTGAGTTGAAAAAGATACCCCTGAAATCTTGTAGGTCCCTTGCTGTCCTCCTGTTTCTCTTCCTTGATCCACTGTGTGGCCCAGTAAAGTGCAGATTTCGTTACGTTGCACACTACTGTGCATGCATGGTCATGAGTCTTAATGTGCAGCGCAGGCAACGAACACACCAGATTATGGGAGCGCGATAAAGGAAGCGTGCTGCCGAGCCAACGCATGCCTAGTAAGGCAAGTGCCAATGTTACCAGGCCAAACAGCGGATAAAGACTACGGTGGGCTGGAAGAAACCCCAGGTAAGTAAAAGGGGACACTTCAGTTTCAACTCGGGTTTCCTTTAGAGTAGAGGTGAACTGGTAAAATATAAAGTACAACTTTTATAACTAAGCATTTTTGTAAAAGGGAAACTACAACCTAACAAATACTGGATACCAACTGTGGTTTGCATAAAGTAATACACTGCAATAAACCCAAACGATTATGGAAAGAAGTTCTTATCTCCATTAATAGTAAAACAAAAAGAATTGAGTGCGGCTGTGTCAATCTGGAACTGCAAGCCTCAAAGATTCTTAGACCTGTTATTTTCTAGGACCTTGGGATGAATCTCCCTTCTAGACTTGAAGCAGAAGCACATATGTTGTACAGATGTTTCAATACAGGACTTAGATGTGCTTTTCAGTGTATGTTCCTTTTGCAGATTACAGTGGTTTGCAAAAGTATTAGGCCCCCTTCACGTTTTCCACATTCCACATTTTGTCATATCACTTGGCACAACACCCACATACGCAACCTCAGGAAAGAAACTCGAGCAGCTGAACGGAAATGGAGGAAATCACATCTCAATTCTGACTTCCTAGATTACAAGGCCAAACTGTTACTCTTCCACACTGCCCTCTCTGAGGCTAAACAAAAGGTACTTCGCAGCATTGATTGGAACCCAAGCTTCCAACCCTCGACAGCTTTTTGCTACCTTTAATTCCCTCCTCAACCCCACTCCTCCCCCTCCCAGCTCCTCCCTCTCAGCCAACGACTTTGCCAACCACTTCACCACTAAAATTGCAACAATACGCAATGAAATTTCCCTCCCCCATCCCTCCCTTCCCAACGCCTCTCAGGTTGTCCCCTTGCCTTCCCTCCCAGCTGCTCCCCTGTCTCATCCACTCCTCACCTCTTTTGCTCCTGCCACCATTGATGAAGTCAGCCTGCTGCTAGCGGCTCCCCCCCCCCCCCCCCCCCCATCCTCTCCTTGTGATCCGGTACCTGCCAATACTCTTCGTCCCCACTTCCCTGACCTGGCCCCAGTCCTCACCTCCTTGTTCAATCTCTCCCTTTCCACAGGCACCTTCCCCAAACCATTCAAACAGGCCACTGTACTTCCCCTGCTGAAAAAACCCTCACTCGACCCATCCCTACCCTCAAACTACCGCCCAATCTCCCTCCTTCCCTATGCTTCTAAACTCCTTGAACGCCTAGTACACCAACGCATTACCCAATACATCAACACCAATACCCTACTTGACCCCCTACAGTCTGGATTCCGACCTGCACACTCAACTGAAACAGTCCTTGCCAAGGTGGTCCACGACCTTATCCTTGCCAGGGCCAAAGGCAGTTATTCCATCCTGCTCCTCCTTGACCTCTCCGCAGCATTTGACACTGTTGACCACCCCCTCCTCCTCCAATCACTACAGTCCATGGGCATCCATGGCCTTGCCTTGGCCTGGATCTCCTCCTACCTATCCAATCGCTCCTTCACCACTTCCTTCAATGGCTCCTCCTCAACCCCTGCCCCCCTCGCAGTTGGGGTCCCTCAGGGCTCTGTTCTAGGCCCCCTTCTTTTCTCCATATACACTTCCTCCATTGGCAAGCTTATCTCCTCCCTGGGCTTCAATTACCACCTTTATGCAGATGACACTCAGATTTATCTCCATACCCCCGATCTCTCATCCACCACCATAAACAAGGTCTCCTTGTGTCTCTCAGCAATTTCCTCCTGGATGTCAGCTAGGTTCCTGAAGCTTAACCTAGACAAAACTGAGCTCCTGATCTTTCCACCGCATGCTGCTGCACCCCTCCCAGATTTCCACCTCACAATCGACAACACAACCATTCGCCCTACCTCCCAGGCCCGCTGTCTGGGTGTCACCTTGGACTCTGACCTCTCCTTCATCCCACACATCCAAAACATCACCAGAGCCTGCAATTTCCACCTCTGTAATATCTCCAAGATCCGCCCCTTCTTAACCCCAGACACGACCAAACTGCTCATCCATGCCCTCATCATCTCCCGCCTTGATTACTGTAACTCCCTCCTTTCTGGCCTCCCCCTGAAACGCACTGCCCCCCCTTCAATCAGTGATGAACGTGGCTGCAAGACTCATCCATTCCTCGCACCGCTCCGCATCCTCATCTCCCCTTTGTGAATCCCTGCACTGGCTCCCTATCCGTTTCAGGATAACTTTCAAGATTCTATGCCTGGCGTATAAATCTGTGCACAAAACCTGCCCTACCTACATCTCGGAGCTTGTTCACAGGTATACACCAGGTCGCCCCCTCCGATCCTCCAACGACCTTCGCCTCACCACCCCACGCATTTCACACTCCCATGCCCGCCTGCAGGATTTCTCAAGGGCTGCCCCCACCCTCTGGAATGCCCTTCCACCACCCATCAGACTTGCTCCCTCTTTCAACACATTCAAGCAAGCCCTTAAAACCTACCTCTTTAGGATGGCCTACCCACCTCCTACCGCACAGTAACTCTCTAATGAGTATTTAACAGCCCCACCTAGTGTTTCCACCCCACCCTTTAGATTGTAAGCCTCTGGCAGGGTCCTCCACTCCCTAGTGTAATCTACAGGATTGTGTGCTCCTGTCCTATGACAGCCTGTACTGGTATTACTGGGCCTACCTAACCAGCCCATATCACACGATCATGTATTTTGAACAATTTCCATGTTTAACTTTGTTCTATGTTGTATAACCTTATGTCTGTCATCCTTGTATCATTGTATATATTTATTGTCCAGCGCTGCGTAATATGTTGGCGCTTTATAAATTCAATAAATATTATTATTATTATTATTATTATTATTATTATTATTATTATTATCACTGCCACAAACATGAATCAATTTTATTGGAATTCCCTGTGAAAGACCAATACAAAGTGGTGAACACGTGAGAAGTGGAACAAAAATCATACATGGATTCCAAACATTTTTTTTTACAAATAAATAACTTCAAAGTGGGGTGTGCGTAATTATTCAGTCCCCTTTGGTCTGAGTGCAGTCAGTTGCCAATAGACATTGCCTGATGAGTGCTAATGACTAAATAGAGTGCACTTGTGTGTAATCTAATGTCAGTACAAATACAGCTGCTCTGTGACGGCCTCAGACGTTGCCTAAGAGTTGGGAGCAACAACACCGTGAAGTCCAAAGAACACACAAGACAGGTCAGGGATCAAGTTACTGAGAATTTTAAAGCAGGCTTAGGTTACAAAAAGATTTCCAAAGCCTTGAACATCCCAAGGAGCACTGTTCAAGCGATCATTCAGAAATGGAAGGAGTATGGCACAACTGTAAACCTACCAAGACAAGGCCATCCACCTAAACTCACAGGCTGAACAAGGAGAGCGCTGATCAGAAATGCAGTCAAGAGGCCCATGGTGACTCTGGACGAGCTGCAGAGATCTACAGCTCAGGTGTTTGGATTCATGTATGATTTTCGTTCCACTTCTGACGTGTACACCACTTTGTATTGGTCTTTCATGTGGAATTCCAATAAAATTGATTCATGTTTGTGGCAGTAATATGATAAAAGGTGGAAAACTTCAAGGGGGCCAAATACTTTTGCAAACCACTGTAAATACCAAGAAATAGTTTAGGGGTAGGAGGGGGATCACTAGATACGAGGGAAATTTATAGGCGAGGGAGAAACCAGGAAAATGAAAAGGGGAGGTAGGACATCAGGGAATTGTATAGGGAAGGAGGAGGTCCTTTAGAAAACAGCAAACTTTTATAAGTGATGGAGGTGACCACTAGACATTGCAATTGGCCTGTAACTTGGTCCCAGTGTTCAAGTTCAGCCTACTTTGAACAGAGTTTAACATCTAGGTGTATCCAGTAAAAGATTATGTTGTATATATTGTGTGTGGACAGCAGCGACTAGGTTCCTGTTAAACTTTATATAACCTCTGGGTATAACTTAGAGGTTCTTCCAGCATCTTGTGTGCAGAAAAGGAATAGGACTGCAGTTTAAAAAATAAATTAATAATAGATAAATAAAAGAATAGAAACTATATATCAATTATATATTATATATTACAAATAATTCCTGTCATTGCTGAATGCCGCATATAATGTAGAGTTTAAATGGTAAGAAGTTTGGGGAAGTAATTAAAGAAAACTTGCAAATGGGTGCATATAAAAGAGGGATGATTAGCAAGAGCAAGAAGCATGTAGGAGAAAACCTTCCTCAGTTTATGTCAAATAAATATGCGAGAGGCGCCTTGAGTCCTGGAGGAAGCATCTTTCTGCACAGTTATGTCCCATTGTTTGTAAATTCATAAAGAACACTGTAGAGATGGTGAGCCTCATCTCCTGCACTAGTTTTTGGGATCTACTCATACTGCACAAATGCTTTCCTAATGTATCCTAATTAAATACCATTCCAGTAAAAAAGCAGATTGTAGAAGACGTTACTGCTGGTAGCTCCTCTCTTTAACTTGTATCCACTTGCAGTCTTAAAGAGAACCCGAGGTGTGTTTAAAGAAGGTTATCTGCATACAGAGGCTGGATCTGCCTATACAGCCCAGCCTCTGTTGCTATCCCAAACCTCACTAAGGTTCCCCTGCACTCTGCAATCCCTCATAAATCACAGCCATGCTGTGAGGCTGATTTTACATCTGTAGTGTCAGTCTCAGCTGCTCCCCCGCCTCCTGCATAGCTCCGGTCCCTGCCCCCGTCCCTTCCCTCCAATCAGCAGGGGGGGAAGGGATGCAGGCGGGGACTGGAGTTCTGTAGGAGGCGGGGAGAGCAGCAGACTGACACTATAGAGATTAACACAGCCAGCTCTGACAAGCTGTTTGTCAGCAGCGAGGATGTGATTTATGAGGGATTGCAGAGTGCAGGGGGACCTTAGGGGGGTTTGGGATAGCAACAGAAGCTGGACTGTATAGGCAGATCCAGCCTCTGTATGCAGATAATATTCTTCAAACCCACCTCGGGTTCTCTTTAAGGTGCGTACACATCTGATGTTATGCCAGATTGTCGTTCAAACTGGACGTTTGAACGACTTGTCTTTCAAATAAGAAGTCGTGCAGACTCCTTGTACACACATACGAGAAAACGTTTGAAATGTGTAACGATCGGTGTCAGCACACAGAGAGAATCTGATTATTGGTGATCTGCAGTATCAGCAAGAATACAGATATATACCTGATTATTGATGATCTGCAGAATCACCAATAATACAAGTATAACTAACCTCTGGACACCTATATAGTGTGAGTGTTTGGTGCAACAGTAATGACGGAGTTGGACCACCCTAGGAGCAGGTGGTCCTTGGCAGTATGGGAAATGCCTCCCTCTGGAAAGTACAAGGACCTTTCAGCAGCCTGAGACATCCAAAGGGGTGGAGCCCCAGGCTGAATAGCAGGAAGGCCCTGTGGCTGAGTGACACCTGGAAGGTGGGCGTCACAAACAGGTCTGGAGACTAATCTCTCAATGGAGAGGGATAGCTCTCAAGGTCGGGCAAGCCAGGTCGGCAACACACGGGCAGATAAAGTACAAAGACAGAAGGCTGATTCGGTAACCAGGGGCAGGCAGGGTTGGCAACAGGTAATCAGATATGCGTAGGTACCGAATCAGAAAGCGGAGGGATAGTCAGGAATGCAATAGGTCATAACATATCAAACAATGCCTAGTCTTGGGTGTGAGGTCCGTGTTTTCAACACCCTGGAACTAGTCTGGAGTATAACACAATGATAACATAGTATCCCTAATCTTGGGTGTGAGGTCCGTGGTCTCAACACCCTGGAACTAGTCTGAAGTATAACACAATAATAATACAGAAGTAATCTGGCTCAGTGTGAATTCCCAGGTCCTCCTGGTTCTAACACACTGTGGGATCTGACTATGGTCTGAGTGCTTTCACGTAAGTGTTCGCAACGGCAGACAACTTGAGACTGACCAGCAATAACTATATATAGAGCGGCGCCACCCACCGCTGATCAGCCAATGGCCACTTGCTCTGCGATCAGCTGACTAACCTGGTCAGCTGATCCCTCCTCGTTTGCCATAAAGGTTCTGCCTCTCAGCGCGCGCGCGCGTATTCCTCAATCTGTGTGCACGAACAGACCCAGCCACAGCAGACGCACGCTGCTGCGTGCAAACCGCCGGGCTGGACGCGGAATCAGCCGCCTTGCTGTCAGTCCGCGCGGTGGCTTTTCCGCAATCTATTACAGAATGCCAATTACAGTTAATTTACATGTCGTTTAAATGGTCAATGGACTGTATAGAACAATGGACCAGATCAATGACTGATCAAACAACTTGTTGTTTGAATGTCTTTTAGTGTCAAACTAATAGAACTAAAAAAAACTAAAACCAATTTGTTTTAACAGTCCACGGATCCGCCAAGCGGATCAGTCAAAACTGCTGCTATCAGTCTAACGATCGTTCGTACACACTCTAAACTGCCGTTCAAATGACCGGTTTGAACAACAAGTCGTTCAGAAAGATCAGACGTGTGTACATACCTTTACTGAGGGCTTTGAGATAATGCAAAGCAGCAACAGAGAAAGTGCCACACCTTGATATATGCCACACAAGATTACTCCCTTGTGCTAATTCAGCAATCAGGTATATCAGCAGGAATTTGCAGGAATCGTATTTGCAGGAATCACGCTCTCTAATGCTGGGTACACACTATGAGATTTTATGGTCGATTTACTGTCAGATCGATTATTTCCAACATGTTCGATTTGCTTTCCGATCGATTTCCGAGCATTTTCCGATTGATTTCCTATTAAAGTTAACGGAAATCGATCGGAAAATGCTCGGAAATCGATCAGAAAGCAAATCGGACATGTTGGAAATAATCGATTCGACAGTAAATCGACCATAAAATCTCATAGTGTGTACCCAGCATTATAGAGCCATTATATCCACAGAGGTAGCAGACAATTGTTTCGGGGGCCTCGCATGGTCCCCTTTTATCAAGGCGTGTGGTTACAATAATGCATAGTAGACAACTCATATATACTTACTTAATCCTAAAATACCCCACCCAAATCAATGACCAAACAGTGAGGTCATCTCCTAGTCACAACATAAACATGTAACTATGCAGAAATCCTCTTAACATCTCATCAGACAAGAAATCACTTCTGTCAAAATGACAGTACGCCCAGCACTACTGCAATCACAAACCGGTAATCACAGACCGGTAAGCCTGCATGATTACAGGATTAAGTAAGTATATATGAGTTGTCTACTATGCAATATTGTAACCACATGCCTTGATCAAAGGGGGGACCCTGCGAGGCCCCTGAAACAATTGTTGGCTACCTCTGGATATAATGGCTCAATAAAAGAGCGTGATTCCTGCAAATACGGTGTGCTGATATACTTGATTACGGATATACTTCGTGACATAGCCTATGCCACAATATCAAGCACCCAACCTTTGGCGAGATGGTGTGCCCACTCACAATCTTCACATATTCATTATGCTAATTGTCTTGAGTTTGAGTTTCTAGTGTGGTCTTCCACTGTCCTATTGAATTTGAGGAAGGTTCTTCGTGGCCTGTTGACTCTGTATAGCACCAGGAATTCACATATTTGTGTGTGTGGCTAGTCAATCCAAGCTGAATTCAGTTAATGTTATGTCTCAACTTTGAGACTTGGCTGACTACTTTGTTTATGAGAAACTGGTGTTTGTGCCTCTGGTTTTGTTCCCAATGCCTTCCTGATCTGTGCTGTCTAGTGGCCCATACGGTTCTGTTATTTGGTAGTTATGATACATAATACTTTCCATGTAGTGCTGGCATCTGATGGTGTTTGTCCCTTTATTACAAGTGCGGTCATTCTTTAGTTTAACCACCCTTGATGGGAGCCTCCTGGTAAGCAGCAAGTTTATCTACGCTTCCAGGTATTTAACTCCTGTTAGTTTATTTAGCCAATATATGTTGATCACGTCTGAGCTAGGTGCTGTCTAAAGGCCCATACACACAGATTTTTTTTTTTAACGACGGGTCGTTTGGACATCCCGTCGTTCAGTCGTCCAGACGTCAAATACTGGCGGATTGCTCAAGACCAGTCTTATCAACTGAACAACGGACTGTACACATGCCAGATTTGACGTCTGGACGACTGAACGACGGGACGTCCAAACGACCAGTCGTTTAAAAAAATCCAACGTGTGTATGGGCCTTAACTCTTAAATGTCCATGACCCACTCCTGAATGCAAGGCTGTGGTGCTGGTAAAAAAAGGGGGGGGGTAGAGAACAGAGAGAAAGAGAAAACGAATACAGCATAACGATCACTATGATTGGTTGTTATAGCCATCACTGTGTTAAAAAAGCAGCACGGGGCAGCAGGGTGGCGTAGTGGTTAGCGCTATTGCCTTGCAATGCTGGATTTCCCGGTTCAACATCTGCAAGGAGTTTGTATGTTTTCTCTGTGTCTGCATGGGTTTCCTCCGGGCACTCCATTTTCCCCCCACATCCCAATGAATTGGCTTCCCACTAAATTGGCCCTAGACTACAATACGTACACTACGCAATACATACATAGACATATGACTATGGTAGGGACTAGATTGTCAGCCCCTCTGAGGGACAGTTAAGTGACAAGACAATATATACTGTACAGTGCTGCGGAAGAGGTCAGTGCTATAGAAATACTAAAGAATAATAAAAGCCAATTTCAAGTGCTCATGGTCAATTACAATACGATTGAATACTATTGACAGTGGGTCAAGAATAACGGTGTCCTGATGTACTGTAAAATTTAATTTACCGTATAAGATAGAAACTAGTTAAGCTACATGTCAGAGCCCTGCAGAAGCTAACAGTTACCAATGAACAAATGTAAATTTAAGAGACTGCAGGTAGCTGCACACCGAGTACTGCATACCCGCAAATATAACTTAGAATAATAATGTATATCAGTTTTTAGCAACTCCACTTACGTGTAATAATTGGGTCAACATCTCTTGTTTGTGTGGAGACATTTGATGCACAAACTTGTCCTATTTGTATGAGCAATGACATGGTATCCTCATATAACGGAGGGAAGGCTTGGCAGAAGGATACCAAACAAGGCAATGTTGGCATGAAAAATTTGTAACGCTTAGCTTGAGTTAGCACTGCAAAATATGAGAACAGTAAAGCATAAATGTCTAATAAATGTGTTCAAACCGTGACAGAAATAGTATTGACAAATCAATTTAAAATTTCCTTAAAGTGAAATTACAGTCTGATAACAAAATACAGAGCAGTGATAAGCTTCCCAGGAAAATGAAACACAGTATCTTAACCCTTTCAGTAACCATAAGACCTAATGGTTTGTCCTTACAAGTTTTTATGTTGTGGCTCGTCTTTTAGAACATGGAATACTTTGACTATAGTTCCATTTTAAGTCTGGTAAGTACGTACGTGCATTTTCATATATGAAGGGTAAAGGTAATATTTCTACCAGATGTAACATTTTAATTTTGGGCTATGGCAACACCAAATTCTTTCAGTATTAGAGTCATAACTAATATCCATCACGCATAAAAAAAAAAAAATCTAATCGTCAGCTTAGTAAATATTACATGGCAGGATTGCGCCTTTCTATAAAAGATATACTGTACAATCAGTATTGAGCCATGAACATACAGTACAATAGATTTTTGTCAGTCAGACATTTTGCCATTCTACACAGACTCAGTGAATCGTCTCTCCGTCCACCTTCCCAGAGACCGTAGATAGGTGGAGAGGTGTATTACTCAGTGGATTATGATACAAGGTGTAGGGTTTGGCTTACGGGGCAAATCTGGATTTCCTAACCAACAGTCAGGTCTGACAGGGATTTTTTGGGTGGGTTCTAGGCAAGCATTAAAAAGTTATGGCAATTAAAGTATGGTGGCTTTTAATAAGTTCTTCAAGGCATTTTAATTAAATAAACTGATTTTCAATCCAGGTACTTTTGAGGTAATGTGCACAATATACAGGCCTTTGCTCTACTTTTATGATGAAAGGGAGTACTTCCTTTAGTAGAATGTGATTAAAGTGAAGCTGAAGTGAGGAAAGTGAAACTCCCTTCAGGTTAAATACTTACCTATGTAGAAGGAAAGCTCTGAATAGCGTAGAGCCATCCTGGTCCTCAGTCTGTCCAGTCGTTTCAGCATCGTCCTCAAAGTTATCTTGACCTGCTAGGTTGCATACCTCTTTGGCACGCCTTAGGCAGCCTACAGATGTACTTAAGTCCTAGAGTACTTCCGAAGACTAGTCACTAGGGGGGTATAAGCCTGTGGTCCTTAAAGCGGACCCAAACCAAACTTTTTTAATTCAAAATATTTAGTTGCACCACTGACACATACAAAGATAAACATTCCTAAAGCCTATGAGCACTTCAGTGCATGCTTTTCACCCTTCTCTTTTCATAACTAGGGTTATACAGGTGGCAGCCATTACTTCTGAGCTTAGTAGGAGGTTTTAGATTATGGGTGTGTTTGTCATAAGCTACTCTCCCTCACAGGGGCGTCGTCTATGTGAAATCTCACACAAGCTGAGATCACCTCCCCTGTGACATCATCAGTAGCATCCTGTGTTTTGTTTTTGTTTTTTTATCTCCTCCACCAGTCTGCCGGATTCTGTCCTGGCAATATGAAAGGAAGGGAGGGAGGGGTTCCTCCAATAAAATGTAAAATATTTTATATTTGGCGTCATGCAGCTGAAAAAAGGCTGCTATTTATTATTATAATTTAGAAAATAGATTTTATTCTGAAATCTTGTATTTTTTATGTGGGTCCACTTTAAGTGGTTTGAGGACAATTGTAGTGAGAAGATTATGGAGGCTGACATTTTTATTTCCTTCAAAACAATACCAGTTGCCTGGCAGCCTGCTGATCTATTTGGCTGCAGTAGTGTCTGAATAACACCAGAAACAAGCATGCAGCTAATCTTGTCATATCTAACAACGTCAGAAACTTCTGATCTGCTGCATGCTTGTTCTGGGCCTAAGGCGAAGTATTAGAGGCAAAAGATCAGCAGGATAGCCAGGCAACTGGTATTGCTTATAAAGGAAACAAATATGGTAGGCCTCCATATCACTCTCATTTCAGTTGTCCTTTAAAGACAAAAAATATAGCTATAGGTATTGCAATAACAAAACTATTTACCTGTAAGCAGGGTCCCCATTACATTAATGGCTAGCCGAGCCATGCTAAGTGACTTGGGTAAGGCATACTGGATACACAAGTGTGAAAGAAGTTGTATTGCAAATATCTAGAAATTAAAAAAAAAAAGTTTATATTAAAGAAACTATGACAAAGCCCACAACATTTCTGAAATACCTAATTGGCATCAGTTATGCTTTGTACAATATTTAACAAAAAAATTAAACTTGCCTAGAGAGTTTTGATTCAATGAAATACTTCAAAATTGAAAACAAACAAAAAAATGGCATGGCCAAAGATAGTGGGAACCTTAAAGGACAACCGAAGTGACATGTGACATGATGACACAAATAACTAGGATGTGTTCCT
This sequence comes from Hyperolius riggenbachi, assembly GCF_040937935.1. Lineage (NCBI taxonomy): Eukaryota > Metazoa > Chordata > Amphibia > Anura > Hyperoliidae > Hyperolius > Hyperolius riggenbachi. Next base: position 278,624,804 of record NC_090647.1, read on the forward strand.
TTGTTTCTTTCATTTTGCCATTCTACACAGACTTTTTCTCTACCTAGTTAAACATCAGGTATGCAAGTGACAAGTGTTTCTATCCGGGTTCGGGACCGGGTCGGAATGGGTCAGACTATAGCATAAAGGCCCATACACACGTCGTATTTTTCTGAACGACCCGTCGTTTGAAAGTTCTGTCGTTCAGTCGTTCGCACGTCAAATCCGACGTGTGTACAGACTATCGTTCGGGTGATAAGACTGGCTTCCAGCGATCCGCCGGGTGGATCGCTGGAAACCAGTCTTATCACGCGAACGATAGTCCGTACACACGTCTGATTCCGCGTGCGAACGACTGAACGACGGGACGTTCAAACGACCCGTCGTTCAGAAAAATCCAACGTGTGTATGGGCCTTTACCCTCACGAATTAGTAATTACAGCTATAAAAAAAACTTCCCTGTCAGTAAATGGCTTCTGAGAGCAGAAAAGAGATACAGGTCAATAATTCACATAATAATGCACACCTCCCCCACACCCCCTGCAGGCTCTGTGTGTATGAGTCACAGCCAGCATCTCTGCTCACAGCCAGCCTGTCTGTGACCTTGTGAACAGCTGTGAGTGCAGAAAGATCAGTTCAAAGCCCAGACAAGCAGGCAAGTCAACAAGTGGGAGAAATATTACAGCAGTGAAGTCAGGTTTGAGAGGAGCCTCTGCAAAGGCACCTGCTCTGATGAGGCATATTCTGTTTGGTGGCCATCTTCATTGTTTACAAAAACAATGAATAAAACAGTGATTTTATCTCCAGGAAAGCAGCAGGAGCAGCGAAAATGTCACAGAGGGGACTAGGAGAAGACTACAGACAGGCTGGTACTTTTATTTATGTGAGATTTTCACAGTACAGATTCTCTTTAAGGAGAAGGAGGATAGATAGAATTGTTTTTCTGATCAGTTTATTTTCACCTCGGATGTGCGCCCTCGAAACCTCCCCATTATATCATGCTTTTTTTTTTTTTCGCTTCAGTGACGCTTTAATAAAGCCTAAACTTTCAACATTGTGTAAACTGCATTGTACAAGGATCATATGATCCAAAACTAGTATTCCAGTTGTGGGAGGAAACTTCCAGTGCTTCGCACCCGCTGCCTACATTTATCTGCCAGGATCCCCAGCTGCTCTGCTACTAAAAACTATACAAAAATTACCTGTTTTTCCACTTCAGGTTGAGCTATGAGCTCAGGAATAAAATCCAGACAAATATGCATTGATGGTATGCCTGCAACAGTCAAGGGCAGAAGGTGGCATGGGTAGCCCTGTATAACAAAGGAAAGTTTATTCACAACAAACCACTAACAGAGTTTGAAGGTCAGAGTTTGGTGAAAACAAAAGCATAATTAGAGGTTCTCGTCAAAGAAAATTGCATGTTGAATTAATCAGTACCATACTTTCAAAGTTACATGTAGCGGTTATTTATGACAAAATGAAAGCAGAGTGAGGCTCGGTGAAACCCTGAATCACATTAAAGAACTAAAAGGGGAGTATAGGAGGAGGAAGGGTTGGTGCCTAGACTAGCGTTTATAGGAAACCACTAAAAATGTTACATATTATAGCTGTAGGACATTTAAGTCCACAAACATGCCTCCTAGAAGTTTCAGAACATGGTCCCTTTCTCAAGCATATATGCCAAAGTCACACAGATAACTCTTAAAAGGACACTTGAAGTGATAGGGATATGGAGGTTGCCATATTTATTTCCCTTTAAACCATACTAGTTCTGCTGATCTTTCTGGCTGCAGCAGTGTCTGAATCAGCTTTAACACCTTTAACAAGCATGCGGCTAATCTAGTCAGACCTCAGTCAAAAACATCTGATCTGCAGGCTTGTTGAAGGTCTAGGACTAAAATTATTAAGGTGCGGACAAACCTTTGACAGACATCGCCCATCAAGAATCAGGACCCCCTTGGGTGACATTGTTGGTCCAGGCTGCACACATGCATGTCAGCTGTGTAGCTGATGATGCACTGTGGTGCTATGCGGATGGGCGGGGGACTGCGAGCGTCACACTGCAGGCAGGGGAGTGACGTGCACAATGGGATTGGTGTCACTAGGGATGAGTAGATCCGCTGGGCGGATTGCTCGTGGGTTGAGGGTTGCTGTACACACGCCTGATTCTCAGCTGAGGCAGTCGTTATAGGCTGCCTCAGCCGACGTAAAGGACCTCTGTCACAAAAATATTAACATTTAAAATATACATAAACATATACAATTAAGATGTACGTTTCTTCCAGAGTAAAATGAGCCATAAATTACATTTCTCCTATGCTGCTGTCACTTACAGCAGGTAGTAGAAATGTGACAGAACCGACAGGTTTTGGACTAGCCCATCTCCTCATAGGGGGTTCACAGGGATTATTTTTTTTTCAAAATGCACCTAGTGAATGGCAGTTGCTCCGTCCAACTGCCAAAAAAAAGTGTACGGTGAGCAGGGAGGCTGGTCAGCATCTTTGTATAAATCTTTTTCAGGGAATGTCTTTAAAAAGAATAAAGGCCATGCTGAGAATCCCCCATGGAGATTCTAGCCCAAAACCTGTTAGGGAATCAGTTGAAAAGGGCTCCCCCATAGACTTCAATGTTATTTCTTCAAATATGGGCTACAAAGTGGTGAAAAGGGCTCCCAAATTTCCTTTCGGCTGCAAGGTTTTCGATTCGGCTACAAATGGGCACCCCTTTGTAGCCCATAGTTTTGATTTGGCTGCAAGGTTTTTGATTCTGCTACAAAAGGTTGCAAAGGGGGGGGGGGGGGGGGGGTAGAATTAGGCATCACAAGTGGGGGTGGGGGGGGGGTGTCTTAGGGTTAGGCACCACTGGGGGGGGGGGGGGGGAGGAGTCTTAGGGTAAGGCACCACCAGGGGAGGGTTCTGTGTGAGAGTAGGGAGAAGTTAGGTCATAGTAAATCACTTTTCTTGGCTATATCCAGAGCGCTTTTATAGCCCAACAAATTTTGCCTATAACAGCATCCTTTTTATAAACTAAAACTAGCTTTTCAGCTACACCAGGAACCTGTTTCAGCCAAATTTGGCATATGGGCTACACCAGGCACCCTTTGTAGCCAAATTTGGTATATGGGCTACACCGGACGCCCTTTATAGCCAAATTTGACATTTCGCTTACACCAGGTGCCCTTTGTAGCTGAATTTGGCATATGGGATACACCAGGCGCCCTTTGTAGCCGAATTTGGCATATGGGATACACCAGGCGCCCTTTGTAGCCGAATTTGGCATATGGGATACACCAGGCGCCCTTTGTAGCCGAATTTGTTTTTTCGTCTATATCAGGAGCCCTTTTTTACAGGAGTCCTTTTCCAATGTACACCCTGTCAGTAATGTCAGATTTCTACTACTTCCTGTAAGTGCCAGCAACATAGGAGAGAAGTAATTCATGGCTCATTTTACTCAGGAAGAAGTGCACTTCTTATTTGTAGGTTTTTTAAATTTTAGGATTTTCGCGACAGTTCCTCTGTTGTCTGGCATGTGTACGGGCCTTTAGAGATGAAGGATCAGTAGGACTGGCAGGCAATTTGCATCATTTAAAAAGAAATAAATATGTCAGCCTCCATATTCTTGAAAATTCAGGTGTGGTTTCAATGCATTTGTCATGCAGGGATGTTTTGAAAGTAGGTTTTCAAATATCAAAACGTCAATATAAAAGTAAAAAAAAAAAAAAAACAACCACACTATTTCCCCCATTTTTCAAAGTGTTGAGTACCTGGAAATGAACCAGCTTAGCTATGTTTGGGTCTGCAATGAACATCTGATGCAGCAGACAGCAGATCAAGCACTGCACCTCCCGGAGGTTACAAAGCAGACTCTCCTCTCCTTCCGTGGTCTCCAGAGTATTCTCGTCCTCCGAAGGGAGGCAAATCTCCAGCAAGATCTGCACTGCTGCGCTATCCTAAAAGTCAACAGAGACCATAGCATTTAGATATCTCTATCTGGTACATGTGAAGTATATACAGGATCTTCTCAAAAAAATAGCATATTGTGATAAAGTTCATTATTTCCTGTAATGTACTGATAAACAGACTTTCATATATTTTAGATTCAAATACACACAACTGAAGTAGTTCAAGCCTTTTATTTTAATATTGATGATTTTGGCATACAGCTCATGAAAACCAAAATTTCCTATCTCAAAAAATTAGCATATTTCATCCGACCAATACAAGAAAGGTGTTTTTAAAACAAAAAAGGCAACCTTCAAATAATTATGTTCAGTTATGCACTCAATACTTGGTCGGGAATCCTTTTGCAGAAATGACTGCTTCAATGCGGCGTGGCATGGAGGCAATCTGCCTGTGGCACTGCTTAGGTGTTATGGAGGCCCAGGATGCTTCGATAGTGGCCTTAAGCTCATCCAGAGTGTTGGGTCTTGAGTCTCTCAACTTTCTCTTTACAATATCCCACAGATTCTCTATGGGGTTCAGGTCAGGAGAGTTGGCAGGCCAATTGAGCACAGTAATACCATGGTCAGTAAACCATTTACCAGTGGTTTTGGTACTGTGAGCAGGTGCCAGGTCGTGCTGACAAATGAAATCTTCATCTCCATAAAGCTTTTCAGCAGATGGAAGCATGAACCCACTTTTGAACCAGAAACAGAGGCAGAAGCGCCTGACCTGGGCTACAGAGAAGCAGCACTGGACTGTTGCTCAGTGGTCCAAAGTACTTTTTTCGGGATGAAAGCAACTTTTACATGCCATTCGCAAATCAAGGTGCCAGAGTCTGGAAGAAGACTGGGGAGAGGGAAATGCCAAAATGCCTGAAGTCCAGTGTCAAGTACCCACAGTCAGTGATGGTCTGGGGTGCCATGTCAGCTGCTGGTGTTGGTCCACTATGTGTTTTATCAAAGGCAGCGTCAATGCAGCTAGCTATCAGGAGATTTTGGAGCACTTCATGCTTCCATCTGCTGAAAAGCTTTATGGAGATGAAGATTTCATTTGTCAGCATGACCTGGCACCTGCTCACAGTGCCAAAACCACTGGTAAATGGTTTACTGACCATGGTATTACTGTGCTCAATTGGCCTGCCAACTCTCCTGACCTGAACCCCATAGAGAATCTGTGGGATATTGTGAAGAGAAAGTTGAGAGATGCAAGACCCAACACTCTGGATGAGCTTAAGGCCGCTATCGAAGCATCCTGGGCCTCCATAACACCTGAGCAGTGCCACAGGCTGATTGCCTCCACGCCACGACGCATTGAAGCAGTCATTTCTGCAAAAGGATTCCTGACCAAGTATTGAGTGCATAACTGAACATAATTATTTGAAGGTTGCCTTTTTTGTTTAAAAAACACTTTTCTTTTATTGGTCGGATTAAATATGCTAATTTTTTGAGATAGTAAATTTTGGTTTTCATGAGCTGTATGCCAAAATCATCAATATTAAAACAATAAAAGGCTTGAACTACTTCAGTTGTGTGTATTTGAATCTAAAATATATGAAAGTCTAATGTTTATCAGTACATTACAGAAAATAATGAACTTTATCACAATATGCTAATTTTTTGAGAAGATCCTGTACATATGTTATTTTACATGTTTCGTTTAGCTACAGTACCTGGGCAGAGAGCAGAGCATTTTTTAGTTCTTCTCTGGTAACTTCCATTGTTTCTGCTTGTCCTGCAAGACCCAGGGCATTACTGGGTGATGGTTTAATGTCCTGGTCTGCAGTTTCTTTTAGGTATGAATTTAGGTAGGCTTTAGAGGCTAAAAGATAACCATTCAGCATATGCAAGATTATATCCATCAAAGGCGGGCACCTAAAAATAAAAATAAAATAAAAAGGGATTAAACAATTTAGCATGTTAACAAGACACTAACCACGTTCCCTGTATCAATGCAGTAGATCATCAACTAACCTCAGAATTCGTGAATCACACCGTAAAACAATCAGAGGGTCAATCATGAGATCATTCTGTGTGTATTTGTGATGACGATCCAACTTTAATGAAGGCTGTAAAGCATTTACTGTCATTACCCACAACCTGTAAAGGAAAACATTTTAAACAGTAAGAGAAGTTGAAGTCTTTAGGCAAGTCAGAGAAAAACACAAGAACCACTTTTAGTGAAAATTTAGAATTCAGGTAAAATGTAACGCATACAAATGTGCACTGCCAGATCAGGGTCACACAGCAAGGCAACCAGACAAGGCAGATGTGGATGACAAACCTGTCCACCCACGAGATTGTGCAGTCAAGCATCAGTAGTAGCTCTCCAGAAAGAACAAAAAAGTGAAGGTGGGAAAACCTAACCTTCCACCAAAGGTGGACTATATAATATTACACTGCTAAGAGGTGCCTTATTTGTCCACACACAATTTTGTGCCTTCGTCTGCAATTAAATGTGTTTTGCCATTGAAATGAATGATTGTCCATGAAAAAAAAAACAATGTGTGAAATCATGCTGCACTGCTGTGAGTTTTTTTTACCCCACAAATGCAAAGCTCACATTTAAGTGTGAATAATGCTGTTGACTTACATTGGTTTCAAAGCGTACCAGAGACAAGAAGAGTCTCTGGTACATTACTTTCCTGGGGCTTCCTTGAGCCCCATTAGGGCTGTTTCTTGTCTCAGGTTCACTTTAAGTTCAAATGGTAATTCGCATGAGTGATGTGGCATGCGATTCTGACAAATGTGTTCCAACTGGAGCATTCGCCATAGCTCCTGATGTTGGACCAAATCCAGCAAGGAGCATTCAAGGCTGCCACTGGCCGGATCTATTCCTGACACGGCATCAGGCCCCTCTGATTGAAGTGTTGGACTTCGATCCCCTCTGGCACCATGCTGCTACATGTGATCATGTTAGCGCTCATGCACTGTGGCCAGGAGTTAGAGCACGCACTTTGGCACAGGCTTTACTCCCTTCCTGTTTGGAAGGTGACCTCCTTGCTGCACTAATCCCACACCGGCAACCCTCAGCAAGCTTGCAGAGATCATCTATGTGTCACCCCTCAGCACATGTAAAAGATAGAGCTGGAGTGGGGTGATGATCCAAAAATATATAAAGGGTTAAAGTCAGAAAGGTCTTAATTGTAAATTGGAAAAGCTGCAGGTGAAAATGTTAACGTGAATGGTTTATTGCATATATGTTAAGTGATTTCAACAATTCCTAAAATATACATTCTCTAGAGAACCACTAAATTGTATATATGGTACCTTCTTGGCATAACTGTATTCAGGGTCATCCACAGCTTGTTGATGGTCTGCAAGATTCTGCATGGAACACCAACATTGAGGAGCTGGCCCATATTAGCAGACAGCACTTCTGCATAGGGGATGAGGTCACTGGCACTAAGCAACGTCAGATGTTCCAAGATTTGCATTAGTTGTGTGTGGTTGCTCTGCAGCACTGTAAATGCTGTAAACAGAGGTTAAAACAGAACAGTATGACAGTATGAAAAAAGCCCATAACTCATGACATATAGTATGGCTTTAAAAATACTAAGATTCTAAAATTCTTTAAAAAAAAAAAAAAAAATGAAACAAAATCATTAAAGAGAATAACAAATTGTTCAGCCTTATTTTTTCTATCCTATACGTTCCTATACCTGTTCTAATGTAGTCTGGCTTACTGCAGCCTTTTCTAGTTGCACTGTCTCTGTAATATATCTAATCTTCTTTCCTTTGTCGAGCCTCGTCAGCACAGAGAGGAATGTGCTGTGATAGGGAGAAGTTATGCACACCTCCCCCACGCCCCCTGCAGGCTCTGTGTGTGTGCGCGAGTCACAGCCAGCATCTCTGCTCACAGCCAGCCTGTCTGTGACCTTGTGAACAGCTGTGAGTGCAGAAAGATCAGTTCAAAGCCCAGACAAGCAGCCAAGAAAGCAGCAGGAGCAGCGAAAATATCACAGAGGGGACTAAAAGAAGACTACAAACAGGCTGGTACTTTTATTTATGTAAGATTTTCACAGTACAGATTCTTTTTTAAAAACATGTATTTAGCTATAATATGATCACTTATAATTCAAGAAAAGAAGCCCTTACTGAATATGGAGTTTTTAAGAAAATGTACACCATTATACCAGAAGAAATACAGAGGTAAATTCTGAGAGCTTTCAAAGTTCTTTGCTAACTGCCAGTTTCACAATATTAGAATACAATTTGCTTAGCAGCACATAGAAGTTTGTCATTGTGCGGTGCACATGCTTCTGTGTCCTATTATCTTTTGTAAAAAAAACACCTCGGGTTCTCTTTAAGGAATTTCATCATGAGCACTTTTTTTTTTTTTTTGCTGCTAGCATGGCTTTGATTACCACTGACACTATTTTGGCATTAATGGTATATTGTACAATATGTACAAAAAATAGTAGCTGTGCATGTAAAGTTATAATATATATCTATATCTCTATATCTATATCTCTATACTCTGTATATCTATATCTCAACCAAAAGTGAGATCATTCCCTGCCAAAAATAGCCAAGGCCCCAACCTCAGGTCAAAAAAACTACCACCCTAAAAACAACAAGCAGCAGAAACACCATTTATAGTAACTGCCATGTTGCTTTGGGAAAGTCCATGAACAGCATGCAAAAACAAACAAGTTGGTAAGAGGAGTTAAGCAGGCCCTGCTGCAGTTAACCGAGCATGAGCACTCTGCACAAACAAATACAGCTCTATATAAAATTAGATAGGGTATACAGATGTCCAAAGCGGGATAAAACAAAGGCAAACTACCAGTGAGCAGTTACAGTTAACAGCTTATTATATAAAATGGCCATCACAGAATAGGAGTAGCCACTTTATTGCCTAGTTTTGAGTTTAAGCATACCTGACCTCCAAAAAGCTTATAAGCTCTTATTCAGCATTATTTACATAACGAATAAGGGCTTGATGATTATCAAACGTGTGAATTCAGAAAGATGGATATACACATTTAGCCCTGTGCTATCCTAGTCAGTTGAAGAGCATGACATGATTAACCTCCTCGGCGTTCAGTTTCTGCTGGATTTCTGTGCAAAAAGTGATCCAATTAATTTTCATAACTTTTTTTTCCTGTAACTTAACAAAATGTGTCAAGCAGGGGTCTAGTGTACATTTTAAAGGGAACCAGAGGCCCCAGAAAAAAGAATTTATACATACCTGGGGCTTCCTCCAGGCCCATATGCACGGATCGCTCCCACGCCGCCGTCCTCGGCTTCCTGTATCCGGCGGTACCGGGTCCCGTAGTTTCGGCCAGTCGGAGGCAGCACGCAGCCAATTGTCCACATCACAGGGGCTCCCGGCATACCCTTACGCATGCGGCTGCATACTGCGCAACCGCAAGCGTACGGGTATGAAGGGAGCCCCTGTGCATGTGGATAACTGTCCGCGTCCGCCGGAAGTGACGGGACCCGGTACCGGTGGATCAAGGAAGCGGAGGTTGGCGGCGTGGGAGCGATGCACGCTTATGGGGCTGGAAGAAGCCCCAGGTATGTATGAAATCGTATTTCTTTTTTCAGCGCTGGCGTCTCTGGTTCCCTTTAAGTCCAATAAAATCTTGAAACACAAAAGCTAAACTACATTTCAAAATGACTCCCCAAAATCTCTGATCATTTAAACTTCCAAACTGCAGCTGCTCAACCTGCACTGATACAATAGAAATGATGGGCAGATTCGACAAAGAGACAAATCTTTATATAATCAAATATGATTAGAGAGAGATTGGTCGGCTGCCCATACTCCGCAGGCTGATTCCAGATACATTTCAACATGAAATTGCTAGGGAATCGACTGTGCCCGTTGCCTCGTCGCTGCTCCCCCAATGTAAAAAATGTACCCCCGTGTGTGCATTTATACATTACCTGTCCTGTGTTGCCCACCGCGTGGTGCCCATCTGTCTTTGGAATCCCCCGCAGATTATTGTAGGTAGCTAGCCAGGTCTAGGTGCCCACAGTATAGGCTAGCTAGGTACAGGTTTCCCCCAGTATAGGCTAGCTAGGTACAGGTTTCCCCCAGTATAGGCTAGCTAGGTACAGGTTTCCCCCAGTATAGGCTAGCTAGGTACAGGTTTCCCCCAGTATAGGCTAGCTAGGTACAGGTGCCCCCCTGTATAGGCTAGCTAGGTACAGGTGCCCCCCTGTATAGGCTAGCTAGGTACAGGTGCCCCCCTGTATAGGCTAGCTAGGTACAGGTGCCCCCCTGTATAGGCTAGCTAGGTACAGGTGCCCCCCTGTATAGGCTAGCTAGGTACAGGTGCCCCCCTGTATAGGCTAGCTAGGTACAGGTGCCCCCCTGTATAGGCTAGCTAGGTACAGGTGCCCCCCTGTATAGGCTAGTTAGGTGCAGGTGTCCCCCAGGATAGGCTAGGTAGGTGTCCCCCAGGATAGGCTAGGTAGGTGTCCCCCAGGATAGGCTAGGTAGGTGTCCCCCAGGATAGGCTAGGTAGGTGTCCCCCAGGATAGGCTAGGTAGGTGTCCCCCAGGATAGGCTAGGTAGGTTTCCCCCAGGATAGGCTAGGTAGGTGTCCCCCAGGATAGGCTAGGCAGGTGTCCCCCAGGATAGGCTAGGCAGGTGTCCCCCAGGATAGGCTAGGCAGGTGTCCCCCAGGATAGGCTAGGCAGGTGTCCCCCAGGATAGGCTAGGCTAGGCAGGTGTCCCCCAGGATAGGCTAGGCTAGGCAGGTGTCCCCCAGGATAGGCTAGGTAGGTGTCCCCCAGGATAGGCTAGGTAGGTGTCCCCCAGGATAGGCTAGGTAGGTGTCCCCCAGGATAGGCTAGGTAGGTGTCCCCCAGGATAGGCTAGGTAGGTGTCCCCCAGGATAGGCTAGGTAGGTACAGGAGTCCCACAGTATAAGTTAGCTAGGTGCAGGGGCTCCTGTACGCTATAAGCAGCATTAGGAATTTTAGGCATAGTGGTCCCTACCCCCCAGATGCAGCCACTAGATTCATACGGAGTCTCATTCCAAGGATCGCTCTAGCCTCCCTGCACAGCTCCACATATTTTCCGGTATGCGGAGGATCGGGACTGATGTCATGTGACATCAGACATCATAACGTCAGTCCTGCATATCATCCGGTACGTTGAGGATCGGGACTGATGTCATGTGACATCAGACATAACGTCAGTCCCGATCCTCCACATACCGGATGATATGCAGTGCTGTGCAGGGAGGCTAGAGCGATCGCTGGAACGAGGCTCGGTATTTATCTAGCGGTTTCATTGGGGGGGGGGGGGGGGGGTACCACTATGCCTAACATTCCTAATGCTGCCTATAGTGCACAGGAGACCCTGCACCTAGTTAACTTATACTGTGGGGCTCCTGTAGCTAGGGAAACCCCGAGCGGCATGCCCGATACTGTGTCGGGCATAGCGCTTTTTGCAACAATTCCTTGCCCAACATTGTCTGGCATACCGCTCATGAGGTTAATTATCCTGCATTTTAAGTGCTTTGCTGATTGAATTCTGTACAATGTGTAGCTTTGAAAAAAGGAATTTAAACCCAAATGGCATGCCAATTAGAAGACGACGAAAGGCAAAGAATGTTTATATTCAAATTAACAGGACATGCTTAATACAATGTAAATAAGTTGCTATTCAAAAGTAAATAAATACAAATCTTCAGACTAAGTTACAGTGGTCAGTTGCATAACGCAATGCGTTACAATAAGTGTGAACTGCCAAAAGAATATCCAAAGCGCTGGGTGATCAAATATCTGCAGCACCACAGTGCACAGAGAAAGAATCTCAAATAGTGACCGTCACCAAGGATAAAACCATCAAAGGGTCACTCATATTTCTTTAAAACATCCAGTTTTAATCACAAGTAATAAAAATGACAACACATGTACAATGACTCACTTCGAGGGTCCTTTTGACAGGGACCCTAGATAAAAACACGCTTCTAGTGTATACCAATACACATCACATAGTCTTATAACCTTTTTATCGATTTGCCCAGTCTCCAGTTCCGACCGGTTTCGGCCTTCCGCCGTCGTCAGGTTCCCTCGAAGCGAGTCATTGTACATGTGTTGTCATTTTTATTACTTGTGATTAAAACTGGATGTTTTAAAGAAATATGAGTGACCCTTTGATGGTTTTATCCTTGGTGACGGTCACTATTTGAGATTCTTTCTCTGTGCACTGTGGTGCTGCAGATATTTGATCACCCAGCGCTTTGGATATTCTTTTGGCATTTCTGACACCTACTGTGGATACGGTTGTCTGGAGCAGCGGGTGAAATATTCTTTGTGGATTAGGAACAGCGCCTGTATTTCATCTTTTAATAAGTGTGAACTGGCATGGGGGACTGGACATGGACTTTAACCAGCAGATATTTCTCCCACCCAGCATGGGTATGTGTAAAAATACAACCCAAAACACATTATACTACTTCTGAGTACGGCGATACCACGTGTGACACTTTTTTGCAGCCTAGGGGCCATATGCAATTCACTTTTTCACCTGAGTTTTCTCCTAGGTGATATTTTTAAACTCGTCAATAAAATGCATTTTAAGCCCCCAGAAGGCAAGAATATGCTCAAAATAATTTTAATAGTACTTTTTCACCAACTTTTTGGTACTTTTTTCGGTGAAAAGTACTGGAAAGTTATTTAAAATTAAAGATGAAAAATTATCTCCTGGGAGAAAACTCAGGTGAAAAAGAGAATTGCATATGGCCCTAGGTGCGCTAAGGGGCCCAACATCCTATGAGTACCTTTAGGATTTCACAGGTCATTTTGAGGCATTTGGTTTCTAGACTACTCCTCAAGCTTTAGGGCCCCTAAAATGCCAGGACAGTATAGGAACCCCATTTTAGAAAGAAGACACCCCAAGGTATTCCGTTAGTAGTATGGTGAGTTCATAGAAGATTTTATTTTTTGTCACAAGTTAGTGGAAAATGACACTTTGTGAAAAAAAAACAATAAAAATCAATTTCCGCTAACTTGTGACAAAAAAATAAAATCTTCCATGAACTCGCCATACTACTAACAGAATACCTTGGGGTGTCTTCTTTCTAAAATGGGGTTCCTATACTGCCATGGCATTTTAGGGGCCCTAAACAGTGAGGAGTAGTCTAGAAACCAAATGCCTCAAAATGACCTGGGAATAGGACGTTGGGCCCCTTAGCGCACCTAGGATGCAAAAAAAAGGGTCACACATGTGGTATTGTCGTACTCAGGAGAAATAGTATAATGTGTTTTGGGGTGTATTTTTACACATACCCATGCTGGGTGGGAGAAATATCTCTGTAAATGAACAATTGTGTGTAAAAAAAAAAATAAAAAATAAAAAAAAATAAAAAAAAAATTGTCATTTACAGAGATATTTCTCCCACCCAGCATGGGTATGTGTAAAAATACACCCCCAAAATACATCATACAATTTCTCCTGAGTACAGCGATACCACACGTGTGACACTTTTTTGCAGCCTAGGTGCACTAAGGGGCCCAACGTCCTATTCACAGGTCATTTTAAGACATTTGGTTTCTAGACTACTCACGGTTTAGGGCCCCTAAAATGCCAGGGCAGTATAGAAACCCCACAAATGACCCCATTTTAGAAAGAAGGCACCCCAAGGTATTCCGTTAGGAGTATGGTGAGTTCATAGAAGATTTTATTTTTTGTCACAAGTTAGCGGAAATTAATTTTTATTTTTTTCACAAAGTGTCATTTTCCACTAACTTGTGACAAAAAATAAAAATCTTCTATGAACTCGTCATACACCTAACGGAATACCTTGGGGTATCTTCTTTCTAAAATGGGGTCACTTGTGGGGTTCCTATACTGCCCTGGCATTTTAGGGGTCCAAAACCATGAGGAGTAGTCTGGAAACCAAATGCCTCAAAATGACTGTTCAGGGGTATAAGCATCTGCAAATTTTGATGACAGGCGGTCTATGAGGGGCCGAATTTTGTGGAACCGGTCATAAGCAGGGTGGCCTCTTAGATGACAGGCTGTATTGGCACTGAAGTGCAGGAAGCGCAGGATGTTCTCAAATCGTGATGATCTGGACATGGCAGCAGAGAACATGGGCATGTGATGAATTGGGTGCGTAGACCAATAAGACCGCAATACATTATTTTTGACTAGACCCATGCTAAGGAGAAGGCCCCAAAAATGTTACGTTCGGAAACTTGGAGTGGTTTCCACCGAAAAGGCTGGGCATGGTAGCTTCTTGGATTGGCGGTTGCGTATTGTGTGGCATAACTGTTGGTCTCAGCGACAATTAAGTCGTAGAGACCAGCAGTGATCAGAAAATAAAAAATTCTGTCACTGCGGTGGGGGGGGTGAGGGTTTGGCCGGGTGATTAGGGTCTGATCTGATGGATAGGAGTGCTAGGGGGTGACAGGAGGTGATTGATGGGTGTCTCAGGGGGTGATTAGAGGGGAGAATAGATGCAATCAATGCACTGGGGAGGTGATCGTAAGGGGGTCTGAGGGGGATCTGAGGGTTTGGCCGAGTGATCAGGAGCCCACACGGGGCAAATTAGGGCCTGATCTGATGGGTAGGTGTGCTAGGGGGTGACAGGTGGTGACATGAGGTGATTGATGGGTGTCTCAAGGTGTGATTAGAGGGGGGGGATAGATGCAAGCAATGCACTGGGGAGATGATTGGGGGGGGGGGGTCTGAGGGCGATCCGAGGGTGTGGGTGGGTGATTGGGTGCCCGCAAAGGGGCAGATGAGGGTCTGATCTGATGGGTATGATGGGTAGCAGTGACAGGGGGTGATTGATGGGTGATTAGAGGGGAGAACAGATGTAAATAATGCACTGGAGAGGTGTTCAGGCGGTGTCTGAGGGTGATCTGAGGGTGTGGGCGAGTGTTTGGGAGCCCGCAGGGGGCAGTTTAGGGCCTGATCTGATGGGTAGCAGTGACAGGTGGTGACGGGGTGATTGATAGGTGATCAGGGTGTGATTAGAGGGGAGAATAGATGCAAGAAATGCACTGGAGAGGTGTTCAGGCGGGGTCTGAGGGTGATCTGAGGGTGTGGGCGGGTGTTTGGGTGCCCGCAGGGGGCAGTTTAGGGTCTGATCTGATGGTTAGCAGTGACAGGTGGTGACAGGGGGTGACGGTGTAATTGATAGGTGTTCAGTAAGTGATTACAGAGGAGAATATATGCAAGCAATGCACTGGCAAATTGATAAGGTGGGGTCTGAGGGCAATCTCAGGGTGTGGGCGGGTGATTGGGTGCCCGCAAGGGGCAGATTAAGGCCTGATCTGATGGGCAGCAGTGACAGGTGGTGACGGGGTGATTGATAGGTGATTAGTGGGTGATTAGAGGGGAGAACAGATGTAAACTATGCACTTCGGAGGCAATCTGAGGGCAGTCTGCGGGCGATCTGAGGGTGCGGGCGGGTGATCAGGTTCCCGCAAGGTGCAGGTTAGGGTCTGATCTGATGGGTGTTAGTGACAGGTGGTGACGGGGTGATTGACAGGTGATCAGTGGGCGATTACAGGGAAGAATAGAATAGATGTATACAGTACACAGGGGGGGGGGGGTCTGGGGAGGATCTGAGGGTGTGGGGGTGATCGGGAGCCCCCAGGGGGCAGTTTAGGACCTAATCTACAAAATAGCATTGACAGATAGTGACAGGGAGTGATTGATGGGTGATTAGGGGGGTGATTGGGTGCAAACAGGGGTCTGGGGGGTGGGCAGGGGGGGGGTCTGAGGGGTGCTGTGGGAGATAAGAGGGCAGGGGGGGGGGGGGGGGAGACAGATCAGTGTGCTTGGGTGCAGACAGGGAGGTCTGCAGCCTGCCCTGGTGGTCCCTCGATCACTGGGACCATGGCAGGAGGCAGCCTGTATAATACGCTTTGTATACATTACAAAGCGTATTATACGCTTACTGTGCGGCGATCCGCGAGTTAACAACCGGCTGGCACTTCCGAACAGCTGGTGGGTTGACGTCGAGGGTGGGCAGAGCCTATTGCCGAGCTCGTGATCCCCGGCCAGAGAGCGCAGAACGAGCCGCCGACGATGGGCGTATTGCGGTCGTTCTGTGCCCATCAGCTGTGGGCGGTCGGCATGTGGTTAATATAAAGCCTGCATGCAGCGAGTTAGAACAACGTGATCAGTTACAACCCAGCACTCAACAGGCCCATAGAATTGTATGGGCAGTGAGTTATCATGCAGTATTATTCTGCAACACAACTGAGCACTGTGAACAGGGCCTCAAGCACCCAGGCCTTACTGAACTTACCTTCTTGTAGCTGTTTTGGAGAATGATTTTTGGCAGTGTTTGTTAGTAACATCCTTCTTAAAAGAGCATCTGTGCCTGTGATTTCCTCTTCACATATCCAGTCATCCACAATGCACAGATGAGGGTAGTTAGTGGCAAGAAGACGCAGCAATGCCGAATGTAAACCTAGAATAGGCAAAGATATCATTGCTCTTCGCAGCTACATAAATCAGGGCTAAAATTATAGAAAGTACACAAGGAATAAATATAGCACAAAATGAAATCCTCACAATAATGCTAGTACTGTGGTTCCAAAAGGGATTCATACAGGAAACAAACAAAAAAAATGTAACACGTTCAAAACAAGCAGTGTCAGGGCAACCTAAAATATAGTTGCATTCGCTTTACCATGCACACTTTTTTTACTTTAATTTTATTTATTTATTTTTATAATCAGAAGACTGGAGACTGGATGGTACCATTACCAGTATTTTACAAACACCAAGGGATAGATTCACGATGCTATATTTCAAGCTCAGGATTTTTTTCTGTTTAGGATTTTGGGGTTAAAGTTCAACCCCAACATTCTACTTGTTGAAGCCCAAACAATAACCTAAAACTAACTTTCCCTAGCCTACTAGAGCCTTTTTTCTATCCTTCAACACTAGGAACACTTAATTATCAGCAAAGAGGGTCAATGAGATACATTTGTATGAAAGGATACACATGCATCCTTTTTTCAGCCGAAACTAAGTATCCCCTGTGGTAGCAGCAGCAACAGATCAGCCGCTCAACCTCTCAGTGATGTAGGCAGGTAAATGGCGCAGACAGATAAATTACACTCTCATATGCACATGGAATGAAGGAAGGGAGGTCAACACACATTAATGGCTGTCATGGCTGTCCCCTGTGGTAACACCATCATGTTTTGACAGCTTAGGTGGTATTACATACTTTACAGACTTGAAAAGCTGTCAATGAAAATCAGATTTAGATTTTTCTTTTAACATATGGGGTAACCCAGTTCCTAAGATATAATCTTTACCTCCAAGTTCCTGCTGTAGACCCTGTGCTTGTCTAATAAGGTATTTTATAGGAATCTGGTCCATCAGTGATGAAGAATAAGACTTTGGTTTCTTCTGCATGGCAGCTGCAGAAACAATAACATTACTCAAAACAAGAGAAACATATATGCCACTGTACATACTCGAGTATAAGTCTAGAAATGAAGTTCTGATTCACTTTATAAAAGTATAGGGGTCCACTTATACACAAGTCACGGGCAACACTGAGCAATGTGTGTACTAATAGTGACATTCCCATTTGCAGCAATTTACCCAGTGGTAAGTTATACATCAAGGAAAGTAAATGCCAAGAAAACAGGTCTGAAAGTCAAGGGTGGGTGGGGGGGGAGATCCGTGGCTGCATAAAAAGGAGTGAATAATTGCAGCACTTGGGTGCCTGAAGGAGGTATTGGCTGCACTATAGGGACAGGAGGGGTTAATAGCTGCAATACTGCATGCAGTATTAACCCCTCCTGGTCCCCAAGTGCAGCCTTTGCTGGGTAGACTTATACTTGAGTCAATAATTCCAGCTTAAGAGGGTTGATTATTGAAGTCAACTTATACATGTATTCGAGCATATACATCTTTTTGTGCGCACACTGTAAAATATATCTGCAAAAGCTCTAAATGCAAGAGGCTGCCAGGTGGCTAAGTGGTTAGTATTTTCTTCCCTTACAGCTCTGAAGTCCTGGTCCAAATGCTATCACAGTTATCTGCATGGGCTTGGCATTTTCTCTTCCCACAATGCAAAATCTATATTGCGCAATTTCGTTCACAACTATATAGTAGAAACAGCAGACTGAACGGCTTTGGGCAAAGGGAACTTCCGGTATGTGAAAATACTATGTTCTCTGTGACCTGCTGCAAAATTATTGCTGTTCTGAAGCATTTTTTCCCCTCTTCTTGTGAAATATTAAAGTGTTGCAATGCACACAGTTTATCTGGAAGAGGACGGAAGAAATAAAGAGCCTATGGGTTCTCTAGAGCCTCCCAATTCAATTTAAAATAATTAGCATGCTGCACACCAAGAGCCCTTTGAGCGCTTTTAAAAACACTAGCGCTTTGGAAAGTGCTTGGCTAATGTATTTGAATGGGATGGATCACACCAGAGCGATGTGATTTTCTACCAAAACGCAAATGCGGGTCCTGCAGCATTTCTGATTTCAGAGGTGATTCAGCCTCAATGTTAAGTTTAGGAAAGTGGAAAATTACTATGAAAAGCGCTAGATCAGAGCAATTTTACAATAGTTTGTTACAGAAGCTGTTCAGTTACAGCTCTACTGTAACAAAAAAAAAAAAAAAAGCTACACCAAAATGCTCCCCCCCCCCCCCCCCCAAAAAAAAAAAATTAATAAATAAATAAATCACTAGGCATGATTAGAAAAATTGCTAGGCATACGCCTAGAATCGCCTAGAAAAATCACTTCAAAAAGCGCTGAGCTTTTGCGATTATGCTAGTGCTTTTCGGTGTGCACTGGCATTGGCCTTAACATTTTAGCTTTGCAATGGTGGAGTCCTGACTTACAATACTGACCATACACTACTTGCACTGTATTCTATGTTATCCCTGTGTTTACATCATTTTCCTTTTCCTTCAGGCACTCTGATTTCCCCCTACAGCCTAAAAACAGACGGATTCATTAATTCCCTTTAAACCGGCCTAAAGGTGGCCACACACGATACAATAAAATGATCCGATTTTACGGTAATTCGATAAAAACGATCGGATCTCCCAAAAAAAAAAAAAAATCAAAAGCTTTTTTTTCCATTCGACAGAAAAATCTGATCGGATTTCCTGTTTTCTTCGATTTTTATCGATCCCGAATGCCAGATATTTTTCTTCAATCTTTCTAAAGATTGTATGGTGTGTGTTAGATTGCCAATTTATTAACATACACACCCTAGCCATTTTGTCAGAGTTTCCAATCATTTTTATCATAATTGGGGAAAAAATTTAACATACGTGTGTGGTACATTGGTCAGATTTTTGAAATGTTACAATCAGTCAGAAAAATTGATTGCAATTCTTAAATTGAACAGATATTTAAAAAATTGTATGGTGTGTGGCCACCTTTAGACTATGGTATTGACATTAGACCTTGACTTTGATAGGGATTACATTGTGAGCCCCTCTGCGTTAGTGACAGGACTAAAGCGTAGTAGTAGTAGTAGTAGTAGTAGTAGTAGTAGTAGTAATAGTAGTAGTAATAATAATAAATAATAATAACAACAACAACACTGATGTGAGTGCTGAAGAGCACCATCTTCAGAGCATCTATTAGGAATGGTTTACATGCAACATTTTCTGCTACAGTATTGTAACCAAACAAGCAACACAAATAAATGAAAGCAAACCACTAACCTAATGACTTTGAATTAGCTAAAAGAGCTTCTTCATAAGACAGAAGGTAATAAAGCAACAGGAGTTGAGTAGTTATTTTAGGGTGCTGAGTGAACCGTGAATTCTCTCCTGGGTGACCCTGGAATACTTTCAGTATTTCTTGCTCTGTGATTGGTTTATTAGTGGCCTCTGGGCTAGATTTGGAAGCTGGAGTAAGGATGGAATTGATGTACACATCAATAAGTGGAAGCAGCTGCTGATGCAGCGGTAGCGTTGTTTCACAAAGTTGAGTGTATATCCAGTCCTGGGGAAATAGAAGGGTGACAATTAAATGAACACATAAACCTTTGGCAAAATTAGCTCAGGACGGTAATTACCTCCATCAAAAGACACACACACACCTCAACATTAACTGGTTCTAAATGTATTTAAGGCAGCCATACACTGGTCGATTTGCCATCAGATTCGACCAAAAGATAGATCCCTGTCTGATTGAATCTGATCAGAGAGGGATCGTATGGCCACCTTACTGCAAACAGATTGTGAATCGATTTCAGCCTGAAACCGATCACAATCTGAGGAGCGTTTCAAAATCTGCTAGCATTTTGCGTATCTGCTAGCGGGTTTTGGTGTGCACCAGGCCTAACTCCTTAATATCTGATCCTTTCCCAATTGGCAGAGGAACGAGTCAGTCAAGGTAGCCCCCTCTCCCCACTTTTATATGCTCTATTGGCAGAACCCCTGGCATGTTAAATTAGGCAAAATCCGTTGATAAAAGGTCTCAATCGACGACAGCCAAGAAAAACTCAGTCAGTATGCTGATGATACTATACTATTCCTTGCCGAACCACATAACTCCCTCCAAGTAGTCTATGACCTAATTGTTGAGATGGAACACTATTCAGGCTTATCCATTAATTGGGGAAAATCAGCCATCTTGGGTATTGATAACACTGATGTTTACTCTGCTCCTCTTCCTTGCCCCCTGCAAATTGTAACTAGTTTTAAATATCTTGGTGTAATGGTCCGGGCCGACCCCAAAATATATTTTGAAGACAATGTTGGGCCACTCCTCTGCCTTGCTTAACAGAAACTAAATGCTTGGGCTAAATTACCTTCGTCTGTAGCTGGTAGAGTTTACCTTATAAAAACGGTACTACTACCCAAGATCCTCTATATCCTCCACAACTCCCCAGTCTATGGCTTCAATTCATCAAGCATTACCGCATTCGGTAATGCTGAAAACAGCTGACTTACAGGGAGCACTTTAGAAAATGTTAATTCATCAAAGCTGTTACCGAATGAGAAGCTGAAATGACAGAACAATGAGATAAATTACCGACATGTGCTCAACACATGTCAGCAAATGTCAGTAAATGTTAATTCATCAAGGTTACCACATTCGCTAACACATTCGGTGATTATCTCCAGCTCTCCCCTGTCCTTACAGGCTTTTGAAAGCCTTCTGTGTGAATGTTTTCATGATTAGCAGGAGCAGGCAGCCAATAGAAACAGCCCCTGTTCTCCTGCAAGTGCTGCTGATAGGTCACACAGGCTTCTCCACACAAGCTTCCAGACCCCCCAGGCAGTGAGCAGAGAGAACGGGACAAAAGATATCCCCAGATGTCCTTTGGTGGTGTAACCCTTTGAGTCCCTGTTTGAATATGCAAAGATGCAAGTGGTGAAATCACCAAGCATGGCATTTGTAATGTCTCCAGGAAGTTTATCTACGTTGTGGCAAATAAGTAAAATGTTAAAAAACACTGATGGACAGATTCAGAGCAGCAGAGGCAGTATAAGTAACAGTAAATAGAACACGTTTACATGTAAAGGGATGTCTGGATGCCTTCTATTGTTATCAGCTTGTAACAACACAAGGACATTCCAAGCTGCTCTGCACCACTCTGCTGTTATCGAACAGCCTTTGATGAACTGAAGCCGTATTACTTCGGTAACTTAACGAACCTCTACCACATGTGTGAAAATATTGATGAATTAGCACAGTGAAGTGTAAAATACCGAATGCGGTATTTTAAAGGGACTCCGAGCTCAGAAAAAAAAGGAAAGTTGTACTCACCAGGGGCTTTTTCCAGCCCAGTGCTGGTCGGGAGGTCCCACGCCGGCGTCCTGGCTCCTCTTCTTCACCCCGCTCCGGAATGGCTGGCAGGCCGCAGCCCGGGCGACACTCTCCCGAGTGTCGGGCTGCTTCTTCCGCATATGACGCAGATTACGTCAACGCCGGCCGCCTCGCGTCATCACGGCGGCCGGCGTGAAAGTACTGCGCATGCGCGAACAAAGCGCGCATGCGCAGTACTTTCACGCCGGCCGCCGTGATGACGCGAGGCGGCCGGCGTGTGACGTAATCCGCGTCATATGCGGAAGGAGCAGCCCGACACTCGGGAGAGTGTCGCCCGGGCTGCGGCCTGTCAGCCATTCCGGAGCGGGGTGAAGAAGAGGAGCCAGGACGCCGGCGTGGGACCTCCCGACCAGCACTGGGCTGGAAAAAGCCCCTGGTGAGTACAACTTTCCTTTTTTTTCTGAGCTCGGAGTCCCTTTAAGGACTGGGATTTTGTTATCGAACACCCTTTGATGAATTGAAGCCTATATGCCTTTCTTCCGTAAACTCAAATCTTTATTCCGCTCTACAGTTTGGGGGAAATCTAGACCTAGCTAACACACCATTTTACAATGCCCCGCAGCCTCTGGAGGACTGGCACTACCTGTTCCCCACCTCTACTATCGTGCCTCACAACTCGAACATATGTCTAACTGGTTTGTGTCAGATTCCGACCAAGCCCCTGCTCTTCTGGGCTTCTCAGACTCTGACAGAAATAAAAATCTTTCCTTTGCTCTGAATGGCACATTAACCCAAAATGACCACCACAACACAATCCTACATCAAGCCTCTAAGGTTTGGCAAAGGACCTCTAAATTGCTCTCCCTCAGTTCTTGGGAATACTTTACACCCTTATTGCCAAAACCCAAACTATCAGAACTGGCGTAACTTGAAAATACTTCACAATGGGCAGACAAAAGAGTGGTCTACTTCGGTAAAATTATACACAACGCCAAATTAGCTCCTTTTGAAGATATGCTCTTTCAAATAAAATTTCTCTTCTCTAATACACAACTACAACATGCTCTTAAAGCTCAATTTCCTGATGGCATGCCCCATATTGGTACCTCACTTGTACTTGAAAGTATTATGTACGGCCCGGTTAGACACCAAATTGGGAACCTTTATTCTATATTTATTGAGAAGACCTCCGCCCCAACAATTTCCCATGCACAATCTAAATGGAATGCTAGGGGTATGGACTTGGACGAGGATTGGGAAGAATGCCTTTTAAACTCTCGCTTCGTTTCTCCCTGTCTACGTGAAAAACTCACCCAACTATATAATACACCAAAGCGATCTGAAACCCTCTTTGCTGCTAAACAATGCTTTGCTCTTTGTTGGCTTTCCCCCACTAATCCCACCACTGACAGCTGGAAGACTAGAATAAATAAGATGCTCCCCTTTAAACGACTGGTCTATAAGAATAGATTTTCCCTTATCTGGGACAAATGGCTCAATAATTCACGTGTTTAAATATTTTATCTTTCTACATGTTTTACACTTGCCATCCCATACATCAATATGTCACAGACAGACCCCGAAGTCTGGCCACTTCGGGGTCTGGCCAGTCAAAACGCGAAGTGGCCATGCACCTGCGCCAATGTTAGAAAATTAAAAGGATTCCCGGCTCCCGGTGAATGAATTCACCCCCGGCGGCAATGTAACAGATGAAGCCGCCTCTTCGGCTCTGCCTCCTCCCCCTGCCCCTCTCCTATAAAGCAGCCAATGTTAGAAATGAAAAGGATTCCCAGCTTACGGTGGCATTAAATTAATGAATTCACCCCCGGCGGCAATGTATCAGATGAAGCTGCCTCTTTGGCTCTGCCTCCTCCCCCTGCCCCTCTCCAATGCAGCTTTGGAAGCCGGGGGACACGCGTGTCTGCCAGGTTCGTTCGTAGCGGCAGGGAATCCTGCCGTTCGTTCTTGCAGAGCGGGTGCTGGAAGAAGTCATGTCTGCAGCCTCCCCGCTCTGCTTCTCTGCCACTGCAGAAGTTTCATAGAATTTTAATGCCACTAGGTCCTGATACAGCCCCTATATAACAATACAAAGCTTGTGACCGGTTATCTTAAAGAAACTTACCTCATAAGGGGGGAGCCTCTGGATCCTAACGCGGCTTCCCCTGTCCTCCGGTGTCTCGGCAATCAAACGCTGCAGCCCGACGAACCGCAGCGAGGTAAATATTTACTGTACCTAACGCAATTCTGCGCAGGCACAGTAGTAGCTCTTCATTGCGGGTAAGGTGGAAATAGCCAAACCTGATCGGATCCGCTCTACTGCGCAGGCGCGGGTCTACCACGCATGCCATTGTGGTATGGCTGCATGCTGCAGCTCTCCTGCTCCTGTGCAGCTTATTTATATAATGGTGTAAATAGTGCATTTTGTCACTCCCTGGATGACCTAGACTCAAGGATATCAAACCGGTCTTTGGAGGGTCGAGGTCCTCGCACGTTTTTGACACAGCTCAAATTAATTAATGGGTCTGAATCAGGAAAGGTGTGGTCCATCAGGTAGAACACATTCCTCTATTTCTCAGTCCATCCTAAACACAGGCCTGGAGTTCGACACCTGTGTCTTAGACTGATTTATGTACATGCATGTGATCCCTAGAGTGGTAGAACCTGACAGGCCTCTGCGTGAATATCCAGTTTGAGCGCATGAAATGTTTGCTTACTTCACTCTCTGGAGTGGGTAGAGTAGCGCTCCTTTCCATAGAATTACCTCTTCGCGTTGAAAGGGTCTAGTATGAAATGCCTATGCATGCAAACCATTTTGAAAGCGAACCTCCTCCATTAGTACAACTGAATGCAAATTAGTGCATTTTGCAATGTGCAAATTGTTTTCATCATTACTTGATTTCCTGCTTGATGTGAGTGTATGTGTGCAGAGGGTTAATCATTGTTTGTAAACTATCACCCTAGAGATCAAGCCCTGATCCCTTCAGGCGACAACAATTGTGCCCGTTCATCCTTTAATGAACGACTACATATCCTCCTACAATGCATGATCATCATGCATGAATACTGGGTAAAAACATTACTTCCTTAAAAAGTACAGGACAATAATTAAAAAAATATATATAAAAACAGCTCTCAAAGACAACTACAACAGCAACTAAAATATCTCTTAGTTCAACTTCATATTTTAAAAGCAGATATAACTGGCTCCATGACTAAAGTAAACAAAACTGACATCTAGTAGCTGAACCTCATCAATACAAGTTGGATTGTCCAATTGCATTAATACTGAAGATTATGTAAAAGAAGCAATTTTTTACCAGAATTGATGCAAATTTTGGTTGCAATACCAATAAGGGTATGATATAGTTGGAGCAAATTATACATAATCAGCAACTGGTACTCTGCAACACTCAAGAGCAGTACTCATAAATGACAGACCTCTTTATCTACAACTAAGGCATACTCTTATGCTGGGGATACACGGTACGGTTTTTTTTTTAATCAATCGAGCCGCTGATGGCTCGATTGATAATTTCCGACGTGTCCGATACCTCGCCGGTTCAATTACGCGCTCGATACCGGCGGGCAGGACAATAGAATAAACGAAGCAGAAGATAAGGAAGCGCCCGCGGGGACGAGCGGGAACGAGCCGTAATCGAGCCAGTGGCTCTATACATGGTATACAAAGACCGCTGTACACATTCAACAGATCAGTATCTGCAAAAGATCAGTATCTGCAAAAGATCAGTATCTGCAAAAGATCAGTTCTTGCAAATTGCATTCATAGCCTATGATATCTGCAGATCCTCATACACACCTTGTTTAACAGACTTTCATCTGCATATCTGACAGTCATCTGCAGATCTGAAGATCTATCCTGGTGGATCTGACCTGCAGATAAATGTCTGTTAAACAAGGTGTGTATGAGGATCTGCAGATATCAGACTATGAATGTATTTTGCAAGAATTGATCTTTTTCAGGAACTCATCTTCAGGAGCACTTGAGCACCCAAAAACGTCCACAGTCTCCTTCGGCGGCAGAGAAAGAGAGAGCAGTATTTGACCAAATTAATTAAATGCTGCAACGGGGACCGGGAGAGGAGGGGGAAAGGCTCTATAGGAACCAGAGCCTTCCCTCTCCTTAGGTAAGTATCGGATAGATATAGATATATATTTTGTAAGCAGTTCCCATTGACTTTAAATGTGGTGTGTCCTCAGAGATGTGCATGTCCATGTGGAAGACAGTGATCCAAGTCAAAATGTATGTAGGGTTATCAACAGAGGAACAATTTGTTTTAGACCTTCTCCTGATTTGTAAAGCATTCAATTTGCCATCTTTTTCTCTGCATGCAGACACAGTCAACCTGGTGCCTTGTGAAAATCCATGATACTGAATTTCTTTCTGCATTCCAACAAGCTGACTCACAGCTTTTATAAACAAAAATCTCTATGCCCCCCCCCCGTTCCTACTTTGTCCACCCATTGTGTCACCTCCGTCTCCATGTACCACAGCAAGACGTAATTTTAACAGTTTAAGAAGCATTTTTTTCTTAATTTTTTTTATTGATTTTCTCAAAAACTACAAGGTCTTTTTGAAAAATGTATTTTTCACATGTTCCCACAGAATCAAAATGTTCATATTTTCAAGCCATTCATATCAGCGGGTCGTTCATAAATCATGTACTAGTAAGTCGGGGACTACCTGTACCTCCTATGTCTGCTGACATTTTTAGTCAGACATTTGACAGTCTGACGACAGAGCGTACACACGCCGGACTGTCGCTGGCACGCCCACCCAGCGGGAGGCAACGACGGACCCGTCGTTGCCTAAAGTCCGGCGTGTGTACGGACCTTAATGCATGTTACCTTGATTGACACTTTGTGCTTGGTGAAGGCGCGACTCCTCAGCAGCTGATATATACAGTGAATTGGAAGAAAACCAGTAATGTTTGCACTCAAGTTGCTTGTTACAGGAACACGAACTGCATGCGCTGTGACAACCTAAAGACAAGATATAATAGAATAAGAACCAATGAAAACACAAAAACATACATAACCACTTAACAGTTCAAAGCAGTGTGATAAAAATGACATATACATGTTTTGTGCAGTAGCTAAATGCATAGACTTGGGCTGTACCTGTATCTTAAGTCTAAATAGTATAGATGCAATGGTGCCTTATAGACTGATTGGTTAGTAACCCTGTAAAGATAAAGGGTGGGGCCGACCTCAACACAGTGAATGCTTTAAACATATACAGACAGGTCATATGGCCACCATAATTATACCAAAAATCAATTTATTAGTACCAAAATTACAAAGCATAATCTAAATACAAAACCCTCTATGCAGCATAATATTCCCATTAATAAAAACAAAGAACAAGGTGGAGCAATTTAGCCATTACGTGGCACTACTGAACCCAGCAGATAACAGTAAATACTTGTCTCTGGCCAGAGAATAATGTAATCACATCACATTTATCCGCGCAAGCATTCATCATCCATACTGCCACTGTCTCTGTATTGCGGGGGCCCCGCCTTCTCTACAATTTATATTCCAAACAATGGTTGGATCTCACCCACAGAGAAGTCCCCTTTATGGCCGCCGCGACTCCACTAGCTCTTCAAGTATATATATTGTAGATAATAAAAAAAATAAAAATAGGCAGGCCCACCCAAAATGTTGCACTAGTAATCGGACATTCAAAATTACCAAGATCTTTGGGCCAGAACACTATCTGAATGGAGTTTATACGTTCTCCCCATGTGTGGGTGGTGTTCATATGGGTACTCCCAGTTCCCTCCAACATATCAAATACATACAGATAGGCTAATTGTTATCTAAGAAGCTTGATGAACAGTTTTGTTGAATTCAGGCAGTTTCCTGAAAAGTAAAAAGAAGCCAAAAGCGTGTGAGAGAGAACAGGCTTGTGATAAGATTTCAGTGCTGGAAGGTTTAGAGGGTCACTTCTGTTGTTTTTTTAGCACAGGAAGGCAGATTAGTCAAAGCTGCTGTTTAGAATTAGAGTCTTAAAATGAAGCCATCAAACTCCATATAAAAAGTATAAGACTCAGTTCTAGGCTATAGAAATTATATTGGTTCTACAGTACAACTCATACAATTTTTATTTTATTTTTATTTTTTACATCAGGTTTTTTTTACATCAGGGCTGATGACTTGGTACACTCTTTCAATTATGATTAGCCAATCACTGACAGATTTTACCACTTCCATTTAATATGAGGGTCAACAGATATTGAATACTATGCGCAGATTGTGTAAGTAAACCCTCGTCCTACATGGAGGGGTTAAAATTGATCAGTGATTGGCCAATCATAATTGAAAGTGTGTACAAGGCTTAAAGAGTACCTAAATTATAAAATTACAGTTTGCTTTAAACGTAATAAGTTGTCAAGATTTATAAACTCACACATGATAAAGTGTGATTTTCTCACCCCAGGGCCTTTTTTTTTTTTAATTTCCAAACCATAGATGCAAAGGGTGCTGGGGGATTGATGTCATAACTCTACCCCTCATGTCCTTGTGATCTAATAAAAGGCAGACAGACATCTGAAATAAGAATTATAGCAGACAGACATGATAAGATAGGCTGCAGCAGTTTTCCTGTCTCTTCTCTGTACTACGGTTTGTCAAAAGAGAAGTAATTTGATTCAGGCAGGCAGACAGCAGGGGAGGGAGGGGCAGAGGAGTTAACCAGGCTGAAGAGGTGGGCTCAATTCTTTCAGCTGCAGGAGGACAGCTGCAGCTGCGCAGTACAGGCCGGAGGACGTCCGATGACGTCAGCGCGCCCGCGTGGGACGCAGAAGAGCCCGTCCGTGGAGCGCAGAAGAGCCCGACCTGGCAGCCGGCCTGGCCAGGTCGGTTCGGCCACCGAAGACGACCGGAAGCCTCTGGAGCGGCAGCGAGGGCACCTCCTGCCTGCCACGGGCTGGAGGAAGCCCCGGGTAAGTGGATATGGATTTTTATTTTTTTCCACGTTACCCTGAACCTTTCCTTTAAGGAAGTGCTACTTACAGATATAAATGTGAGTGTTATATCCAATTTGATATACTAGATGTAAACTTTATATGTTCATCTAACTGTACACAGTGCCTAGACTACATATATGTATTGCCATTCAGACCTTTTTTTGGCTGGAGATGGTCTTTAAAGGGAACCTAAACTGAGAAGGATATGGATTTTTCATTTTAAAATAATACCAGTTACCTGACTCTCCTGCTAATCCTGTGTCTAAGACTTTCAGCCCCAGCCCCTCAACAAGCATGCAGATTAGGTGCTCTGACTGAAGTCAGACTGGATTAGCTGCATGCTTGTTTCAGGTGTGCAATTCAGCCGCTACTGCAGCTAAAGAGATCAGCAGGGCAGCCATGCAACTGGCATTGTTTAAATTAAAAGGAAAAATCCATATCCCTCTCAGTTTAGGTTCCCTTTAAGTAGTGAAGTAATAGTCAGTGTGACACTCTTTAGGGTGAAGGGATATCATTTTGGTGTTGTGTGCGGTCTTGTATACACCTGAGGAAGCAACTGTGTTAGAAGTATACATTTTGCTGAAAGCAGAAATTTTAAGACATGAAGTAGGTGGAAAGTTTATGTCATAAAGTAGATTAATTTCTCTAATATTGAAAGATAATGGAGTCAAAAGCGGAATAAGTCACTGTGTCATACATTTTATAATATCCGTTAATTAAGACAGGTCCAATAAAACCACAGCACAAAAAGCTCTTTAAAAATCAAGGTTCTCTAAGACTATTAGCATAATTACACTAAACATTGCCTGTAAATACAGCAGTGCTCTCTGCTGAGCCAGGCAGCAATTACATTTTTCTTGAGTGATTTTCCTCTAGTTAACTGATGCTCATTAGTTCTTGGAGCTATAATTACATTAACAAATAAGTTAATGACTTTACCTGCTCTGTAAAAATCTCTTGAGTGAAAATAGTCTTCATTCTGCTGAGCGAACTTGGTTTAATGACCGTCTTCAAAAAAAATTAGAGAAAAAAAAAAATCAACATGGTTCAGTCTGGTTTAATACAGCTTATTATGTAACTTATTTGTATGCATCTAAGCAGCCATTAGCTTATTTAAATAGATATCATGGAAATTAGAAAATCAGGAGCACACAGTTAATTAGCAAGAAGGAAGAAAACTTAAAGTAGGCCACAGATGTCAGAAAACTTCTAAATTAGCCATTTGCAGCTGAGCTGAATAACAATCTCACATAAAATAATAATAATTATTTTTTATAATAATAATAGTAAGAATACTGCTCCTGCAAATGTACAAAGGCAGTCCTACTGCAGAAGATATGATTTAAAGGGTATGTTGCATTTGAAAACACTGTACAAGTGAGGTTTTACCTCATAGGCAAGTATAAACTATAGCTATGTGCACACATCCCTCCTCCTCTTCTATAATGAGTTATTAAAAAGACAATACTTGTGAAAAATCTGAAGTTTGAATTGACTACTCTAGCAATGATGCTATATTTTACTTACCTTCATTCCCAGTGTGGAACACACCAAATCAATGATAGCACTCAGTTGGTTACTATGAAAATACATGGCAACCAACAATAGCATTTCTCCGAATGAGGCAGATACACCAGCAGTACTGTAATGCACAAAACAAATTAAATACTACAGGACTGACTAAACTAAAACAAGACCATCTTCTTAAAGGACATCTAAGCATCAAAATAAATAAAATAAAAAATACTGTCGAGCAAACCCAGGAGTCCTGGCAATTTCCCTCTAACCCCAAATTTTATTATTTTTCAGATAGCTGGATGTATACTTTAAAAATTTAAATTTCGAACCAGAATAACTAACAAGTGAGAATGCCCACCAATTAAAGCAGATTATGTAATTCTATTCTGATGCCAAGAGAAAGGACTCTACAAATACAGCAATAACACGATCATTTAATTCATTTTCTGGGTTGTTTGTTTTTTGTTTTGTATTTTACACCACTAGAGATTTTCTTCAGTGCTTTTTTTAAAAATAAGAAATCAATTACACAGCCTACCTTTCAAAATAAGCCTCCTCTTTAATCATCCAGCTTAGCCAGGTCAACATCAGCTGCTCCTGTTCTGGGGTACTGTAAAATTATTTCAAGGTAAAGGTAATATAGAACCCCTCCAAATTTCTTAAAACTTAAATACACGCTTATGGCATCAATCTGAAGGTAATAACACCTAAAATCATGAAGAATATTTTTACAAAAACGTCTGCAGATTCAATGTAAGAATGGCACACTAATAAAGTATATACCCCGTAAAGACAACTGTGCACAGGTGTTTACGTATTGTGTCTGTTGCAGCCTAGGAAGAAGTTGCTTGTGGTTTTCACTAAAAAGTTATAGTGCTGTACACCAGTGTGTAAGAACACAGCAAAAAGCTACTGAATAGATCAGGACATTTTATGACTAGGTGCATTTCAGTGATAATTTGCTTAACTACATTGTCTCATGCCACCTCTGGCTTTCTAGTCTATTCTAAGCCACTGCCGAAGCCATATCTTTTGTCATTGTGGATTGCACTCGCCTTGCAAAGATGGGCACCTGGTCCCAATCCATGCCAGGAAGGGCACTATATGCACAAAGTCTGAATGTTCTCCCCATGTCTGCATGGGTTTAGTGACTATGATAGGGATTGGTTTGTGAGCTCCTTTGAAGGACAGATAGCGACAAGACTATGTACTCTGTACAGCGCTGGGGAAGATGTTGGCGCTATATAAATACTAAATAAAAAAAATAACCTATGATCCTCATTGAGAGGTACATGCTAATTTGGATGCTGGGTATTGCCAATAGTTAAAAATATTTGTATGGTTCTGTAACCATTATTTGATGAATGGCTTGCCTGATGCATGCCACTAAACCCACTCCCTAATCATACCACTATCTATAGTGCTGCCCATAATTACTCATACCCTAGGCAAATTTTGACTTAATTTACTTTTATTCAACCAGCACGTAATTTTTTGACGGGAAATGACATAGGTGCCTCCCAAAACATAAGGAGATAATGTACAAGAGGAATTCGGGATGGGGGGGAGGGGCCCAACAAAAACATTTCTCACCTTTTATTTACATTTGAGCAAAAAAAATGCTCAGTCCACAATTATTCATACCCTTCTCAATAATCAATAGATAAGCCTTTATTGACAACTACAGCAATCAACAGGTTCCTTTAATTGCAGACCTGTTTCGTTTTCATCTGACCTTAACACAGAAGGTCAGAAGTCTTCTTTGTCCAGATGAGCATTTGCAAATGCCAAGCGAACTTTTGTGTGCTTTATCTGGAGAAGTGGTGTCCTCCTTGGTCTGCATCCATGGAACCCAGCAGTGTCCGCTGGATTGTCTGCCTTGAGACATTGCCACCAGCAGAGCCCAGATTCACCAGGATGGCCCTCGTGGTGGTCCTTGGATTCTTTCACCTTTCTCACTATCCTCCTGGTCAGCACAGGTGTCACTTTTGGCTTCCGACTACGTCCTCTGAGATTTTCCACAGTGTGGAACATCTTGTATTTTTTATACTTTGCACTGTAGCCACTGGAACTTGAAAACATTTAGAAATGGCCTTGTAACCCTTTCCTGACTTGTAAGCAGCCACAATGCGCAACCAACTGCATAGAGCTGTTTTTTTTTTCACCTGCTGAGTTGATTAAAACAGCTGTTCCCAATTAATCAGGGTAATTAGGATGCTTTAGAACAGCTCAGACTATTTGGAATGATATAGAACTTTGGATTTTCCCACAGACTGACAGTTTGTGAAGGGTATGAATAATTTTGGACTGGACACTTTTTTGTTCAAGTGTAAATAAAAGCTGGAATTTTTTTTTAACACAATAATGCCTCTTGTACATCCTCTTATGTTTTGGTATATATATATATATATATATATATATATATATATATATATATATATATATATATATATATATATATATAGATAGATAGATAGATAGATAGATACAGTGGAGGAAATAATTATTTGACCCCTCACGGATTTTGTAAGTTTGTCCAATGACAAAGAAATGAAAAGTCTTACAACAGTATCATTTCAATGGTAGGTTTATTTTAACAGTGGCAGATAGCACATCAAAAAGGAAAAATCGAAAAAATAACCTTAAAGAGAATCTGTACTCTGAAATTCTTACAATAAAAAGCATACCATTCTATTCATTATGTGCTCCTGGTCCCCTCTGTGCTGTTTCTGCCATTCTCTGCTGCAAACCTGGCTTGTAATTGCCAGTTTTAGGCAGTGTTTACAAACAAACTAACCAGCTTCTAATAGGCTCAGCTAAGCAGAGTGTGTTAGTCACACAGAGCCTGCAGGGGGTGTGTACAGCTTCTAGCTAATCACAAGCAGCCCTGCACATTCCAGTCTGACTGCCTCAGCCTGACTGTGCCGACTATAGAGAGAAGATTAGATCATATAACAGAGATAACACAGCTACTGTGCAATTAGGAAAAGCTGCAGTAAGCCAGACCACATTAGAAAAGGCATAGGAACTTATAGCATAGAAGAAATAAAGATAAACAATTTGTTACAGAGTCTCTTTAAATAAAAGATAGCAACTGATTTGCATTTCATTGAGTGAAATACGTTTTTGAACCCTCTAACAATAAAAGACTTAATACTTAGTGGAAAAACCCTTGTTTGCAAGCACAGAGGTCAAACGTTTCTTGTAATTGATGACCAAGTTTGCACACATTTTAGGAGGAATGTTGGTCCACTCCTCTTTGCAGATCATCTCTAAATCCCTAAGGTTTCGAGGCTGTCTCTGTGCAACTCTGAGCTTGAGCTCCCCCCATAGGTTTTCTATTGGATTAAGGTCTGGAGACTGACTAGGCCACTCCATGACCTTAATGTGCTTCTTCTTGAGCCACTCCTTTGTTGCCTTTGCTGTATGTTTTGGGTCATTGTCGTGCTGGAACACCCATCCACGACCCATTTTCAGTTTCCTGGCAGAGGGAAGGAGGTTGTCGTTCAGGATTTCACGATACATGGCTCCGTCCATTTTCCCGTTAATGCGATTAAGTTGTCCTGTGCCCTTAGCAGAAAAACACCCCCAAAGCAAAATGTTTCCACCCCCATGCTTGACGGTGGGGACGGTGTTTTGGGGGTCATAGGCAGCATTTTTCTTCCTCCAAACACAGCGAGTTGAGTTAATGCCAAAGAGCTCTATTTTGGTCTCAGCAGACCACAGCACCTTCTCCCAGTCACTCACAGAATCATTCAGGTGTTCATTGGCAAACTTCAGACGGGCCTGCACATGTGCCTTCTTGAGCAGGGGGACCTTGCAAGCCCTGCAGGATTTTAATCCATTGCGGTGTAATGTGTTTCCAATGGTTTTCTTGGTGACTGCGGTCCCTGCTAATTTGAGGTCATTCACTAACTCCTCCCGTGTAGTTCTAGGATGCTTTTTCACCTTTCTCAGAACCATTGACACCACACGAGGTGAGATCTTGCGTGGAGCCCCAGAGCGAGGTCGATTGATGGTCATTTTGTGCTCCTTCCATTTTCGAACAATCGCACCAACAGTTGTCACCTTCTCTCCCAGCTTCTTGCTAATGGTTTTGTAGCCCATTCCAGCCTTGTGCAGGTCTACAATTTTGTCTCTGACATCCTTGGACAGCTCTTTGGTCTTTCCCATGTTGGAGAGTTTGGAGTCTGCTTGATTGATTGATTCTGTGGACAGGTGTCTTTTATACAGGTGACTAGTTAAGACAGGTGTCCTTAATGAGGGTGACTAATTGAGTAGAAGTGTCTAACCACTCTGTGGGAGCCAGAATTCTTAATGGTTGGTAGGGGTTCAAAAACTTATTTCACTCAATGAAATGCAAATCAGTTGCTATCTTTTATTTAAGGTTATTTTTTCGATTTTCCTTTTGCTGTGCTATCTGCCACTGTTAAAATAAACCTACCATTGAAATGATACTGTTCTGAGACTTTTCATTTCTTTGTCATTGGACAAACTTACAAAATCAGTGAGGGGTCAAATAATTATTTCCTCCACTGTATAGAGAAATAGATATAGATATACCGTATTTCGCGCCGTATAAGACGCTCCGGAATATAAGACGCACCTAGGTTTAGAGGGCAAAAACCAGGGAAAAAAAAAATACTAAACCTGGTGCGTCCGTATTCCAGGAGCGTCTTGTACATAACCTTGTGTGTCCTCATGTGTCCTCCTGTGCCCCCCACATCCTCATGTGTCCTTCTGTGTGTCCTCCTGTGCCCCCCATGTGTCCTTCTGTACCTCCCATGTGTCCTCCTGTGTGTCCTAATGTGCCCCCATGTGTCCTTCTGTGCCCCTCCTGTGTGTCCTCATGTGTGCTCCTGTGCCCCCCATATGTCCTCCAGTGCCCCCCCATATGTCCTCCAGTGCCCCCCATATGTCCTCCAGTGCCCCCCATATGTCCTTCAGTGCCCCCCCCATATGTCATCCAGTGCCCCCCAGCCTTCCTCCCTCCCACCTGCGTCTCCTGGCCCCCCGGATGGAGTGTTACTAGCAGCGGCAACTTACCTTTGGCAGGCTCCCGCGCTGATCCTATAGCATCGCGCTGCCCCCCGCTAGCCTCCTCTGCCTCCCCCCTCTGTATCTGGCCCCCCCCGGGTGAAGGAATAAGTATCGGCAGCTTACCTCCGCAGGGCGCCCGCGATGACTGCAGACGTCCGTTTTCAGGGCACTTCTCGCTCTAGTGGCCGGCTTGAACTGATGACGCGCAGTTCAAAGCCGGCCACTAGAGCGAGAAGTGCCCTGAAGACGGACGTCTGCAGTCATCGCGGGCGCCCTGCGGAGGTAAGCTGCCGATACTTATTCCTTCACCCGGGGGGGCCAGATACAGAGGGGGGAGGCAGAGGAGGCTAGCGGGGGGCAGCGCGCTGCTATAGGATCAGCGCGGGAGCCTGCCAAAGGTAAGTTGCCGCTGCTATTAACACTCCATCCGGGGGGCCAGGAGACTCGGGCAGGCATGGGGAAAGCAGGCAGGGAATCCCCAACATGGCGGCGGGTCGGAACGGCGGGCGTTAAGTTGGGGATTCCCTGCCTTTGCCGTATAAGACGCAGGGACTTTTTCTCCCCATTTTTGGGGGAGAAAAAGTGTGTGTCTTATACGGCGAAAAATACGGTAGATAGATAGATTTATAGATAGATAGATAGATAGATAGATAGATATCTATCTATAAATCTATCTATCTATCTATCTATCTATAGATAGATACATCCATACACACATATACATACAGTATCTTACTAATATTATAAATGGGAACGTTCGGATGTTGGTTACTCGATCACGCAAAAGCGGCTTATCGGCTTTGAATGAAATTTGGCACACACATAGTGCATTACCTGGAACATACAGGATACTTTTTATTCCCATAACCAAAAAGTGGCGGAGACAAATACAAATTTCGCTGAAAAAAAACTTAATCATCAGCCATTCTTACACTGTTAATGGTAGGGTTCTCAAACTTTGCACAGTTGGTCACTAGGTGACTGGGATTAATATACATAAAAATGGGCGGAGCCTACAAAAGCCAATCAAAATTCATGCACTGTTAATGGCACAAGCCCCAAACCGGGGGTGACTGGGGTTCAAATTCAGAAAAGGGGGTGGAGCCACAGCCAATCAGATTTGTCTCATTTCAATGCAAATGATTAATGCCAAACACTGCAAAGCTCAAAAAGTAGGTCATTAAATAATTGTGTATTAGGGTTAGAAAAGTGGGCTGAGCTAACACCAGCCAAATACATACCCGGGCAAGGCAGGGCCATCAGCTACTATATTATAAAAAAAACAAACTGGTGTGTGCATGTTCCATGAGCATCTTGAAGATCTCCCCCACAAATTGTCCTCCTGTGTCCCCTTTCCTCCTCCTGTGTCCCACTGTGTCATCCTCTGCCCTCTTATGTCTCCATGTCCTCCTTTGCCTGTGTGTCCACTTCTACTCCCATGTCATTCTCCAATCCCCATGTGTGTACCCGTGTCCCCTACTGTGTGTCCTCTCCTGTCCCTCCTGACTCCCTGTGTTTGGAATATAAGACGTAGGAAATTTTCTCCCCATTTTTGGGAGAAAACGTGCGTCTAATAATCCAAGAAATACAGTATATTGTTTTTGTCTTGATTTCTGGGATTAAAAAAAAAAAAAAAATACATGTAGATGTCCTGCATGATAAAGGTTAAATGCATAGTCCCTAAACAGGCATTAATTTTATGTACATAAATTAACATGGTCCATCTACACAAGCGCTGGGCAAACTTTAAGGAGCCCAGGCCACATGCTGAGGGATGCGGTCCTTAAAATTCCAACCCCCCTCCCTGCAGATTTGCGAGTGGACGGCGGGGGATTAGAAACTCACCTCGATCATTGGGTTGCATCTTCATGGCTGGAAGCCAGCGTGTAATATGCTGGCACGTCCCGATGTCATGTCATGTGACGCCCTGTTGCCATAGAGACATGACACGGGAATCGTTGATAGAGGAGTTTTAAATCCGCTGCCACTCACTCGCAACTGTGCAGGGAAGAAGGGGAAAAAGGAGAGGAATCCAGCCTCCTTTTTGGGGCAAACGTTTTTGGGTTTTTTTTTGTTTTTTTTTTTTTTTAGTAAAATAAAAGGAAAACTAGGTTTATTATAACATTTTTAGACTAATTAAGCTTTACCTTGCATAAGAATTCTGAAACCAGATCATAAGGCTAGTAATATCATCAGGAAAATAAAAAAAACAGACTACTACAGCCAATTAAAGCACTTCATTCAGAAAGCAATTTTTTGGTTGGATATTTGTTGAAGCTCTGGGATTCCAGCTTTTATCCGAGAGCTATCAGGGAAGTAGCAGCTAAAAAAATGGTTTGAGGTTTATTCTTGCTAAGGAACCAGTAGGATTGCCCTGACTCAATCATCGGAGACAGTACCGTACAACTCACCTGACAAGCGTGGAAAAAGCCAGCAGCATGCAGAAAGAAAGGGAGACAAAGCGTACCCCAGCAGGAGTTGCAGGTGGGCGGCTGGTCATGAGGTGCAATACTTGTTCAGCTTCTTCATCTGTTGGCCTGTACAGATAACAGATATATAATACACATATCAGTAAGTCTGAGCTGGATAATGACAGCGATACACAAGAAAAAACAAACCTACAAAAAAAAAAAAAAAAATGAATTATACCAAGAGCATAACATCTAAACTGAACACAAATATTCTTATCTTTACACAGGTCTAACCACCCATGGCTAAATCTATACAAGGCATATGGCAGCATTACCAAATCTTCAGGATCATCTGGCATCTACGAAGACTGCATACAAAAGAACACGCAAGCATATCAATGTAGTTCATTTTGCCCAAATCACATCACAGATGTGAATAAGTAGGATAAGTATCACATCCCGTACATAGTGTAAAAGCAGAGAGGCAATGGTTGATGACAGCGCAGTCTGTCCAATGAAAATATTTGCACCGTTCAACTTCAAATCTTAAGTCAGTAGACCTCTGGAAAGATCTATCACTTCCTCCCTCTATTCAAAATGTAAAATAAATTGTCAACTTCAACTATAGAATTAGCGTATAAAGAGAATGCAACATTAATAACAGCAGAAAAGCACTGAGAGCATACTTAAGGCCAGCAATTCCCATCAAGGCACAGTACAGTCGGAGCAGGGCACTGGCTTTCACCACATGTTCTTCTTTAAGTCCACAGTACAGAGAAGTTGCAGAATCCCCCTCCTGTGGGGTCTGTGATTTTTTTGCAGCTGGGAGAATGCTCATTAGCTCAGCAAGCAGCTGCTTTCTCATCTGCCAAAGCACCGAGCTGCTATTCTCCTTTCTTCTCTGAAGACAAGAAAGAAAACACAAACTATGAATTTCATGCAAAAACAAAATTCAAAAAGAAATAAAAATAAAAACAGAAGTAGATTTGAGGTTTTATACATGGACTGTACCATGTTCAGAGTCTGTTAACTTCCAATTTAATTTTCTCTGGGGTTTGCTAATTGGAATTACAAACTGGCATAAATTACATTAAAAGTTGGTTTCAATACTCTTTTTGCCCCTGAATTTTTCATCCTTGCTTTTGTTTCAAAATAATGTAATCTGTGCAAAGATGCGTTAGTGCTAGTAGAGGTCATATCAAGTTCATTCTAAAAGCTCCTCAGTGAGGAAAAGTAACCACCTTTGTTAACAGGGCTGCTAAAGCAGATCTGAGATGAAAAACCAATTATAATAAGTAGTAACTTGTCTATATATGTTATCTAAAGTTTAGATAGTTTACACAGCATATCTAGCTGCAAAAGTTTATGATTATGTATTCCTGTGATACAATGAGGGCAGCCAGGTTCTGTTTGTCACATTGTCACATGCTAAGGGCTGGAGATGCTATTAGCTTGCCTGTGTGTAAATTCAGTCCCCTCTCCTCCCCTTTGCCTCTGAAATCAATGGCTAGTAACACCTTTCCCCTCCTCCTGCCCACACCGAGCTCCTGTAAGCTCTTGCTACTGTCTGAAAATGCCAAGGCACTCTGAAAAGCTGTGGGCGAGGCTTGTTTAGTTTATACGGCATTCGAGTATTAAAACAAACACAAAAAAGTATTTGGCTTGAGGAATGCCCGATAAACTATATGAAAGGAACACAATTATGCAATGAGTAAAAGTTTCTCAGATCCACTTTAAGTGCCACTAAATAACACGGAGGGGGGGTACTTCTATCTTAACCTACAATTTGGCATATCTGTAAAGGCGCAGGGTTATTTGTGTGCCGGATTAAATTTATAGTCTATTATCGCTTCCACTAACCAACCTATCGCCAATACGAACCTAACACCACTATCCCAACTCACCGTCGCTACTTTTAGAAACGTCCAAGCTGCTATTTTGTGTGTATCCAGAAGCGTACAGCAATTTGCCCTCTGGACCTACCTGATAGGCATAGGGCCAATTAAAAAAAAAATAATAATAAATTGTGCAACATCAAACCAAAAAAAAAAAGAAGAGCTGGTGGACTTTTATGCTAGGTACACACGATGAGATTTTCTGGCGGATTTACATGTCCGATCTGAATTTTGATTGATTTCCGATCACTTTCTGATGTGTTTTCCGTTCTCTTGTAGCAAACAAAATAGTTAATCTGACAGAAAATCTCAGTGTGTAGCTGGCATTAGGGTGCTTTCACACTGAAAATGGAGATGAGCATGACAAATACGCTGCAATCACGATTTTCTTTATTCACAATGCACCTGCTGTGACACGAATAACATACGACTGGGTGAGTTTTGCCTACGCAACTGCAATTTCCAGTGGGGAGTTTGTTTTTTTGTTTTTTTTTCTTCCAAAAAAAGACCTGAAGAATGGGAAAATGGGAAATTGAAGCAAACAAAACAAAAACAAAAAAAAAAAAAAAAAAAAACCTGTATAGCACCACATTTTGCTACACAATTTTCATGTGCTCTCATGGACTTAAAAGGACCCTAAATTCAATGAAAAATTGCCATATTGAACTTATCTGGGGCTTCTTCCAGCTCTCGTAGTCCGTGAGGTCCCTTGACGTCCTCTGGGCTCCCTCCATACTCCTCCTGGTGGCTCTGTAAGCTGCGTGACTTGGCTGGGAGTCAAGTGCATCAGCGAATGCATGGCTCATCCGTCGCCATGAGTGTTTAGCATGGTTTATTCTTTGGAGAGTCGTGCATGTGCAGAATGCTCACAGCGACGGGTGCGCGAACAAGACAGGCCTCGCAGCTAACGGAGCCACCAGAGGGAGAACAAAGGGAGCCTTGAGGACACCGGAGGGACCTCACAGACTACGGGAGGGCTGGAGGAAGTGCAGTATGGTATTTTTCCGTTGCGTTCAGGGTCACTTTAAAGGGAACATGACGGCAGAAATGTTTATTTCCTTTTAAAAAAATGCACATTGTCCGGCTGTCCTGTTGATCCTCTGCCTCCAATACATTTAGCCAGAGACCCTGAACAAGCATGCAGATCCAAAGTCTAAGACAAATCTGACAAAATTAGCTGCATACTAGTTTCAGGTGTGCAATTTAGACCCTACGGACCAAAAAGATCAGCAAGACTGCCAGGCAAATGGTATGATTTAAAAGGAAATAAATATGGCAGCTTCCATAGGTCTCTCACCTCGGGGTCTTTTTAACGCAACACAGCAAACATGCTGCATGCACTTCTTTTGCTTTTTGGTTCAAATTGATTGCACCAGTGAGGAAAAAGCACTGCGATTACCATGTTGATGCACCCAATACCAATGACATCTTGTACAATGTTGTACATAGTTCTTATACTTAACTAGATTTTATATAAAAACCTTAATAAAAAAACAAAAACACATATCCTGTAAAATATTCATGAAACAATAAATCTCTTCAGATATAACAGACAATGAAACCTCCAAAATCTAACAATATTTCAAAGGAATAAACTTTAAATATGGTACTTACCAGTTGACCATTGCGAATAAATGTTCCAAACCAGGTGCGAACTTTTGCATTGGTTCCCAGCAGCAGCCCACTCACAAAGCATACCATGTTGCTCACACCATCATCACCTGCCTCATTTTTAGTGTGGTCCAGTGTCAAAGCTACACCGAGCCCTGGAAGGTGGCATTCCTCCACCTGTCATAAGAAAGCATTAGAGAGTTGCTTAAATCCTATCTACATAAACACAATTTTAATTTTGTGTTCTTTTGGGAGACACTTTGCTTCTAAGATGAAACTCTGCCTTGTTAAAGGGGACACCCTCCCCAATTATGTATTATTGGGAATGGGGGAATATGCTTCCCAATCACAATGCTCGGAGGTGTAATCTGTAAATGTATTATCCGTGGATATAAAGGTCGCCTAAGATGTACAGGCTGCTTTTTTTTTTCAGAGGGGGGGGGGGGTATAATTGGTTAGTGAATAGGCTGCTTAAAGGAAACATGAAGCAAATTGTGCTGCCCTATGATATACTTACACGGGGCTTCCTCCAGCCCCTTGCATCTGACATGTCCCTCGCAGCATCTCTGCCCCGTGTAAGTGTCATTTTTAGCTTTTTTTTTAACACAGGTAACAGAGAACCCCTGTAACCTCTTGACGACCAGGGGCATCGTCTATGTGAAATCTCACACAAGATGAGATCACTTCCCCTGTGACATCATCAGTAGCAGCCTGTGTTTTGTTTTTTATCTCCTTCCCCAGTCTGCAGGATTCTGTCCCGGCAATAAGGAAGGGAGGGGTTCCACCAATAAATGTAAAATATTTTATATTTTTCATCATGCAGCTGAAAAAAGGCTGCTATTTATTATTATAAGTTAGAAAATAGATTTGATTTCTGAAATCTTGTATTTTTAACTTGGGTCCAATTTACTGGAAATCTGCAGTAATGCCAAACTTGCACAGAGCTGCTATCAGATACCCAAAGTCCATTCCTATAAAGACGCTTAGTAATACATTTTTAAGCACTATGTTACATTACACAGCAGAGTCTGTAAAAGCTTCTCTAGTGTGTCTATACAGTCTCATGCGCCACTGTCCTAAAACCAATTTTTTTTTTTATTTAAAGTTCAATAATGAAAGCCTTTAAAATTACTTTTTTTAATGCATAGACATTAAAGAGACTCCGTAACAAAAATTGCATCCTGTTTTTTTATCATCCTACACGTTCCAAAAGCTATTCTAATGTGTTCTGGCTTACTGCAGCACTTTCTACTATCACCATCTCTGTAATAAATCAATGCATCTTTCCCCTGTCAGACTTGTCGGCCTGTGTCTGGAAGGCTGCCAAGTTCTTCAGTGTTGTGGTTCTGCTATGAACTCCCCCTTCCAGGCCCCTCTATGCACACTGCCTGTGTATTATTTAGATTAGGGCAGCTTCTCTCTTCTCTTTTACAAGCTGGATAAATCGTCCTCTGAGCTGGCTGGGCTTTCACATACTGAGGAATTACATACAGGCAGAGCTGTCTGCACTCTGCAGGAAGAAACAGCCTGACACTTCAGTGGAAGATAGCTGCAGGGGGAAAGAAACACACAAATGATCTCTTGAGATTCAAAAGGAAGTGTGTATACAGCCTGCTTGTGTATGGATGTATTTTCTATGTGTGGACATACTGTACATCAACCTACTTCCTGTTTTGGTGGCCATTTTGTTTGTTTATAAACAAACTTTTTAAAACTGTTTTTAACCACTTTTAATGCGGCAGGGAGCAGCGAAATTGTGACAGAGGGTAATAGGAGATGTCCCCTAACGCACTGGTATGTTTACTTTTGTGCGATTTTAACAATACAGATTCTCTTTAAGATTTTGTAATTGCAAATTGTTAGTAACTGCCTCCATTTGAGGCATTTCGCACAGTTCCTTACCACCATGCCCCGGACTTTGAGTGCCTGTGAAGGATTCATCTTGCACAGCTGACGCAACGCTTCAGTCCTCCGTCGCCCTCCAGTGCTTTCCTCATCTTGACGCTCTCCATTCTTTATCAAACTCCGGCAAACTATAGAAAGATTGCACTGCATTTATACAATGGGAAGCAGTAGGTCTCTAAACACAGGATTGGGCAGTAATATGTACCTGAAGTAAAGATTATGCAGGAGGCAACTGCTGACTCCTAAATAGAAAACACACACACACACACACACACACACACACCTTTTTGCCCGACCAACACAATATCACAGAAAAAAAAAAAAAAATTAATGGTTCAGAGGCCCCAAAGCAAATATACCATGGATAGCCAACATAAAGTATAATAAAATATTGACATGTACATAGTCACCAACTTTAAGACATATACAAAATACTATATTTTTTTTCCAATTTGTAGTTTATTGAAACATTTTCTAAAAAATTACAAACATGCAGAAAAAAGGAAGTTGTTATCAACTTGAAATATAAGTTTTACATCCATGGGAGAATAAACACAGACATGAAGGAACATACATTCAAAGGAGAGCGTTAGTATCTCCCTGGAATGTTATAGCTATTGTGGTCAGCTGCATAAGTATGTATTTTGTTTAACATTAAAGGAACCTAATGTTATAGGTCTTGGTAGTCCTCATTTATGCACTAGTGACAGGCATAGCCATCAGGTCAGATAGTGCAGCTCCTAGGGTTGTAAAGAAGATTTGAAAATATAGCAGACCTATAAGAAAAATATTTAACTTGTGGATCACCAGCAGTGCCAGGAGGGCAGGTGTCCCTAGGTTAGGAAGGTATTGATGAGGTTTTCAAACAAACGTATATCTTATGTAGCTGATGTGGAAAACATAACAGAATAAGATTGAACCATGCTGTGCATTAATTACTGCGTTGGAACCCACCACACGCTATGTGCAAGTCCCATATGAATAGCATAGCGTAGCGATGAGGGGATGTTGTCCACTGCAACACACTCCGTGTGGAATGGGCCTTTGGGAATGACTGCACTGTTCGCTTCTGCTTTGTGAATATATATTTCATGGTTTTATAGTATTACAGACCCCCTGTTTATCAGCATACAACGCATATGAAGACACTTTGTAAACATTTTACAAATGTTGCCTGCTAGTCAACACTGCGTTTCTGTGATTTTACATAGTTAGTAACATTAAAAAAAAGAAGAAAGAAGTTTTAGCATACAAAGTTTAATGTGAAATCTTTAAATTTTCAAATAAAAAGAACAAGAAAGAATTCTGATACTAGTTAAACAATATTAAGTCCAGCATAGAGATCATTCAATAATCCATGCATAAATATATTACTGCTTACCTTCATTGAAACTATCTGGAACATTGGCTACTAAAAGACACAAGAACCAAGCCCCATTCCGAACATGGAGTAATGCTTCCGCCATTTCAGTAATCGGCAATAAATTGTGCAGTTCTGGAACAAAACAAGAGTGGCTGAATTCTAATCCATTGGAAGACATTTCCAAACAGAAATAATAATAGCCAAGCCAAGATAAATCATTAGACTACTTCTAGATATGCAGGTGGAGGGAGCTTTCAGCAGAAGTATCTGGATATTTGTTCTGGACTGCCTAAAAACCTGGAGATTTCCTGCATCTAACAGAGTGACATACAGCTAAGCGTCAGAGCGGAGTGAAGTGCGCTTGTGAAAGGCACGAAGCTTCACATCTTTCATCTCTTTGCAGACAGCCTTTTTAAGTCAATCACATGCTGCCATACCTGGGTGACTTTAGTGGTAAGATCACACTGACTCCATTCACAAATTCAAGTCTGAGCTCCTTATCTGACCATGGCAACCTGTAGGGTATGTCTGCTCTGTTGCTAGGAGGGGGATGAAGGCTG
Organism: Hyperolius riggenbachi; assembly: GCF_040937935.1. Lineage (NCBI taxonomy): Eukaryota > Metazoa > Chordata > Amphibia > Anura > Hyperoliidae > Hyperolius > Hyperolius riggenbachi. Next base: position 278,669,709 of record NC_090647.1, read on the forward strand.
ATGGAGCATCATGCAGGGATGCAGGGCTGTGGAGTCGGAGTCAAAGAGTCAGAGCAATTTTGGGTACCTGGAGTCAGTGGTTTCAATAAACTGAGGAGTCAGATGATTTTTGTTCCAACTCCACAGCCCTGGTAAGAATTAGACTTAGAAAATGGGAGACCTCCTGCACACAAACAAGAAGCTAGAGTACAGTTATACACAATGCAGGGCGATGATATACTGTTAACAGTCTCACGCACGCCCTCAATGTGGATCGCAATAAATTCTTGGGGTGTTCTCCCCGTTCAACAAAATGTAAAAGGCAGTCAGCCAATATATTGCGCTCAGCTGTTAAAAAGACAGTCATATGGATAGAGCATATGACATCCTGATCCTTTGTCCACACTGCTCAGTTAGGGTCTTCACTTTCATATGTAAATAAAGAGGCCTGTCCACCCCTCCCCCCAACACAGGGTGACTCACTGTTTGGTTGGGCTCAGCGAGCCAGACAGCGCATTCGGGACACTTATGGTGGCCCTCAGACCTTCCTCGATCATATACCCTCTTGTACAGCAACAGCTCCAGGAATGGAACACTCTACAGGATTCTCAGACGCACTTCCAATTAGTATGGCACTTTAAAAAAAAAAAAAATGGGCCTCTTATATAGTGTAAATTTGTTTGGACAATTTGGGCAAGGTATGGAGGTTACAAAAGACGGTGCTACACTGTGAGAGTGTATGCCATAGTGGGCAGGTAGCTGCACCCTGGGTGTCAATACAGCCTACTCCACGCCACGCAAAACACGTGCAAACACAGCTCATCTATGGCTCCTAGTTCCTGCTTAGCCAGTAGCTCTGTCCTACGCGTTTCATTTCAAGTGAAACGCGTAGGCACTATCTATTGTAAACCTCCATACCTTGCCCAACTTGGATTGTATGCTACTTTAACCACCCTGGCGTTCTGATTAAATCGCCAGGGTGGCTGCGGGAGGGTTTTTTTTAAATAAAAAAAAAAAACTATTTCATGCAGCCAACTGAAAGTTGGCTGCATGAAAGCCCACTAGAGGGCGCTCCGGAGGCGATCTTCCGATCGCCTCCGGCGCCCAGAATAAACAAGGAAGGCCGCAATGAGCGGCCTTCCTTGTTTTGCTTATATCGTCGCCATAGCGACGAGCGGAGTGACGTCATCGACATCAGCCGACGTCCTGACGTCAGCCGCCTCCGATCCAGCCCTTAGCGCTGGCCGGAACTTTTTGTTCCGGCTACGCTGAGCTCAGGCGGCTGGGGGGACCCTCTTTCGCCGCTGCTCGCGGCGAATCGCCGCAGAGCGGCGGCGATCAGGCAGCACACGCGGCTGGCAAAGTGCCGGCTGCGTGTGCTGCTTTTTATTTCATTAAAATCGGCCCAGCAGGGCCTGAGCGGCAGCCGCTGGCGGTGTTGGACGAGCTGAGCTCGTCCAGACCGCTCAGCTGGTTAATAAAAGGGATTTAGACTATAAGACCCCCCCCTCCCCCCTTCTAAATTGCCATACTAATTGGAAGTGCTGCTGAGAATCCTAGAGAGTGTACCATTCCTGGAGCTGTTGCTGGACAAGAGGGTATATGATCAAGGAAGCTCTGAGGGCCACCATATGCGCTTCGAATGCCCTGTCTGGCTCGTTGAGCCCAATCAAACAGTGAGTCACTGTTTATCTACATATGAAAGTGAAGACCCTATTTGAGCAGTCTTGACAAAGTTGAAATCAGGATGTCATATGTTCTTTAAAACAGCTGAGCGCAATATATTGGCTGACTGCCTTAGTGACATTTGCTGAACGGGGAGAACACCCCAAGAATTTATTGCGATCCACATTGGGGGTGTGTGCGTGAGACTTATCTGAGCAGTGTTGACAAATTGACAGTTGAAATCAGGATGTCATATGTTCTATCCATATAGACCAGTGTTTCTCAACATTTTATTGGAATGTACCCCTTTGAAAACCCTGTACTTACCAAGTACCCCCTTGTATAGTAAACCTTATCACAAGTACCCCTTGACAAATATATATTTAATCGTAGTACATTATAACTGGTTCTAAATCATTTCCAAGTATTTACTTAAGCTTTTAATTAGCTAAAACACCTAATTTGGTGTTTCTTAAATAAGATTTATCAGTTTCTAAAACTCTAAATATGTTATTCTTGGTTAAGTATATCAAGCCTGAGTACCCCCTGGAACCATCAGAAGTACCCCCTGGGGTACGCGTACCACACGTTGAGAACCTAGGATATAGACTATCTTTTTAACAACTGAGTGCAATATATTGGCTGACTGCCTTAGTGACAAGAAGTCAGAGTAATTTTATGTACCTGGAGTTGGAGGTCTCAAACTGAGGAGTCGGATGATTTTTGTACTGACTCCACAGTCCTGGTTTATTAGTGCAACAATGCCCATGGCCTGCACTCAGCTGAGATGATCTTCCAGGCTGATTGCTCGCGGACGCATTGAGGGAAATCAGATCCTCAGCAGAGGTAACCCTGACCGGTCATCTTGGCCAAGAACCATGTAGCAAGTATACAAGGCTAAATTTACTCATTTCAATTACAGAAATATCTACATATGACAAAACTGCTCACTAAATTATTTGCAATATTAATGGAAGTGGCCAGCATTATTCAACCCAAGCAAACTAAACATCCTTTACACCATTGCAAAACAAAGATGCATTCAAAAGGCTGGACCAGGCAAGTAAAGCACTGTAGGAATAGATTATACCTGCTTGTAAAATGCATAGGACGTCAGCAGCTTCCTCCATGTGCACAGGGCTTTCAAAGAGTTCAGAAGACTTCAAGAAGTATTCACCATTGGAATCTGCCACCTACCGTTTAAGAAGGAAAACAAATACGCAGTTGGCCATGATGCAAAAAAACTTCTCATGAGTTGATTGATTTCACGTGTTCTGTAAAATACTTTTCAGCAAAATGGATCTATTTGGCTGCAGTAGTGTCTGAATAACACCAGACACAAGCATACAGTTTATCTTGTCAGATCTTCAAAGGCAGAAAGACCTGATCTGCATATGCTTGTTCTGGGGTCTATGGCTAAAAAGGATTACAGGATCAGCAGGATAGACAAGCAACTGGTATTGTTTAACTACTTAAAGTACCAGCGAACTCTGCCCGCTTAAAGAGGAACTCAAGTGAAAATAACATAATAAAAAAAGTCCATTTTTACAATAATTATGTATAAATGATTTAGTCAGTGTTTGCCCATTGTAAAATATTTTAAATCCCTGATTTATATTCTGACTGCTGCTTGCTGTTTTGGCAGTTGGAAACAGCTGTAAACAGCTATTTCCCACAATGCAACAGGGTTCACAGACAGGAAACTGCCAAGAGTACGTACTCAGAATTTCTTTGTGGTAGACGTTTCACCACAATATCAGCCATACAGCACCCCCTGATGGTCTGTTTGTGAAAAGGAATAGATTTCTCATGTAAAAGGGGGTATCAGCTACTTATTGGGATAAAGTTAAATTCTTGGTCGGAGTTTCTCTTTAAAGAGGAACTCCAGTGAAAATAATTTAATAAAAAAAGTGCTTCATTTTTACAATAATTCTGTATAAATGATTTAGGCAGTGTTTGCTCATTGTAAAATCTTTCCTCTCCCAGATTCACATTCTGACATGTATTACATGGTGACATTGTTACTGTGGGCAAGTTATGTAGCTGTTTCTAGCTGCTCTGGCTGTTACAGACAGCTTTAAACAGCCATTTCCTGTCTGTGAACATTGTTACATTGTGGCAGTTTGCCCAGAGTACCGCGGTATTCAGAGCCTCTTGTGGGAGGGGTTTCAGCACAAAATTAGTCACACAGCGCCCCCTGATGGTCTGTTTGTGAAAATCATTCTATTTCTCATGTAAAAGGGGGTATCAGCTACTGATTGGGATAAAGTTCAATTCTTGATTGGAGTTTCTCTTTAAGGACCGGAGACCACTGGTACAGAAACGGCAGAATCCCGACGGAAAACGACGAATTGGCGCACATACCTGCCGCAATTGCCGTCACCACAGCACGTCGGGATCCTGGGCCACCCACTCTGCTGTCTCTGACAGCAGAGTTCCTGTGAGCCGGTCAGAAGTCGCCATCAATGGCACTTGACCATGTCTTTCAATGTAAGCCAATGGGAGTTGCATACATTGAAAGACAGGGCCAGGAGCCAATGAAATCGGCGAGAGACGGTGGTGAATAAGCGGCGAGATCGGCGAATGCGTGCAGTTGCGGCTGATTGAAATCTTCACCCTGCCAGCCAGGTAACCACCAAAACAGGGCGTAGATTTAAATCAGTTTGGTCCTAAAGTAGTTAAAAAGGAAAGGAATATGGCAGCCTCCATATCCCTCTTCAGTGGTCCTTTAAAATTCCCAATAATGCTACTCTCACTGATGTCAAAAATCTTACTTGCCACTGCTGAAAAGGATGTACAAACGTTTTTAGAATCTGTTAGGGCCAGTTTCCACTACACGCGGTGCGATGTGGCTACATAGCCACATTGCACCGCATCCGAACTGAAACCAATGCACGGCAACGGAACAGTTTCCATTGCGTGCTGTTTATGCAGAACAGTGCGGAGCGATCAGAGAATATGCAGTATGCTGCAGATTCTGGCACGGCTGCATCCACCCCACGTCCAGACTCCTCCATTCACTTTCGCATATGCAAGCAGAAGTGATGCCATGCGGCGAGGTAGCCACATTCACATCACTTTGCCAATGGAAAAGGGCCCTTACATAAATTTATTCTTCCCGAGAAACCAATGCCAGGTGGAAGATAAAGACAAAAGGAGTGCCTAGTCTACCTCACTGCTCACACACAAAAAGGATAATGGAATCTATAAAGTGGCAAAATAAAAGCAGCACAGAAAAGTTAGTACAATTCAAACAGTTGCTTGAAGTAACAAATACAGACGTCATACCTTATTAATTATTGCTAACAATTCACTGAGCACTAGACGCAACCGGCGAGGAGAATCGCTGTGCTCAAACTCCAGTGTCAGGCCATGCTGAAGCTGTGATACCAGGATACTCTCTCCGGTACTTCCCCCGAGTTTGTGTCTACATAGAATTAAACATATTTCATTATTACAATATAATCAGACTGATATGCTTCACAAGATATCATGAAGACTGTAAACTTACACAGAAAGGTAAACAGCATTTTGTGTTTTTGCTACATGTAATACAATGATATGAGGTACAAATCACAACAAGTTCTACGGATAGCATGGTTATCAGATAGTTCTACAAAGCTCCTATACTCGAAACACCAAATTTTCAGGGTATGGTAAAGCGAACCAGAGGTGGGCAGATGGGACACAGAGGCATGTTCTCTGCCTCATGACATGCCTTTGTGTCCCCACACCACCCCTCTCTGCCCCCCCCCCCCCCAACCAAGATTAGCGGCAGTAGGATTCCCTGGTTAAAATGCCCGCTAGGGGGAGTTCCTACAGAGTTTCCAGAGGTGCCATTGGGCAGCTCTCTCTCACTGGACACACCCCCTACTGCTCCCCAACCTCCCTGCACACTATGAGAGACACTATAGGTCAGGAAATTGAATGTGGGCCAGTGCGACCCATAGAAGTGCCGTTTTTTGCGGCTACCTGATACGCTCAGCCCCGCGGATCAGACAGCCTACTTTTTTTTTTTTAGCCCATACACATACATACATACATACATACATATATATATATATTTAAAAAAATAAAGTATAAATATTTGTAAAATAAACATCCTGGGAGCAATCATAGCCCAACAGAAAGCTCTGTTGGTGGGCAGAAAGCGGAAGGGGAAAAAAAAATCACTTGTGTGCTAGATTGTACGGCCCAGCAGCAAGGCCTTAAAGCTGCAGTGGCCTAGTTAGTAAAAAAATGGCCTGGTCACTAGGAAGGGGGGGGTAGGACCGTGGCCCTTAAAGGAATCATCAGCCAAAATTACCTAAAAACCCATTTCCTTACCTGGGGCTTTCGCCAGCCCCTTGCAGCCGATTGCCCCACGCCGCAGCTCCGCTTTCCGTTGCCAGGCCGGGGTCCCCGCACGATGTCTCGCAAGCATCCTCTACTGTGCCTGCATGAGCGCCGCTGTCAATCAAGGCCACGTCGTCCGCAGCTTACTGCGCAGGCGCAGAACTACTGCACCTGCGCAGTACACCACATACAACGTGGGCTTGATTGACACCAGTGCTTCATGCAGGTGCAGTAAAGACAACCTTGAGGTCGTCCTCTGCACCGGTGGGGACCCCGGGCTGGCGGCTGCGAACGGAGCTGTCATCGTGGGACAATCGGCTGCAAGGGGCTGTAGAAAGCCCCAGGTAACTAAATGTGTTTTCAAGTAATTTGGCTGATGACTCCTTTAAGTGGTTAAGGACGACCATAGTTTCGGAGAAAATCGATTTTTAAGTCAGAGGGGGGGGGGGGAATATATAAGAGAATGTGTCAACATATACACATATATATCCAGTTGCCTGGCAGCCCTGCTGAGCTATCTGCCTGCAATAGTGTAAATAACACCAGAACCAAGCATGCAGCTAATCTTGTCAGATCTGGCAATAATGTCATAAACACCTGATCTGCTGCATGCTTGTTCAGGGTCTATGGCTAAACGTATTAGAGGCAGAAGATCAGCATGATAGCCAGGCAACTGGTATTGCTTAAAACGAAATAAATATGGCAGCCTCCATATACCTCTCACTACAGTTCTCCTTTAACACCAATATCTACAGCAATACCCTCTTGTTACATTGATTGAAGATCTTCGGCGGCCGCCACCACATGCCACTCCCCCGTGCATCTCTCTGCTATACCAAATATAGATGAGAGCAAAAGCATCTTCAAATAGCCCTCCAAGGCTCCCCCCATTGGTCTATTAACAGACCAATGGGAATCCTGATGGACCAATGGGGAGCCTTGGAGGGCTATTTGAAGATGCTTTTGCTCTCATCTATACTTGGTATAGCTGAGAGCTTCGTCTGGACACTGCACTGCCAGATCCCGCTGTCCTCCCCGCCCCCAACACCTATCGCACCCCACACCTATCGGATGCACTAGGTGCCAGCATAGCTGGGGTATGGGGGGGGGGGGCAGGGAACACAACAGGATCCGTTGGTGCTGCGTCGGGAGGGACAGGGCTCTCAGCTATACTTAGTGTGTGTGGCAGCGGCAGGCAAAGATCTTCAATCAATGTACCAAGAGGATATTGGCGTGGGAACTTTTTTTAGGCAAGTTTTAAGGTAAGTATTCATGGTTAATTAAGAACATTAAAGGACTTTTTTCGAGGCTGCATTTTTATTTCAAATTTAACCATCTGTGGAAATGGGGCCCTGGGGAGGGGGCTGGCATCTGGAGGTCCCTTGAAGAGGACTCCCAGATGCCACCATAAAACCCCTCCCTCCTGGTTATAAAGACTGGGTAGAACCTCCTGTTGGTTGAATCATACAGACCTATTGCGTTCTTGACCACAGATGTTAAAATTCTGGCAAATATGCTAGCGCATAGGCCATCCACGGTTAATACTATTTTGGTTAAGCCAGCTCAGACAGGCTTTAGGCCCTTAAAATGAACAGCTAACAATATCATGCACATTCTATTTTTGATAGATATAAGTCTCGGTGTGTTATAAAATGTATTTTTGTGCTGCCTCAAAATAAAATGGATAACATGATGAATGTTTGCCTAAATTTGCTAGGTTGCTATAATCAACTCATAGCAGTATGTTGCCTTTTGCATTTCTTAGAAGTCAATTGCAAAAGTGTGTTTAGTATGTGGACATCAAAACAAGGTAAACAATTTATACAGCTAATTAGGGAAGACTGTTTCACTCTCTTTCCACTTAAGTTCCCCTTAATACTGCTGACATACCTTAGTTGTTGCTCTTTATTGGCATCCTGCTCCAGAGCATGAAAATCCACTGACAGCAAGGCCACAATGGCGTTTACAGCCTCTACTCCAGAAAGAAGCCGAAGTAGTAGTTTCTTGTCTTGGGCCCAGCTCTGACTCTGGTCTGCTGGAGCACACAGGGCCATACGAACCAGACATGGCAGTAAGAGTCTCAGTTCTGGATCACTCAAGGCAGCCAATCGTACTACATCCACCTTCTGCATTGCTTCAAATGCAAATGGACTGACAAACTGGAGACCCGACATGTCAATCATTTTAACACCTTTACAAAGAAAAAAAAATAGAATATGAGTAGTACAAAACCAAAAAATAAAACTTAAGTACTACAGCTTTTAAGCCTGGTTATAATTGGCCAAATCACTGACGAATTTTACCACATCCATGTAATATGAAGGCCAACAGATATTGAATACTATGAGCAGATGGTGTAGGTGAACCCTCATACTATGTGGAGGTAGTAAAATTGGTCAGTGATTGGCTAATAGCCTGTATGTTCCCCCAGTATAAGTTTAGGCAGTTAGGTTCCCCCAATATAAGTTTAGGCAGTTAGGTTCTAATAAACTGGAGGGCGCTTAGGTAGGCAAGTTGGACTGTTCTGCCCACTGCTAACTAGATAGGTATGGGGACCCACTCACCTCATACAAAATAATTATATTTAGGTAAACAGATACTAGTTGCGCTGGGTCTAGCTGGTATCCTGTATCATTCACCCAATGTGATATACGTTCAAACCATTAATTAGTAAAGCATCTGGAAATTTATTGATACAATAAAATGCATATTACATTACATGCGGGTCAAGCAATGATAATAAATAGCTGTCTCATTCAGACTAACAATCATCCACAGACCCTCCAATGTGCATAGATTGCCAAAAAATAAAAATAAAAAATAATAAAAAAATGTGAATAAAAAAATGGATGCTAAGAATAAGCAATTGCAAAAGGTAAAATGTATATAAATGATATTAAAAAATATATATATCATGCAGATACCTAAAATTAGTGTTTCAATATTTGTAGTATGGGCTCCCTAAGAAATGCTGATGTGTCCCGATGTGAATCACAATAAAGTCTTGCAGAGGGTTAGCTCCCTTGGACTTGGTATAAGATCAATCTTTCAATGTAAGTTTACGTTTGAAAATGCCAGGCATCAAGGCTGTAATTTGCATATAGTTCATAAAGTTCATAGATGGACTCACCTCCTTCCTCAAAAAGTCAATAGTGTTTTCAAGTTGTACTGGTGATGGTTGTACTCACGTCCTAGGGTGAGGGCTGCTGAGAGGTTTGCGGGGGATCCAGTTAGTGTGTCCGAGTTCCGGCCGGCAGCTCAATGACACTGTGCGACTCCGTACTGTATCCACGATCATCCGCAATGATCAGTAGTAGTTCCGGGTGGTGGCTGGTCTACTTCCGGTGACGTCACCTGTTCCTCGCGTCCTCTATTGCTAAGTTACCGCTATACTGCGGTTTAGCGGAGGATGATAGACGAGTTTAAGTCTGGTAGTGTTAGTTGCAAAAATCCTCGCTGAACAATATAGGATGGTGCAGGGTGAGGGTTGAGACTAACGCGTTTCGGCAGTCTACGGCTGCCATTATCGAAGTCAATTGTGACAATTGCGGATGATCGTGGATACAGTACGGAGTCGCACAGTGTCATTGAGCTGCCGGCCGGAGCTCACTGGGGGAACCTAACTGCCTAAATAAGTATAGGCAGTTAGGTTCCCCCAGTATAAGTATAGGCAGTTAGGTTCCCCCAGTATAAGTATAGGCAGTTAGGTTCCCCCAGTATAAGTATAGGCAGTTAGGTTCCCCCAGTATCAGTATAAGCAGGTAGGTTCCCCTAGTATCGCTATAGGCAGGTAGTTTTCCCCAACATGGGGAGTTAGGTTCCCCCAGAAAAACTATAGTCAGGTTGGTTCCCTCAGTATAGTTAAAGCAAGGCCAGTCAGTATGAAAAATATGTGCCCATGTCCCCCCTTGCAGAGCTGTGCTGTGGTGATGCGTGCAAAGTATGAATTACCACTCTTCACTGCACGGTCCTCTCCCTCCTGCCAGCGAGTCCACGAGTTACTCTCCAGCAGCGGCGGCGGCGGCGGCGGCGGCGGCGACTTCTTCACACAGCTCCTCTTCCTCTGATCATGATGAGAACAGTGGCGACTAACAAACACGTCACTGCGGTTTCAGCCAATCAGAGGTGTGCTGTGGGTGGGGAGGAACGGGAGAGCGAGGGAGGAGGCTTAGGAGGAGTTTTTTAGGAGGGACAAAGAGATGGGAAGTTCGGATCTTTTCAATGATCCGGATGATTCGAATCGGATCATTGAAAAGATCCGGATCTTTGATCCGAATCTCGGATCATTTTACTAGGGAAGCATTCGGGGGTGAAATGACTAGCAGGACAGGACTTTCCCTGCAGTGGGCAGAGAAGGGAAGGGGGGTGGACACACAGAGAAGGGGAGAAGATGGACAGAGGGCAGGGAGTGGACAGAGAAGGGAGGAGGGACGAGCAGAGAGCAGAAATGTTTGTTTGCACACAATACCCACATGCTGCAATCATATGCTTTACATGTTCACCTCTATGCTCATCTGTGTACTTTGAATGCAAACATCGCACAGTGAAAGAAAGCATTCCCAGAAGTGAAGTGCAGCTGTTTAGAGCAGTGCAGGAGGATCATATTGCGCTGCAATCACAGTGCCTGCAAAGTTACTAAGCTGTGCTGAGCTGAGCCAAAAGCTTCCAATGTGTTCACTGTGCGCAACTACGGAACAGACAGCCTATAATCAGCAGCACGTTATAGCCAGTATGTGTGCTCTACACATATCTGGCAGTGGCACCCCATGTCCCCTCTCTCTCATCTACCTGTCTCCCTGCAAGGCTGGGGAAGCAGGAAATTTGGGCGCATGAGGCAGGTGGACAAAAAGGGCGCCGCCATTCACTCCCATAATAAATATCGTTTAACAGGAAAGAAGGGCGCCGGAGAAAAATAACTTTTTAAAAGCGGCGCCCGGAGACTTTTCATGTTTTATAACTGCTTCTCATGATTACACATTATTTAATGATTTATAATTTTTTAAACATTATTTTTAAACGAAAAACAGTACAATATTTTTTTAAAACATTATCTTTAAACAAAAAACCGTACAATTTTTTTTTAAAACATTATTTTTAAACGAAAAAACGCACAATATTTTTTTACAACGTTATTAATGCTTATCACAGGGGGGTCTTAGGTTTAGGCATCACCAGGAGTGGCTTAGGTTTAGGCACCACCTTAGGTTTAGGCACCACCAGGGGGGGGTCTTAGGTTTAGGCACCACCAGGGGGGGTCTAAGGGTTAGGGATAGGTACAGGGAGGGTTCTGTGTGAGAGTAGGGTTAGGTATAGCTTTAGTAACATTCTTATTAATGCTTTATAAAACGTTATTATAAATTTCACTTTTTAAACAGGGAAGATTAACGTTTTTACAATTGCCGATTTCATACACATTATTTAATGATTTATAACTTTATAAAACATTATTTTTTAACGAAATATAGCACAATTTTTTTTAAACGTTATTCATGCTTATCATTTAAAATCCTGCGCCCTTTTTTCCCGGCGCCCTTTTTTAACGTACGCAAGGCTGGCTCCCATCCAACAGAGCGATCCATCTCAGCTCTGCTTCCAGGACCCTGCTGCCCGCTGAGAGGGGGCATGTCGCTCCTGGCCCCGCCCTTTTTGCGATCCAAATCACTCATTTTGATTATTCGGATGATTCGACTCACAAAATAGATTCGGATCAAAGATCCGAATCGTTCATGATCCGGACAACACTACAAAGGGTAGGAGACGATGGCGCAAAAAGGGCCAGTGACCTGATTTATGTCATTACTGCACCCAACAATAACAAAACACGTTTTGAATTCATGATTAACATCTGCATTAGTTGATAGACTCAAAACAGTTGCTGTTAAAAATTGATTTTTAGCTTTACTCTCAATGGGAGTATGAATAACTGCACACTCTCAGCTCAAGTTACCTCTGTCCCAAACATACAGGGCAGTAGCAACAGACCGTGCAACAAACCACTGGGGTATCAAGTGACCAAGCAGCTGCTGCAGGTTACTGAAAAGTGAGCAAGCGTTACTTTGAGGCTACTTGCACACCAAGACGTTGCGTTCGGTGCCACGTTAAGGTCGCATAACGTGCACCTAACACAACGTATGATGCTGCAAGATAGGACGGTAGAGTGAGCCGCGTTAGGCGGCTCTATCCCTATAAGGTCTCCCAGAGTGGCGCTGATTGGCCAGCGGGACCACGTGATGCGGAGCGAGACACTCCGCATCACGTGGTCCCGCCGGCCAATCAGCTGCCGCCAGTGCAGTGAATATTAAGTAGCCATGTGCGCGGCTACTGTAGCTGGCTCTCCCTGCCTCCTCTCTGCCCCCCACTGAGCATGTGCAAACAGTCTAACGCGGCTATAGCCGCTCCAACGCCGTAGCATGCTGCACTTTCGGGAGAACGTGCAGCGTTACATGTAACGCAACGTGGGCTGTGTGAACAGCCCACTTGTGTTACATTGCTGTGCGTTGGGGGAGCGTTACAGTAACGTCCCTGTGTGTAAGCAGCCTGAAAGAATATTTTTCTGGTTTTATTTTTTTTTTTGAGGTGTGTGTCTGTGTACGTGTAATGCGTTTACTGGAAACGCATGCCAAATAATAGATTGTCAACTTACAGCCTTTCTGCAGCAATAGAAGTAAAATTTAAGTTAACGCTAACAATTCTTACAGTTGTCACAAATTTTGATTAAATACAAAATTCGCTTTTCATTCATTAAGGCTACTTGCACACCAAGACGTTGCGTTAGGTGCCACGTTAAGGTCGCATAACGTGCACCTAACATAACGTATGGTGCTGCAAGATAGGACGGTAGAGTGAGCCGCGTCAGGCGGCTCGATTCCTATAAGGTCTCCCAGAGTGGCGCTGATTGGCCGGCGGGACCATGTGATGCGGAGCGAGACACTCCGCATCACGTGGTCCCGCCGGCCAATCAGCTGCCGCCAGTGCAGTGAATATTAAGTAGCCATGTGCGCGGCTACTGTAGCTGGCTCTCCCCGCCTCCTCTCTGCCCCCCACTGAGCATGTGCAAACAGTCTAACGCGGCTATAGCCGCTCTAACGCGGTAGCATGCTGCACTTTCGGGAGAACGTGCAGCGTTACATGTAACGCAACGTGGGCTGTGTGAACAGCCCACTTGTGTTACATTGCTGTGCGTTGGGGGAGCGTTACAGTGCGCCTGTAACGTCCCTGTGTGTAAGCAGCCTTAGTGTTATAAAAACTGTTTCTGAACAGCAAGAAGTCTGTTGTGTCCAAAATGGCAAAAAAAGACAATTAACAGAGATCAGACCAGAATTGCCCTTACAGTGTGTGTGGTCTTATGCCTGGTACACACCATGCAATTTCTCGTCCGACAGATTGAATAGATAATTTCTGGCAGGTCCGACGTTATTTCCGATCTTTTTTCTGATTTTGTGTTTTGTGTTTTTTTTTTTTTATATAAGTGATTGGAAAATCGATCAGAATAAACGATTGGTCATCAGATCAGACCTGTCGGAAATTATTTATTTGACCCATCCATCTGACTAAATTGCATGGTGTGTACCAGGCACAAGGGCTCCTTTCCCCGGGGCTGTTTGTGCCCAAACTCACGCGCACTAATGCAGATTCGGAATCTCAGCCTATTGAAATCAATAGGATGCTTCTGAATTCGAGTGTGGGAAAACATTCTGAAGCGCTTCGTCAGAATTCTGGACATCGTGTCCAAATCTCCATAGTTTTGCATGGCACGGCTACAGGGATTCGGATGCATAATCTGCATGCTTAAGTGCTAGCGTCTGTCTGGGAGACGTCCGGCGCTAGTGGAAACCTGCCCTCACACTTAAATACATTAGAAAATACAGGTATGACCAGGTTACATTTAGAAGAGCTGACCGGATCAAAGACCAGCAAATCTAGAATGGCCTCAGGTTTGGCTTACATGAACTCCACAGATGGTATTGCGCAACTGAACATTTGGAACGCTTTTCTGTGAACAGCCATGTCTATTTTTAGTGTCTAAGTTTGTTGTATTTCCACATTGCACAAATTAGACCTGCACAATTTGTTTGGACAGCAGATGCATAATAATTCGGAAGGTGTACACCTGCAGCAGACACTGCAACAGACCTCCAGAGCAGTACAGCATATGCATACTATTTGGACAGGGCCGGGCCGAGGCAGAGGTGAGAGAGGCTCCAGCCTCTGGGCACAGTGTAGGAGGTAGCGCACAACTCACTCAGCTATTATTCCCCTATTGTGTTTGAAGCAGAGAGAAATAAGAAAGGGGGGTGCATGGCAGTGACTGCAAGCTAGATAACTAAAGATTAAAGTGTTGGGGGGGGGGGGGGGCACCTCTTATGGTTCATACACACTTGAGATAAAAGTCTTTGGAAAAGGCAAGATCACAGACCAATTTTGCCCCCTTCCATGTAGTATGAGAGCCATACCAACACAGTCTATTCTATGGAGCTGCACTCCCCATCAGATAAAATCTTTGCAAGATGCTGCACACAAAGATGCCCGTACACACTCAAAAGATCATTATCTGCAAAAGATCTGTTCCTGCCAAAGATCCATTCCTGCAAAATGCATTCATAGTCTATGAGATCTGCAGATCATCATACACACCTTGTTTAACAGACAATCATCTGCAGATCATCTGCAGCTGGTGGCTGGATAGTGTACTGGTTAAGGGCTCTGCCTTTGACATGGGAGACCAGGGTTCAAATCCTGGCTAGGTCAAGTACCTATCAGTAAGGAGTTCAAGGCAAGACTCCCTAACACTGCAGGGTGGCCTCTTGAGCGCGTCCCAGTGGCTGCAGCTCTTGAGCGCTTTGAGTCCGAAAGGAGAAAAGCGCTATACAAATGTTCAGATTATTATTATTATCAGATCAGATCCACCAGGATGGATTTTCAGATCTGCAGATGATTGCCAGATATGCAGATGAAGTCTGTTAAACAAGGTGTGTATGATGATCTGCAGATCTCATAGACTATGAATGCATTTTGCAGGAACAGATCTTTTGCAGATAATGATCTTTTGAGTGTGTACGGGCATCTTTGTGTGCAGCATCTTGCAAATATTTTATCTGATGGGGAGTGCAGCTCCATAGAATTGACTGTGTAGAGTATGGCTCTCATACTACATGGAATGGGGTAAAATTGGTCTGTGATCTTGCCTTTTCCAAAGACTTTTATCTCAAGTGTGTATGAAGCATAAGTCTAATAGCAATCAGTATGTGACGGGCCTGACAGCTGGGGTGGGAGGGATGGAGGGGTGCAATTGGTGTCTCAGCCTTGGGTGCTGGAGGACCTTGTCCCGGCTCTGTATTTGGATACACTACTGCTCAGATTCCAATAGACTTGGCACACAGGACTGGCATTCAGTCCAAATCAGTTATTGGGTACCTGGACTTGGGAGTTCCAAAAGATGTCCTGACTCCAAATCCTAATAAATGTAAATTGAATTGTAATGAAAAATTACCAATTCAGAGAAACTGCAATGAAAACTAGTATTGTAAATTATTTGTTTCCTACACCATCAAAGGGCACTTGGAAACTGAGGAGAATGGGCCTGGTAGACCTAGTTCCCAGAGTCTGCATCATAGTGTAAGGGCTGGTGCACACCAAGAGTGGTTCTGAGCGTTTTTAAAAAAGCGCTTGGCTAATGTATTTCGATGGAATGGTGCACACCAGAGCGATTTGTTTTTTCCCCAAACGCAAACTCGGGTCCTGCAGCATTTTTGCTGATTTCTGAGGTGATTCAGCCTCAATGTTAAGTATAGGAAAGTGGAAAATCAGTCTTAAAAGCGCTAGATCAGTGCTATTTTCCAAGCGTTTTTGTTACAGAAGCTGTTCAGTTACAGCTCTACTGTAACAAAATATAAAAACCGCTACACCAAAACGCTTCAACAATCACTAGGCATGCTTAGAAAATCGTTATGCACATGGCTAGTATCACCTTAAAAAATTACTTAAAAAAGCGCTAAGCGTTTGTGATTATGCTAGCGCTTTTTGGTGTGCACTGACCCTTAGGCCTGGTGCACACCAAAACCCGCTAGCAGATCCGCAAATGCTAGCAGATTTTGAAACGCTTTTTCTTCTTTTTCTGTAGCGTTTCAGCTAGCGTTTTGCGGTTTTGTGTAGCGGTTTTGGTGTAGTAGATTTCATATATTGTTACAGTAAAGCTATTACTAAACAGCTTCTGTAACAAAAACGCCGGCAAAACCACTCTGAACAGGCATTTTTCCTATACTTAACATTGAGGCAGAAACGCATCCGAAATCCAAAAAATGCCTCACCCCGGGAGGGGCCTCCCGCTTTGGTGTGCACCACCCCATTGAGATACATTGACCAAGCGGATAGAGATGTCACGAACCTCCGATTTTCGGTTCGCGAACTTCCGCGGAAGGTTCGGTTCGCGGAAAAGTTCGCGAACCGCAATAGACTTCAATGGGGAGGCGAACTTTGAAAAATAGAAAAAATTATGCTGGCCACAAAAGTGATGGAAAAGATGTTTCAAGGGGTCTAACACCTGGAGGGGGGCATGGTGGAGTGGGATACATGCCAAAAGTCCCGGGGAAAAATCTGGATGTGACGCAAAGCAGCGTTTTAAGGGCAGAAATCACATTGAATGCTAAATTGCAGGCCTAACGTGCTTTCAAACATCTTGCATGTGTATACATCAATCAGGGAGTGTAATTAGAGTACTGCTTCACACTGACACACCAAACTCACTGTGTAACGCACCGCAAACAGCTGTTTGTGTAGTGACGGCCATGCTGGACTACTGCGCAACATGGCGAGATTGCCCTTCCTCACTCAGTGATGTCAGGTAATGTGTGACTTCCTTCTCAACTTTCCATGGCATTGTTAAAAAGCTTACGTTTTGTTTTTAAATTACATTTTCTACTTGCTGTGTACTTGTTCAGTACCGCTACAATGAGAATCCTGTGGAGGCGGGCAAGTCTGCCATTGTGACCCCGGGTAATGGCCGGGGAATGAGGGGTTTGAATCCGGTGTGGAGCCTGAGCAACGGCTACCACTACACATTCAAGGAGGGCAGGCATGAACGCACGCCCGCCCGCCCCGAGGTTGTGACCAAAAATAACAATACAGGATGAGGACTTTCGAGGCCCTGCTGTGTATTTAAAATGAATGTACTTTAAATCCTTTAACGAGAACCAGTTATGGCGGGCAAAGATGACACCACATTCCTTTCACGAGAATCATATGGAGGCAGGCAAGTCTGCCATTTGTGACCCCGGGAAATGGCCGGGGAATGAGGGATGGAATCCGGTGTGGTGCCTGAGAAACCGCTACCACTACACATCCAAGGAGGGCAGCAGGCAGGCATGCATGCCCGCCCCGAGGTAGTGACCAAAAATAACAATACAGGAGGTGGACTTTCGAGGCCCTGCTGTGTATCTGAAATGAATTAACTTTAAATCCTTTAACGGGAATCCGTTATGGAGGGCAAGTCTTCCATTGTCACCGCGGGGAATGAAGGTTGGATTCCGGCACGAAGTGGGAGCCTGCTGAGACCCATGCTGTAGCTGCCCTGACCGTGCTTTGCAGACCAGGCATCTGTGGTCAGATGGACCCTTGAGCCAGCGGAAGACAAACCAAGTCGAAAGCATTTGCCAAGAATGTTTTACGGAGGGCAAGTTTTTTTGCCCTTTTTTTAAATTTTTTGAAAATGATAGATGGTTGTATTTTTAAATTGTTTAAAAGTTTAGATGGTTGTATTTTTAAATTGTTTAAAAGTGTATCCATTCAAGTGCAAGTTATGCACTGACTGCCAGGTATAATGTGCAGTCACAGATGCAGTGAAAGGTATGCAGTGACTGCAAACAGCCGTTTGTGTAGTGACGGGCGTGTTGGACTGGTGCGCACCATGACGAGAGTGCAGGTGATGGTGGCTTTTCAGCCCATATGCTCGCCCGGCTGATGTAGCTGAATGACAGAACAGTGACTGTCCAGCTGATCAAATTTGGTCTGACCACAATGAAGCAACGACCTTATTATCTTTTGTGTGCCACCCCCACCCGAGACACTCAAATAGCCAGCGGTCATTGCTTCATTGTGATGCGCAAGCCCCTTCACCGCGGCAAGGTAATGATCACGAAGGGGGATGGGCACATGTACACGCACCAGAGAAAGAAGTGTAGCGGCCGCTGCTAGCAGCGGCCTTAAAAATTCAGGAATCCGCCTAGAGTCCTGGACCCTGTTGGTAGTGGCGGAGAAGGCAGTCAAGCGGCCTGCAGGCAGAGATGCTGTGTGTGGGGACTGACTTAGTCTTCGGTCGTGCAGTAGCCCTCCGTGATCCATTCCTCATTCATTTTGATAAAGGTCAGGTACTGAACACTGTCGTGACTTAGGCGACTTCTCTTCTCAGTAA
Source organism: Hyperolius riggenbachi (assembly GCF_040937935.1). Lineage (NCBI taxonomy): Eukaryota > Metazoa > Chordata > Amphibia > Anura > Hyperoliidae > Hyperolius > Hyperolius riggenbachi. The sequence continues at coordinate 278,688,094 of NC_090647.1, forward strand.
CTATGCCTCCAGCTGCACTGAAGGTCCTTTCTGACAGGACGCTTGCGGCAGGGCAAGAGAGAAGTTGTATGGCAAATTGGGACAGCTCTGGCCACAGGTCAAGCCTGCGCAACCAGTAGTCCAAGGGTTCATCGTCGCTTTTCGCAGAGTCTACATCCACACTCAAGGCCAGGTAGTCGGCTACCTGCCGGTCCAGGCGTTGGTGGAGGGTGGATCCGGAAGGACTATGGCGAGGAGTTGGACTAAAGAACGTCCGCATGTCCGACATAACCCTGAGATCGCTGGAGCATCCTGTTCTTGCCTGCGTGGACTTGGGAGGAGGAGGGTTACTGCCAGTGGTACCTTGATTGCGTTGTGCAGCCACATCACCCTTAAATGCATTGTAAAGCATCATCGACAGCTTGTTCTGCAAGTGCTGCATCCTTTCCGCCTTTTGTTGAGTTGCTAAGAGGTCCGCCACTTTGTGCCTGTACCGAGGGTCTAGTAGCGTGGCCACCCAGTACAGGTCATTCGTATTGAGTTTTTTGATACAGGGGTCCCTCAACAGGCTGGACAACATGAAAGAGGACATCTGCACAAAGCTGGATGCAGACGTACTCTCCATCTCCTCTTGCTCTTCCTCAGTGACGGGACGCAACTCCTCTTCCTCCCCCCAGCCACGAACAATACCACGGGAACGTGGAGCAGCAGAAGCCCCCTGTGATGGCTGCCGAGGTTGTTCTCCTTCCGCCGCCTCTTCCTCCTCCACAGAAACACCTTCCTCATCATCACCATCATCAGAGTCTGACTCCTCTCCTTCCCCACACGACTCCTCTTCTTCCTCCTCCTCCCCCCTCTGTGCTGCCGCCGGTGTTGTGGAAACATCGGGTTCGTGTGTAAATGGCTCCCACGACTCCTGCTGCCCTAACTCTTCTTGTTCACGCTCCTCCACAGCTGTATCCACCACTCTACGCACGGCACGCTCCAGGAAGTAGGCGTAGGGGATCAAGTCACTGATGGTGCCCTCATCGCGACTCACCAGTTTGGTCACCTCCTCAAAGGGCTCCATGACCCTCAATGCATTTCGCATCAGTGTCCAGTTGTTGGGCCACAACATCCCCATCCTCCCAGATTGTGTCCTTGTACAGTAATGATACAGGTACTGGGTGAAGGCTTTCTCCTGGTCTAGCAGGCGAGAGAACCTCAGCAGGGTGGAATTCCAGCGAATCGAGGTATCGCAAATCAGGTGTCTCACCGGCAAGTTGATTCTACGCTGAATCTCCGCAAAGCGTGCCATGGTCTTGTAAGAGCGCCTGAAATGCCCACACAACTTCCTGGCCTGCTTCAGGACGTCCTCTAAGCCTGGGTACTTGGACACAAATCTTTGCACGACCAGATTAAGCACATGTGCCATGCAGGGTATGTGTGTCAGCTTTCCCAAATTCAACGCAGCAATGAGATTGCTGCCATTGTCACACACCACGTTGTCAATCTCAAGCTTGTGCGGGGTCAGCCATTGCTCCACCTGTTTGTTAAGAGCAGCCAGGAGAGCTGCTCCAGTGTGACTCTCCGCTTACAGGCAAGACATGTCTAACACTGCATGACACCGTCGCACCTGGCATGCAGCATAGGCCCTGGGGTGCTGGGGCTGTGTAGCTGGAGAGGAGATGGCGGCACCAGCCAAGGAGGAGGAGGAGGAGGATGACGACAGCGAAGCGGTGATAGCAGGTGGAGAGGAGGTGGCTGGAGGCCTGCCTGCAAGCCGTGGAGGTGTCACAAGTCGGTCCTCTGCGCAGCCACGTGCTCCCTGCTTGCTGCCATCGGTCACCAGGTTGACCCAATGGGCTGTGTATGTAATGTAGTGGCCCTGCCCGTGCTTGGCAGACCAGGCATCCGTGGTCAGGTGGACCCTTGACCCAACGCTGTGTGCCAGAGATGACACCACTTGCCTCTCAACTGCACGGTACAGTTTGGGTATGGCCTTTTGTGAAAAATAATTGCGGCCTGGTATCTTCCACTGCGGTGTACCAATGGCCACAAACTTACGGAAAGCCTCCGACTCCACCAGCTTGTATGGTAATAGCTGGCGAGCTAATAGTTCCACCACGCCAGCTGTCAGACGCCGGGCAAGAGAGTGACTGGCAGACATTTGTTTCTTCCGCTCAAATACTTCCTTCACGGACAGCTGGGTACTGCTGTGGGCAGAGGAGAAGGAACCGCTGAAGGGAAGAGGCGGTGTGGAGGAGGGTGGCTGTGAAGGTGCAAGGGAGAAAGTGGATGAAGATGATGCACCTGAAGGAGGAAGAGGAGAAGGAGGGTGGCTTGTCTTTTGAGGGGTGCTGCTTTTCCTCCGGTGTTCTTGCCATAGCGGTTTGTGCCTGCTCTCCAGGTCCCTTCGTAAGGCACTTGTCCCTACGTGAGAGTTGGCCTTTCCACGGCTCAATTTTTGCTGGCAGAGACAACAGATGGCTTTGCTCCGATCTGAGACACACACGTTAAAAAATTTCCAAACCGCTGAGCCCCCCTGGGCTGATGGCGCTACGGTGGCATCAGCAGCTGAGGTTGAAGGGCATGTTGGCTGTCTGGCCATAGCTGGCGATACATGGCGCTGGACACTGCCCCCAGCTGTTTCTGAGGACGAGCTCCCTCTGCTTCTATCATGGAGTCGTCTCCTCCTAGTCCTCTCTGAATCCTCCCCTGAACTGTCCCCCTAGTCATCTCCTCTACCGGGAACATATGTGGTATCCGTATAATCGTCATCATAATCCTCCTGGCCAGCTGCGCTTTCCTCAGAAACCTCCTCAACTGCACCAACTTCAGGTGGTCCATCATCCACACACGTTACGTCCATACTATCACCACCTCACTCAGACGTAGGAGGTGGAGTACCTGCGCCTTCTTCTTGTTGTTGCAGTAGTGGCTGTAAATCGGTGATTTCACCACCACCACCACCAAACAACTCCTGCGAAGTGTGAAATGCAGCGGATGTGGTGCTTGTTGTAGCGCTGGTGGCTGCGGGAGATGGTGTTCTGTGTTAAATACTCAATCACCTCCTCACGATTTCGGGAAGTGATGGCACGTGCCTTCTTCTGAGCACTGTATTTTGGGGCAGGTCCGCACGAAATCACAGCAACACCACCTCGCACAGACCTGCCGGTGCCTGGTGGCCTTCCTCTGGGTCTGCCTCTACCTCTTCCTCTACCTGGTTTGTCCATTTTGTCCATCTCGGGGGGATGCTAGGTATATGCAATGAGCTGGGTTTACTCAACACAACAGGTAGTAGGTATATGCAGTGAGCTGGGTTCACTCTACACAACAGGTAGTAGGTATATGAAGTGAGCTGGGTTCACTCTACACAACAGGTAGTAGGTATATGCAGTGAGCTGGGTTCACTCTACACAACAGGTAGTAGGTATATGCAGTGAGCTGGGTTCACTCAACACAACAGGTAGTAGGTATATGCAGTGAGCTGGGTTCACTCAACACAACAGGTAGTTATGTGCAGTGATGAGGAGGGTTAAGTAAACACAACAGGTAGTAGTAGGATGCAGTGAGCTGGGTTCACTCAACACAAAGCTAGGTATATGCAGTGATGAGGTGGGTTAAGTAAACACAACAGGTAGTAGGTATATGCAGTGAGCTGGGTTCACTCAACACCTTTGTGTTGAGTGAACCCAGCTCACTGCATCCTACTACTACCTGTTGTGTTTACTTAACCCACCTCATCACTGCACATAACTACCTGTTGTGTTGAGTGAACCCAGCTCACTGCATATACCTACTACCTGTTGTGTTGAGTGAACCCAGCTCACTGCATATACCTACTACCTGTCGTGTTGAGTGAACCCAGCTCACTGCATATACCTACTACCTGTCGTGTTGAGTGAACCCAGCTCACTGCATATACCCATATACCCATACACTGCTTCTAAGCCACCAGCAAACAAAAAAATAATCAAAATACATTTGATAGTACTTTCAATTGTAAAATGCTGAAAAGAGAAGATGAAAATTAACATCAACGGGATAACTCAGGTGAAAAAGTTAATTGCATATGGACCCAGGTGTACATTAACACCAGGGCTCTGAAGTCAGAGGTTTCATAAACTGAGGAGTCGGATGATTTTGGACCAACTCTAAAGCCCTGGTAAGTATTAAGGTGGGTACACACGTCAGATAAAAGTCTTTGGAAAATGAAAGATCACAGACCAATTTTACCCCCTTTCATGTAGTATGAGAGCCATACTCTACACAGTCTATTCTATGGAGCTGAACTCCCCATCAGATAAAAATCTTTGCAAGATGCTGCACACACAGATGCTGTACACATTCAACAGATCAGTATCTGCAAAAGATCTGTTCCTGCAAAAGATCCATTCCTGCAAAACGCATTCATAGTCTATGATATCTGCAGATCTCATACACACCTTGTTTAACGGACAATTATCTGTAGATCAGATCCACCAGGTTGGATCTTCAGATTGGCAGATAATTGTCTGATCTGCAGATGAATGTCCATTAACCTCCCTGGCGGTAAGCCCGTGCTGAGCACGGGCTATGCCGCCGGGAGGCACCGCTCAGGCCCCGCTGGGCCGATTTGCATAATTTTGCATAATTTTTTTTTTTGCTACACGCAGCTAGCACTTTGCTAGCTGCGTGTAGCATCTGATCGCCGCCGATCCGCCGCGGCCACCCCCCCCCCCCCCCGACCCCGTGCGCTGCCTGGCCAATCAGTGCCAGGCAGCGCTGTGGGGTGGATGGGAGTCCCCTTTGACGTCACGACGTCGATGACGTCATCCCGCCCGTCGCCATGGCGATGGGGGAAGCCCTCCAGGAGATCCCGTTCTTTTGGGGCTGGGGGGATGCCGCTGAGCAGCGGCTACCATGTAGCGAGACTTTGTCTCGCTACATGAAAAAAATATTTTTTTTTTTTAAAAACACTACTTTGCTGCCCCCTGGCGGATTTTTTTTTAAATCGCCAGGAGGGTTAAACAAGGTGTGTATGGGATCTGCAGATGTCATGGACTATGAATGCATTTTGCAGGATGGATCTTTCGCAGGAACAGATCTTTTGCAGATACTGATCTTTTGTGTCTGTACAGCATCTGTGTATGCAGCATCTTGCCAAGATTTTTATCTGATGGGGAGTTCAGCTCCATAGAATAGACTGTGTAGAGTATGGCTCTCATACTACATGAAAGGGGGTAAAATTGGTCTGTGATCTTGCCTTTTCCAAATACTTTTATCTGACGTGTGTACCCACCTTTAGACTAAAAGGAGTCAGAGTCAAAGCAATTTTGTGTACATGGAGTCGGAGATCTCATAAACTGAGGAGTCGGATGATCTTTGTATTGATGCCACAGCCCCATTTAACACTGACAATTACTGCAAATGAATCAAGCTAGTCTGGAATGCCATTTGGGTCCTCCAGTGATTTTCAGATCCTTAGTAAATTCACACCCATTGCCTTTGCAGAAGTTATAAAGTCCTGTTTTAATCATCCACAGCCATTAAAGTGAATTATGAGCAATTTAAATCATATACAGAAACTGCAACATCTAATGTGACCAGTGGGGAAACCTGTATTTAATACACCCTGGAGTTCTCCTTTAAAATTATTCTTTAGATGATCACTGTAATTAATAACTAGTAATAAAATTGCATAATGCAAAGGCTTTACAGCAGCACAGACTGCTGTCACTAAATGTGCACTTCCAAGCACTGGCAAGTCTCTGATGTCAAATGAAAGGCCAACACCAATCCAGACTCCTGACCTACACCAGCCTATGTGACTGGATCCCCCACCTCTGCACTGGTATAGACACCAGTCTGTTATATGAAGCCCAGGGTTAGAGATGGCTCGAACCTCAGATTTTAGGTTCGCGAACCTGCGCAAAAAGTTCGGTTTGCGCAAACTTTTTGATACTGATTTAAATACTGTGATTGGCAGAGTGCAGTGGCAAAAACTTCTTGAAAACTACGGCCAGGCAGGGATAAGTGACAGTAAATTGCGTCAATTTCTATCACCTTCATCCGGAGAAGGTTTCTTATGCATAGAAGTTTTTGAAACAAAAATTTGTACAGCATAGAAGAATCCACATCTCCCCTACTTACATCCAGTTACCTTAACCACTTGCCGACCGCGCAATCATACCGCGCGTCGGCAAAGTGGCAGCTGCAGGACCAGCGACGCAGTTCTGCGTCGCCGGCTGCAGGCTAATTAATCAGGAAACAGCCGCTCGCGCGAGCGGCTGCTTCCTGACAATTCACGGCGGGGGGCTCCATGAATAGCCTGCGGGCCGCCGATCGCGGCTCGCAGGCTAAATGTAAACACAAGCGGAAATAATCCGCTTTGTTTACATTCGTACAACGCTGCTAACAGTAGCAGCGTTGTACCAGATCAGCGATCCCCGGCCAATCAGCGGCCGGGGATCGCTGTCACATGACAGGCAGGAGCTTGTTAGAGGCTGCACAGGACAGATCCGTTCCTGTGCAGCCTCGGATCTCCGGGGAAGGGAGGGAGGAGAGGAAGGGGGGAATTCCCGCGGAGGGGGGCTTTGAGGTGCCCCCCCCCGCAACACCTAGGCAGGCAGGAGCGATCAGACCCCCCCCCCAGCACATCATCCCCCTAGTGGGGAAAAAAGGGGGGCGATCTGGTCGCTCTGCCTGCACCCTGATCTGTGCTGGGGGCACAGCTAAAACAGCGCTGGTCCTTAAGGGGGGGGGGGGTTAAAGGGTGGGTCCTCAAGTGGTTAAGACTCTGGCTTCAGATACATGACGATACTAGGGGTAGAGGGATTGGTCTGTCAGTAAACTGTAGGCTCGTATACATGTGCAACTTAATGCACCACCAACCGCACATAATCAGCCGCAAGACTTGTTGCTTACACGATAAGTACGTACACACACACGCTGATCAACAACCAATTCGTTTTAAAAACACTGTACGCACCAACATGTTCGCATTCAGGAACAACAAGTCGTTCAAATGCCTTGTACACACGTGACTAACCTGCATGATAGATGGTATGGTTGATCCTGTTATCAGTTGGATATCTTGTTGTTTGCCAGCATACACATGCCCAACAGACCAAGTTCAACCACTTAGGTCTATCTGAACGGATATATCCGTCCAGATAGCCTGCCCTGCAGCCACAGGCGCTCCCGCCACCTTGTTAGCCCCGAGAACAATGAATGGGAACATGGTTGGGCAGCACGATGGCGTAGTGGTTAACGCTCTCGCCTTGCAACACTGGGTCCCCGGTTTGAATCCCAGCCAGGTCAACATCTGCAAGGAGTTTGTATGATCTCCCTGTGTCTGCATGGGTTTCCTCCAGGCACTCCGGTTTCCTCCCACATCCCAAAAACATACAGATAAGTTAATTGGCTTCCCCCCAAATTGGCCCTAGACTCCACTGTTTACACTGCACGATACATACATAGACGTAGGGACTAGATTGTGAGCCCCTCTGAAGTGACAATACAATATATACTGTCAGCGCTATATAAGCACTAAATAATAATAGTTCCCATTCATTGATCTAAGTCCCCGGCAGAAAAACAGACGGCCTCTTATTAGAGGCTGTGTATTTCTGCGCATGAAAAAAAAAAAGAGTCCCGTCCTTTTTATGGTACCTGGAAGCGTCCAGGACAAAACATTTTTTTTCACTGTAGCCGTCTTGTGGCTAAATAGTAAAACTACATCCACATACATTTTTTTTTTTTTGTAAACAAACACATTATTACATTTAAAATGAACTGTTTACCTCCCACACCAAAAATTACCCAAATAACATTTTTAATAAAAAAAAAAATACAATTAAAAAACAACAACAAATAGTTACCTAAGGGTCTGAACACTTTTTTTATTATGCATGTCAAGAGAGTAGATTACTATTTTTTTTTTTACATTATAAGCTTGTAAATAGTAATGGACAAATTAAAAAAATGCACCTTTATTTCTAAATAAAATATTGGCGCCATACATTGTGATAGGGACATAACTTAAACGGTGTAATAACCGAGACAAATGGGCAAATAAAATACATGTGTTTTAATTAAAGTAGCATGCATTAATTTCAAACTATAAAGGCCAAAAACAGAGAAAGAATGATTTTTTTTCTCTTTCTTTCTCATTCTTCCTGTTTCTTGCTCTCAGAAGCCATTTTCTACTAGGAAAGTGTTAAGGGTTCCATACACTGAGCCGATTAGCGGCTGATCGATCAAAAGCAAATCGATTGACCAATCGATCGATTTGCGGCCTATTTCGATCTATTTCAATCGTTCTGACATGCTGGAAAATCTAGGTCGATCTGTTGAGATTGCTTATTTTGCATTGGACCTAATGGAAGTCTGATGGCAAAAAAATGCCATCAGATCGATTTTCAATAGATTTCATACTGAAATCTATTGGAAATCTGTTCCTAAACACATCAGATAGATCAGAAATCTATCTGATGATCTATCTGCTGCTAATCTACGAGTGTATGGCCACCTTTATATAGTTGAAATTTCTCATCAGTGAGGGTCACACTGTAATCACTTCCTGTCCAAGTCAGCCACTTACATACCTGATACTTCACTCTTTCAGGCAGAGAAAGAAAAAAAAGGAACACAGCATAGTAATTTGTGTGCTAGGCACTGTACATACCCATGTCTATTTCATCATGTCACTTCGGATATCCTTATGCAGTGCCTTGAAAATTTATCTCTACAACCCCCTTAAGTCATTTGTCCTGTTTTTGTTGCATCAATCTACATGCTTTAAAAAGTGGAAACCATTTTTAGGGGCTGGTGCACACCAAGAGCTTTTCTGAGCGTTCTTAAAAACACTAGTGCTTTGAATGGGATGTAGCACACCAGAGAGATGTGATTTTTTTTTTCCACAAACGCAAACGTGGGTCCTGCAGCATTCTGGCTGATTTCTGAGGCGATTCAGCCCCAATGTTAAGTATAGGAAAGTGAAAATTGCTCTGAAAAGCGCTCGAGCAGAGCGATTTTCCAAGCATTTTTGTTACAGAAGCGGTTCAGTTACAGCTCTACTGTAACAAAATATAAAAACGCTACACCAAAACGCTCCAAAAATAGCTAGGTACATGCCTAGAATCGCCTTTAAAAAATAATCACTTAAAAAAGCATTAAGCGTTTGCTTTTAAGATACCGCTTTTTGGTGTGCACTGGCCCAATATTGTGACAAAATAAATGTGTGCATATGCATTCAATACTTTGCACAGCCATCTTTAGCAGCAACTGCAGCAGCAAGACTAAGTATGTCCATTACCTAAATATATTTAGCCACTGGGATTTCCCCTCATTCCCCAGACCTGGATCCCAGTAGGAGCGCTTTATGATTTAAAAAGCTCTTGCTAATGTAATGCTATGAGTGTGAGCCCACTTGAGCAATGTGATTTTATAAAAATCCCCCATAGCATTGCATTAGCAAGAGCTTTTTCAAATCACTAGCACTTAGAAAGGGCTTCTAGTGGGTTTGAGGTATGGGCATTGGCTAGTAGGAATGGTCAATGGGAATCAAATTGTTCCGAGTCAATACAGTATTATGCAGATATTGCTTACAAATGTATGCAGCTTGAAAATGCAGAAAATTCTGCCAAGGTATAATATCAATGGTCTATGTTCAAGCTGCATAAATTTGCACACAAGATCTGAATGATACAGTATCAACTTTGCATCTTATTAACCATTCCTATTGGCTAGGCCATTTCAAGGCACTCAGATGTTTCCTTTTAACCACTTCCCGACCGCCCACTACACAGGGGCGGCGGGGAAGTGGAGCCCTGCAGGACGGCCTCACCCACAGAGGCGGCGGTCCATTTAAGGGCATGGGCGGAGCGATCGCGTCATCCGTGACGCGATCCTCCGCCGGCGCCTGTCACCGCTCGCTCGCCGCAACATCCCGCCGGCTATACGGAAGCGCCGGCGGGATGTTAACCCCGCGATCGCCGCATACAAAGTGTATAATACACTTTGTAATGTTTACAAAGTGTATTATACAGGCTGCCTCCTGCCCTGGTGGTCCCAGTGTCCGAGGGACCACCAGGGCAGGCTGCAGCCACCCTAGTCTGCACCCAAGCACACTGATTTCTCCCCCCCCTGCCCCAGATCGCCCACAGCACCCATCAGACCCCCCCCCTGCCCACCCCCCAGACCCCTGTTTGCACCCAATCACCCCCCTAATCACCCATCAATCACTCCCTGTCACTATCTGTCAACGCTATTTTTTTTTTTATCCCCCCCCCTGCTCCCTGCCCCCTCCTGATCACCCCCCACCCCTCAGATTCTCCCCAGACCCCCCCCCAGACCACCCCCCCCTGTTTACTGTATGCATCTATCCCCCTGATCACCTGTCAATCACCTGTCAATCACCTGTCAATCACCCGTCAATCACCCGTCAATCACCCGTCAATCACCCATCACCCCCTGTCACTGCCACCCATCAATCAGCCCCTAACCTGCCCCTTGCGGGCAATCTGATCACCCCCCCACACCAATAGATCGCCCACAGATCCGACATCAGATCACCTCCCAAATCCATTGTTTACATCTATTCTCTCCTCTAAACACCCACTAATTACCCATCAATCACCCATCAATCACCCCCTATCACCACTTGTCACTTTTACCTATCAGATCAGACCCTAATCTGCCCCTTGCGGGCACCCAATCACCCGCCCACACGCTCAGATTGCCCTCTGACCCCCCCTTATCAATTCACCAGTGCATTAATTACATCTGTTCTTCCCTGTAATAACCCACTGATCACCTGTCAATCACCTGCCAATCACCTATCACCCATCAATCACCCCCTGTCACTGCCACCCATCAATCAGCCCCTAACCTGCCCCTTGCGGGCAATCTGATCACCCACCCACACCATTAGATCGCCCGCAAACCCGCCGTCAGATTACCTCCCAAATGTATCGTTTACATCTGTTATCTTCTCTAAACACCCACTAATTACCCATCAATCACCCCCTATCACCACCTGTCACTGTTACCTATCAGATCAGACCCTAATCTGCCCCTTGCGGGCACCCAATCACCCGCCCACACGCTCAGATTGCCCTCAGACCCCCCCCCCCTTATCAATTCGCCAGTGCATTAATTACATCTGTCCTTCCCTGTAATAACCCACTGATCACCTGTCAATCACCTGCCAATCACCTATCACCCATCAATCACCCCCTGTCACTGCCACCCAACAATCAGCCCCTAACCTGCCCCTTGCGGGCAATCTGATCACCCACCCACACCAATAGATCGCCCGCAGATCCGACATCAGATCACCACCCAAGCGCAGTGTTTCCATCTATTCTCTACCCTAAACACCCACTAATTACCCATCAATCACCCATCAATCACTCCCTATCACCACCTGTCACTGTTACCTATCAGATCAGACCCTAATCTGCCCCTTGCGGGCACCCAATCGACCGCCTACACGCTCAGATTGCCCTCAGACCCCCCCTTATCAATTCGCCAGTGCAATATTTACATCTGTTCTCCCCTGTAGTAACCCACTGATTACCTGTCAATCACCTATCAATCACCCATCAATCACCCCCTGTCACTGCCACCCATCAATCACCCCCTGTCACTGCCACCCATCAATCACCCGCTGTCACTGCCACCCATCAATCAGCCCCTAACCTGCCCCTTGCGGGCAAACTGATCACCCACCCACACCAATAGATCGCCCGCAGATCCGACATCAGATCACCACCCAAGCGCAGTGTTTCCATCTATTCTCTACCCTAAACACCCACTAATTACCCATCAATCACCCCCTGTCACTGCTACCTATCAGATTAGACCCCTATCTGCCCCTAGGGCACTCAATCACCCGCCCACACCCTCAGAATGCCCTCAGACCCCAGCCCTGATCACCTCGCCAGTGCATTGCTTGCATCCATTCCCCCCTCTAATCACACCTTGAGACACCCATCAATCACCTCCTGTCACCCCCTAGCACACCTACCCATCAGATCAGGCCCCAATTTGCCCCGTGTGGGCTCCTGATCACTCGGCCAAACCCTCAGACCCCCTTCCGATCACCTCCCCAGTGCATGGATTGCATCTATTTTCCCCTCTAACCACCCCCTGAGACACCCATCAATCACCTCCTGTCACCCCCCTAGCACTCCTATCCATCAGATCAGGCCCAATACAACCTGTCATCTAAAAGGCCACCCTGCTTATGACCGGTTCCACAAAATTCGCCCCCTCATAGACCACCTGTCATCAAAATTTGCAGATGCTTATACCCCTGAACAGTCATTTTGAGACATTTGGTTTCCAGACTACTCACGGTTTTGGGCCTGTAAAATGCCAGGGCGGTATAGGAACCCCACAAGTGACCCCATTTTAGAAAAAAAAGACACCCCAAGGTATTATGTTAGGTGTATGACGAGTTCATAGAAGATTTAATTTTTTGTCAAAAGTTAGTGGAAATTAATTTTTATTGGTTTTTTTTCACAAAGTGTCATTTTTCACTAACTTGTGACAAAAAATAAAATCTTCTATGAACTCGCCATACACCTAACGGAATACCTTGGGGTGTCTTCTTTCTAAAATGGGGTCACTTGTGGGGTTCCTATACTGCCCTGGCATTTTAGGGGCCCTAAACCGCGAGGAGTAGTCTAGAAAACAAATGCTTCAAAATGACCTGTGAATAGGACGTTGGGCCCCTTAGCGCACCTAGGCTGCAAAAAAGTGTCACACATGTGGTACCGCCGTACTCAGGAAAAGTAGTATAATGTGTTTTGGGGTGTATTTTTACACATACCCATGCTGGGTGGGAGAAATTTCTATGTAAATGGACAATTGTGTGTAAAAAAATCAAACAATTGTCATTTACAGAGATATGTCTCCCACTTAGCATGGGTATGTGTAAAAATACACCCCAAAACGCATTATACTACTTCTCCTGAGTACAGCGGTACCACATGTGTGGCACTTTTTTACACCCTAAGTACGCTAAGGGGCCCAAAGTCCAATGAGTACCTTTAGGATTTCACAGGTCATTTTGCGACATTTGGTTTCAAGACTACTCCTCACGGTTTAGGGCCCCTAAAATGCCAGGGCAGTATAGGAACCCCACAAATGACCCCATTCTAGAAAGAAGACACCCAAAGGTATTCCGTACGGAGTATGGTGAGTTCATAGAAGATTTTATTTTTTGTCACAAGTTAGCGGAAAATGACACTTTGTGAAAAAAAACTATTAAAATCAATTTCCGCTAACTTGTGACAAAAAAATAAAAACTTCTATGAACTCACCATACTCCTAACGGAATACCTTGGGGTGTCTTCTTTCTAAAATGGGGTCATTAGTGGGGTTCCTATACTGCCCTGGCATTTTAGGGGCCCTAAACCGTGAGGAGTAGTCTTGAAACAAAAATGACCTGTGAAATCCTAAAGGTACTCATTGGACTTTGGGCCCCTTAGTGCAGTTAGGGTGCAAAAAAGTGCCACACATGTGGTATCGCCGTACTCGGGAGAAGTAGTACAATGTGTTTTGGGGTGTATTTTTACACATACCCATGCTGGGTGGGAGAAATACCTCTGTAAATGACAATCTTTTGATTTTTTTTACACACAATTGTCCATTTACAGAGGTATTTCTCCCACCCAGCATGGGTATGTGTAAAAATACACCCCAAAACACATTGTACTACTTCTCCTGAGTATGGCGATACCACATGTGTGGCACTTTTTTGCACCCTAACTGCGCTAAAGGGCCCAAAGTCCAATGAGTACCTTTAGGATTTCACAGGTCATTTTGAGAAATTTCGTTTCAAGACTACTCCTCACAGTTTAGGGCCCCTAAAATGCCAGGGCAGTATAGGAACCCCACAAATGACCCCATTTTAGAAAGAAGACACCCCAAGGTATTCCGTTAGGAGTATGGTGAGTTCATAGAAGATTTTATTTTTTGTCAAAAGTTAGCGGAAATTGATTTTAATTGTGTTTTTTCACAAAGTGTCATTTTCCGCTAACTTGTGACAAAAAATAAAATCTTCTATGAACTCGCCATACTACTAACGGAATACCTTGGGGTGTCTTCTTTCTAAAATGGGGTCATTTGTGGGGTTCCTATACTGCCCTGGCATTTTAGGGGCCCTAAACCGTGAGGAGTAGTCTTGAAACGAAATTTCTCAAAATGACCTGTGAAATCCTAAAGGTACTCATTGGACTTTGGGCCCTTTAGCGCAGTTAGGGTGCAAAAAAGTGCCACACATGTGGTATCGCCGTACTCAGGAGAAGTAGTATAATGTGTTTTGTGGTGTATTTTTACACATACCCATGCTGAGTGGGAGAAATATCTCTGTAAATGGACAATTGTGTGTAAAAAAAATTAACAAATTGTCATTTACAGAGATATTTCTCCCACCCAGCATGGGTATGTGTAAAAATACACCCCAAAACACATTATACTACTTCTCCTGAGTACGGCAATACCACATGTGTGGCACTTTTTTGCAGCCTAACTGCGCTAAGGGGTCCAAAGTCCAATGAGCACCTTTAGGCTTTACAGGGGTGCTTACAATTTAGCACCCCCCAAAATGTCAGGACAGTAAACACACCCCACAAATGATCCCATTTTGGAAAGTAGACCCTTCAAGGTATTCAGAGAGGGGCATGGTGAGTCCGTGGCAGATTTCATTTTTTTTTGTCGCAAGTTAGAAGAAATGGAAACTTTTTTTTTTTTTTTTTTTCTCACAAAGTGTCATTTTCCGCTTACTTGTGACAAAAAATAATATCTTCTATGAACTCACTATGCCTCTCAGTGAATACTTTGGGATGTCTTCTTTCCAAAATGGGGTCATTTGGGGGGTATTTATACTATCCTGGAATTCTAGCCCCTCATGAAACATGACAGGGGGTCAGAAAAGTCAGAGATGCTTGAAAATGGGAAAATTCACTTTTGGCACCATAGTTTGTAAACGCTATAACTTTTACCCAAACCAATAAATATACACTGAATGGGTTTTTTTTTATCAAAAACATGTTTGTCCACATTTTTCGCGCTGCATGTATACAGAAATTTTACTTTATTTGAAAAATGTCAGCACAGAAAGTTAAAAAAATCCATTTTTTTGCCAAAATTCATGTCTTTTTTGATGAATATAATAAAAAGTAAAAATCGCAGGAGCAATCAAATAGCATCAAAAGAAAGCTTTATTAGTGACAAGAAAAGGAGCCAAAATTCATTTAGGTGGTAGGTTGTATGAGCGAGCAATAAACCGTGAAAGCTGCAGTGGTCTGAATGGAAAAAAAGTGGCCGGTCCTTAAGGGGTAGAAAGCCCTAGGTCCTCAAGTGGTTAAACTACGCCAGTATAACTTTAGCAGTATACATAGGATCAATATCCTTCTGGAAAGGTATACTTTCATTCCCTGCAGATTGAAATATGTGCTCAAGTATATCCCTCTATTTGGTGCCATCCATCTTTTCTTCAATCGTAACCCTTTTACTGTTCCGACTTTAAAAAAAAAAAAATCATCCCCACCGCAAGATGCTGCCACCATGTAAATTGAGTTCTTGGGGTGATGGGTAGTGTTGTGTCTGCACAACACATGGCATTTCCCACCATGGAAAGTTCAAAGAGACACCTGAAGTGAGAGGGATATGGAGGCTCCACATTTATTTCCTTTTAAATAATCCCAGTTGCTTGACATCCTGATGATCTTTCATGCATCAGTAGTGTCTGAATCACACACCTGAATCAAGCATGCATGAAATTTAGGCAAATGTCTGATCTGCATGCTTGCTCAGGGTCTATGGCTAAAAGCATTCGAGACAGAAGCTTAGCTTAGCAGGACAACCAGGAACTGTGCTCTATTATATTATATAGCAAAACACTGAGGGGGTTGAATATTTTCACAAGGCACTTTACAATTTAAGGGCTTGATGCAATTCTAGTGTCCAACTGGCGAACATATTTTTGCACAATTATTTTAGGGAAAGCGCTAGGTAAAAAAAAAAAAAAAAAAATTGCTTTCCATACCCCACAAAAACGAATAATAAAAAAAACCTCAACTATCTTTATCATCCTAAAGGTGCCATATATGATACAATTTTTTCTTTTTCAAATCGATAATTTGGTTCGACTATTCCGTTAGATCAAATATAAAGATTTTTCCAACATGACCGATCAGATTTTTATTGAAAACATAGGATAACCGATTCTTTTTTCTAGATGGAAAAAAAAGGGTTTTAAACTTTTTCAATTTGATAGTTTTGGTTGAATAAACAGGAAAATTTTAACGTTTTTATTGTACCGTGTATGGGCACCATAAAGGTGGCCCCTAATAATACAATCGATTTTATCCAATCTTACCAAATCTATGTTGTAGAAGAGTAAACTGAGTGAATATATTAAATAGATAATTGTGCAGTCCCTTATATTACATAGAAATGGTAAGATGGGATGAAAAATCATTAGATTAGGATCATTAGTGGCCGCCATAAGGTTCTTTTCTCATGATTCAATAATTTTAGACATAGGAGGCATTCTCTAATGTCAAAAATAGGAGAAGGCAAGGTTTTTTTTTTTGTATTTTTACATTTGGTTACTGAAATCTACTTCCTGCTAATTCTGATTGGCTCATTCCAAATTGCATAAAATTTGCACAATCTGCTGGCTGCAACCCAGACTGGTCCTTGACCTGCTAATAACAAGAGTCCATAGGCCTCTGATGTACAAACAGATGCTGGCGATCACTAGTGTTGGGCGAACAGTGTTCGCCACTGTTCGGGTTCTGCAGAACATCACCCTGTTCGGGTGATGTTCGAGTTCGGCCGAACACCATCAGGTGTTCGGCCAAACCGTTCGGCCACATGGCCGAACTAAGAGCGCATGGCCGAACGTTCCACGAACGTTCGGCTAGCGCTGTGATTGGCCGAACGGGTCACGTGGTTCGGACCCGAACGCGCTCTGATTGGCCGAACGGTCACGTGGTTCGGGTAAATAAATACCCGAACCACGTCATATCTCCGCCATTTGTCTGTGGGTTTAGCTTTGGGTAGGCAGGCAGGGTAGTTCGCTCTCCAGCCACGCTAGCCAGGGTCCCCCCCAGTCATTGTGTGTCGCTGCTGGGAACAGTAGTACACCGCTCGCTCAGCCACACTATATATAGCATTGGTTACTGCCACTGTGTACCTCGCTCAGCCACACTATATATAGCATTGTGTTTACTGCCACTCTGTGTACACGGCTCAGCCAGACTATATAGCATTGTGTGTACTGCCACTGTGTACCTCGCTCAGCCACGCTATATATAGCATTGTGTTTACTGCCACTCTGTGTACACCGCTCAGCCAGACTATATAGCATTGTGTGTACTGCCACTCTGTGTACACCGCTCAGCCAGACTATATAGCATTGTGTGTACTGCCACTCTGTGTACACCGCTCAGCCAGACTATATAGCATTGTTTACTGCCACTCTGTGTACACCGCTCAGCCAGACTATATAGCATTGTGTGTACTGCCACTCTGTGTACACCGCTCAGCCAGACTATATAGCATTGTTTACTGCCACTCTGTGTACAACGCTCAGCCACACTATATAGCATTGTTTACTGCCACTCTGTGTACACCGCTCAGCCAGACTATATAGCATTGTGTCTACTGCCACTCTGTGTACACCGCTCAGCCAGACTATATAGCATTGTTTACTGCCACTCTGTGTACAACGCTCAGCCACACTATATAGCATTGTTTACTGCCACTCTGTGTACACGGCTCAGCCAGACTATATAGCATTGTTTACTGCCACTCTGTGTACACCGCTCAGCCAGACTATATAGCATTGTGTGTATTGCCACTCTGTGTACACCGCTCAGCCAGACTATATAGCATTGCGTACTCTGCCAGTCAGTGTGTATATTGCTGGGATCAGTAATACTCCACTCACCGCCAACCACTATATGAGCTCACCATGAGTTCCTCAGAGACCTCCGCTGTGAGCAGCACTCCCAACAACAGCAACAGCCAACGCCCCACGCAAGCTATAACATCCACCCCAGCAGCCAGTGGTCAGCAGCAGCCCTCCCCGGAGGAGAACGTTGTGTCCATCGGTCCGTCGCCAGAGCGATTAATGAGGGCTGCCATTGAGGAGATGATGGGGCCTGATGTGGAGGAGGAGGTCTGGCTCAGGCCAGCATCCCAAGTTAATGTTGAGGATGATGAGGGGTCTGTGTCTGGGGATGTTGGGCTGGCAGAGGTGGTGGGTGGGTCAGACTCAGGAGAAGAGTTGTATGATGAGGATGATGATCGGGACCATCTGTATGTGCCTCAGAGTCCGACCCCGGAAAACATGTTGTATCGTGTGTTTAGGTACTAAAATCTGCGTTCCCACTTCCCAGTACTGCCCGCAGTGCCCGGGTCCACGGATCCATATAATTTTTTGGGCAGCACTATCAAACTGTGGTACTATGAGTGAGTTGCCATGGTCCTTCTGTGCTGCCTGTCACACTCACCGTCTGTCTGCAGATGGATTGTTCAACACAGCTAAGCCATCTGACATGTAGTCCTGGACCTTGACCATCTTCTCCAGGCGATTGGTGTTGGAGGACGTGGAACTGCCCGATTGCTGTTCTGTGGGCTGCTGCATGGGTGTCAGAAAATGTTCCCACTCCAAGGACACTGCCAATACCATTCCCTTTTCGGCACTAGCAGCAGCTTGTGTTCTTTGCTGCCCTCCTGGTCCTCCTGGGTTTGCTGAAGTCAGTCTGTCGGCGTACAACTGGCTAGAGAAGGAGGAGGATGTCAATCTCCTCTCTAAAGTCTCCATCCTCAAGGGCCTGCTGGAATTGTTCCATTTTTGACCTGTCTGACACTTTCTTCAATCAGTTTTTTAACATTGTGTTTGTATAAACTGGGTATAAACCCAGTAATTGGTGTTGTCCAGATTCCAGAATAATGAATAATAATGAATAGTGAATAATGCGCGGGCCGCGTTCAATGCAGTCTAGCATGAATTGAGCCATGTGTGCCAGAGAGTCCTGCCAGACTCCTCTGTCTTCATGTTCTTGTGAGCGTTGTGATTGTTGTGATGCACCATATTCGTCACCAGCATCACTTTCCTCCTCTTCTGCTGTCCATTCCCGCTAAATTGTGGAAGTCCAACGTGCACCGCTCTGTCCCTCGGCAGTGGGGGCATCCAATTCCTGCTCCAACTCCAGCTGTTCCTCGTCCTGTTCTTTGTCATAGCTGGGACCAGCGTTTCCTGAGGCAGGTTGCCTGATGTTGGTATCATCACGCTGATCGTTTTCATCTTCAGAATCCCCCACTTGCATCATGCCAGCGGTTTTCCATCTTCAACATTGATTTCTTCAGTAAACACAGCAGTGGTATTGTAATGCTGACTGTAGAGTTGTCACTGCTCAGTCACGCAACGTGGATTGCTCAAAATTTTGGAGGGCTTGGCAGAGATCCAACATGGTGGCCCAATCAGATCCACAGAAGCTTGGTAGCTAGCTGCTGGAATGCGCCTCGGCACTGCGCAAAAGCGTGCTAGCATGTGCAGCGTAGAATTCCAGCGCGTAGGGAGGGACATCACCCAGCGAGCGATGGTGCGCTAGATTGAAGCGCTCCTGCATCTCTTGGTGAGTCCTTCAGAAGCGGTACTGGACTTTTAACAATGTTTTTTTTTTTTCCCTTCAACAGAAGATCTGCCACGTTGGAGTGAGGAGGACGCCGCCGACCCAGACACCAAGCTGAACTCCAAGCAGAGGATCTTCAGGAACCCTCAAGGCTTTGAGCAAGCTAAGGAGGATCAGCAGTCCCGACGAGACCTCTCCTCATATGCGACTGAGTGCAGTGGAGCTCCCCAGCACAACCTCTCAGTTGTCACTTTGTCACTGGTCACTTTGTCACTTGTCCAGATGATCTCGGTACACTTCCTGCGATTCAAATTCCTGCACACATTGCTCTGGGATTTGGGTGTGATGAATGATGCATCTAACTGGCCACCGGAGGCAATTAAGGCCTTCAAAACATTGAAAGCAGCTTTCTGTTCCACCCCCATTTTGCGTCATGTTGAGTTGTTGACGTCATGTTCATCCTCGCCTTGCATTTCAGTGCGAGGTGCATTTTCCACAGAAAAAGGTTGTGAATCCGGGCACAACATTTGTGGCTGTTCCATTGACCTTTCACAGGTAGAAGATTGTGGGGGTGGGAATAGCTCCTCCGAATAGCCCATTGTGTCCTGAAAACTACTCATTGCATTGCGCACACATTTTTTTGTCCTCATGCAAGGCCTGAGTTGCACCTGAAAGCGTGGCCTTCTCCTCCTGCGCCTCCCCCTGTTCCATCACGTCTGCTGCTGCTGGGTTAGCGTTGACGCCCGGTCCCTGTTTATTGAACCTCTTATCTTTATTACATTTATGACTGCATGGCGGTAAAAAGCATGCTATCCGCACGCTTCTTGTCCTCATGCAAGGCCTGGGTTGTTGTGTCTCAAAAAGCATGGCCTTCTCCTCCTGCGCCTGCTCCTGTTCCATCACGTGTGCTGCTGCTGCTGGGTTAGCGTTACCGGTACCTTTTCCTGGAACCTCTTCTCTGTATTACATTTATGACTGCATGGCGACAAAAAGCATGTTACCTGTGCAAAGAAACATGACATTTTCCACATTTAAAAGACAGTTTTTCCTTTGAAACTTCACAATCAATTTTCTCAAAAACTATAAGCTCTTTTTTAAATATTTTTTTCCTCTTGTACCCACTCCCAAGGTGCACATACCCTGCTAATTTGGGGTATGTAGCATGTAAGGAAGCTTTACAAAGCACGAAAGTTCGGGTCCCCATTGACTTCCATTATGTTCGGAGTTCGGCGCGAACACCCGAACATCGCGGCGATGTTCGGCAAACGTTCGCGAACCCGAACATCTAGGTGTTCGCCCAACACTAGCGATCACTCATGATCGCATGGAGCACTTTCAGAAGAAAATATATGCTGATGGCCAGGGCCTAAGTTATCTGGTATAATTGTTCCTAAGGTACTTCCAATCTTGTCACCCTGCTGCTGTTCCTTGGAATTTCTATATTGTTCTGTCTTTGTCAACTTCTATGTGCCTGATCCAGCCACAGATTGTTCATTCATGCTGACATTTTTACTTTTTTTCCCCTTCATATGTTCGAAGTTAAATTCTGATTGCACTATTTGATAGTGCACTGCTTCAATTCACAAAACTTGAGACTCTTTATGTGCTTTCTGTAGACTGCCTTTAGTATTATCCCCCTGCGAGTGTCATGTTTGGAGTTCTCTAATAAAAACCTTTGAAACTAAAATTGGACAATCTGCATTTAAAGCGGATCCAAGATTAAAAACTAACTATAACACGTAAATGGTCTATATAATATATCTAAAGTTCAGATAGTTTACACAGCAAATCTAGCTGCAAACAGCTTCAACATTTTATGATTATTCCTGTGATAGAATGAGGGCAGCCATGTTCTGTTTGACACATTTTGGCTTCCTCACTGATTTCAGCAAGCAGCATAGGAGGTTGGAATCAGTGATGACTAAACATTGGGGCATATTGCAGCATAGAGCAGGGACAAGGTCCTCCAGCACCCAAGGCTGAGACACCAAAGTGCGCCCCCTATCCCTCCCACCCCAGCCGTCACACACTGATTGCTATTAGACTAAGAGGGTCACAGGGCCCACAACCTCCCCAACACCTTAATATCTAGTTATCTGGCTTGCAGTCACTGCTATGTATCCCCTTTTCTTATTTCTTTCTGCTTCATACACATTTAGGAATGACAGCTGAATGAATTGTGCGCCCCCTCCTACACTGCGCCCTGAGGCTGGAGCCTCTCCAGCCTCTGCCTGGCCCTGTTGCAGCAGGACCCTGTACTTAAAGAAATTTAGGCTTATCCGGGATCACTTTTTTATCGGAAAGCCCCTAACCTTAAAAATGATCTGGCTCCGAGCTGTGTGAATCCTCCCAAGAAGATAAGTAACCCATGGCAGGAGGACGGGTTTTACCCTTGTAGAAGCTGTAGAGCCTGTGAGGAAGGCCTGACATACAAATGTAAAGAGGTGAAGTCCCTTTGTTACAGGAGGACCGCATAAGATCAGGGGATTCATCACATGCCGAACAAAGTTTGCAGTGTATCTGATCTCGTGGGGATGTGGTCAGCAGTATATAGGGCGCACTACTAGGGCCCTGTATAAAAGGTGGGAGGAGCATATATGTAATTCTGCCAAAGGATTCAATAAACATAACCTGTCTAAACATGTGGGTGAGAAACACAATTGTAATATCAAAACACTCAGAATTTGTGGGGTTGAGAAATTAACCCCCAATTGGAGGGGTAGTAATAGAGAGAGGAGTGTCTCACAAAAGGAGACGGAATGGATATATAAAATGCACACGTTGGTCCCAAAGGGGCATAATGTGGACATAGACCTAAATTGCTTTATCTATAATGGATAAGGGGATTGATGGGGGGCCTCGCAGGGAATGTGGGTAATGTTAGGGGATGTGTGGTGTGGTTATAGGGGGCTCAAAGTGAGCCAGGAGGGGGTGGGCCTACACAGTAGTCATTGATCATTGTATACTCACCAATTGGCCTGATAGACTGCTTGATTCTATGCTGGTATGATGTCTGTACAGGGTATATATGGATCACTGCATGAAGCGATTGGTGAGATATAGCAGTGGGAGGAATATATATATATATATATATATTTTTTTTTTTTATCTTTTATCTATCATTTTTTATCTTTATCATTTTTAGGTGCCTTTTATCTAGTTTTATTTGGTTTATGTTAACCTGGAAAGGCTTAAGTTGAGCCTCTGCGCAGGCGCTAGCCACTGTGGTAGACGGTGGAAGTGGGACGCAGGCGCAGTGATTACAACTAGAATGTCAGTTGTCTATGCTCCATACATGAGCGCAGTATCAGGGTGCTTGAATTTATTTTACTGTTTGACACATTGTCACAGGCTGAGGGCTGGAGATGCCATCAGCTTGCCTGTGTGTAAATTTAGTCCCCTCTCCTCCTCCCCTCTGCCTCTGAAATCTCTGGCTAGTAGTTTAGTTTATAGGGAATTAGAGTATTAAAACAAAACAAGTATTTGGCTTGAGGAATGCCCTATAAATTATATGAAAGGAACACAATTATTAACCACTTTAAGTTGCATGCAAGACAAAATTAGTACATTTCACAAACCTTCTCAATAGCCTGTTCTTAAGGCCTCTTAATTCAGATGCATACTTTGGAAAGAGTATCGACATACTTCATAAAAAAGGCAACTGGATTATGTAAATAGGGAGAAGAAAAAAAAATCCTTGTGTCCCGTTGTCCAATTCAAATAAGCGGATTTGCAGTTGTAATCCTCAGGACTTTTCTTAAAATTTGTAATGAAGAACTCCCCCTAAGTCATAGGTCAGTTGTCGGCACAGCACTGAGAAGGAAGCATCTTTAAAGCTCCTAATGGGGTTCCCCATTGATGTAAACCAAAAAGAATCCTTCCTGAGAAAGATTCTCATTGGTTAGATCAGTGGGCCAATGAGCAGTGCAGTGTTCCCTTCTTTCAGTGCAAAGCCCTTTTATGGGAACTAAGGCAGGAGATTCTAAAATGATTTTGCCGATGTTCCCTGAATCTTCAGGTTTGTGGCAGACTGCAGAAAGAAGAGAGCTCTGGCATAAGCATCTTTGAATTGGGGTTCTTAGTGGTTGTCTGACCAAAGAAAATACCAATACAAGTCAGTAGTTTGTGATAAGTAAAGTTTGGTGCTGAGGAAAGTTCAACAAATTAAATAGAAAAATGTCCTCCAATGCACATAAAAACAGCTTCCCAATGCTCAAGCCATTTAGTTTCATGTACCAGGCAAATGGAAATGTGTGCAATGCACAGTAATGGGAAACAAGTAGAAGGTTTTTTTGTTTCTTTGTAAACCATGCAAACACATCAGGTATGGTCAGTGCACTCGCCTAAAGCTTGTTGGAGCTACAAAATTGTTGCTGAAAAAGTGCATCTGGCTAGCATGTTTGGATATTGTCTACTATTCTGCCTTCAGAAAGGTGTCCTTGCAAGAAGACTCAAATGTTGGATTGCTACAATGAGTATATGAATTATTTATGATTATGGAGTGGATGCTGGATTTTTAGGGTGACACCATCCACTTTCCAGTTGAAAGCACCCACTAGGCCATAACACCATTAGGCTTGCAGTATCCATTAACTCTCGTTATACATGACGACAATCCTTGTTATGGATAATGTTGAAATCTATGTTGACTCACCACCTTTTCTACATACAGTATACCTGTAGAAAGCTATGTCATTTTTACACCTTACTGCTATACAAGTACAGGTAGCAACTGTAGTCATCCTCTTGCCTGCCTACCTGACCATAGATCAGCCTTTGAGTTGGAGCAGTGGCTAGCTTATAAACAGGAGCGCAGCCTCAGGCATGACTACGTCTGCACCTAACACTTTTTACTTAAGTGGATTGGTATGGGTGTGGTGTTAAAGGGAAGGTTCGGGGAGGGCTGTAAAAAAATAAAAATCAATATCCACTTACCTGGGGCTTCCTCCAGCCCGTGGCAGGCAGGAGGTGCCCTCGCCGCCGCTCCGCAGACTCCCGGTGGCCAACCCGACCTGGCCAGGCCGGCTGCCAGGTCGGGCTCTTCTGCGCTCCAAGGCCTGGCACTTCTGCGTCCCACACGGGCGCGCTGACGTCATCGGACGTCCGCCAGGCTGTACTGCGCAGTAGTTCGGGTCGGCCACCGGGAGCCTGCGGAGCGGCGGCGAGGGCACCTCCTGCCTGCCACGGGCTGGAGGAAGCCCCAGGTAAGTGGATATTGATTTTTATTTTTTTTACAGCCCACTTTTAAGGTAGCCATACACTGGTCGATTTGCCATCAGATTCAACCAACAGATAGATCCCTCTCTGATCGAATCTGATCAGAGAGGGATTGTATGGCTGCCTTTACTGCAAACAGATTGTGAATCGATTTCTGCCTGAACCAGATTCACCATCTGCTGAGCTGCCGCCTGCCCCCCCCCCCCCACATACATTACCTACAGCCTGGTCCCGGGCATCTTCTCCGCATCACGGCATCCGCGTATAATTTTCTCTCACTCCAGTGACAGCGGAAGTTCAAATAGAGTGCCCTCTATTTGTACTTCCGCTGTTACTGCAGTGACACAGGAAGTTATACACGGATGCCGGGATGCGGAAGGTGATGCGGAGAAGATGCCAGCCGGGAGCCGATGCGGAGAAGATGCCGGGAGCCAGCTTCAGGTAATGTATACCTGCATCGATCGTACGCCGCTAGCGATGTGCTCCCTACCTGCGGGCGATCGACGGTAATTTCCCGCACGGAGCGATCGATGGGACCAATCTATTTCGGGACGAAATCTATCGAAATTTAGCGTTTAGCATGAACGACAGATATCCCAGTGATCGAATCTGCTGTCGATCGGCGGGTAATCGGCCTAGTGTATGGCCAGCTTTACAAGTCACTATAAGCCAGCCATGCCCCAATGCTGAATGCAAGTTGTGTACACTGCCTATAATTAGGCTCTGCAAATCTATGCTGCTAGTTATTCAGATGCAGCTGGTCTTTGCAAGCGCTGCCACCTCACCCTTCTGTATAAAAAAAAGGTATGTTTATTTTATGGCTAGCTGCACCCATTTGCTATCTCAAGTTTGCATTCTTGAATTTAGTGCATAGTTTAGCATCTGCTTTGAATACAAGGTGTGCAGTTGCCTCTAGGGGGCTCTGCACACCTCCTGTTGGTAGTCATTTCAGATGCGGCCTGGTTTAGAGAGCTGCCAATTCTTTCCCAATACCGAGGCTGAAGAAATGGTAAATGGTGGGCAAGGTTCGCATGACCCACCTTTGGTTCAGCTCACGGATTGTCTGGTTACACCTCCATCTTTGTGAGCTGCTCTTTTACTTGGCATATTTGCACTTCCCAGGTTAAATTATGGTAGGTAAAGTCAGCTCAAACTTCTCTATCTACTGAAGGTGTATCCAGATAGGGGTGGGGTGAGAAATGTTGCTGACCGATTGTTCATTAGCTATGGTAACTATAGTTTGGCGTCACAGAACACAGAACCAAACATGACTAAAGTATTTTCCAGCTGCCGGACCTTGTTAAAACAAAGTTATGCAGTAGTACGCCATTGTATTTTAGCCTGAGCTGAATGAAAAATGTAGTCCTGGCTCTGTAAGTAGAGCTACATTTTACCTGTAAGTCAAACTGACTTTTAGCCAGTTGTGTTGTTAGTTTGCTATGCATTTGACACATCGTACACTTCACCTTTTTGCAACAACACAGAGACCTTGTTATTTGTGTGTTGGTTAGAAGGCAAATAATTGCAAGCATTACATACAATATATGAATAAAAATATGACTGATTTAATTACAGACTTGAAAATTTCCAACACATCAGAAAACATCTTTATCCCACAGAAATCTTAACCAAGTAGAGAAATGCCAACTTACTTCCCGAGGCATTCAAATTACCTTTAGGAAACAAACAAAAATAAAAAATATAGAGATTTCTGAAGTAAAATACTCTGATTGCACGGTTTTGAAAGAATGTCTGAAAGCTTTTGTCACCAAGTGTTTAATTTTAAACAAAATTGATATTTTCTTAAATATTTATTTAAATTTATATATATTTATATATATATCTATGTATATATATATATATACACACACACACGCAAAATGCAAACTGGATTCCTCCATGTAACTATGAGTGTTAAAAGGTAAATACTCTGTATTTACAAACTTTAGAAAAAAAGTGAGGTTTTCTGAATACAATTTGCTTATTTCCAGGTATCTGTGAAGAGAGGAGGTTTTCAAGGTAATACAGGCTTTAAAAGATCAAATATTGTTATAACAAAAAACTCAGGAAACCCAGCATCCAAACAGTGTGAAAGTCTATATACACGACAGCATAACACCCTGGAAACTTGCTACACCTCAGACTGACTGCTTGTATTTCGGACATGAGCCCCTTCTAAGGTTTATCCATTTGCATGGGATGTTAACCTGCTACTGAAAAGGAATTTAATACAATCTGGAGAATTTGGAGGGGTGATAAAAGGCAATGTAGTTCTCTTATCGTAGAAAGTAATGCTTTTAGTTTGTAGTAACAATTCTAAGAAATACAGCCAGAGCCCTGAACCAAATTACAAAAGAGAGTGATCAGTTTATTTGTCACTACAGGTTAAACCACCTACAACATTCAATGATATATTGCCATTAGGTTTGTTGAGGTGAGATTATAAAATATTTTCTTTTAAAGACCCGGTACCTTTTTCAAATGTTATAAACACAGTGTATATCATTACTGTACATGTACTCTGCTGCTACAGCTTAGCTGTAAATCCCCCACACACGATGGTATGGACATAGCCCTCCCCCATTCCCACTCCCATTTTCCTGTACATTAAACAATACAAATTTTATTATCACCCACCCCCTTACAAAAAAATAATACTCTAAAAGCAACCTACTGCAACTTTTAATTAAGACGAATACATATATTTTAAACCAATTGCTTTAAAGCAGGAAGGCAATATAAACCTTCTAAGGGGGAAAAAAGTTTTTTCGTTTGTTGTTTTTTTTATAAAAGAGGTTAAGAAATATAAGACAATTTATACATTTAAAAACTTACAATAAATAAGAGATGCAGGCATTTTTTCTGTATATTGATATTAGGTTTTTATAATTCACACAACATCTTCATGATGTTTAAAAGTCATTGTTGATGAAAAGCATCAGTCTTGCGACATCCCCAGGCTTCTCTGTGATGCCAACGAAGGTTTTTCCCACAAAATACTGAGACAGGAGGTTTCAGGACAGACTTTCAGAATTGCGCTGTCTTCCTTATTAAAAAAAACTAATTATCCAAATTAGAGTGTTCCTGCTTGTCTTGTTCAATAATTCGGACTGATGGTAATGCTGCTGATTTTGTGTACTGAGTAGGTTCAAAGGAAACAAGAATTCAGAGTTCTGCTTTGCAGTAAAAAAAGCCATGTGTCCTTTCCAGCTTTCATAGTGAGTGTCACAGCATATTCATGATAAAGTTATATAACTGGTTCAGCACCACAAAATGAACTGGCAGACACGATCGTCTGTCTTGAGTTGCAGGATCACAGGTTAGCCAGGAAAGGGCATTATACTGTTCCAAAACAAACCTGAAAGAAAAAGAACAGCATAATCAGTATCAGCTTCAATTCAATTGAACCAGTTTAAAGCAAAAGCCCCAATTATGTGCTCAATAAAAGTATATTTCAAGTCAGTACTGAACCAACCAGCACTAATGGCTGGCAGTACGCACAGTTGTGAAAGCCAACTTCTTAGGCTGTTTGGGGGCTCTATTGTGCTTAAACATTGGGTTCCACAGATCCTCCACTGTGGATTTACTTTCAATGAAATTACTGTATTTTAACATTTAATTCAAAATTCATGGTATGTATTTAGAGTGGGATATAGTACTGTATTAGCTAGGCCTAGTTTTAACTGAGTCTCAAGCAACCAGAAAGCACATTTATTCAGCATCAGCCAATCCCAAACATGTACGCAGATGCCAATTAAAAGGTTTACAAAAATTCTTTGCACCTGCCGAAGGTATGCCAGCAAGCATCTTTAGTCCGCCCCCAAGTAGCAGATGGACCCACAGGGGGACACAGAGAGCCCAATATAGTGTAGTATGTACTGGAGATGATGGGTATGAAAAAAGAAAGTATAATATTCTACTCACAAGTCAGGCAACCACTTTGTAGGCAGGTGTGGAGTATTAGACCTGTCCCCACTCAGGATTAAGAAGTCGCTCTCAGTAGATCGAAAAAGGAACCAAGTCCTCTTCACCCGGGGTGGACAAACTTATTGTACAGTTGTACAGAGGCACCAGAAGTGTAAAATAAGGATACAATGTTTTAAAAGAGAACACTGGGAGGTTAGTGGTGGACTTACCTCCCCAAAGTAGACAAGAAAAAACTGTTGCTTAATTCGACAAATAAACTATTTACAGAGCAACACGTTTCGTGGGCACATCCCACTTTATCAAGCAATAAAAGTAGAGTACAATCGACTGTGGACAGAGACCAAAATAAACTCGACTAAATATTGGTACGACAATAAAATCATAAAGATTAAAAAAAAATTAAAAAAAATGAAACATTAACTGTAGTGATTCACTGGTCTATGGTTCTAGTTTAAACTGGGGATTATACATCATTGGTGAGGTGTATAGTATGGTATTGCGGAATGGGTAGTTGGAAAGGACCTATATACTTGGATAATATGGCAGTGATCGTGGGGGCTCAGGAGCTTAGTTGTGTACGGAAAGAATGATAAACTAGGTGTTCTACACAAACGAATGTGTGCTAAACAAAAAACAAAAACATTATTTGCGCACGTTAGTGTAATGGGTATTAACATAGACCAATGAATCATAGAACCATAGACCAATGAATCACTACAGTTGAAATGTTATCTCTTATTTTTTATCTTTATGGTTTTATTGTCCTGTACCAATATTTAGTAGTGTTCATTTTGGTCTCTGTCCACAGTCGATTGTACTCCATTTTTATTGCCTGATGAAGTGGAATGTGCCCACAAAACGCGTTGCATCCCCCCCCCCCCCCCCCCAGTATGTAAATCGTTAATTTGTTGAATTAAGCAACAGTTTTTTCATTTGCCTACTTTCGGGGAGGTAAGTCCCCCACTAACCTCCCCAGTGTTTTCTTTTAAAACATTTTATCCTTCTTTTACACTTCTGCTGCATCTGTACAACTGTACACAGACACTGCAGTAAAACATCTGCTGACTAAGTAGTGGCTCTGTCTCAGCAGACAAACCTTAACCTAAAGGTGGCCGCCATACACCATACAATTTTTTTGCATTGCTTTTCAATTCAAGAATTGCAATACATTTTTCTGATTGATTGTAAACATAATCTTATCACTGTATCATACACCTGTGTTTAACTCTCCAATTATGAGAAGAAAAAAAAAAAAAAAGATTGAAAACTGAAAAAATGCTTTGGTCATTAATAAATTGACAATCTACCACACACCATTACATTTTTTATAAATATTGATCAGAAACATCCACCGCTCCGGATTGACTTGTATAAAAAAACAAAAAAAACAAACTAGCTTTAATGAGCTTTTAATTTTTCAGGACAAATTTTTTTTAATCGAACCGCCATAAAATTGATTATTTTATTATATTATGTGTGGCCACCTTAAACACTATGGCAGTGAACACAAACTCTAGTTACTACTTAGTAATGATGTCTGCATATTGTTCACATGCTGAAAATGCAATCAGCACACAAGTGAGGAAGGGGTTTTACTAAAAGTGCTTTAAAGGGTAACTGAGGGTAAAAAAAAAAAAATAAAAAAAAAAAGAATACTCACCTGGGGTTTTCTCCAGTCCTATGTACACCATTGCCTCACTCGCCGATGATACTGTGCAGGTGCAGAACGCTCCTGCCCAGGCCACGCATGCGCAGTGCACACCAACTGGTGCCCCAATACCGGGCAAGATTGCAGATGAATGGAATGGCCGAGAAGCATGGCAAAGGAGGCAACAGTGTACATGATGATCGATAATGAAACTAGTTTTGTACTGCCTAATGCTGAACAATGCTATGCAGTTATAATTATTTAGTATTTATGTAGCGCTGACATCCTCTGCAGCGCTGTACAGTGTGAATTCTCACTTAAGGGCTTGTTTCCATGGAAGCGTGATGGCAGCGACAGCAGATAGTGCATAGACTGCACTGCCTGCCGTTCCCATTTATACGTGACAATTCAGCGCTGAATCACGATGCCTGGGTTTGCTGCATTTCAGGGCTCTTTAGCCCGCGATCCCATTCCGTAATAAATGAGAACGCAAGCCCCGCCCATCTGCCGGGAGTGACGCACAGCGCATAGCCACGGGGGCTCTGCGCTTCAATGGAAACAAGCCCCAACAGTCCCTCAGAGGGGATCACACTAATTCCCACCAGTGTCATATGCCTGTGTATATATCAGAGTCAGAGGGAAACCAATTAACCCATCTGTTTTGGGGTATGTGGGAGGAAACACACACAGACACTGGTAAAACATACAAACTCCATGCAGATAGTGGCCTGGCTGGGATTCAAACCCAGCGCTACAAGGCGAGAGTGCCAACGACTACGCAACCGTGCTGCCCACAGTTGTTGATCCCAACGCCACAAGGAAACCGCTTGACGCCCACAGTACTAACCCCCCTAAAGACAAGGCCATTTTTGCAGTACTAGGCTGTGCAGGCTTTTCAACTTCCTGCACAGCCCAGCGATCGGACTCACCTTTTTTGTCCCTAGGGGGACATGCCGCCAGAGGGGTCCGATCGATGTGGCCATTTGTTTATTTTTGTTCCCCCCAGCCTCTGAGACTCTTTCCCTCCCTCCCTCTCTCATCTTTATGGAACAGGACAGCGATCCGTTCTGTTCCGCCTCTCATAGGCATCAGCCTATGAGAGGATGGTGCTCCCTGGCCAGAGGCCGGGGATCGCCAATCTCGTACAGCGCTGCCGGGGACCGCAGCGCTGTACAGTTGTAAAGAAGGGGGATTTCTTTCCCCTTTCGTTTACAAACAGCCTGCTAGCCGCGATCGGCGGCTAGCAGGCTAATCACGGAACTCCGTTCCATGAAGTGGCAAGGAACGATCGCGCATGCGCGCGGACGTTCCCTGTGAAACTGCGGCCCCAGGACTTGACGCCAATTGGCGTTAGGTGGTCCTGGGGCTGCCGCAGCGGTCACGCCCGTTGGCGTGAGGCGGTCTTTAAGTAGTTAATCACCTTTTTGATATATGAATTGAAACTGATCTGGAAAGAAACCGACTGGACACGTTGGGGGCAACAGATCACTGGCACCTTTAAAGAAAACCTGAACTGAAAGTTAAAAGTCAAAATAAACATACACAAGTCATACTTACCTCCTGTGTAGTCTACTCCTCAATCTATTTTTCCTCTCCTGCGTCCTGTTTGTCCCGTGTGATCAATAGAATTCTCCAGCCTCCATTTTGAAAATGGCTGCTACCCCATAACAGCTTCCTGGTCAGCACACTGTTAAACTGTAACATCGCCCACTTGAGCCATAGGGAAACATGGACACATAAGTTCTCCTCTCAGCTGTAACTGACAGCAACTGATATATAACTGACAGCAACTGATATATTTCAGTTCTGACAAAATGTTGTCAGAACTGGAAGGGATCACTGTAAGAAGAAAATGGTGAGCTTCTGAGAGGAACTGATGGCAAGGTAACTATGTAATGTTCATTTGAAGTTACCTCATGTGTTTATTTTAAATAATTTTACTCAGTACAGGTTCTCTTTAAGCTGCCCACATACTACTTGATGGGTACCTGATCGGGAAAACTATCAATATCTCTATGACTGCTAATAGGGGAGTTGTGTTCATTTTACTGCCTGGCACCACTCAATGTCAATCAGATGTGAACAGAAATATGTCTGAAAGTCTCTAAGGAATAATAAACCATACAATATACTGTATATTGTATACTGTTTTCTTCTCACCTGAGAACATCTGAAGTTTGATTTGAATCCAGTGGGTGTGAGTGTATACTGTGTAGCAACTCATCAGATTGCACTGAAGGCACATGGAGGTGCAATGAGGCCTAAGAGGAAAAACAAAGGGAATATAACTAATTTTCTTTGACTTTCTATCAGTAGATTTACATTTAACAATCTTGAAAACATGATAAAAGTTGGTATCAGGAAAACCGCTCTTTCGCTATCCAGTATGAATGCATTCCTGCCATACTTTGTTTCAACACAGTAGAAAAATGTCTCCTCTTTTTCCCGTGCCATGTAAAAAAAGTGCTGAAATGCATGTGAGAGTTACTGTTCACCACGAGAATACTGGTTTTGCCATTATTTGACAGACAGGTTCTGCAGTTCTCACGTGAGCAGTGAATAGGCACTCTCCAAGTCACATGATATCTGTAATTAACCAATCACATGTGCAGGGAGAGCGCAGACAGTGTTGCAAGTCTGTCCTCTTCTCATTACTCTGTAGTGTGAGGAGAACAATGGCAGGTCTCACGTTTCTCCACTTAAAGAAAGAGATCGCTTATTAAAAATAATTTAGACACCATTAACTAGAAACAGTTGAATGAAATAAAAAATACTCAACATCTACATCAACAGTACCTACAATAAAAAGAATTATGTAAAAAAAAAAAAAAAAAAAAAAAAAAAGGTCATTTCCTGCACCACAGATTGTCTGAGCTGCAATGTTCTTAGGAAGATGCAGTCTGTATCTTCACCCTTGTAGTCTGAACAGCAAGTTCATGCAATCTAATCCGCAGCAGTCCCTTCCACATGGTTCTAGAAAGACTATGGCCTCAATTCACTAAGCAGTTTAGACTAGTCTAAAGGTCTACTGATGGCTTGGAGTAATGTTTTAGACCTGTTTTTAGACCTGGTCTAACATTCAGTAATTACACAATTCACAAGGGCAAAGTAGTAACCACGCCCACTTTTGCTGACAGAGATTAGACCAGCTGATTTCTGTCGGTAAAGTAATTCTGTGAGGTATTTTAGATGTGAGGATGGAACCTTTTGAATTAATTATGCAGGAGTTTAATTTGATGCAGAGGAGAGCTCGTCAAAGGAGAAGGAGATTTCCCCTGCTTTACCGCCCTAATTACCAAATGTTTTAGACCAGGTCTAAAACATTTGTTAATAGTGAATTCCCCTTTGATGCAACTGACCAAACCATCAGACTAAAAACCATCAGTAGACTAGTCTAAACTGCTTAGTGATTTGAGGACCATGTGGACTCACCTGCTTTTTATCATGTGATCAAAATTTCAGGAGAGCATTTAGTTGCAGAAACCTTGTTCAACATCAAAAGGGTTGACATTTGAGCACTAAGCAGTTAGGCCCAGTGCACACCAAAAACCTCTAGCAGGTTTTTGAAGCAGATTTCAGACTAACAAAAACGCCTGAAAAGCCGCTCTGATCTAGCGTTCTTCAGAGCGTTTATCACCTTTCCTATACTTTAACATTGAAGCAGAAACGCCTCAAATCTAAAAAATGCTGCAACCGCCGAGTTTGCGTTTGTGGGAAAAACGAGCCGCTCTGGTGTGCACCATCCCATTTACTTTCATTAGCCAAGCGGTTTTCCCACTGCAAGTGTTTTAAAGAACACTACAGAACCGCTCTGGTGTGCACCAGCCCTTAGATAGTATATCTGGATGTGTGCCAGTAGACAGACTAACATTGACTATTGAGTTAATTGGTTTTGAATATTTAGGTTCAGTTCACCTCTACTATTACATCTGCTGCAGGTGGTAGCCTAAAGCTGGCCACTAACTGTCCAATTTCTAGCGAAAAATCGTTCGAGTGATCAGAAATTCTGATCGGATTGGTTGTAAATAATCTCCATTGGTGGACACAATCTATTATGAACGAGTGAAAAAAATGTCGCCCGAATGAATTTTCGTCGAACGAAAATTTGGATTTTCTTGGTGGTCGTGATAGATGGGAAGCAATGATTGGTTAGTTGATGGTGTAGTGAACGATTTTTCGTCCGATCAGAATTTCTTATCGCTCAAACGATTTTTCGCTAGAAATTGGACAGTTAGTGGCCACCTTAAGGGCAAACAGAAAAGCATTTGGCAACTTTCAGCTGGGTTCAGGAAATGTGTCGCATTTTGACCCCTGCAGGGGGACACCGAAGCGCTGATGTTACCAGAGCCTGGAAGCTACATGTACCATCCAGGGTGAAAGGATACGATAGAAAATGATGGGATTGGGTACGAAATTTGCCCAAATAACGGTAATTGATTGTGCTGTTGGCTGTCCATTTACTTGGGCAATGTTTAAACAACGAGCGCCACAGCCGTCAACTGCCATGTAGATGTCTATGTTAACCGGGCCTAAGCAGTGTAAGTTAAAGGTGTATGCCCCCATTCAGTGCTCTCTCTACACAACCTGACAAATATTTCTTATAGTTATACACAGAATGATAGATATGCTCAAACCAAACATAAATAACATTTACCTTAAGAAACAGTGGGCACTGATTTTGTGCTTGAGGACAAGCTGACCAAAACCAGTCTGGCAGTGGACCAGCTTTGGCAGTGGAAACAAAGTAACCAAGTGCCAAGGGTTGCTGCAAAATGTTGGTAACCTCATCATGCGATTCTGTGGACAGCAGTCGATCGGTACCTTGACCCTGCAATTTAAAAGTTTTGAAAATAATAAGCACCAGTTTTTATAATCAGTGGATCACCAACATTCTCTCTCAATTGTCTGCTAATGTTTCCAGTTATTATGCATAGCCACTACTGGATATATTTTTTTCTACAGAACTAACCACTGCTGTGACCGAAGCCTGTTCTATTTTTAAAACCATGTTAAATCTGGAGACAATCATAGCTTAAACTTGCTATAGTGTGATTTGTCAATACCAGACGATCATGAGCTAAATAAAAGTCATTTCTGGCTCCGGTTTTAAAAGTACTTTGTGTATTGCTGAGGGGTCATTTTAAAGCACCAAGTAAAGCACAGTTTAACAAATTTAAAGATCACATATTGATATATTGATTTACATATTTTGTAAAAAGTATTTAAAAAGATATGCTGGGCATACACTGTTCGTTTCTGCCGCTCAATTGTTTTTGCCGCTCAATTCTGCAGTCGATTCGCTTATCTTCCGCTCGTTTTTCTTATCTTTTTCCATTCACTTCTATCAGAAATCGAGAGGCACAATGATCGACCGGAAGATCGGACATGTCGGAAATGATCTATCTAACCGTCTATCTGCCTCAAAAACGAACCGTGTATTCCCAGCATAAGCGTAATTTAGATGTTATTTCCCAACACAGTGAACGGCTATTAAATCAACACTGCACATGCCAATTTGTAACTGCTGCATACAGCAAGTTTGAAAAGGGTCAATAGTAACCTGACCAGACTTGTTTTATACTCCGTGTAAGCTACGTAACACATACAATATATAAATTATAAAATGTATGCACATGGCTTAGACAAAATCATTGTATATTTTACAAATTAATTACCTTGCCAACATCACCTCCATGAGGATAATGTGGTCCAGGCGAATTTCCTGGAGACCCACCAGGGGATGCAGGAAAGATGTTAATAATATCAGGATCCAAATCGTCTGGAGTCTCTAGCACATCAAAAATTCCCATTCCATCTGTTCCATCTAAGAAATAATAAACTATATTAAAGAATGTACTGTAGAAAGTTTCTGTGCAATATTAACCAGTTAAGATTTCAGGACATGAATTTCATGCCCTAATTAGCCCTCCTGTGCATTCCAGGACGTGAAACTCACGTCCTGCAAATTGAATCGCTGACGTGGTCACACTCCCGTCATTCCACACATGCACAAATGCTTCCAACTGCAAAATGAAGTTCAACAGTTGGGGGGTGAGGGTGTTATTAAAGTGACAGTGCCACCATTAAACACTTAAGTGATCACAACCCCCAAAGTATTAACTCCTACCTATCTCATTAACCCCTTGTGTCACCTATACCTGGCCTTAAGATTCGTGGACACTTGTAATGGCTGCCGCCAGTAGCGGTCGGATGCGATAGCTGGTGCAACAGTTCAGAGACCAAATGCCGTACAATACTATTATGCTGTTGCCTTGCAATGTATCTGTACAGTACTGGGGTCCCCAAGCCATGCGTCATAGCGACTGGATCTAATAGCTAAAAGGCTGGAAAGAATGGTACACCACATTCCACATTCCCAACTAGTGATGAAATATGGCATACTACAACATTACATGGCACAGGGCGGTACTGGAGGAGGTCAAAGTCTGACACTTTGATCTTAAAGGAGTCATCAGGGCAAAATTAATATAAGTGCTAATTACCGGGGGCTTCGTCCAAGCCCCTAGCTCCCAGCATGTCCCTCGCCGTAGCCATTCGCCGCAGCTCCGTCCCGGTCCCCGGCGAGGACATCAGGGCGACCTCCAGGTGGACCTGTACTGCGCCTGTGCGGGCGGCGCTGTCAATCACCTGCGCAGTCCGCTCCAGCCCACGTGGCGGTGATTGACAGCGCCGCTCGCACAGGCGCAGTACAGGCCGACCTGGAGGTCGCCCTGACGTCATCGCCGGGGACCGGGACGGAGCTGTGGCGAATGGCTGCAGGGAGAGCTGCGGCGAGGGACATGCTTGGGCCTGGACGAAGCCCCCGGTAAGTAGCACTTATTTTATTAATTTTGCCTTGATGACTCCTTTAAGGGGCTGATGCCTTGCAAGTCTAGACCCAGTAAAGGCGTCCATAGAGACAGCCATGTTTTCCTTTGCAGGACTGTCTAACATTGGTGCTGAACTGCAAAATGCCAATGTCGAACATAGTCCAACACAGGACTGCAAAGCGTTAAAATATTTAAAGGAAACCTAAACTGAGAAGGATATGGATATTTCCTTTTAAAAGAATACCAGTTGCCTGACTCTCTTGCGTCTCTAATACTTTCAGCCACAGCCCCTCAACAAGCATGCAGCTCAGGTGCTCTGACTGAAGTCCAACTGGATTAGCTGCATGCTTGTTTCCGATGTGCGATTCAGTTACTACTGCAGCAAAAGAGATCAGCAGGACAGCCAAGCAACTGGTATTTTTTAAAAGGAAACAACCATATCCCTACCTGTTTAGGTTCCCTTTAAGCCTTCATCCGAAGTCCAACTCCGGGAAAAAGAGAGATTAACACAACCCTTAAGAGAACTTTCTGATCCACACAAGTCCAACTCCTACTTTTGTTAGTAAGTTAAAGGAGAACTCCATGACGTATCATTGAACTTGCCACTGAAAACACACAATTGTCATTTAAACGGTTTACAATTTTTGCTACACAGCAAGGTGCACACAACAACTATGAGTTAATTTCAACTCGATTAGCTAAAAAAATAATTGTGATAAGTTCCAACCTCTCATACTGGCTGCATAGAGTGCAGTAGAAATGCCAGAAAAACCTGGCAGTATCAGCAATAACCTGATGGAATGCCTATAGACAGGGCCTCTTGCCAAGAGGTCCACAATTTGAGTACAGTAAGGCTGCTCGTATTCAGCTTAACCATCCTATCCAATTTTAAGGGTGGAAGGGATGAAGTAGATAGGCAAACTGTGTAAGTGATTGTTAGTACATACATGTTATTGCTATTTTACAAGTCATTGAAAGCTGCCAAAAAAACATTCGCTATTCAAAACTTACCAGTATTTGAACTGAAAATGTTCTCACCAGTGGTATTTGCTGAGGCTACTTGCACAAACGCAGATGTAGGAAAAACTAAAATATGAGTGCATGATGTGTCCTGTGGGGTATTCAACTGAGATGTCATTGTTAATGTAGTGCTCCGACCAAACACAGAACCAGTTGATACAGAGTCTGCAAGGAAAAAAAATTAACAGCATAGATTATTAACTGCTCACAGGATATGCATGCATATTGCTATCGTCGATTGTATCCTTATATGAAGTTTGCTCAGAAATATGGAGCAACAAGCTCCCAAGGGTGATTTTATCAAACAGCAAAAAAATACATTTGGGGCCCAAGTACAAGACAACTTTAAGGGCTGTACATACCTGGCATAATCACAAAGGAGCCCTGTGGCTCCATTGCCACCAAACAAGCACTTAGAATGCTGGGAGAATCTGCTGCTGATATTCCGCACATCCTACATGTATCCTTCAACCTCTTGCTCAGTGACTGAAGATTGCGGCGACTCAATAAACAACTCCAATCTGCAGAACAAAGGATGGCTTTAGTAGTAATCAATGACAACCATTGATCAAATCATGTATCCAGTCAAGGTTTTATTTGAGATCAGGGAAAGTTTATTACAATAGAATGTTTCCTTGCAAAGAATACCTTTAAATATGGGGAGGGGATTGGAATTTGACTTTTTCCCCTAATTTCAAGTAAACCAAATCCACATTATTATTGTGCAGTAACTAAAATGGTTAATAATATAGTAATGGTTTTGAGCCAATACAAATTTTATAGCACTTGGACTTACAGTTACAGTACTTGTCAGCATAATAAAAATGGTTTCTGTATCAGGTCTTGCATGTATTTTCTATGCAGGAAAGAGCTGCATGGTTCCTCAAAGTACCAAATGAAATAACACATGGGGTAAAAATATTAATGAATTGTCATAACGTGCTTTTTTCAGGAGTTACCAAACTATTACCGCATGTGTGAAAATCTAAGTAAAATCTACCAATTGGTTTCATCTCTGGCAGCCCCGGCCACTCCCCTGCACTTAGGCTAAACATGTGAGCAAGTGTCTTTCCGGATGCAAAACTGCGATCATGCTGGCCCGATTATTGCCTTGCACCCACCCCTGGACATCTACCGCACCACGTGGTTGCATCTTTGGAAGTTGCAATAAAACCCCTCCATCACACGGGCAGTGCCCAGACTTGTCTTTTTGTTGCAACAGACTGGACTAGTTTCCCTGTATGTTCATTACAGGAGCACGTCCCATAAGGAGTCTGCCTCCAGGGGCAGTTAATCAATAATACTATTGCCCCATGCTGCATGAAGTGAAGAGTGCAGATATTTCGAATTTACTTATTGCACTAAAGGCTGTTTTAACAGCATGACAGTTTGACTAGGGCAGTTAACTTCACATTAGTTGGAAAATCAAAGCACAGAGAAAATGTCAAGTCCTAATGTTGCTGGAAGCAGAAAGACAGACTTCAGTAAGATGCTTTACTTATTGCTGCAGCTTTCTCTCCACTCCTTTTCATTCTGTCATGAGCGCACCACCCAGTAAAACAAGTTCTAGCACACAAAACTGTTGGTTTACCATTAGCTGAATGGATTCTAAAAAAAAAAAAAAAAAGCTGAGCAAAGCACACAGAAAAACTGCCCCAGGTGAGGACCCTGATAAAGGCTTAAAGGAAACCTAAACTGAGAAGGATATAATTTTTTCCTTTTAAAATACCAGTTGCCCGACTCTCCTGCTGATCCTGTGTCTCTAATACTTTTAGCCACAGCCCCTCAACAAGCATGCAGATCAGGTGCTCTGTCTCAAGTCAGACTGGATTAGCTGCATGCTTGTTTCAGGTGTGTGATTCAGCCACTACTGCAGCCAAAGAAATCAGCAGGACTGCCAGGCAACTGGTATTGTTTAAAAAGAAACATCCATCTCTCTCTCAGTTAAGGTTCCCTTTAAAGCGGATCCGAGATGAAAAACTAACTATAACAAGTAACTTGTCTATATAGCTTATCTATAGTTTACACCGTTTACACAGCAAATCTAGCTGCAAACAGCTTTAATAGAATATGATTGATTATTTCTGTGGTACAAAGGCAGCAGCCATGTTGTTTGTAAACATTACACAGAGGCAGGCTTATCCGTATTTTGAGCAAACAAAACCCTAATCTTCCCTCCTCCACTCTGCCTCTGAAATCAATGGCTAGTAACTCCTCCTCCTCCCCAGACTGAGCTCCCATGAGCCCTTGCTACTGCCAAGGCTCTCTGAAAACCTGTGGGCGTGGTTTATTTAGTTTATAGGGAACTAGAGTATTAAAACAAAAAAGTATTTGGCTTGAGGAATGCACTATAAACAATAGGAAAGGAACACAATTATGAAATGAGTAAAAGTTCATCTCGGATCCACTTTAAGGTAGCCATACATTATGGTCAGCTTCAACAAAGAGACAAATGTATCTCTAATCTGATTAGAGATAAATTTGTCTTTTTGTCAGAGCTGCAGGCCGATTCCCATCCGATTTCAGCATGAAATCTTCAGGGAATCGGCTGAGCCGGTCGCTGCACCCCTAAATGTATAAATGTGCCCCTCATGTTTGCATTTATACATTACCTGTCCTGTGTCCGGCAGTCTCTCTGGGTTCTATTAGTCGCATACACGTTGGCGGCGCATAGCGTCTGACGTCATGCACCATATGCGTGTATGCAGCTGATAGAACCCTGAGAGACGAACGGACACCACGCAGAGGCCGACACAGGACAAGTAGTGTATGAATGAGGGTTTCGTCGCTCGCCGTGAAAATCGGCCACTGTACACCTGATCAACTTTGGCCCGACATCTTGCACCAGGCACGATCGACTAACACGACCAATGCAAAATTGGTTGAATCGTCCGCCGGGCCTGCACTTGGCGGCACGGATTTTCAACCAATTTGATAATCAAATTGGTTGGTCGATCGGCCACCAACGTCACCTGATGTGTAGGCACCTTTATATATTGCACCAGATCTCTTAAAAAAAAAACCAAAAAAAACATTTTAGGATTATCACGGTTTCAAATAGACCGGTAAACTAGAAAAAAAAAGTCAGAAAAGATCACGATAAACATGCTGTTGATTTGAACACTATTTTATTGCATAGAAAATGCAGTTATACCTTTCAATTCTCCATGTCCTATCCTTCCCAAGCGACCAATAACAACCCTCCATGGAACAGAACTCATCTGCACAAGCCCTTGGCACCATTCCCATAGTTTCTGAAGGCCACTGCGACGAGCAGAACCTTTTTTCCTCCTGGCACTGTAAAAATATAAAACATAGAATTCTAAGGTTCTATTCACACTATCTCCACTGACCTTATGTTGACGGACCGAGCAGTGGACAGAAAATGGTCAAACTGAAAACCACAGGGGGAAGAAAAAAAAATGAAAACTGCAATGCTTTCCTTTGGGCCAGTTCACATTACCCCATTTTTGAGCACTTAAGAAAAGTCCTGCTGCTAGTCAATGGATTGCATT
Organism: Hyperolius riggenbachi; assembly: GCF_040937935.1. Taxonomy (NCBI): domain Eukaryota; kingdom Metazoa; phylum Chordata; class Amphibia; order Anura; family Hyperoliidae; genus Hyperolius; species Hyperolius riggenbachi. The sequence goes on from NC_090647.1 coordinate 278,729,855, forward strand.
GCCATTTGTGAAAGCAGCTTTGGACCCAGTGAATGAAACACTGAATTAAAATATAACACAACACTTAAGGTGGCCATACACTGGTCGATGTGCCATTAGATCGACCAGCTGACAGATCCCTATCTGATCGAATCTGATCAGATAGGGATCGTATGGCTGCCTTTACTGCAAACAGATTGTGAATCGATTTCAGCCTGAAACCGATCACAATCTGTTCAGCTGCTCCTGCCGCCTGTCCCCCCCCGTATACATTACCTGAGGCTGGCTCCCGGGCATCTTCTCCGCACTGCACCGCACCGCTGTTCTTGCTCCATCCCGGCGCTTCCTGTGTTACTCCGTGACCAGGAAGTTCAAATAGAGCGCCCTCTATTTCAACTTCCTGGTCACCGGAGTGACACAGGAAGTATAAGCGTACACTGGGACATGCGGAAATGCGGTGCAGCGAGGAGAAGAGGACCCCGGAGCCAGCTTCAGGTAATGTATACATGCTCGGATCGGGCCCGAATCGTACGCCGCAAGCGACGCGCTCCTACCGCCGGGCGATCGAGGGTAATTTCCCGCACGGCGCGATCGACGGTCCGATCCGATTTCGGGAGGGAATCGGATCGGCGGGTGCGTTTAGCGCAAGCGATTGGCAGCAGATCCGATCCCAGGATCGGATCTGCTGTCGAAACGGCCGTGAATCGAGCCAGTGTATGGCCTGCTTTAACCACTTGACGCCCACAGTGCTAACCCCCCTAAAGACCAGGCCATTTTTTGCAGTTCTGGGCTTTGCATGCTTTTCAGCCTCCTGCACAGCCCAGCTATGGAGCCCAGCGATCGGACTCACCTTCTTTTTTTTCCCCCCATCCTCTATGAGGCTCTCTCTCCCTCCCTCCCCTCCATCATCAGAATTGGAAAAGGACGGCGATCCGTCCTGTTCCGCCTTCTCATAGGCATCAGCCTATGAGAGGACAGCGATCCCCGTCCAATCAGAGGCCAGTGATCGCCGATCTCGTACAGCGCGGCCAAGGATTGCACCACTTTACAGTTGTGAACAAAGGGGACTTCTTTCCCCTTTCATTTACAAACAGCCTGCTAGCCGCGATCTGCGGCTAGCAGGCTAATCACGGAACTCCGTTCCGTGAAGTGGCAGGGAACGATCGCGCATGCGCTCGGACGTTCCCTGTGAAACTGCAGCCCCAGGACTTGGCGTTAGGCGGTCCTGGGGCTGCTGCCGCGGTGACGCCCATTGGCGTGAGGCAGTCTTCAAGTAGTTAATATCTAATGTGAACTGAGCCTAAACTACGTAGGGATCATCATTGAGATGCAAAAATGTATGCAACTTGAAAATGGACCAATTATACCTCTGCAGGGTTTGATTGGTCCATTCTCAAGCAGTATACAATTGGAAAATCATGTATCAGCTCAGAATTATTTGCACCTCATTGACCATCACTAAGCTGAGTTCCAGTTGAACAGGCATTGCTGTCTAAAACCAGAAGTAACATGAAAATTGGTACACTATTCACGCTTACCGGTTTTGCACATCAATGTTAATGATGCAGGTTTCCAACAGCTCTCCATAGAGGTCAGTGCAAGAAGCCAGGAGCCATTTCTGATCATGAGATAGGCAGTATCCAAGGAAAAGTACATTATATTTTTGACCAGCTTCTCCAAATGTTTCACCCAATTCTGTTTGCTTATCCTTTACTGGTGCCAAAATAAAAGGTGGTGTATAAAGCCGAATGCATTCTGGTCTCTAATAATTGGGAGGAAAAGAAAAAAAAAGAAAAAAAAAAAAGAGAAAAAGTTTATAAGAGTGTTCTGCACCATAATTCATATGATCAAGTTAATAAAACATAATACAAGTGTACCTGCAGAGACATGTAGCATGAGATAAAACAAGAAAATACAGTACAAATCCTACCTATAACTTAACTCGAATTTAATTTTTTTTTATTGCAAGGGTTAAAACCAATGCTTTACCTAGCTCTACTGAAAACTTACCAGAAGCCATAAAATTTGTGGCTGTGCACATACTCATCATAGCAGTGTATTGATTAAAAGTTCAATAGGTCATCATTTCTCTGTGGTGGAGCTGAAATAGCTCACATTTCAAACTACAATTTTCAGCTCTTAAAGGAGACACTTAAGCCAGGAAAAAAAAAAATGAGTTTTACTCACCTGGGGCTTCTACCAGCCCCCTGCAGCAGTCCTGTGCCCTGGCAGCCACTCACTAATCCTCTGGTCCCCTGCTGCCAGCTAGTTTCGTTTTTGCCGACATGCCCGTCAGGACTGGCCACGCGTAGCTTTTTCCGCATTCCCGACTGTAATTAGCACTATTGCGGACCGCAACGCGTACAAAAATACGCGTTGCCGCTTTACGCACGCATAGATATGCGGAAACGCGTACTTTTGTATGCATTGCGGCCCGCAATAGCGCTAATTACAGTCGGGAATGCGGAAAAAGCTACGCGTGGCCGGGCCTGACAGCAAAAACGAAACTAGCTGGCAGCAGGGGACCAGAGGATTAGTGAGTGACTGCAAGGGCACAGGACTGCTGCAGGGGGCTGTTAGAAGCCCCAGGTGAGTAAAACTAATTTTTTTTTCTGGCTTAAGGTTCACTTTAAGGCAGGGGTCACACTTACCAGCTTTCGTACGCGGTTTCTGCACAGAAAAACTGACTTCAACTGAGAACTCCATGTTAATCAATGAGCTAGGTCACACTTTAATGCAGATTTCGCATGCAGAAAAAAAACTGACATCTTGCGCAATTTGTCAGTTTTCTCTATAAATTACATTAGCAGTTGTACGGTAGAGGTCACATTTGTCTTTCAGTTTTCTGAAAAGTGTAAATACTGAAAGACAAGTGTGACCCCTGCCTGAAACACACACACACACAAAAAAAAGTATTCTAGACAAGTTCTATTTAGGGATTACGTCTAAAGATACAATTACTTCTAAGTTTATTTTTCACATCAGTTTTGCTTTAAGGCCCGATACACATAGCTGAAGGATGTTTTATATGTGAGCACAGACCATACTCGGGACACCAGCTGACTGATCTTAAATTGCATACTTGGCTACAAGAATCATGAATATTTGCTGGTACGAAGGAGGTTGGAAGGGGTTGCACAGAATATCTGGCATCAAACTGTCTTGGGCAAAATTGGACCCAGCCAGTAATCCATCTCATGGCATTGTCACTTGCTCCCAGCTGATGCAAATTAAACTGATCTCTGTTCATGGATGGGATTAAGAAATGGATGTATAGCCACAAAGTGTAAATGACAATGTGGTTCTCATTATTCCATATAGGTCATATCCTAGCCATATCTGCTAGTGTACCCCATTGCAAGCACTAGCCAGAGCATAGAACTGCAGAGACTGGGAGAGGGCTAATGAACTACAGCATCCTTTCTCAACCTTCTTACCCTGGATGAACTCTGCAATACTTTTTGGATCTCAAGGAACCCCTGGCATGGTCTTTAAAAGCGGATGTGGCTGTTTATGCCACTACCCCCTATTACAATTCCCTTTATTACAGATTCTAATGATTTTCATTAACGTGCTCATTATTCTGACCCCCAATTTAGTGCTTCTTTTTAAAGTCTAATACCATCTAATATAGTGTGCTCTCTATCATACTTCCCCCAACCCCCACAATGGGGAAAATGCCAAGGAACCCCTGCAGAGTACTCAAGGAACCCAGGTTGAGAAAGCCTGCACTACAGGAAGAACCATACATGAAGTGAAACCAGTGGCACCAACATATGGGTTGCCATTAAAGGTTTTTTAATTTAACATCTTCACTGATAAACAAAAAGGTATAACTTATAAAGTTTACAATTACAATTTTACTGTAAAGGTGGCAAATGAGAAAGCATCATATTCTGGTCTGTTCCAAGCAGGTTTGATTATTGCAACTGATTTTGTAAGACTTTTCCCCTCATAATCACCTGGAACCTCAACTGCACAACACAAAATGATAATTAGATCAGCAATGATCATTTTGTACTATATCAAGCAGTGCAAACGCCATACATAGTGACTGATTTAGTTGATTAAAATCAGCTTTATTTAAAATATAACTGAGATCAAGTCTGTAGTGTGTGGCCAGGGCCGGCCCGCCCATGAGGCGAGGTGAAACGTTTGCCTCAGGCGGCGCTTCTGAGGGGGCGGCACCCGCCCGTCCGTGGGTGTGGAGTGCCGCCCGAGCTGGAGGTAATAGCGGGCAGGAAGGGGGTATTGGGGCGAGCGGCGGGGAGGGGGGTCGGACCCCCCCCCTCCCTCGCCTGGGTCCCCCGTCCTCCGCTCCCCTCCAGCTTGTTATGCGCGCTGGCTGGCTGCGGCTGTAAGAGGCAACGGGCGGGGATCACTCACCTCTGCCGCTAGCCCCAATACCCCCTTCCTGCCCGCTATCCCCTCCAGCTCGGGCGGCCCCCGGGGGGGGGGGGCGCAGCGGCGATTTCTTTAAAGTTTGCCTCAGGCGGCAAATGGTCTAGGGCCGGGCCTGTGTGTGGCACTAATAGCTACTCCCTGGTTAGTATTATGACTGCTGACTGCTCTACAACAGCCTCCTTTTGTATGTGGCCAGGTAAAATAATGTTTATTGAAATGAATGAAAAACAGGCTGCTCAGTCAACCACATTCCCATTATTAAATAATACATTCTGCCCAACAATATTTGAAAAATAGCAAGATTCATAGATTAGTCTTTTCATGTATTATCACAGATATATATTTAAAAAAACAAAACCACACAACACTTACTTCTGGACTTTTCAAAGCATTTTCAATGGCTAATCCAGGGCCAAATCCAGTTAGTGTTTTTACATTTGTTGAACCTGGTAGTGGTCTTCGGCACTGTGTGAACACTGAGAAAGCTAGCGACTTTAAATGCTGGGTGTAATTCTGCCGGTCTTCATGCTTCACTGGCTGCAAGAGATACTGACAAGGTACGATCTGAAAAGTAAAACAAACATGGTTGAGTCAACAAAAAAATATTCACCGCAGACCGAAAAAGTTGATTTGTTATAGTTACTTGGGTGACACTTTGTAGATAGGAGTGAACAAGCTAGATTTTCTCTCTTTTTTGGTATCTCAATTTGTACCAGAGTTTCGGCTTGGGTACACTTTAAACAATATATTTAAAATTGAACCTACCACAGCTCAAAATATTTCAAGTCTATTGATTCACCTAACCAACCCTGTGGCGCAGATAAAATTCTTGAATCAGCAATATACAAGTTTTTGTTGGAATAAGTAGCCGTTTAATGTACACTATATATGTGCTTTTCTGAAACCATTCCACATTTTCTCAGGCCTCTGAACACTTCCATAGCTGCTGAATAAATAATTCCTACATCCCAACTAGGAGTTAAAATTAGAAGAGTAGTAGTACCTTTACTCTAGTTGAAGAATTAAAGGTGGGGTGCAGGGGAATAAGGGGGGCTAAAGTGGATCTGAAATCAGAACCTCCTCTCTGCTTTAAAAAGATAAGCAACAACATACTAACCTTTAACAAAAAATATGTTCTTTGTTACAGCTCCTACAAATCCTGCAATAAAGCTGCAGTGTGTACTTCCTGCTTTCATGAAAGCAGACATAGGGTTAACATCCTGTTTACAAATTAGCTGCTCTGCCAAGGCAGTCAGCTGCCACAGCCGAGAGATCAAATTATAGTTGTGATTAGTCACAGAATCCTTATGTCCTGTGCAAGAATTCAGGTCCACTTTAATGGAGGACACAGACTAACAACAATGTTGGCTGTACAGTACGGTATAATGAAGATATTTCTACTGCATAGCACACTGTATTATGGGAGCAACCATGCTTTGCTGGTTGTGGCAGTTGCATTCTGATGTAACGGAGTTTATTTTCTTTTGTATGTTGATATCTATTCTATACTACTGAAAATAAATTGAAAACAAATGACTTTAAAAAAAAAAAAAATTCCTCCATCCTAAACCTTTAGGCCCCGTTCAAACTGCACGCGTTTCCAGCCACGTTTTGGAAACGCGTGCAGGTGACACGCACGACATCCAACAGTGCACAGAGTGCACTGTCTATGTTCACACTGCATGCGTTCCGGACCTGTGCGGTCCGGGAACGCATGCTGTACGCATTTTTTGCCAAAACGCATGGCTGCCCTATTCACTTTTCAGTGATGGGATCAGCCACGCAACGCATACAAACGCAGATGGCGTGCGTTTGTACGCGTTGCATTCCCCGTGCGTGCCCGTCCGCGTTTGTAATGTGAACGAGGCCTTAGGATTTTGCAGTGGCCTTAAAGGAATACTGTAGGGGCGTCGAGGGAAAATGAGTTGAACTTACCCAAGGCTTCTAATGGTCCCCCGCAGACATCCTGTGCCCGCGCAGCGATGCTCCGGCCCCGCCTCCGGTTCACTTCTGGAAATTCAGACTTTAAAGTCTGTAAACCACTGCGCCTGCGTTGCAGTGTCCTCGCTCCTGCTGATGTCACCAGGAGCGTACTGCGCAGGCCCAGTATGGTCTGTGCCTGCACAGTATGCTCCTGGTGACATCCGCGGGAGCGAGGACATGGCAATGCAGGCGCAGTGGTTTTCAGACTTTAAAGTCTGAAATTCCAGAAGTGAACCAGAGGCGGGGCCGGAGCATCAGTGAGTGGCTGCGCGGGCACAGAACGTCTGCGGGGGGCCATTAGAAGCCCCGGATAAGTTCAACTCATTTTACCTCGACCCCCCTACAGTATTCCTTTAAAGTGGCCAACTGAAATATTTAGGCATAGTCAAGGTAATCATATTAATCTCTTATTTTAGTTTACAAGCTTCTGAAATAACATACATGCATAGAGAAACATTACCCAAATAAGATATAACCAAGAACTATTACCAATTGATGTAAATGATCTGTAGGATGCTCTGCTTAAAGACACCTGACCCGAGATTAATACATGCTACTGTAATTAAAACTCATGTATTTTAGTTGCCCATTTGTCCCGGTTATTACACCGTTTAAATGATCTCCCTATCACAATTTATGGCACCGATATTTTATTTAGAAATAAAGGTGCATTTTTTCAATTTGCATCCATCACTATTTACAAGCTTATAAATTTAAAAAATATAATCAGATACTCTCTTGATATGTGTATTTAAAAATTTTAGACCCTTAGGTAACTTTTTTTTTATTTATTTATTTTAAATAAAAAAAATGTATTTGGGTAATTTTTGGTGTGGGAGGGAAACAGATAATTTTAAATGCAAAATAATGTAATGTAGAAAATGTATGTGGGTGTAGTTTACCATTTGGCCACAGTCAAAAAAGTCCTGGAGCGTTCGATCACGCTACCAGGAACTACAAAGGAGGCTGTGATTTTTTTTTTTTTTTGTGCAGAAATACCGCGCTCTCTAATTAGAAAGCGTCGGTTTTTCTGCAGGGGACTTAGATTGGTGAATGGGAATTATAAACCCATTCACTGATTGGGGGGGGGGGGGGGGGGGGGGAGAGCGGCAACTGCAAAGTAAATCTGGACGGATATATCCGTCCAGATAGACTTAAGTGGTTAATACAATTCAAATAAAAGACACATTCAACATTTTGAAGTCTAGGCAATTCTGCTTAAATTTTTTTTTAAAAAAAAGTCAAAACATGAAAAAATTGCAATTTCAGTAAATCTGCTAAGTTCAAAGTCCAATAAAAATGCAATCACTAACGTTTTCCCTCTAATAAACAGGGTCTCACAAATTAGGAATATGGTATATATTCAAAAGTACATGGATAAATTAAAGCATCCCACCTTTCCATTTCTAAGGGTTATATTTAACCTGTTTGCCCTTGTCTAATCTAATGTCTAAAAGTTTTTCTAAACTGAATCTACAATGCTGACAAGTAAGGGTAACAAGGAATTCCAGTTACATAAAGTATCTCGCAAAAGTGAGTACACCTCTAACATTTTTGTATTTTCTTAAAGCGGTATTGTCACCATAAAAATCAAATTTCAACAGCAACTGGTCTGAGTGTATTAAGTGATAAAGATGCTAATCCTGCATTCAAAACTTTTTTTCTGCTGTTATGGTTTGGCGTTATTACACACTATAGGAGCACTGGCCCTAGTGCTAAACAGTGCCAAAAAGTTGAATGCTGGGAGTTCTTTTTATCTATAACATATTCCTCCTCTTCCATTTATTTCCCTGCCTAGCTGATCACTTGTGTTTACAAGCAAGGCTGAGGGGACTCAGTGATTGGATGTGTAAATAAAAAGACTCTGGGAGGAGGACAGCTAATGAATACACAATGAGCAAGAGAAGGGAGGGGGAAAACAAGAGTCAGGGAGGATATGATGTCAGCATTAGCTTGGCAAGATGGCCACTGCCTAGAGTAGGATTCTCTGCTTTTCCTTTATAAAATTCACAGGAATCGTTACGTGGATAGCACAATACATCTGTTATGTAAGTAGAGGTAGTATTTATCTACTTATATATGTGTTTTTTATTTCTAGGTTAGCATGGGTGTCACTTGTTCTTTAACCTTTTCGGGACCGGCCACCTACCCCCCCTTAAGGACCAGGCATTTTGCGCGGGAAGGGGGTGCGCACGTTTGGGGGGGGTCAGGCGGCCGGATCCCGTGTGTGGCTGCCTGGCATTGTGTCCCTCCTTGGTGGCCTGGGCCCCCCCTTCTGCTAGCAGCCTTCACTTACCTTCCAGGCTCCAGCGATGAGCCGCACGGGACCCTCTTCTCCGGCCGGCATCTCCGTTCTGTCTGACGAGCAGTTCCGGGTCGCGGGCTTGATGACGTCATCAAGCCGGGACCCGGCGCTGACGTCAGATGAAGCGGAGATGCCGGCCAGAGCGGAGGGGGCGCCGATCGTCGCTGGAACGGCAGGGAGGTGAGTGGATCCTCTTCTTTCCCCCCCTGCCGCCGCAGCTGTCAAACAGATCACTACGATCCGACGGCGATCGTAGTGATCGTGTGATCAGCAGCCATACGCGATGGCTGCTGATTACTCGGGGGAGATGTCGGCTGTCATATGACAGCTTCATCTCCCCCTCCGGGTGCGCACGATCGCGTCGGGAGCGGAAATTGCGGGCCGGCGTAGATCCTACGCCGCATCAGGCTAGAACAGCCACAAGTGCGGCGTAGGATCTCATGCACATGGTCCCGAAAAGGTTAATATCCAGAAGTTGTCTTCAGCAAATAGACTGAGTGCTGGCAGTATTGCTGCAGGGGTTGAGGGTGTGTCAGCCATGCAGTGTTCAGACCATACGCCACATAATGCATCAAATTGGTCTGCATAACTGTTGTCTCAGAAGGAAGCCTGTTGTAAAGATAATGCACAAGAAAGCCTGTAAACAGTTTGCTGAATACAAGCAGACTAAGGAAATGGATCACTGGGATCATGTCCTGTGATCTGATGAGACCAAGGTAAACTTATTTGGTTAAGGTGTCAAACATGTGTGGCGGAAACCAGATGAGAAGTACAAAAACAAGCCTGCTGGTGGGAGTGTCATGGTTTGTGGAATGCAAGAGCAACAGATCAGCGAGGGAACCATGAATGCCAACATGTACTGTGACACAGTGAAGCAGAGCATTCCCATTGGAAAGTAGGCCACAGGGCAGTATTCAAACAGGATGACGAAACGGAGGGTAAAGGTGCTGGACTGGCCAAGCAGTCTCCAGACCTAAACCGTATTAAGCATCTGTGGGGCATCCTCAAACACAAGGTGGAGGAGCGCAAGGTCTCCAATATCCACCAGCTTTGTGATGTTGTCATGGAGGAGTGGAACAGGATTTCAGTGGCAACCTGTGAAACGCTAGTGAACTCCATGCCCAAGAGTGAAAAAAAATAATGCTGCAAAATAGGGGTGGGCACATCAAATATTGACATTTTGGGGGTATACTCACGGTTGTTGCCAGCGGTTTAGACATTAATGGCTGTATATTGAGTTATTTTGATGGGACAGCAAATTTACACTATTATACAAAGCTGTATCCTCACTTCTTTACACTATATGAAAGTGTCGTATCTGCAGTGTTGTCCCATGATAAAATATAATCAAATATTTATAAAAATGTGAGGTATACTCACTTTTGTAATATAAAATTAAATATCTTACTATATAATGAATTGTATGTGTAGTACAACTAAGAAATTTAAAATTAGTAGTACAGATATAGGTCTCATATTGTTTCCAGTACAGGAAGAGTTAAGAAACTTCACTTATCTATGCAAAAGAGCATCTCTGAGCTCTACAACTAATTTAGTCAGAGCACAATGCTATTTTCTGAAGCACTTATACATTAATGAAACAATGAAAGAAAACTTCAGATACAATTTTACTGCAGAGAAGTTCAAAGGGCCATTAGCGCTGTTCTGTCTCAGTTTAAAATACAGAGTGTAGTTTGTAAACTACAAATATTAGAGAATCCGGCTTAAACCTCTGCCATCCAAAAGTAATCTGTATGTTCTGATTGGCTGTGGTTGTAGCTATCGTGGTGGATGAGATTCCTCTGTATTTTGGGTACAGTTTCAGCACAAATAGGTTTAAATAAAGGTCTAGGAATCCGAGACAAGGTCTGGAGCAGCTTAACCCTCCTGGCGGTTTGTAAAAATCCGCCAGGGGGCAGCAAATACGATCGGAGATCAAGAGATCCCGTTCAAAGAACGGGATCTCTTGGAGGGCTTCCCCCGTCGCCATGGCGACGGGGCGGGATGACGTCACCGACGTCGTGACGTCAAAGGGGACTACGATCCACCCCACGGCGCTGCCTGGCACTGATTGGCCAGGCAGCGCACGGGGTCTGGGAGGGGGGGCAGCTGCGGCGACGCGTATAGCGGCGGATCGGCGGGTAGCGGCGGCGATCGGACACTGCACGCAGCTAGCAAAGTGCTAGCTGCGTGCAGCAAAAAAAAATTATGCAAATCGGCCCAGCGGGGCCTGAGCGGTGCCTCCCGGCGGCATAGCCCGTGCTCAGCACGGGCTTACCGCCAGGGAGGTTAAGAGAGCAGCAGCCCGGCCGGGCGTGCTCAGTGTTGTCAAATATTAGACGATGCAATGTTATTTTTAAAAAAAGCTATATATCTAAAAAAAATAAAAATATTAGACTCTCTACTTTGCAACTAATGTTCTATTTATTATCCGTACTACACATACAATTCATTATATCATACTCCCCCCCCCCCCCCCCCCCCCCTTTCAGTGTCACTTTAAAGACGTGTATATAACCCGCTTGTTTTGTGGAGGAGGGGGAACTTGTTCTGGACCTGAATGTAGAACCAATGATTTTTCAGTACAGGAGGTTTCCTACTGAAATGTTGTTATTTACCTCTTTCTGCAGTTTTTAGTTTGGGACAGGCCCATGGGAAATGCAGTAATGACTATGACCTTGCACTGCCTCCAGCAATTTGAGGTAGAATTATGAGAAAAGGGAGTCATGTACCATCTCAGTTATTTTCTGTAAAGTTTCCAAAGTGCAATGGGAATGTTTTATGTACCTCTTAAAGGACGAGGACATCATTTTAGATCTGAAAATGAACCCTTTTTCCCAAGCCTGAAGTTGTGTAGTGATGCTTACTTAAACATAACAGTCTTGCATAACATTCATTAAAACCTTGTTTCCATACCCATTATTGGGAAACAGTTGATTTTACGTGCTTTTGTACAAAACTCATGTCATCTGCATAATCACAATTTCCCCAGAGTGCAGAAGTGATGGGAGATGTCCCAGCATGGAGGTTTTACATGATCAAACTAATTCAAAAAGTTTCTTTAGTAGATAACCAGTCTGCTTACAGTCTTACTAAACCATGCAGCAAAGCACAAAAAAAAAAAAAAAAAAAAAAAGAAGATAATACCTGAACTGAAACTGTATTTCGGAGGTGTGGTGGAAGAGTGTTCAACAGTTCCATAAAGCAACGCAAAAGCCCCAGTGTCCACACACTAGATGAATTTGAGCTCTCATCATTACTTTCATAAGTGAAGGGATCAACAATATACACCACAATGGCTGGTGGATAAGTGATAGCATGAGACTCCCCATCTGTAGGCACTCCAACCTTATCACGTTCCATAGTGCTAGGGAAGGGAAACATTTTTGAATCACTTAAAATATTTATAAATAAATGTAAGACGAAAGAAGAAATGAATATATCTACATATATAAACACACACACACACACACACACACACACACACACACACACACACACACACACACACACACACACACACACACACACACACACACACACACCTATCTATGCATGCTCAAGGCCCTCTTTCTACAACTGCCCCTTTCCTAAGTTTTTTTTTTTAAACTTACGCACTCCAATATTAAAAAGAAAACAAACCAAAACAAATAATTTAAATTTATAAATCAAAAGCATCCATCTTCTGCAAATATAACAGCAGAAAAGGTCCAAGGGAAGTCAAATATTGTTCATAAGGTTCTTCCCTGCCCTGCTGTAGAAGTTCCAACATACAGATTGCAAATGTAGGGTGCTTTGCTTTCACCTTTATGTCCAGTTAATTAAGGTTAAATATAAAATGTTCAGAACAGTAAACAGAGGCATTAAGAATTTAATAAAAATAAGACTGACATTCCAGTAAAGTCCTATTAATGATTAGAACTACAGGAACGATTTTTATCAACAGTTTACTTTGATTTCAGGTTTGCATTAATGCCTAGTGAACATAAAGCTCTACTCCTGTGACCCATTATGATAAATGTTTTTTCAAAACTTGTCTACTGCCTCTGTCAGACAATGATAGATGACGGTGGCTATAACAATCCAGGTGGTTTTACACTTTATTGGATGTTTCAGGAAGGGCAGCTAGCCCGAAATACTGTGCCAGCTTGTATGTTACGCTGCTGCAAACATCTGCAATATAGGGGAAGACATCTCAGATTGGTTAAAGTGGACCTGAATTCAGAATGTCCTCTCTGCTCTAAGAGATACACAACAGCATAATAACCTTGAAATGAAAAAAAAAACATTTCTTTGTTACAGCTGATATAAATCCTAAAATAAATCTGCACTGTTTCTACTTCCTGATTCATGGAAGCAGACATATTGTTTACAGCCTGTGCTTTTACATGGGCTTATCTGCCATAGGCAGTCATGTGACACAGTGGGGAGAGATCAGATTACAACTTGTGATTAGACACAAATGAGGGGGGATTAAACAGGCTAAACGCTCTGAATACATACAGGGTGCATTTCTCTGTTTTCCTTCTGTCCTGTGCAAGCGTTCAGGTCCACTTTAAGCCTCGGCCACTTGTCATGGTCTTAAATTCTCATAAGGGTGGATAGATTTCCCTGAAAGACCAGAGCGGTTCCCTAGAATCACACACTTACACTATGATGCAGACTCTGGGAACTAGGTCTGCCAGGACCATTCCCCTCAGTTTCCAAGTGCCCTTTGATGGTGTAGGAAACAAATCATCTGCAACACTGGTTTTCATTGCAGTTTCTCACATTCGTAATTTTTCATTACAATTCAATTTACATTTATTAGGATTCAAAACATCTTTTGGAACTCCAAGTCCAGGTACCCAATAACTGATTTGGACTCCACGCCAGTCCTGTGTGCCAGGTCTATTGGAATCTGAGCAGTAGTGTATCCAAATACTATGCATATGCTGTACTGCTCTGGAGGTCTGTTGCAGTGGCTGCTGCAGGTGTACACCTTCCAAGTGAATATCCATCTGTTGCTCGAACAAACTGCAGGTCTAATTTGTGCAATGTGGAAACACAACAAACTCGGACACTAAAAATAGACATGGTTGCTCACAGAAAAGCATTCTAAATGTTCAACTGTGCAATACCATCTGTGGAGTTCATGTAGACCAAACCCGAGGCTATTCTGTATTTGCTGGTACAATAATTAAGAGTAGAGTCTGGTTTTGATCAGGTCAGCTCTTCTAAATGTAACCTGGTCATACCTGTATTTTCTAATGTATTTAAGTGTGAGGGCAGGTTTCCACTAGCGCCGGACGTCTCCCAGACAGACGCTAGCACTTAAGCATGCAGATTATGCATCCGAATCCCTGTAGCCATGCCATGCAAAACTATGGAGATTTGGACAAGTTGTCCAGAATTCTGAAGCAGTCCTTCAGAATTTTTTCACACGCTCGAATTCAGAAGCAGCCTATTGATTTCAATAGGCTGAGATTCCGGATCTGCATTAGTGGGCGTGAATTTGGGCAAACAGCCCCGGGGAAACGGGCCCTTGTGCCTGGTACACACCATGCAAATTCCTGTCAGATGGATGGGTCTAATAGATAATTTCCGACAGGTCTGATCTTATTACCGATCGTTTATTCTGATCAATTTTCCAATTACTTATATACAAAATCGATCAGAAAAAGGATAGGAAATAAGGTCGGACCTGCCGGAAATTATCTATTCAACTCGTCTAACGAGAAATTGCATGGTGTGTACCTGGCAAACAGTTTTTATAACACTAAATATATGAACAGAGAATTTTGTAAGCAATCAAAATTTGTAACACCTGAAACAATTGTTAGCGTTAACTTAAATGTTACTTCTATTGATGCAGAAAGGCTGTAAGTTGTCGATCTATTTGGCATGCGTTTACATGTTACACAAACACACCTCTAAAAAATAAAAACTTAAGAAGAAACAAGAAAAATATTATGTTCTAGTAATGCTTGCTCACCTTTCAGTAACCTCAGATGCTGCGGCGGCTGCTGCTGCAGCGGCAGCAGCTGCTTGGTCACTTGATACTCCAGTGGTTTGTTGCAAAGTCTGTGGTGGTTGTTGTTGTTGCTGCTGCTGCTGTTGTTGCTGCTGCCCTGTCTGATTGTTCGGGACAGAGGTAACTTGAGCTGGGAGTGAGCCGTTATTCATGCTCCCATAGGGAGGAAAGCTGGTGCTTTTATTTCCAGTTAAAGAGTTGGCCACAGATGTAGGAGCAGGGAGGCTGGAGGCAGTTGCAGGGGGCAGGTTACTATTGTTTGGTGTTGCTGCTGCTGAGTTATTTGTTGGAGCTGGGGTTAAAGAGGAAGGAGTGCTTGGGTTACCAGTGCTGGTTGTGATAGGAGGTTGAGTGGATGATGCTTGGGTAACAGAAGGTGCATGGTTGGGTTGGCAGAGTAAAGAACTGTCTAGTGGTTGGGAAGCAAGGTATGGACCTAAAGAGAAAAAAAATATTATGTTAAAACCTAATTATGGTACAACAGTAGTCACATTTCACGCTACACACACACACACACACACACTATACCTAGTTCATATTTGCACACTTGGGCATACAGTCGCAGTTTGGAAAATGCTTCAGTGCTGCCACTGGCCGCTTGAGAAAACCATTCTGCAACAGACTTCTCTGAAACTTTCTTTGCTGCAGAGGTTCCAACCCGCATGATGCCATCAGTAAGCTGTTTGGAAATTGCACGATGTTGTCCAAGCCTACAAGACTAAAACACAAATATACAAGTATTAGTAAATAGCGCGTAAACCGTCAAGCACAAAGCAAAAGTGGTGATTAAGTAAAAAAGTACAACAAAAACAACTGCCTCACTGCTCTAGAAGGAAGTACCCACAAACCTTTTACCCAATTCCGGAAGCTTGGTTAAAAGCGGGGTGCGGTAGCAAAAAAAAATAAAAATAAAAAATGTATGGCACCACAAAAAGGCAATAAAAACACATGTTCGGTTAGAACAACTCTGGATTCAATTTCTGTAATTTATTCACAAAGTCCAGACCATCATAACATCTGACAGCTGATTTGAGGCCTCACAGTGTGCACTAACACCAACAATATGAACATTTATATTTCCTCCACGTTCTTGATAAAGGGAACTCTGCTGAGCCAAAACTGCTGATGGATGTTATGATTGTTTGGAATTTATAAATAAATAAAAAAATCAAATGAGCTTGCATCCAAAGGTGTACTAGTCTAATCTAGGTTTATATAGTTCATGACTCTAGCTCATCTGATACTACTCCCCTAACAAACTGCTAATAAGCCTGCTGTTAAGAAGCCTACTGATGGCTTCATATTGTAATTGCTTCAATTTGATAGAACTTTAATTCACTATGAATTAAAGCTAAACTGCAGAGAGCAGAACTGGTAAGAGGTCCTTTGGATTCTGTATCATTTCATTGCTGTTTTACTGTAAAAACATAAATAAGCATATGCCCTGCTACAAGGAACTGATAAGACTTCTACATACAGCTCTATTCTTGGTGAGAAATGCATAGCAGTTCCCTGCATGCCACGTCAACACGATGTACGTGACATGATAAAACCTACAATCATTTCCCACATTTTTCTTACAGAACCTACATGTGACCTGCTCAGAAGTAATAGGAGGTCTGCACCATATACCATAACAGATTTAAAACTGTAAGACCAGTTGTCCTCACAGTTATATTTCTCCTCAATATTCAAATTACAACACCAGTGGCATGGAGCTGATAAGGAGGTAATGACAGTGGGCTCAATGCACAAATATTGCGTTATAAGGTATGATTTAAAGGTATGCTTTATTTCCTCACTGGTGATATTTTAGACAGCAAAACCACACATTTTTCATATCACCTCCCAAAGGTTTTCACCTCGTGCTTTATTTTAAAGATGGTTTTATTATTTGAAGAATACATGTGATATTTCCTGCATTACAGTAAAATCTCTGTTGTACACTTCAAGGAACCTGGCCAAGTAGTTAACTATATCAGAATTGGTCATACATTGTAAATTCATACAAGCGCACGGTTGGGATATGAAGATCGTCTCAGAACTTCGACTGTATAGAATTCATGTGGCATTTCATTCCTTGTGGTATTAATTCACGTGGCATTACTCACTTATAGTAGTACATGGAAAATGGAAGCCAGCTGTGATCAATATATATTTGTCATAAACTGCATTTCTTAAATCTTGTAAAAAAAATGTGTTCAAATAAAAAAAAGTGCAATAAGACATATTTATCTTAAAAGTTCAAATGTAAAAAAAAATAAAAATTAAAAACCCCGTTGTTGGTTACCATCAACTTCCCCACTAGGGATGGTCAATGAGATGAAAAGAATTCCATGTTGGTGCAGCTTTAAAATAGACCAACCAATTTATTCAACTGGTCCATTTTCAAGCAGCATACATTTCCAAAACATCAGCTATGTGTTGTCTGATGTGCCTGCATATTGCACGCTGAGCCAGGTTGCTGGAATTCAATCAGAAATGCAGCAGTCTGCTGCACAGGCACTTCAACCTCACACAAACATACAAGGCCTGTCACTTGCAAGGATCTAGGTACCAGTAATCAAAACATAATTTTCAAGAGCTGTCTTTGGTCCAAAATATGCTTCTCTGGTACCACGTCTGTAGCCTTTTAAAATGTACAAAACATACTCAAAATCCTCCACTTCCACATAACTTTTCTACCTGTCCACAGACAATGTAAGACAACAACAGAGAGTGGTGATAAATAAGAACAGGCTTAGACTTTAATATAACCTAACAGCACTAAAATTGTATAATGTGCAATACATCAAGCTTTTTATCTGAGTATTTTTGACAGATTTCTGAGATACCAGCAACTACCTCAGTCACAATTGTGTCCCCTTTCTCTTGCCGTAGTTCAGGCTAGGACCTCAGACCAGTAAGTCATCTAGCTGTGGTATCCATGAGGAGAGCTCCACCAGGATGCTTTAACCTAGCTAGCGTTCTGGACGAGCCGAGCTCGTCCAGAGACGCTAGAGGGCACCGCTCAGTCCCTGCTGGGCCGATTTTGATAATTTTTTTCAAACACGCAGCTAGCACTTAGCTAGCTGCATGTTTGCTCCGATCGCCGCTACCCGCCGCGTAGTAGGGCCCAAAAAGACCCATTGCGCAGCCTGGCCAATCAGTGCCAGGCAGCGCTGAGGGGTGGATCGGGACTTCCTATGACGTCACAACGTCGTTCGTGGGCGTTCAGAACGGGATTTCCTGATAGCCATCAACGCCGGCGGCAATCGGAAGGGTGGGTGGGTTTCGGCTGGGAGGGGGGTATCATGTAGCTAGCGCTAGGCTAGCTACATGATTAAAAAAAAAATTAGGTTTAAAAAACCATGTGCAGTCGTGCATAATCAGAACGCCAGGGAGGTTAAGGACAACTGAAGTGAGAATATGAAGGCTGCCATATTTATTTCCATTTAAACAATACCAGTTGCCTAGCAGCCCTGCTAATCTATTTGGTTGCAGTAGGGTCTGAACAGCACCAGAAACAAGCATGCAGCTAATCTTGTCAGATCTGACAATGTCAGAAACACCTGATCTGCTCCATGCTTGTTCAGGGTCGATGGTTAAAAGTATTAGAGGCAGCGGATCATGTAGCGGATGCAGAGGCAACTGGTATTGTTTAAAAGGAAATAAATATGGCAGCCTCCATAGCCCTCTTGCTACAGTTGTCATTTAAAGGATACCAGAGCCAAAAGGCTCTGGTAAAAATTGAAGGTGCAGTGGATAGAGGGGACATAATCGAATACTTACAGCGCCCTCCCAATTCCCCTCCGTGACTTGGGGCGACTCCAAACCTGGACATTCTGCTCCCCTGTTGCCGCACAGTGATGTCACAGGACAGGAGCGCACTCGCTCCTGAGTACAGCCGTGCGCGCTGATTGGAGATGCGGGGGGAGCGAGTTGGGGGGGGATGGGTTGTACCGCCCATTAACCCTTAGCGCCATGTGGGTTATTGGGTTAGCGTGTTAAAACCAGCATTCCCACATTAATGTGCGCGTTACCAAGGTAATGTATGTGGTGCTAAGTGTTAATGGCCGGTGCTCTACCGCGCTATTAATGGCAACATTTCCATGCGCAATGTTGTCTGAGTTTAGGTATCACGTCCGAGGTCATAATCCCTTATTGGCTCTATGACAATGGTGTTGTAATTTAAATATAGTGGAGGAATATTTGTACAGTGCCACAGAATATGTTGGAGCTTTATAAATCAATAATAATAATTATTTAGGTCTGAAGGAGAACAATTGAGCAGTGCAGATCTATACATGGCCAAAGCTACAGAATGCATATAGGTAAAATTTATTTGTCAAAAGAAAATATTTCTGAGCTGGTTAGGGTGAAAGAAGTTGCTAATTAACATATATGTTCTAAAGAAATAAAAAAAAATGAATAAATGATTCAGAGAAAATGGAAATCCCAACCATATATTTTCTAAAGGTTTTCATGAACACCAGAGACCACAACCTACTATGTACTAAACTCAAAAAGAGCACCTTATGGGATAAAAGCTTGTATCCTTTATTACATACAATTAAAATATTGAATCAAATTGTGCAAACTACTGAACAGGCAACTACTGCCTTTTATTCATGTGTAAAAATTAAATATAAATTGTAGCAAGGCTGGGCTGGCACACAAGATAAAGGGCTCAAGGTGTCAGCAGTAACTATTTCTACTCAAGACAAGGAAAACAGTCTATGAACATACATAGTGAAAGTCTGGTACTACCATATTACATTTCCAGTAAAGTGCAAGTACATGAAAGAGTGAAAGCGCCCAAAGGAAGCCATTATGCAAGTTTTGGTGCGGAGGCATGCCTCCAAACCTCCCCTCCAGTCATGCACAGTTGAACAGCGACGGCCAGTCCCATTCCTGCAAGGAGAGAAAGGCAGGGCTGGAGCAAAGGGGATTTTCTAATTGCTGAAGCAATGCTAAATAGCAGTATCATTGCTGCATACGAACCTATGCAGGTTACATTCAACAAAACGAAAACTACAACGTCCATGTAAAAGATGCATGGACAGGGCAGATACCTGTAAGAGCTCATCCACACTATAAGCGCTTTTCCGAGTGCTTGTGATTTATTAGCGCTTTTTAAAACAATCGTTCACTTTCATTAAAATCATGGTAAAAATCGCCGTGATTTTACACGGACTTGACAATTATTGCGATTTTAATGAAAGTGAATGGGAGAGATTTTTAAAAAGCACTCAGAAAGCACTAATCTATCACAAGTGCTCAGAAAAGTGCTTATAGTGTGGCTGAGCCCTAAAAGAGCAGGGGGAATGTATAAACTTGTGAGTAGTGCAAGAGTGCTTCCAAGATAGGAGCCACAGTGGATTCTACGTTCAAAAGTGGGTCTGTTACAATTATTGGAATTTAAAATTTACCATGTAAGGAATGAAATGCAATAGTTGGCTGTTCAGTTTGTTGACCAATTTTATTGATTATATGGAATAAAGGATATACAGTAGAGTCCCATTAACCACAACTCATGCAACCTGGGTCTCTCAAGTAACAGTCACCTATGAGGCATCCCTCTCTCCCACTAATGCAGAGCAGGGGAAAACTCATGCCAGAGCTCTGGGCACCATCCATTTCACTTCTTACTGCTCCTGGCTGCATCCTCTGTAGGCTCCTGATGCCACCTGACACGTAATGAGTCACATGCATGCAAAGAGAGCTGTACGGAGGATGAAGCAGAACAGCTGGCAGCTGTAACAAGTAATGATAGCCTACGCCAATAGCTCTGGTGTCTTCCCCTGAGCGCTGCACTGCATTAGTGGGAAAGAGGGCTCTGTGGGGGGTAAACTTGGACACCTAAGCAACCCAAATTACACCTATCCAGCATCAGACAATCCCAGTCTGTGCCAGATAACAGAGACTCTACTGTACATATTTTAAAGCCTAAATAAGGTCCTCTTCCTGAGTAAAGTACGAAAAAAGGAAGTTTTCTTACCTCATACATTGCAGTTAAATCCCGAAAGAAACTTTTGGCTCCATTTAACAGAGCCTCATTTTCTGGGCACACCACAACATAAGCAATGTCTCGTTGAGACCCATAAGGTTCCAGCATCAGCCTCTCCCAGTAAGGCAAGGCGAATGGAGAAAGCACCAGAAAATCATAGTCATACCCTACCAGAAATGTAGGAATTGGCAGTGGTTCTGGAGACTCATCCGTTCCTAAGGAAACAAGGAGCAAAGTTACTGATAGTTTACATTTCTCTAGTCTTAGAAATTATATAGCAATTTTTGCACTATATAAGGTCGTTTAATCCATTTTGGAAGTATCACTTTATTTTAATTTTTTTTGTGGAGGAATTAAAACGGGTACTATTGGCAACTCCACATTCATGAAACCTGTGTGTGTGTGTGGTGTGTGTGTGTGTGGTGTGTGTGGTGTGTGTGTGTGGTGTGTGGTGTGTGTGATGTGTGTGGTGTGTGGTGTGTGTGATGTGTGTGTGTGTGGTGTGTGTGTGTGGTGTGTGTGTGTGGTGTGTGTGTGTGGTGTGTGTTGTGTGGTGTGTGTTGTGTGGTGTGTGTTGTGTGGTGTGTGTTGTGTGGTGTGTGGTGTGTGGTGTGTGTGTGGTGTGTGTGTGGTGTGTGTGTGGTGTGTGTGTGGTGTGTGTGTGTGTGTGTGTGTGTGTGTGTGTGTGTGTGTGTGTGTCTTCACCATATGAGCCGCGGCCAGCCATTTTATGGAACTGCTGCCAGGTTAACGGTCCTTGCACTCCCCAAGATCGAACAGTCCGCTTTTTCTGAACAGCATCTTGCAGAACAGGTTGTAATGAAAGAAGCATACGCAGGATGTCCTGGGAACACTGTTTGCTTGAGTCTATAGCTATAAGGGGGAAAGAAAGAAAGTAGAAAAAAAAAGTGTTAGGGAACTCTGTATTACAGTGGTAAAAGGGTGAACCACCAAAAAAACATACATGCACATTTAATTCACTCAAATGACATTTTGCTAATTGAGGAAGGACATACGCTGTTACTAAAACTCGGTCTGATCTCAGTAAAGTCAACAATTGTATTCCCATTCTATCCTTTTAAACTTTACACTGACATTCGTGGAGGTAGGGTTTGTCAATATAGTCCCTCTATAATTACACTACTCCAAGACACCTCCCAATCTCCTCAAACCAGTACAGAAATTGCCATGCCCAGGTAAACCTGCAGTTGCTTACAGCAAGATTGGTATTTCCATTTGTTACTGAAAGTGAAAGCAGATTTAGAGACTGCCACAGCCAACACCATATGCTAACTGCACAATATATTCTTTTCTAGATAAACTATGTACAGGCTAGAACAGCAGCCACTCCAGTCCTATAGTAAATGTTATTTTTTTGAAAAAGTTATGTGAGGTCCATCTCAAGTATGTTAAGCTGGTCACACACTGGACTACGTGAATCTAATGAAAATATGTGGTCATCGCCTGCCCAGTCTTGTAGTTGTAACACCCCTTACAACAGTCCTCTCTCACCGGTCCGCCGCCAGGCTTTGCTTCCTGTCTCTTCTCTCCTGGTGGCCTGTGTCATGTGATAAACACTAAAGGCCAAACACTACAGGCACCATGGCACATACCTTATGAAGCCACTAAAGATCTCTAGTGTTTAACACATGACACACACTACAGGATAAAAGAGACAAAAAGCAGAGCCCAGCGGTGAAGAGAAGACTCTTGGTGGATAGGTGAGCTTTGAGTCCTATGGGAGAAAAGCGCTTTACAAATGTTCTTGTATTGTATATTGTATAGGTGAGTGTTAGCTACACAGCAGCGCCGGCCATCACAAAATGTAACATCTCTAGCAACGCACCCCGCCGTTAATCAACCAAAATCTTTCATCCAGTGAGTATGACCAAATAAATCAAATTTGATTTGCAGCATTGATTTCAAGCAGATACAATCAAATGACTATCAGCTAAATATCTATGCAAAGGGGGAGGTTAAGAAAAAAAATAAATTGGTCAGCGTATGGCCACCTTTACTCTGTCTTACGAACACAGGGATGATGGTATAAAAAAAAATTAATATGTACGCTGCCAATTTAAAGAGAAACCGTAAGCTGATACCAACGCAATGAATGGCTACTATAACTTCTTTTTTAGTCAACATACTGCTGTTTGGTCTTTCAGGCCTTCAGATTTACATATTATTGATATATGTTAGATCTAACGTTTTCAAGATGACAATAGGTAAGCATTTTTCATGATATGTCCTGTGTTTACATGAGCTTATTCTGGTTATCAGAGATCGTTTCATTCTCTATGTTTTCCTGAGGACTATATTGTACAAATCTGTTCTTTAAAGAGAAACCGTAACAAGGATTGAACTTCATCCCAGTCAGTAGCCGATACCCCCTTTCCCATGAGAAATCTATTTTTTCTCAAACGAATCATGAGGGGGCTCTGTATGGTTGATTTTGTGTTGAAACCCCTCCCACAGAGTGATGTCAGGACCATGGTGCTGACATCACACTGGGTGGGAGCCTTGTTGCATTGTGGGGAAATAGCTCTTTCCAACTGCCAAAAACAAGCAGAAGCTACTTCCACTGACATTACCTGCCAGCAGTATAAATGTCACCATATAATAAATGTCAGAATGTAAATCAGGTAGAGAAAAGTTTTTCATACACATGCAATCCAATCCGGACTAGACCCTTCAGAACCAATTGTGCACTTGAGAAAGGGCAGAAGGCCCGAAACGTTGTGCTTGTTTGTTGCTGTATAAACGCTATTCATTGCAAATAAAGTTCACAATAGGTTCTAAAGGTACAAAAAATTATATGTCACCCGCGTCTTCAGTTGGTTATCAAACAAATTACTTTATTGTGCATTCCAAAACCACAAGCTGGGTACACTTGTACCTGAATTAAAACTTCCCATTTAAAATAAACTACAAGGCTGGCGTGCTCGGGTTCGCTCTTCTTGCCACTAGTCCTAGCCTAATATGCGCAATGGAGGATCGCCCGGCTTTACAGCCTATGCATAAACCCCCTGCACTTTGGCATCACTGGACTACTATGTGGCCCCACTCACCTATCAGTGAGCGGTGTGAATGAGGCCTCAGTGTGCGTCCATGGTGGTGGGGCCACATAGTAGTCCAGTGATGCCAAAGTGCAGGGGGTTTATGCATAGGCTGTAAAGCCGGGCGATCCTCCATTGCGCATATTAGGCTAGGACTAGTGGTAAGAAGAGCGAACCCGAGCACGCCAGCCTTGTAGTTTATTTTAAATGGGAAGTTTTAATTCAGGTACAAGTGTACCCAGCTTGTGGTTTTGGAATGCACAATAAAGTAATTTGTTTGATAACCAACTGAAGACGCGGGTGACATAATTTTTTGTACAGATATAACGTTTTATAGCACCTTAGCGTCTCCTCTAAATTGAGTCTATTTGGTATCTACCCAGCATGGCCGCTCACTATACAAATAAACTATTATAGGTTCTAAAGGGTCGAGTCCGGATTGGATTGCATGTGTATGGACTTCAGTTGTTTGGAGGCTTGATGAACCTCCTACTTTAATCTGTGACTCCCCGTGATACAGTGGACATTAGCTGAGGCCCGTGGACTTTTCATTGTTTGTAAGAGGAAAGATTTTGCAATGGGCAAACACTGATTAAATCTTTTATACATAATTATTGTAAAAATTAAGCACTTTTGTTCATTACTTTTTTCCCTGGAGTTCCTCCTTAACTGTGCCAGCCAGCACTTGCTACAGGTCACATCTGAGATAATCTCTAATGTAAACAAAGGTGCAGAAAACCCTACCATACTTGCTAAAATGCATCCAAATTCATGAAAAAAAAATACTAAGACTGGAACCCATGTTTTAAGTCCGTTTAACCACTTTGCACACGCCACACATTGAAATCAAAAGAGGAGTATCTATGCCCCTGGAACAGTCTTTCCACAGGGCGTAGATATACTGCAGCAAAAGCGGCTAGTGGTTAATGTACATTTTTATTGTAACAGCATTTGTGGAATTGTAGTAATATGCTTGCACATGCAGTGAGCTTTTAACCACTTCAGGACCACAGTGCTAACCCCCCCCCCTTAAGACCAGGCTATTTTTTACTAAAAGGGCCACTGCAGCTTTAAGGCCAAGCTGCAGGGCCGCACAACACAGCACCAATCGGACATGTTGGAAATATTCGATCTGACAGTAAATCTGACAAACTCTCAGTGTGTACCTAGCATAAGGTGTGGCTAGAGCCAAGTGCCTATTGCTCTATAACTTTCCATACAGATGGTGGTGTCAGAGGCCAGGTACCACCTCACCATAGGTTTCTTCCAAACCTGCATTTCATAGAGTACCATTGTCCAAATGCATCAAGGCTCACTTAATCCCTCAGGCGACAGTTTGGGGGCTGAACACTGAAGACTTTGGCTTTTTGTTGCTATGGGAGGGGGCTGAGCAAGAGCACGATGAGCTAAGTTGAGACTATCTGGCAATCCGGATCTATTGGCAGCACTATGGGGCCTTCAAACACATGCTAGATTCTTAGCAGAGGAGGCCCTTACTGGCAAAGAACCATCCAGTGTGTGTATGAAGCTTTAAGTGTCACTGAGCGACTCCACAAGAAAACATGCATACCTGGGGCTTCCTCCAGCCCCCTCTGGCCTGATCGCTCATACGGCATCCTCTTCTCTCCCTCTGTGCTCCTGCAATTAGCCCTGGAAACTCCTTAGGTCCAACTGTGCATGCGCAGCCCACCCACGAGCGCGCTCCTGCCGTGTTTACGTCACCTAGAGCGTGCTGCGCCTACGCAGTATTACTGTGCAGGCGCAGAACGATCCTGGCGACAGGATCAAGACAGGGGAGCGCGCCTGGCCGGACTGCGCATGCGCCGACTGGTTCGACTAACTTATTTTCCGGGGCCAGTACCGGAGGAACGGAGAGGGAAAAACGACGCCGTGGGGGCCATCAGGCCGGGGGAATAGGTATGTATATTTTGTTCGGGGACCGCAGTCTCTGGTACGCTTTAAGTGTAACTATGCAATCTATTGACAAATGGCTACGTGCATATCCCAGGGAAATGCTTAAGATGCGTACACACGCACTTACAGCAGCCAACGCCGGGTCCATCAGCACCTCCCGCCGGGCGGGTTTTCGGTAGACTACAGTGCGTGTGTACGCACTGTCGGTGGACTTATAAGGCTGTTCCTGAACGATCCGCCCGGCAGATCGTTCAGGAGCAGCCTTATCAGTCCGCCGACAGTTCGTACACGCACTATAGTCTGCTGAAAACCCGCCCAGCGAGAGGTGCAGACGAACCAGTTGTTGGCTGCTGTAGTGCGTGCGTACGCACCTTTACTGAGGATCTATTTTTACATCCAGCAACCAAAAGATATACGTTTGTGGAGCAAATAACTAGCCTGCTTATTTTAAAAGGTTAACTGATCATTAGAAAGTCAGGTGAACTCTGTTGTGGTAATAAAAGAAGCAATATAACTGACAGTCTTATCCACTTACTGCCAGCCCAGTGTTGGTGGAAAGTGGCAGTATTCTCATGCGGGTGTACTCCGGGCTGCACTGCAAAATCGTTCATTTTAAAATCTGTTTTGCACTGAAAAGTGCAAAAACAGGACTTCTTCAAACGCCCCTTTTGCAGCAACTAGTTAAGACTAGTTTGATGTCTGGGAGCTTTAACAATTGAGGGTTTGAATACAGGATTAAAATGGCTAGAACATTTCTTCAATCAGTTATTCTGAGAAATTGCTGTTACACGTGAAACATTGGCAAGAAACTCACTGTGTACAACTGCAGTCACAGAGAAGATAAAATTGGCTCTAACCACAAATGAAATAGGAGTGGGACGTCTAGATGCACAACAGAGCAAGAGGATAAATGCAATAAAGTGTGTAGTCTGACAAGTAGAGGACTCCTCAACTGGCAGCTTTATCAAATGGCACCTGCCAAAGACCAGACTGAGACAAGTGCTAGGTAGATCTCCAATAGATTTCATGCTGAAATCTATTGGAAATTAGTGTGCAGTGTGTGGGCAGGTAATAGATCAGAGAGTAATGTATGGTCAACTGGTTTGGCCACAGCTTTATAGAGGGGATTACCCGACTACACTTAGGGTAAAAGAAAGAAAGAAAAAAAAAGGACTGTAAATACAGGCATCCCATCAAATAGTGGCCATTCTCAGTTTAATACTTCATGTCAAGTTATTTTATCCTAGTAACAATTTAGTCTGATAAACCTTTGTCAATCACACTCTCTGTCTTAGAACAAACTGGAAGTAAAGGAATATGGAGGAATATTTTAGGTTCTTCTAATGCCAGGTACAAAGGATGAGATTTTCTGGCAGATTTACTGCCAGATCGATTATTTCTAATGATATCCCGATTTGATCGGATTTGTGGGTAATCAAACTGGCAGTAAATCTGCCAGAAAATCTCATCTTGTGTAAAAGACATAAAATGGCCAGAGAAACCAGAAAACCTGACCTGCATACTTGTTTTTAACCTAGTAGTAGAGGCAGCATAACAAAAATTAGCTATAGGGCATTTTCATAAAACGGTCGGCAAAAGTACTATGGATTGTTTCAAGCCCTCATGTTATAATTATAAAGTCATTAGTAAAGTTTATTGGACTGACTAATAAAAAGCGGTTTGTGGATCACTTCAAATGTCTTCTGTTTATGCATGTAACACACTGCAATACAAGAAAAAACTACTTAAAATGAACCTTAACTCAACTGAAGGGGAAAAAAAATAAAAACATTTTCACTTACCTGGGGCTTCTACCAGCCTCCTGCAGCTGCCCTGTGCCCTCGCTATCCTGGAACGATGCTCCGGTCCCCCACCACGGCTGAGTTTCAGTCACCGTCCTGCCAGGAAGAGATTTTTCTATTCCTGCGCATGTGCAGGACGGTGATGTGAGTGAGAGCAAGAGAGCATCATTCCAGGATGGCGAGGGCACAGGGCGGCTGCAGGGTGCTGTTAGAAGCCCCTGGTAAGTGAAACTTAGTTTTCCCGTGAGGTTAAGGTTCACTTTGAAAAAAAAAAAAAAAAAAAAGACTACTATTATAAACAGAACGTAAAGCTAAAAAGAAAACAAAAACATAAAATGTGCATTTCTCCCAGATTGAATTTAAAATGGTAGTAAAATTGACAGATTTTGAACTAGTTAACCTCGTTCATTGGGGATACTCAGTATTACCTTTACAAAAGCACTCCCAGGAAAGAATCCATACTTCAGTGAGTTTCCATAATCATTTGCACACCATTTTGGAAGTTGGACTGACCAACTGCCGTTCAGCAAGTGCTTTTGTAAAATAAAGCATCCCCCATGAGGACGACGACGACTAGTACAAAATCTGACAAATCTTTCAGAAATGTACTACCTGCTTAAAGTGAGAACGATATATAGGAAACAATTTACAGTACATTTTACTCAGATAACTGTACATTTATATGTATGCATCTTCAATTTCACCATTTTTCACAATAGATGTCTTTTTTTTTAGACTCCCGAGGCGAACAGCTTCATCTATCTTTACTTACCTGGGACTTCTTCCAGCCCCTTGAAGTAATTTTGGTCCCTCGCAGCAGTTCCGGTCCTCATTTTCCCGCTGACTGCCCGTAAAGATCGCAGACCCGCCAGAGGGTCAGTGCTTCTGCACATGTGCGTCCATGTCTGCGTATTGCACCAGGGGCCTGCGATTTTTACGGGCAGTCAACGGGATACCGAAGAGGACAGGAACTGCAGCAAGGGACCAAATAGACTTCCCAAATGTCCTCAGCAAGTAAGCAGGAACAGTATACTGTACGCAGCTTTTTATTGTAGTGAGCTAGACAGGATTCAAGAGGTGGGGAAGAGGGCATTATGGATGTACACACAGCACCTGTTCTCCCATAATTTTTTTTTTTTTTGGGGGGGGGGGGGGGGGGGGGTTAAAACACAAATATACCCCTCTCTTCCTGCCAACAGTCTTGGAACAGAAGATTAAGGCTCTGTTCACACTTAGAGTCAGCTCTCCAATGACCAGCAGAGCAGATCGAGCAGAATCCACTCCAATGGTCCACAGGCATCTGGAGCATTTCCACCATAGGCTTCTATGGGAAACGGATAATTTCGATAAAATTCTAACATACATTTGTGAATGGTTTCATACAATAACATAGGAACCAATTTCACCTCTGTTAATCCAATTCTCTTTCAACCGGAAAATGGTAAAATCAAAATACATCTAGCTAGTTTAACTTACCGGGAGCTTCTTCTGGCCCCTAAAGTCTGTCTGGTCCCTTGGCATCATTCTGCGCTGCTCTATTCACAATCTCCCTTCGAAATCTGGACTACTTGACCAGTTGCAAGGCACTGTGCACCTCGATCTCACGTCTGTAGTCAGGAGTGTTCTGTGCATTCACACAGTAGCAATTATTACTTATTGCACAAGCGCAGAATTCTTCCGTTCACAGTAGCGTGATGGAGGAGGAAAATGGCACAGGGCCGTACATAGTGTTCGGATGGGTTAGTGGATGAATGGACCAGCGCAGAATGATGCCCAGGGACTACTACAGTGGGCTGGAACAAGCCCCCGGCTAAGTTGAACTGGCAAGATTGAACTTGCTTTAGGTTCCCTTTGAACCTAATTTTATAAAAGACAGAAATGTTCTTTAATTTTAGTCCTGCTTTAAACACTTTCTATAAAAAGGATTGCTGTACGTATATAAAAACAAAACAAAAAACTAAAACCCCAGTCTGAAACAGCAGTAAAAGATACTTTGCATCACAACTGACTGCACTTGTAAATGACTGCATTCAATTAAGACCTACACAAAGCAGCCAACCAGTAGCTTTTAACTGTGCCAAGTCACCACAGGTTCTTCCAGTTAAAGCTTCCCGATTTAAACATAATTATATGCACTGCTAAAGGCTCCTTAGAACATTATAGCATTGCATAATAGAAAACAAAACATGCTTATACATGTTAAAACTAGATTTGGTTTAGCAGCATGCTAAACACACTGCTGCATTCTGTGTTAGCTTGTATTTTTGGGCTACAGTGAAATGCAATTCTACTAGTGTTGTCAAAGCCCATTAATAGAGCAGTACTACAGCATAGGTAATAATAATATAAAGTAGATTTAAAGTAAAACTGAAGTCAGATTAAAAAAAAATATATATATAAGTAAAGTTCCATACTTATCTCAGTAGGGGGAAGCCTCTGGATAGTCCAGAGGCTTCACCGTTATTCCTTCACCCCACTATTTTCTATACTCGCAGCCACGCTCCACTCTGGGTATGAGCACGGCCACACTATGCAGGTACATGGACAGCCAAGCAGTAACACGGTGCCTCTTGTGCAAGGGTGGTTTCTCATTCATGCATGAGTGGCTTCGTACTACTGCGCAGACACAAACCCACTAGCACTTGTCATACACAAAGAATCGCAGCTGCGAAGATGTGCCTGGGGGGCAGCAGAAGGGGCGAGGAGGATCAGGGAAGGGTCTGGAGCATACAGAGGCTTTCCTCTATGAACGTGTTTTTTTTTAACCTTTTAGGGTTAATTTAAGATGAGCTTTTCAAAAAGACATCAGTCACAGTTGCAATATCACAATTACAGTAAACCCAAACGATGCAGAATAATGATCTGTGCTACTCACCGTTCCTTTTAGACCAGCTATGTAAGCAAGAACTTCTCACTAGTGCTTCATCAACTCTGCCACCTGACATGTTGTCCATAAACTGTCGCCCATGCTCTAGTGCTAAGTAACAATCGTTACAGCAGTCTTGTTCTTCAACGCGAGCTGCGTAGCTCACAATGCTGGTTTTGGTTGCTGGTTCTTGATCCATAATTCCAAATGGAGAGAATAAATTAGTGCACTGATCATGGAGAAGTAGTATTAATTCATCTGGCATTTTCTCAGGATCCTTAAGCCCCCCACAATCTGCTCCAGCAGTCCTTAAAGCCTCAAAGCGCTTTTCGACTTCCTTTCCACAATCTGTATGTCGACCGATTATATCCAGCTCATCCTCCAAAAACAACCCAGAGTTGTTGCCAAACTTGCGATTCATCACTGCACTAAAACCACATGTACAGCGATACTGTACTTCCTGGGCAGG
Organism: Hyperolius riggenbachi; assembly: GCF_040937935.1. NCBI lineage: Eukaryota > Metazoa > Chordata > Amphibia > Anura > Hyperoliidae > Hyperolius > Hyperolius riggenbachi. The sequence goes on from NC_090647.1 coordinate 278,760,635, forward strand.
ATCAGGGATATACACTCCAACATCAGATCCTTTTATGTTCATGTTGCAAACACAAATACAGCAGCTGTCGAAGTTGCAATCTTTAAACAGATTCATCACAGACTCTGAAAGGATGAGGTTGACATAAAGGCTATGGGCCTCTGGGATTGATGGAACAGTGGCAGGCTCTACAGAATTCAGTGGTCTGCAGGTTGATGGTGTGGAGGCCGGAGAGTATAAATCAGAGTTCTCATATTTGACTGATCCCTGAACACTTGCAGGCCCACCACCTGTTCTAGGAGTACGGGGTGTTCTTGGAGTTCGTGGAGTTGGAGCAGAAAAGCGGGGAGTTGCTGGAGAAGGAAGGATGCCTGCTCCGCCATTGCTTGGTGGTGCACTATTTGACATTCCAAATGGTGTATGAGTTTGTGGTGTGTAAGTCTGAACATATTCTTGATCAATTGCACTGCTGACACTGGAAATATTCCTAAATTAAAACAAATTATAGCATTAGTACAACAAAAAAATTAAAAATACAGCATTAGTACTCTTTGTACATCAACACATAGTAACTCCATTCATTACACTAAATAGGGTAGTGCACATGTGCATAGCAGCCATTGCAATGCATTACTGGGAACATCAAACATGGCTTTGTATGCAGTGTCTGATGTTCTTACAAATTGTGTGCGTGCGCGTGTATACGGAAGGCTGTCAATGCCATAGTCCAGTGGCTTTAGCTCAGGTTTACTTTACAAAATTCTGCCCAGATTAAGGATGCACATAAGGTGGTCTGAGCAAAGTCTGACCACATTAAGCCTATGCTGGTCTTTGGTGGTTAATTCACGTAGTACTGAAGTCATAAATTATCAACAGGATAGCTGGGCACCTAGTACTGTTAAAAAGGAAATAAACATGGCAGCCTCTACATCCCTCTCACTACATAACTCGTCTACACCCGTATATGCAAAATAAAGGAACCAGAAAATTTGGCCGCAGGGAAACCGCCGATAGAGTATGGTTTCTTCTCCGCTTGCATTCCTAATCGCAAATGCATTGGCAGTTGCAAAAGCTTCTTTTACCAGTCTATGCAACTGTGATGTGAACCATCAGGAGCGAAACGCAATCGCACCAAAAATCACGCATCCCGACGATTGCGGTTAGCAAAAAATCTAAATGCTACATTGCATCGTGACTTACATGTACATTGGCAAAATGCCAGCGATCCATTTGTTTAAGTGGATTGCGGCTAGTGGAAAAGGGTCCATGTACCAAAATTCTTTTATTTTAAAGTGGTAATTCTATATTAAAATATAGGTAAATGTTATCAATATTTTACTACAGTTAAACCTAACCCTACTCTCACAGAACCCTTACGCTCTCCAATCCTCAACCCCAACCACCCCGACGCTCATCCTAGAAAAAAAAGAACTTTGCTACTAACAGACTTATAAATGCAGATTCTCAAGTAAAACTGGAGAATGCTATGGGCTTTAATTGGCATTAGGGATGTTTCCCACTCAAAGTACAAAGGGTGCAATTTAAATCTATGGACACTTTACCCAAGCAGATCACGATTTTCATTCTAAGGTTTAATTCAAGGGATTAGAGGACTGATCACCACTGTAGGGTAGCTACGGTAACCTAATCCCCGATTAGTGCCACAGTTGAGCAGATCATACCTTTTAAAACATGGCAATTCTATGCCAGTTCAGAGCAGCAGCTTTGGAGCACTGCACTTAGTCTTCCCCACTACACCCGATAAATTACTATACTGGGGAGGATTCCAGGATTTCCTACAAGCAAACATCCATCAATCATGTTGCAAATGCCAAAACTTTTCCCACATCCAACGTTTATTTTCCACTCCAGTGAGAGTCTACCGTCATGCAGGGCAATAAGCTAGGTAATCAAGTAGCAGGCAGATGTTGAAGATAACGTTCACTAGCTGTATACATGACGTAACACTGTGTGAATGTTACAATAGAAAATCAATTTGGTGATTTCTACTGTTGTAGAAGTCTGTTTGATACTAGTGTGAATTATGTCTTAAAGAGACTCTGAAGGCACTTAAAAAACAGGTTTTTACCTTTTATTTACGTTAAGCATATTGCCCCTGTTAAAACGCCGCTATCCTGCGGCAGAACCGAGAGTTTTTTAATCCCCTGTGCAAAATCCACGACTTTCTTGGTTGTGAATTTTGCTGCCCAAGGAGGCAGAGCTTTCAGCTGTAGCTCTGCATCCATGCGCGTCAATCAACGCTGATCGCTGCCTCTCCCTGTGAAGGGAGGCTAAGAGGGGCAGCGATCCGCGCTGATGGATGTGTATAGAGGCAGGGCTGCAGCCAAAAGCTCTGCCTCCATGCGGAAGGAGCCACGCAATGTGCCCCAGGGGATTTGGGAAAACCCTCATTCTGCCGCGGGATAGCAGCATTTTAACAGGGGCAAACATGCTTAACATAAATAAAAGGTAAAAACCAGTTTTTAAATTGGCTTCAGAGTCTCTTTAAAGAGACTAACTTTAAAAATGGTCCCCAGGGGTTACTTGCCACCTGAGGGGGAAGCCTCTGGATCCAATCGAGGTCTCCCCCTTTGTCCTTAGTCCCACTGTGGTCTCGTTGGGCACCTGAAACCACAGCCTACAAGGAAAGTCGGCTGTGGCGCAGGCGTGCCTGCAATATTTACCTACCCCAGCTCCAGCGCAGAACCGGCTCTCCGCTCGGGTTCAGGCGGAAATAGCTGATCTCATTCAGGTCCACTCTTCTGCGCCTGTGCTGGAGCGGGGGGAAGGTAAATATTTACACGGCCGCCATTCAGGGACCGCTAGCGCTGCCACCATGGGACGGAGGAAGACAGGGAAAGCCTTGATAGGATCCAGAGGCTCCCCCCTCCGAAGGTAAGTACCCCCAGGGGGCGTTTTTAAAGTTACAGGTCCTCTTTAAAGTGGAACTTCTGAAGTAAACAAAAGTGGTGATTGTCAGATACACTGACGCTTTACACTTCATCATTTTTTACAGACAAGAGACACAGTAGCCTGACGCACAAAAGGTTATTAATTGCTCTGTGCGCAGGCAGCGCATGGTACATTTACAAGTATTAAGGGCAGGGGAGCAGTGCCTAATATACCATTAGTGCCATGCGAGTTTCCAGGGTAAGGCGCATGGTGGAAATAGTGTAACTGGTGTAACTTCTGGTAAATGTGCAGCGAGCAGCCTATGCACAGCAAATTTAGTGGCCTTTTGTGTGTCAGGTATCTAGCAACGGAAAACGATCACAGTAGTTGCTGGTCGTAGCTGAAGAACCTTACCCATCTTTTATGAATGGCATTGTAGGTACAGGAGGAAGCAGGTCAAGCTTTCCAACAGTCCAACTTGGACGGTAAATGCACTCATCTGGCAGCTTGATGGGCGGCAAACACTGGCTAGGAAGAGACTTTAATGGTGCAAACATGGTACATCCTACCATCAGCTGGCAGGTCTCGGGTTTGTATACATAAGAGAAGTCCTGCAATAAATAAAAAGGAAAATGTAAATTTCCAAAATCCTATGTATATACACAAAAAGCTCCTTCTGTGACGTATAAATGTGACTGAACTGACCCCAATAACGCAATAGCCTTTTAACAAGCCTTTCTATGGTCTGATATAACTCACAGAGGGGGTGCAAACGTTTGAAACCCCAAAACCAGGTTATGTTTGCAGGATAGCTTACTTTATTCAGTGGCCTTCTTCCCAAGAGAACATTAATGGATCAGGCATACATTCAATTTCACAGCACAAGAGATACATTTTGCATATCACAGTTTAAGAATATGCTATAAATAGTAGTATATAAAACTTTGCACTATTGCAGTTTCACAACCTCTGGTGCCTGTACCCCTGCAGCATTTCTGACACGTGCTTGTTGTATACAAAGACTCACCCGACTGTTAGACATTTGCAGATTCCCCTTAGCACAAAGAAATAAAGTGTGAACATTTGACCACAAGGAGCACGTAATCTTCACATTTTCTCTGCTATGCTAGTGTGTGACAAAGTACTTAATTAGCTGTCACTGAATATTAGATCAAGTAAATGATCACTTGCTTCCAGGTATTGATCATTAACCTGCTTACCAGCATGCACTAGTCAATTTTGCAGCAGATCACAATGTTGTATCAGATATTAGTAACTTTTCATAGATTTTCATTAGAGCAGACATTTTTATCTAACTACACAAACCGGAAAGAGGCAGGTTGCTAGGATCATTAATGTTTGCAGTAGAAAGCGCTAAATGTGGCCCTCACAATGAGTGATTGTTATTGTGGTTGTAATTTTGAGGCATTTCTCCTACTTTTAAGAGTATAAAACAGGCCAGCAGCTAACTTGCTAAATTTTGATCAACAACTCATAATATTTGCAAATACACTCACCTAAAGGATTATTAGGAATACCAGTTCAATTTCTCATTAATGCAGTTATCTAATCAACCAATGACACGGCAGGGGATGTTTTCTTGGCACACTTTAGGCCCCTTAGTGCTAATTGGGCATGGTTTAAATGCCACGGGCTACCTGAGCATTGTTTCTGACCATGTCCATCCCTTCATAACCACCATGTACCCATCCTCTGATGGCTACTTCCAGCAGGATAATGCACCATGTCACACAGCTCGAATCATTTCAAATTGGTTTCTTGAACAGGACAATGAGTTCACTGTACTAAAATGGCCCCCACATTCACCAGATCTCAACCAAATAGAGCATCTTTGGGATGTGACGGAACGGGAGCTTCGTGCCCTGGATGTGCATCCCACAAATCGCCATCAACTGCAAGATGCTATCCTATCAATATGGGCCAACATTTCTAAAGAATGCTTTCAGCACCGTGTTGAATCAATGCCACGTAGAATTAAGGCAGTTCTGAAGGCAAAAGGGGGTCAAACACCGCGTTAGTATGGTGTTCCTAATAATCCTTTAGGTGAGTGCACATTTGGTAACAAAATATATTCATGTATATTCTTAAAACGTAGTAGTTGTCATAGAAGGTTATCAAAATTATAGATTAGAAGGTACAAAAAGATAGTGATGTAACTAAAGCCAATTATAGAACAAGCAACCTTCATTATTCAATAACAGATTCAACAATGAAGGTAAGTACATTAACCTGTAACAATCAGATTTCCAGTTACTGTTACTGACTGCTTCAGGCAACTTGTTTTTTGTGGTCTTACAGAATAAATTGGATCACAATTCAACACCAAAACATGTTTGAGGAAGAAGTAAAAATAAAATTTAGCAAGCAAATGACCTTAATTTCTGTGTGTTTGGGACTGCAAAATCCTTCATCGACTTCTATTTTAAACTGTGCACTTATTCCGTCAAGCATTGTTGCTCCTGGTCCAGAGTCCATGTTACCGCTGTTCATGTTCATAGGCGAGAAGCCCACAAAGTGCTGTTCTAAGGAGGGTGGAGTGGGATACATTTTATGAAGATCAGCTGTACCTAGGGAACAGAAATAAGGTTTTACTTCCTGTGGCACAGCATTTGTAAGAATTGAGCTGTCCATCATAACGGTCAGACTAATGGCGTCACGTTAAAGAGACACTTAAGCCAGGAAAAAAATATAAGTTTTACTCACCTGGGGCTTCTACCAGCCCCCTGCAGCAGTCCTGTGCCCTCGCAGCCACTCACTAATCCTCTGGTCCCCCGCTGCCAGCTAGTTTCGTTTTTGCCGACAGGCCGGTCAGGACTGGCCACGCGTAGCTTTTTACTCATTCCCGACTGTAACTAGCGCTATTGCATAGATACGCGGCAACGCGTATTTTTGTACGCGTTGCGGTCCGCAATAGCGCTAATTAGTTGGGAATGCGAAAAAAGCTACGCGTGGTCAGTCCTGACGGGCCTGTCGGCAAAAACGAAACTAGCTGGCAGCGGGGGACCAGAGGATTAGTGAGTGGCTGCGAGGGCACTGGACTGCTGCAGGGGGCTGGTAGAAGCCCCAGGTGAGTAAAACTCATTTTTTTTTCCTGGCTTAAGGTTCACTTTAAAGGGGCACTATAGTGAAAGGAGTCAAATGTAAAGTAAAAAATAATCACACATTAAAATCAGGTATTAAAAGAGGTAAATAAAAAACAAACTCAAACAAGGAAGCAATTAATGATAATGTTGAAAGGAACACCGTTGATATTACGGTACTCATCCTGACAGGCTTTTGGAAGAGTACATTCCATTACAAGGAGTGTAAAAAAAAAAAAAAAAAAAAAGCAGTGATTTGAGGCTGTGGAAGTAACACAAACATTACATCTCTTTCCACAACTTATACTGCGATAGAAGAGGAAGAAGCACCCTTTACTCTAAGTTACGTTTACCTAGGCATACCACCTGTATTGACCCCCACAAATACTCACAGGTCTCAGCTGTGGCCAGCAAGTATTTGCAGAGGTTCCACAGGCCAGGGGTTACTTAGGGTAAGCGTGCTGCTGATCATTTAACTGCTACATACTCTTAAGCCCTATTCACACTTGCGTTTTGGCATGCAAACGGACCAAATTTGGACCTGATCCGGATCGGAACCGTACGGTTCCGATCCGGACCGTTTGCATCAGGCATGTATCAGGCTGCTATCTGGATCAGTGTGGTGAAAACTGCGAAATTACTAATAACATTGTTGGGGTCAGCAGAAGGTGCACCTGGTGGCCTCACCTCCACCTCCGACATACTGCCAAACCGCTCCAGCACGTTAGTCATTGCTGCTCCACTGCTGCCCATATGTCCCCATCCGAAATGGCCGCTAGAATACACATAGGAAGTGGGGTAGAAAATCAGGTGTTTGTATCCTGTGTGTTCTGTGCTTTCCGTTCCACATAGGTTTCTATTTCCGGATGGTGCAGTCAGGCTCCGGTCCGGGTGCGTGGGCCGGATGATCCGGACCCGAAAAATAGCGCATGTTGGAAAAGTGTCCCGAGTCCGGATCCGATCCGGCTCCGTTCTGTACGGAACGTACGCATGTGAACGTCCGCATAGACCTTGCATTGCTATGCGGAACGTCCGTTCCGTTTGTACAGTATACGGTCCGGATCCGATCAGGCGGATCTGGACAGGGAATGCTAATGTGAACCAGGACTTAACCATCTGTAACAAAGTTACATCCAAATAAAGACTACCGGATCGAATAGGACCATAAGTAATTCCCTTGTTTATACCATTAATCAATAGAGAAAAGATTTCACAAATAAATCCATCCTTCCCCAACACAAGGATGGAAGGATATATTCTGGCGTACAAGATTACTTTTTAACCCTTGAAAGTCTTCAGAAATGTTGAGGGTCGACTTATACGCCAGGTGTCATTGATGCCGGGTGATACTCTCAGATCTCGCTGCGGAGGACTGTAGTGAAGTGGCGCAGGCGCACATGTGCGAGATCTGAGAGGCAGAGAAGGCAGTAAATAGGATACAAGGTTGGGCCAGAAGGGTGAAAGAGGCGTGTTTTATGGGCACAGCGTGATCTATTCTTCCATACCGCTCTGATAAACAGGGAGAGCTGACCAATACGCTTAGGGAGAGGGAGAGTTGACCAATCCAACCAGTCAATCGTCTATATGCGGTTATATACTGGGTACCACATACAGTACAGCACCAGTATATGTTTTTTGTTTTTGTTTTTTTTAATTTAGTGTACGTTGGAAGAGGGGTAGTCTTATACGGCGAGTATATCACAAACTCTATATTTTAACTGGAAGAGTTGGGGGGGGGGGGGGGGGTCATCTTATATGTCGGAATATACGGTAGTTGACATAATTCATCCTTTAAAGTAAAATGGTGTTTGCCAGGACTGCACTATAAAACAACAGAGGAAAAAAACAAAACAAAAAAACCCCCCAAAAAAACAAAAAACAAAACATGCTTCCGTATAAACAGTGTACATAGTGGTTAATATCACTGAATTTGATTTACACCTAAGGAAAAAACTCTTTAGTACTACATCTGATTGGATGCAATTAACAGAACAACTAACAAGCCACACATACAGTAGAATCGTACAGGAAATTTTCCAAGCAAGAATACATACTTATGCAGGACAGAGGATCTAGGTTTCCAGACTTCGACTCTTTGCTGCTGTTTTTGTCATCTGCATTTTGTGCCCTTTTTAATCCAGGCTGTGAAAAGTAGAAGTAATAAAAATAAATAAACCACAGTCAGTTTAACATAACCGGCGAGTTGTCTGTCAAGGGTACTTTCAACAGCTTTTAAACATTACCTTTAAAGAGACTCTGTAACATCAAAAACCTCCCCTGGGGGGTACTCACCTCGGGTGGGGGAAGCCTCCGGATCCTAATGAGGCTTCCCACGCCGTCCTCTGTCCCACGGGGGTCTTTCTGCAGCCCTCCGAACAGCCGGCGACAGACCCGACTGTAGATTCAATATTTACCTTTGCTGGCTCCAGCGGGGGCGCTGTGGCTGCTTTCCGCTCCGAACTACACGGAAATACCCGATCTCAGTCGGGTCCGCTCTACTGCGCAGACGCCGGCAACTTGCGCCTGCACAGTAGAGCAGACCCGACGGCGATCGGGTATTTCCGCCTACTTCGGAGCAGACAGCCGTCAGAGCGCCTGCGCAGGAGCCAGGAAGGTAAATATTGACGTCACCGCTGCACGGAGGGCTGCAGCGAGACCCCTGAGGGACGGAGGACGGCGTGGGAAGCCTCATTAGGATCCGGAGGCTTCCCCCACCCGAGGTGAGTACCCCCCAGGGGACATTTTGACGTTACAGTTCCTCTTTAAAGGGAACCAGAGAGGAAGCACCCTTGTGTATTTTACCATGTATATCAGTAAGAACATTAGAGAAAACACTTACCATGCTGTCTGTTTCATCCTCACTGCTAAAAGTGTCTGTTAGCAGCAGTCACAAGAATCCCAGACTGAGCAATTAAATCTGGCTTTGCTGGGAATGATTATTGCTGAGTCATTATAGCAAAGCCACAAGGGGGCAGGCTTGGGCTTGAAATAACACCACAGAAGACAGACTTAGCTATAATCTTTCTGTAGCAAAGCTAGACGGAGCAGCCTGACTGTTCAGTCGGGGATTCTTATCAGAGGTGATTATAGTCAGATTACACAGAGAACAATGAAACAAAGGGCAGATTAGGTGTTTACTGTCATGTTCCCACTGATTTATAAGGTAAAATACAAGAGGGTGCTTCATCTCTGGTTCTCTTTAAAGAAAACCTGAACTGAAAATTAAAAGTCAAAATAAGCATACACAAGTCATACTTACCTTCCATGTAGTCTACTCCTCAGTGTCTTTCTCCTGTCCTGCATCCTATTTGTTCACTGTGATCAAGGGAATTTTCCGTCCTCCATTTTGAAAATGGCCATTACCCCATAGCAGCTTTCCGGTCAGCACACCGTTGAACTGTAACATCGCCCACTTGAGCCATAGGGAAACTTGGACATTACCTGGTACATCAGTTTTCCTCTCAGCTATAACTGACAGCAACTGATATTTTACTGACAGCAACTGATATTTCAGATCTGACAAAATATTGTCAGAACTGGAAGGGATTATTGTCAGAAGAAAAGGGTGAGCTTCTCAGAGGAACTGATGGCAAGGTAACTATGCAATGTTCATTTGAAGTTACCTCGTGTTTATTTTAAATATTTTTACTCAGTACAGGTTCTCTTTAATTATCTCTCCCCCCCCCCCCCCCCACCACCACATCAGGGAATTTTTCATAGTAGTCTTCAGAATGCAGGTTTTCTTTTATTTACTGTATTATGCAACAATATTCCCCTCCAACCATAATTGCTGTAGGTTACCAAGCTCTTACAAGTGCTGTGGCAAAACTATAGTAATCCTAGTACCGAGTGTGGTGGGATAATAAAAGGGTGTTACTGTATATTTAAAGTGGACCTGAACTCTTGCACAGGACAGAGGGAAAAAGGAGAAATTCGCCCTGTACGTATTTAGAGAGTTTAATTTGAGCTCTCCCATGCCAAACGACTGCCGTGGCAGAGATGGCAGATAAGCTCATTTGAAAGCACAGGATGTTAATATGTCTGCTTCCATGAATCAGGAAGTGGTAACACTAGAGATTTATTTTAGGATTTGTATCAGCTGTTCTTTAAAGGTTATTATGCTGTTGCATATCTTTTAGAGCAGAGAGGACGTTCTGAGTTCAGGTCCACTTTAATTACTAAACACAAATAAAGAAAGATTTAAAATGTAAATGAAAGTTTAGATATATACCGCAAGCTCATCTTCATCAGAGTTGAAAAGGTTATCCAGATCAGTGTAAGAAACAACAAGGTCAGTTTCATGAAAGAGACTGGTTGACGTGGTTCGGGCATGTGCAGATGATCGTTGATCTACAAATAAATACATCTCAATAAGCATGTAAATCTGCCAAATAAAAAAAAATTATATACATACAAATATAGATCATACTTTATAAACTTTTATCACATGAAAAACAGATCTGCCAGTCCATTGTGGTTAAACCTGGTTCACTTACTGTAACAGGCCAACAAATTTTGGGTGGTAGTAGGACATTTATGGCCTCCCATTCATACAAACAATGAAATTACTGACAGGAACAGACCTTGTTTAACTGCTGGGTTGAATAATGACATAGCATCCTCTCCTCCTTGTGTTATCACGGCAACACCTGATATGCTGTCATCAGCCTATGTAAAAAATAAAAAAATAATTCAAGAATTTAGCTTACGCACACAAACAAAAGACTAGGATGACTAGCTATGCCATTGTAAAAAGCTCTGGATTGTATTGCAGTGACTTCATACATTACTACAACGCAATGTTCCTTTAACCACTTGCCCTCCCCTGGGACGAGTAACTACGTCCCTGCAAAATCCCAGATCTCCTTGCAGGGATGCAGCTACTACATTCCTTACCGCCATAGATTGTTTCATTGTGACCAGCAGTAATAAAGTTATAGGCAAATTAATGTAAGGCGCGCTGATAGGTGAAAATTGCTCTGTTTTTTTAAGGGGAAAACCCCATGGAGATGAAGTGGTTAAAACCACAAAAGCTTTCAAAGCATTAGATTACATTAGTTATGTACTTCACTATATTAAGCTCATGCAATACTGCAGTGCAAAGTCCATTGGGGGCAGTGTACTAAACCTTCTCACTGCACTAAGGTGTAATGGGATGCCACAGATGCATATTTTCTCAGCAGTCATTTACAGCCTCAGGCTGAGTTTCCGCATGCACATTACATTTTGCACGCATTTTTTTGTATGTGGATTTTCACTTTTCTATGCAAAAGGTAACATGATTCTAGCGAAATTGAGAAGGATTACATAGGAAACCGATGCGGTGTCTGAAAAAATGCAGCACATGGTGAGTTTTTTTTCCACACTTTAACACATCCAGAAAACTGAATAATAGAGAAACCAGTCCATAAACTTGCACTGCTGTGTTTTTCTGGTGCGGAAAACCGCAAGAATCACTTGATGTGGAAAGGCAGCTTCTAAATATTTAAATTGGGCACTATTCTCTAAACTATGGGCAATTTTGTACTTTTCAAAATGTTTTGCACCAATGTCCAACTACGGTAATCTGTCCATATAATACAGTCATTGAACACAAAGCCCCAGACATCCCATTTCGACAACAGCCCAAATTTCAGCACAAAAACATGAACGCAATGCAAACACTTCTCGTTTTCTCTTCTCATTCAAACCTCTTGAATGATACATTTGCTCAAAACGGATTACTACCCTTAAATTGAGTTTCTCTCTGAACCACTCCACTGAAACTGCCCTTCTTAACGATGACTCGTGGCTTAGGCCTGGAACCCACTAGCAGCGCATTTCTAAGCGCTTGTGATTTGAAAAGTTCTTGCTAATGTTATGCTATGGGGGATTACAAAAAAATAAATAAATAAATCCCTCAAGTGGGATATCACACACATGGGATCACATTAGCAAGAGCTTTTCAAATCGCAAGCACTTACAAAAGGCTTCAATAAGCACTGCTAGTGGGTTCCAGGCATTGCTAATCATTGAATTTAAAGGGAGACTATTCCATAACAGTTTTCTTGATTACTCCTCAGCTTTCAGCATAAAACATCTTTTCCTAGTCCGTACTCTGTCACTGCTAAGCAAAAAGGTTTGCTGGTCTATATTCTGTTTTCAGTATAAGGACTTTCTTGGCCTGATCTACTAAAAAACAAAAGCAGTCCAGCAGTATGGACTTCTCATAAGGTGCTTATTTGGTGGTACATTTTCATTACTTGCCATAACAAATTACTGTGAGGTGAGACAGAGTTTCATGAACAGAAACCATTAATGGTATGCAAATGATTCAAATTTACATGCAAATAGCATGCAACATGAAACTGAGCTAAACCCACTCACAAGCTACTGTATTTGTCTGGCTCAATTTCAGGTTACATGAGAACTCGGAATTTGCATCTCGCTGATGAATTCCAAGTGTAGAATAGTTGTACTTTACTTGATCGGTACAGTACAATATTTCTCACTGTATGGGTATGTACCTGACTGTAAGGCTCATTTATACACAACCAGAGGGGGTAGCATAGGAGTCCCGCTGCACCCTATTCGGTGGTCAGGAGTACTGTAAGGACATCTGCTGCTGTTTTTATATACTGGGGAGACATCTGGCTACCAATACTGGAGGTTTCATTTACATACAGAGTACATTTCTCAATGTTTTCCTTTTGTCCTGTGCAAGAATTCAGGTCCACTTTGAATTGCTGTGTTGACACTTTGCAATAAAGAAATGGATTTTGGGATACAGTTTGGGCACTCTGTCTCATAGATGCTCAGCTAAGATGGGCCACAACCGGCTGCCTGTGCTGAAAATAGTCTAGTGTGTGCATGAGGCTAAACTTGGAAGACCGTGTGGACAGGGTAAGCTGGCAGCTGAAGGCTCAGCGGGTTTATTCCTTCTCTGTTTAGCATTACAGCATTTTTTTCCCACAACACTTTTCATGCATATTACTGTTCCGACAAATGCATATAAAAACAAGCCGTACCTAATTGTTTACTTTAATGCAGTGGTACTCTGGATACTTGTTCATAAGTACAGACATACTTTAAACTCAGTAATCTGCTTCAAATCTAATAACCCCTTCATGTCATATTTTACAATAAAAGATCTTGCTTATTCTCCTGATATAGTCCACAGCAGTTATTTCTTCCCTTATGTTATAGCTCAAGTAGTCTATTACAACAGCCTCATCTGTAGTCTAAATGTGGCCATACACTTATAGATTTGCAGCAGATTTCACCATTAGATAGATTTCTGTCAGATGCCTGTCAAGTCCAATCTGACAGAAATCTGATGTGTGCCACACACTCAGAACAGATTACCAAGAGATTTTAGAATGAAATCTTTTGGAAATTGATCTAAATGCATTATTGGACCATTAGATCCAATCCAACTCTATGGGCCATCGATCCGCTGCCAGCAGCAGATCGACCTATATTTTCCATCCGGTCAGATCAAATCCATTGAAATCGGTTGCAAATCGATCGAATGTGGAATTTGCTAGAACCGATTTCTGATCGATCAATCGATGGCTGAAATCGACCAGTGTATGGGCCCCTTAACATACATCTTAGCACTACTCCACTCTAATTACTCGAATTACTGAATTCTGCTATTTGATCCATTCACATGTCTTGGTCCTCAACGCTGCTTTTGTCAATCCTTGCACTTATTGTCTAGCTAACACTCAAAGGACACAAACGCTGGTTCGCACAACAACCGGGGCCCCCACACCACCATGCGATACCCAGTATCTACGATTACGTCCAACCGAACACTCCCACCTAAATGCTGCCTAATTTATGCAATTCCTGCTAGATTTGCTACAGCAGGCAAAGGGTGTATAACCGTACACCTGATTGGCTGACTGGCGCCTGCTGACCAAGTAAAGATAGGAAATTGCTTTAGCTGGGAGTGAACAATTGTGTATGTAATGCTGGGCATAGACTGTTCGTTTTTCTTAATCAATCGAGCCGCTGATAGCTCGATTGATAATTTCCGACAGCTCCGATCACCACGCGGATCAATTCCCCGCTCGTTACCTGCGGGCGGACAATAGCGGAAATCGAGCGGAAGATAAGGAAGCGCCCGCGGGGACGAGCAGAAATCGATCCAGGCGCGTGCGGGGAGGCGGCGGGAGTCGATCCGTCGGCTAATCGAGCCACAGAAACAAACAGTCAATGCCCAGCATAACACTCAAAGGCCACAGTTCAGGCTGACTAAAAAGCACTTTCCAGTTTGGTTCTTCAATAAAACTACTAAATTCATGTTTAAATGCAACGAGTGTAAACTTTAAACTTCCACAGTGAGGACTCTTGCCAAACTGCCCGTTTTTGCTGTATCATTTTAAAACTATATGTATTTGTATTTTGGATGCTCATCGTACAATGCAGTAACTAAATATGTGCACTTTTTCGCTGTTGGGGTGTTCTTATTTTACTTTTAACGTAGTATATATTTCCTAACCACTACTGCTAAACTACATTCTCTTCAAAATGAAGACTTTTTTTTTTAACCGGTACATCTTGAGTCAGTGAAAAGACAAAGAAAAAAATGCACATTTACAAGCACTATAGAAACACCAAGCAAGAAAGCATCTGGCACGCTAATGCAATCCGATACTTCAGAGAGAAAAGTCAAATGTTGCACTGAAGATTTACTGCAAAGAGGAGGAGAACGAGTGATCCACCACACCCGACTTAAATGTGTATGTTGACTAACAAAAGACAACTTGTTTGGCTAGATTGGAAATCTAGATCCAGTAGGCCAAGTTCCCACACACAGCTTTATTACAAGAGTGCATTTTAGTCTCATTAACATTAGTGTTGAGAAAAGGGCTGTTTGGGGTCAAGGACGAAAAAAAAAATTGCTACATCTGAATCATCAAAATATACCAGTCAGCTGAAGGAGGAAGTGGTTTCAAACTGCAACCACCAGGTGTTTTTCTCAGTTCCAAGCAAAGAACAAAATCTTAATAATCACTTAGATATACAGACACACTGTCCTACAATAACAAAGTAAAAAAAACCTTCAACATTTGGGATTTTTTTCCTTCTTTAAAGAGACACTGAAGCGAAACAAAAATTATGATATAATGATTTGTATGTGTACTACAGCTAAGAAATAAAAGATTAGCAGCAGAGACATAAGTCTAATATTGTTTCCAGTAAAGGAAGAGCTAAGAAACTCCAGTTATCTATGCAAATTAGCCATTGAGCTCCACGACTGAGTCGCAGAGAACTCTGCCAGACACTTGAGATAATAAGCTTTAAAAAAAAAAAAAAATACAGACAATGGCCCATATGCAATTCACTTTTTCTCCTTAGTTTTCTCCTGGGTGATATTTTTAAACGTCTTGTTAAATTTGCGGATGACACTACTATCCTCAGCCTGATCAGTGGAGGGGACGAACGCGCCTACCATAGCGAGATTGAGCGGATCTGCAACTGGTGTAGGAGCAACAAGCTTGTCCTAAACGCTGCAAAGACTGTTGAGCTAACTGTGGACTTCAGGAAATGCCCTCCCCCTCTCAACCCAGTCATCATTGAAGGCACTGAAGTTGCCAGAGTATTTAGCGTTCGGTTCTTGGGCACAACCATAACCGATGATTTGAGATGGGGAGAAAACATCACTAAATGCCAAAAAAAAAAAGCCCAGCAAAGGCTGTTCTTCCTGAGACAACTGAAGAAGTTCGGTATGCCCCAGGAGCTGATAACAAGTTTCTACACGGCTACCATCTAGTCTATCCTTTGCTCCTCAATCATCGTATGGTATGCAGGCGCCACCGCTAGCGACAAGTATAAACTACAAAGAGTGATCAAGGCTGCAGAAAGAATCATCGGGACTTCCCTGCCACCACTGGGCCTACTTCATGCCTCCAGGTTAAAGAGACTCCGTAACAAAAATTGCATCCTGTTTTTTATCATCCTACAAGTTCCAAAAGCTATTCTAATGTGTTCTGGCTTACTGCAGCACTTTCTACTATAACAGTCTCTGTAATAAATCAATGTATCTTTCCCCTGTCAGACTTGTAGGCCTGTGTCTGGAAGGCTGCCAAGTTCTTCAGTGTTGTGGTTCTGTGATAAATCTCCCCCCTCCAGGCCCCTCTCTGCACACTGCCTGTGTGTTATTTAGATTATGGCAGATTCTCTCGTATATTTTACAAGCTGGATAAATCATCCTCTGAGCTGGCTGGGCTTTCACATACTGAGGAAATTCAGACAAGGGCAAAGCTGTTTGCAAGAAGAAAAGAGCAGCCTGAAACTTCAGTGCATGAGAGCAGAAGGGGGAAAGAAACACACAATGATCTCTTGAGATACAAAAGGAAGGGTGTATACAGCCTGCTTGTGTATGGATGTATTTTCTATACATGCTGTACATCAACCTACTTCCTGTTTTGGTGGCCATTTTGTTTGTTTATAAACAAACTTTTTAAAACTGTTTTTAACCACTTTTAATGCGGCGAGGAGTGGCGAAATTGTGACAGAGGGTAATAGGAGATGTCCCCTAACGCACTGGTATGTTTACTTTTGTGTGATTTTAACAATACAGATTCTCTTTAAGCAACAGGGCAAACAGGATTGCACAAGACCCCCGCCATCCCGGCTGTCGCTTCTTCAACTACATGCGCACAGGCGGCCACTACAGAACTATTCCAACTAAAACCTCCAGGCACAGGAACTCCTTTTTCCCCCAAGCTGTGCTCGCTCTTAACTAGCGCCTCCCCACTCAGCACGTCCTCCGGGCGTGGCCTCACGGTCACCGCGCTCTACAGCTTAACGCTATATAGGCCCCTATACTGTGCACGTATGCTTCTATACTGTCTGTGTTTTTTGTATTTCTGCACTATGACTGTTTCTCTCACTTTATGTTTTTTTGCTATGTCCATGCTATGTCCAATGCCAATGTGTACCAAAAATAATTCTGAGTGCAGCATCCGTCACACTTCGTGAAATAAATCTGATTCTGATAATGCTTTTTAAGCCACCAGAAAGCAAGTAAATACTCAAAATAATTTTGATATTTTTCACCTACTTTTTAGTACTTTTTAGTTTAAAAGTGCTGATAAGTTATTTTAAATCGTTGATGAAAAATTATCTCCTAGGAGAAAAAGTGAATTGCATATGGCCCAACGTATCTTTTTTTCCCTCAGCAGGGAACATATTCCAGAGCAGGCTAGACAACTTTTGAACCCATTTAGAATATTGAGTAGTGTCTAAACTGCAAATATTAGAGAATGATGCAATGTTCAAAAAAAAACCAAAAAAAACCCACTATATAACTGAAAATAGAAATATTAGAATTATCCGTATTACACAACCAATTCATCATAATTTTTTTTCGCTTCAGTGTCTCTTTAAAGGGTTTTTTTTTTAACATAAAGCCCACAGGTGCTTCAAGAATACATGTAAACCACTTTTTTTTTTTTTTTTTTTACAAAAAGGTCCTCATATGTCCCTCTTTATTTTCCTCTTTACCTGGTTTGGTTGCCTTTGCCTAACTGCAGGAACTAGCAGCCAGATTAACTGCCAGCTAGATTAAGGAAAGCTTTTGTCTGATTTTTTTTTTTTATTTTTAAAGTACCCCTGAACCGGTTTTTAAATTACATACTTTTAATGCTGCTTTAGTTGTGGTGCTAATCCCTCTCCAGCGAACAGAGGTCGGAGCAATAGTGTACTAATACAGGTAATAGTACACTATCGTCCCAATTTCAATTACACAAGACCATACACAGTGCAGCTCCCCTGCGTGCTTTAACACTGGTCATGAACTATAACTGGCAAGTGGAGGGGCAGGACTAAGGACAGGCAGATAGGAGGAAGAACTGACACTTCCTCCCCGCCCATATTCAACGTTCTGCTCAGTCGAATATTACAGCTGAGCAGAATGGGGCACATGGGGGCGCTGGAGCGGGAAAAAGGTACTGTGCATATGTCACAGCACCACAAGTAAAAGCAGCATTAAAAGTATGTAATTTAATAACCGGTTCAGTGGTACTTTAAGCTACAGCAACAAGCTTATCTCTACATACAAATAAAAGGTCCACTTCCACTGTCTCGCATGCGATTTAAGTACTGTACTGACATGCAATTATACTGCGAATTTGTCAAACCGCATGCATTTTTATGTGCGTTTTGAATGCACATTTTTGCATCCTATTTTTAATCTCCATAGCAACAGGACATCACTGTGACTACACAATAAACCGGAAGATGCATGTTAGATGGGAAAAACGAATGCGAAAATTTGAATTCACACACGGACCCATTGACTTTCATTACATGCAATTCGCATGTGGAACAATGAATGGAAGCAAGCAGTCTATTTTTCTCTTTTGCACTGGAATGAATAAATAAATGTAAATTTTTTTTTAATAAAAACTACTTCATTGAAATTCCATTGTTTTCAGAACTAATGTGAATGCTCACTCGGCGGAAAAAGACCGTAAGGCAGTGTCCCCACTAGCACTGAGAACGGGCATTTTTTGTCTGTTCACCACTCATCGCAAAACTGACAGCGAAAGGCTCCTATTTTATATATGTGAGCCTTTTACACTTGTCAGTCTGCAATGGATCCACTGGATCTGTTGCGGTAAGTGGTCCCACTTCTACGCAGGCTGCAATAACACCAGGCAGGCAGATACTTTCCCCATATATAGCCTATGGTGGCAGTGCATCCATCTGGGCTCCAGCCAGACCACAGCAGACACTGCATTGTCTGCTCCTGCTGGCCTCACGTTGTCCGACGGCAGATGGGAACCAAGCCTAATGTCTGGTACACACTCCATCAGAGTGATCAAATGTGCCAGGAGTCGAAGGACAAAAATCAACAAGTGTTTGGCCATCTATAATACAAATAACACTTAAAAAGAAATGCTGACACATAAAATGATGGACACTACTGCTATAAAAAAAAAATCTGATCACTGAAAAAGCCCCATAGAAGTAGCCATGAGAAAAGGGAAATTAGTTCACAAGTATCCCCCCAAAAATAAAGCATATACATACCGACAGCAAATTCTGCAGTGATTAAAAGAGGATAAGTTACCTTGTGTTTTTTCGCCACTTCTCTTTCAGTGATCTGTCTCTCCTTTTTGGCATCAGAGAAGACAAATTCCACATCACCATCCACAAATGCATAGGGATCAGGTTCTTGCTCACTGTCTAATACAGTTGTTGGTATATACTGATTTTTACTTTGATACTTGTTCAGCAACTCTTCTGAAATTTTCAGTGGCTTTTTACAGTGCACCATTACCCTGAAAAATTAGATCAGACAATCAGATAAGGCAATAGGAACAGAAGATTGACAGCCTGTTTACACATGCATGTTAAATTCCTTTGCTGCATTGAAACACATCAAGTAGAAATCCCACTCGTTACTATGTGGTTAGGTTACAAGCAAAGCATTTACGCCAACACTCATATGCATGAAAAAACAGAAGTGTGTTTTAGTGCACAAGCATAGACAGGCTTTAAGACTGTCAAAAGTTTATAATACAAATACGGATTACTAAAACAAATGGAGATAAGAGTATCAGTAGAACACAATAGAAAATGTATTTTTTAGCAGTATGTTGAAGCACCTTTCATTGCAAACCAAAAATGCTCATTTTCTTTGAGGTCCAACCTTGTTTAACCTCCCTGGCGGTATAGACGAGCTGAGTTCGTCCAGGAAAATAAACATGTAAAAAGCGGTAATGACGAGCTGAGCTCATCCATGCCGACAGGGAGATTTCCTGTTTCTCTGCACCGCCCGCTGCACTTTTTACTGATCAGAGGGATTCCTCAGGATGGCTGGATGCCTGTCAGCACGCTGTGGGTAGCGATCTGTGCTACCCCCAGCGTGCAGAACTAGCATCCAGCCACCCTGGGGAATCCCTGTGCAGCCAGCGGGGCAGAGAATGTGCTGGCTGTGTGCGGGATTCCCCTTTCTCTGCGGGCGGGTGGCCCTTCTGTGCAAGGGGAGGGGGGGGGGGGATGTCTCCCTCCTGCTCAGACTGGCCGGGACTCGTGTGTGTGTGTGTGTGTGTGTGTGTGTGTGTGTGTGTGTGTGCGGTGTGTGTGTGTGCGGTGTGTGTGTGTGCGGTGTGTGTGTGTGTGCGGTGTGTGTGTGTGCGGTGTGTGTGTGTGCGGTGTGTGTGTGTGCGGTGTGTGTGTGTGCGGTGTGTGTGTGTGCGGTGTGTGTGTGTGCGGTGTGTGTGTGTGCGGTGTGTGTGTGTGCGGTGTGTGTGTGTGCGGTGTGTGTGTGTGCGGTGTGTGTGTGTGCGGTGTGTGTGTGTGCGGTGTGTGTGTGTGCGGTGTGTGTGTGTGCGGTGTGTGTGTGTGCGGTGTGTGTGTGTGCGGTGTGTGTGTGTGCGGTGTGTGTGTGTGCGGTGTGTGTGTGTGCGGTGTGTGTGTGTGTGCGGTGTGTGTGTGTGCGGTGTGTGTGTGTGCGGTGTGTGTGTGTGCGGTGTGTGTGTGTGCGGTGTGTGTGTGTGCGGTGTGTGTGTGTGCGGTGTGTGTTCCCCTTGTATGCGGGCTGGTGGTGGCCTGTGGGGATACCCCTTTTGTTCGGGGGGGGGTGGGGGGGTGCCCTTCTATGGGGGCTGGTCGTGGCCGGTCGGGGGCTCCCCCTTCTGTGCGGGCTGGTGGTGGCCTGCGGGGATCCCTCTTCTGTGGGGGGTGTCCCCTTCTGTGGGGGCTGTGGGTGACCTCTCCCTCTTCCCCCCCTCCCGATCCCCCGTGCCCCCCCCCCCCCTCCGATCCCCCTCCATAGTCAGGAGCCCTGATCTACTCACCTGAGGGCTTTCTCCAGCGCTGGCCGCGATGGACACCCTCCTCCTCCATTGGCGAAGTCCCGGTCTCTGTCGTTACGAGGCTCGGTGCGATGGAGGAGGAAGTGCACCGCTTCCACCGCAGGAGAAAGCCCTCAGGTGAGTAAATCAGGGCTCATGACTTGGCGGTGGTCGGGGGGGGGGGGCGTATGTCTGCGGAAGAGGAGGGAGAGGCCGCCCACAGCCCCCATAGAAGGGGAACCCCCTCCCACAGAAGGGAGATCCCCGCAGGCCACCACCAGCATAGAAGGGGATTCCCCCACACACACAAACAGGAGTCCTCGGCCAGGGACACCCGGGCACAGTCAGGGGGGAGTACGGGGATCAGGTGCAATGGGGGGGGGGGGGGCAGATGCACCTGCAAACCTGGCTCCCTATACATCTGACTCCCTAGACCTGGCTGCACATCTGTCTCCTATACCTGGCAATCATCTGGCTCACTATATACATGGCTCTCTCTATACCTAGAAAAACATCTGGCTATTTATTCCTGGCTAATACATCTGGCTAATACATCTGGCTAACTATACCTGGCTGCACATCTGGCTAACTATACATCTGGCCAACTATACCAGGCTGCACATCTGGCTAACTATACCTGGCTGCACATCTGGCTAACTATACATCTGACTATATATCTGGGTCTTATACTCACCATTGGCGTGCAGATCCCTCGTTGCGTACCTCTGATACCTTCCCCATTGTCTTCTTCCATGTCCCTTGGTGGATTTTGCTTTTCCCTCGGCGATCACGTCCCCAGTTCATTGGCATTGACGACACCAGGGTCACACAGCATCAACATCTTGCAGAAATTTTTCTTTTTTAAATTGAATTCAATACAATAACCTGTATTGAATTCAATATAAAGAAAATAAAAAAAATAAAAAAAATTGGTTGAAAATTATTGGAAATTAATTGAAACTTTTTGCACG
Source organism: Hyperolius riggenbachi (assembly GCF_040937935.1). Lineage (NCBI taxonomy): Eukaryota > Metazoa > Chordata > Amphibia > Anura > Hyperoliidae > Hyperolius > Hyperolius riggenbachi. The sequence goes on from NC_090647.1 coordinate 278,782,376, forward strand.
GAAATCCTGGAGAAATTGAACTGCCAGGGTGGTTAAAGGTTGAACGTAATTAAAATACTTAAAATTCAGGTACCTCAGCACTTCAGTACTTGTTTCCAACCATCCCTATACGCTCAAAATAGTAGCAAAGTTACTTCCAATGCTGTTGCTTATTCCAGCTGTAAGAGGGCACTGTGCTGTAGCCAGTACACTGCTTCCCAATTCATTTCAATGGACAGACTGCTACAGTATAGAAAGTGAACACTGCAATCAAACACTGAGCTGTTATAGTGTATGACCAGGTCCCCAGTATCCGTGAGAGTATGGATTGGTGGGAGTAGGCATTGGAATCAATTAAGTTATGATGGAGGGTACATTTTTGTATAGCCGGTGCCAGTTTGCGTCCTCTGCCATTCCCGTGTCCTTGTTTGTCCCAGGTTCTCCTCCAGTACCCCTTTACAACCAGTGTGCTCCTTTGTGCACCCGTGTGCTCACCCCTATGCTCCAGAAGATGACCTCTGTACCTTAAATATGCAGGAGGCTCTAAGTTTTGTTTTTTCTGTTTTTCCTCCTCTAAACCTAGGTGCATCTTGCAAAGCAAAATAGTGGTACCTAGAAGCTAGTAGCCAAGCCAAAGCAAACAAATAAATAAATAAATAAATAATCAGTGCATTGTGTTTAAGTGATTACAATTTTGAGCCATAATTTTTTAATAATGTTTCAAGAAGATATTAATTTGATATGGCTTATTTTAAATTGCTTAGTGCTTAATATTTCAAAAGTTTATTTTACATAAAAATTATGGTCATCAGTAACAATCTAGCTAGAGATTATCCCATTTACAGGCAGAGAAGAGTGATAAACGTGTACTTGGGCAATCACTGTACATTACAACTAACCAAGTAGCAATATAAATAAGCAAACATGGCTGCTTTCATGTCATACATTAATATATTTGTACTGTAATATCAAACTGATTAATTTATGGAAACCCCAGCGGCTTATATAAAATCTAAACATTTTACGGATTTGATCTTCGCTACATGCCACCTTAATTCAGCTCATTCGCTCACAATAAGTGTTTGTTTACCCACAGCACCACAATGATCTTTATACAGAACATTTGAATGGTTTCAAGAAACAAAAACAGCCCATTGATTTAACATGGGCTGACAGATTCTATGTGTTTTTGGGTGCGTAAAAACACATGTAGTAGAAATGAGCCTACCAATATTTTGCCAATCTAGTAAAACTTTTGTAACAGCAAGTACACCTTTTTCTTTCCAACAAATCCTATGGTATCATATAGCAAGTATGTAGGACTTTCTCAGCTACCTTATAGAATTTTATTGAGCACAAAAGTAAACTCAAAGTGTGTTTTGTGTATATACGTATTAAAATATCCAACTACAAGCAGAGAGGTGGCAATGGTGAATAGCACTCTCAACCATTCGAATCTCAGCTAGCAAACTATCTGCATGGAGTTTGTATGCTCTAAAACAGTGATGGCTGACCTTGGCACTGCAGCTGTGACAAAACTACAAATCCCATCATGCCTCCTCCTCCCCGAGTTATACTTACAGCTGTCAGAGTATTGCAATGCCTCATAGGACTTGTAGTTCCACCACAGCTGGAGCGCAAAGGTTAGCCATCACTGCTCTAAAATGTGTTTGCACAGGTTCCCTCAGGGCCAACATTCCAAAAACCTACACATGAGTTATTTGTCTTCCATATTGTACAGTTGTCCCATGTAGTGTTATTACTGAGTAGCTACGTACTTGTAGCAACTCTTAATCAAAATTTAAATGAGATAGTTGTGACCAAGGGAGAGTGACTACATTCCACGTCGCTCCAACACTTCCTCCTTCAACCCGAAAGAAGAGTAGGAGTGACATGGAACACGATGTGAGATGTGATGAGGGATGCATCGGATGAGACGGTTGCATGGGTAAGTTAACCCCCCCCCCCCATAGCTGTCTAACACCCCCAAGTACATAGCTACTCGTTAAAATCAACACTAGTACTGTGTAGTTCCAGGGTTTGCTGTCAATCTGGAGCAGATATCACCATTCATCAAATGCATGGCAAAACAGGTCTTTGCCCAGAAAAGTCGTACTGCTCAGTTTAGTTTTTTAAAAGTGAACATGAAATGGACATGTGAATGGGCCCAGAGGAAAGCATGTGCCCTTTCTGAATGTGTGTTTGAAAAGCTGAGGCGCGCTGCAGTGAAATGCACACAAAACAGCATTACATCATCAACTGATTAAGAAAACTAGGAAGAGCCAGAACTACCGGTATACCTACACAGACAAGCAGTAGTTATAGCTAGTTCTTTCCTCTTGCAAATCATACCTCCTAGACCACTAAGTAAAAGTGGCCATACATAGTATACCTAAATGCTTCAACTGTAATTGTAATTATTCTGTAATTATTCAATAAAATGACCAATTGTATAGAAAATTTGAATCAAAACATTGTTGATATATTTTGAAGAAAATTTTACACAGCCTGTTCAGGCATCATTCTATAAAACAAAGTGTTAAAAAAACAAAAAACAGAAACATTAAACAGTGTATTGCCACCCTCCATGTACTGTGCTGTAAGGCAGGGAAAGAAATAATAAAAGGAAACAGACCAATACAATGGAAGCAAACATTCACAACCATTAAGCCAGCGCAGCTCTAAACATATACTGAAAACGCAATACTTACTCTGTGACTGAGGTAATGTTTTCCTTTCCAGAAGGGCCAAAAGCATCTTCTCTTAGTTTATCATTCGGAAGTGGTGGAGGAAGAAACTCAGATTCTCTTTTCTTTGGAACCTTGTAATACTTCCAGGTGTTATCCGTTTCCTGTTCCTCAAGGTGAACTGCAATTCCAACATAAACAGTTGGCTCAAGAACTTCAGTAAACACTGGAGCAAAGGTTTGGGATAAACCATCTATTCTTTCATCTATTGCTTTTGCTGGGTTTAGCGGATCTGGTGTTGGCATATGATAAAATTGCTGACTTTGAGGAGTAGATGGGTTTTTAATAGTTTCCCCCCCATCATCAATAGTCTCACAAGGGTGTGGACTCAAGGGAGGTGGTGGAGGAGAGTTGCTTATTTCATTGCCATGCAACTGTGGTGTTTTTGCTACATCATTAGGTCGAATATTTGAGAAACGTCCTCTGCTGTCTTGGGAACGAATGCCAAGTCTCTGGTTTGCAGTGTCTGTCTCCATGCTAACATCATCAAAAAGAGATATTCTATGATGGAAAGGAGTCAATGGGCGCTTCTGAGGTTTGTCACTTTTTTCCTGCTTTTCATTAGTCTTGTGCTTTTGAGCTGCTTGCTGCTGAGGCCCTGCAGGAGGTACCTGCCCTTGTGGACCTGAATTTCTCTGTTTAAGGTTTTTGTGCCTGTGAAGTATAAAAGCAAAAGATCATAAGTTGTATCACAATACTACTAGACTGAATGATTCAAATTAAATGAACCCCTTATGAAAAACAAAATTAAGCATATATGACCAATCGTGGATGTATCTTGAAGAAACCCATGGAGCTTTCTACTGTACTCAAGATTAAGTACAGCGCATGCGCAGGACGCGCTTGCTGACTGGAAGGCGAAGAACAATACGCGTGGCCAGGAGCCGATTCTCATTCAGCCGAAAACAAAACTAGCAAGGGCACAGGATGGCTGCAGGGGTCTTTGGGAAGCACCAGGTAAGTGAAACTTTATTTTCCAGGGTTAAGGTTCCCTTTAAAATAAGCAATGCTTAACCTCCCCGGCGTTCTATTGAGATCGCCAGGGAGGCTGCGGGAGGGTTTTTTTTTAATAAAAAAAAATCTATTTCATGCAGCCAACTGAAAGTTGGCTGCATGAAAGCCCACTAGAGGGCGCTCCGGAGGCGTTCTTCTGATCGCCTCCGGCAAGCATAAGTAACAAGGAAGGCTGCAATGAGCAGCCTTCCTTGTTTGGCTTTCCTCGTCGCCATGGCGACGAGCGGAGTGACGTCATGGACGTCAGCCGACGTCCTGACGTCAGCCGCCTCCGATCCAGCCCTTAAAGCTGGCCGGAACTGATTGGTCCGGCTGCGCAGGGCTCGGGCGGCTGGGGGGACCCTCTTTCGCCGCTGCTCGCGGCAGATCGCAGCCGATCAGGCAGCACACGCGGCTGGCAAAGTGGCGGCTGCGTGTGCTGCTTTTTATTTGAGGAAAATCGGCCCAGCAGGGCCTGAGCGGCAGCCTCCGGCGGTGATGGACGAGCTGAGCTCATCCATACCGCTCAGGAGGTTAAGCAAAGCCACCCATTTTATTTGCCCATTAGTCCCGGTTATCACGACATGTAAATTACGTTCTTAGTACAATGTATGGAGTCAATATATTCCATTTTAAAAACCAATTGAAAGCCCTTATGTACTAAAAAAACAGTAATATACCCTCATAATATCAATATTAAAATTTATTTTATTTTTTTTCAATTTGTTTGCTTGGTAACTGGATGTGGGGCTTTGGAAGTGATTGAACTATATACATTTTTTAATAAAAATTATCTGTGGTGTGTAATTCAACTTTTTGCAACTAGTTGGTGTAACGATTGTGGAACTTCCTCCGTGACCAGCGCACAACGCGTGCGCTGATACGGCGGAAATCCTCCACAAGCGTATAATTGCAGGAACCCAGCAAAAGGTGCTAAGCACCCGTAGAGGGAAATTCCTGTCGGCAGATGGCGCTGAGGAGTGCAGAGGAACCAATCCTCTGTACCTCCACAAATGCCAGACAGGAATTGTACGAAGCGCAGAACGCAATCGCAAGAGAAGCGATTGCGAATGAGAACGAGCAAAGGGACAGGTTGTATGTGTGTGCGCCAATCTAGTCGCCACCCCGCGACAGCGCACACACAACAGCAGATACGAAACAAACGCAACCGCAAGAAAGGCGATTGCCAAAAGTGACACAAGGCAGATCAGAACAGAATACGAGGATAGCAAAGGCACAGCAAATCATACAATGAGGAGATACGGAAAATAACAAACGCTAACTGAACGCGAACACCGCACTAATTCGCAACAGTGCACGCATTAATGCGCGGTCTCCACGTGATAAGCACAATAGAGACAAGCACGCCTAACTAACCATCGACAGACAAACATGTAACAGAGGACGTGAGCGCTTGCTTAACGGTTACCTCACCGAGCCTCCAGCAAGCATTCGTAGCAGACAAGACAGACACACGAAAACAGGGACAAGCGAAAGATAGGATCCATAGCACTAGCGAAAGTGGCTAGTGCGATCCAGGAAGACAGAACAGAAGGATCCACAGTACTAGCGCAGGATGCTAGTGCGATCCAGGTACAGAGTAGCAGAACAGAAGGATCCACAGCACTAGCGCTAGGCGAGTGCGATCCAGGCAGACAGAGTAGCAGAACAGAAGGATCCACAGCACTAGTGAAAGTGGCTTGCGCGATCCAGGTACAGAGTAGCAGAACAGAAGGATCTCCACAGCACTAGCGGAAAGTGGCTAGCGCGATCCAAGGAGACAGAACAGAAGGATCCACAGCGCTAGCGCAAGATGCTAGTGCGATCCAAGTGAGACAGATCAGAAGAAATAGCTGGTAGCAACCGCTGCACCAGCTATACTCCAAGAACAGAGATCAGAACGATTTCCTGTCGACCACCGCTGGGACAGGACAATCGCAACAGAACAAAAAAAACAGATAAGCAATCCTAACTGCACTAGGGGAACCTGCCTAGCGCAGTTTCAGAAATTACTCTAAGCTGAACTTCAAACAAAGAGTAAGGCTGACACTCCTCCAGGAGTGTTTCACAGGAAGGAATCCTTATGACCAGTCAAGCATTGTGGGAAACACATAGTACTTATAGTACACGCCTCCAATGAATGTGGCCAGGAAATTTGCATGACAACGTATGCAAATTCCTCAGCAAACACGCTGCAAAACTGACAGAAGCTCTTCTTTCCAGAGTCCTGCAGCATGCAAACCTAAACAATGGTCAAAAAGCTGCCTGCCTGCACAGGCAGCTGAGCAGATCATTACAGTTGGCTTTAGAAACACTCTGGTTTACCAGGAATTTTTTTCCCACTTCCATTCACTTTCTTATGAGTGGACATGGCCCCTGATTGGGGTTATGTCGATTCATTGCAGGCACTGCGATTAGTTCGGGGAAGCCTTGCTTTCCTTCCTCAATCACCAAAATGGAAAACCACCGGGGTTCCGCAGGGTTGCGGCCCCGCTGCTTCAACACTGGACGAGAATACTCATCCAGTTTGCCTTTAGTGCCACCTATCTGAACAAGAATGCTCGTCCAGATAGGCTTGAAGGATACCCGAGGTGACATGATGAGATAGACATGGGTATGCACAGTGCCTAGCACACAAATAACTATGCTGTGTTCCTTTTTTTTTCTCTATCTCTGCCTAAAAGAGTTAAATATCAGGTATGTAAGTGGCTGACTCAGTCCTGACAGGAAGGGACTACAGTGTGACCCTCACTGATTAGAAATTCCAACGATAAAACATTTTCTAGCAGAAAATGGCTTCTGAGCATGAAAGAGATAAAAAGGGTCAATAGTTCATAGATTATAGCTCTGGCATACTTAAATGAATGTGCCATTGAGCAAAAACAATAAAAAAGTTAAAACTTAAAAAGTAGATTTAAAATAAAACTGGAATATCTTAAAATGTCATTTTTAGGAGAAGGAAGATAGATACAAAAGTTTATTTCATTCGTTTATTTTTGCCTCTGGTGTCCTTTAAGATCCTGTACACACCGCTGGGCGTGTGCTGCACTATTAAAATCGCATGTATTTTTAATCGCAAGGTCTTCTGAAAATCACGAAAATCGTGAAAACCTGTACACTGGTGCGATGGGATTTTTTTCTATTTTTATGAAGGCTTTGTGATTTAAAAACTGCTACGCAAAGGCAGCTGTGTGTACAGGCCCTATGTGGTTAATCCTACTGAACGCCAGAACATCTCTTACCTTGAACAGGTACATGTTGTTCTTTGTGTAGCTTCCACAAAATCCCACGATGGAGTTTTCTCAGATGTCTCTTCTTCGCAAACTCCATTTGAAGTAGCTGAATATTTCCGTCTAAAAAGTATAAACAATTTCTGAATGAGGTTAAGTGTACATAACTGCGTTTTTAAGTTATATCACAGGACAAGTATGTTGCTAAAATTAAAGGGATTGTTAAAAGAATCATGAGGCAAAATAATCGAAATCCGATTTACTTACCTGAGGCTTTCTCTAGCCTCTCGCAGCTGTCTGTTCCCCCGCTGACCGCTCCGTTCTGCACGGTGCAGAGGAAGGCCTCAAGGTCGTCCTTACTGCGGCCTGCGTGAAGTGCCGCTGTCGATCAAGCCCACGTTGTCCCCAGTGTACTGCGCAGATGCAGTAGTTCTGATTCAGGTTAAAAAACGAACCTCAAGCCCCCCAATCTCTGTAAACCAGGGACTACCTGTACAAAAGAATTGGGGAGGGGGGGGGGGGGGGTTGTTTTTTTTGTCAAGATTACTCCTGCAGCTTTTTCCAAAGATCTAGATGATTTGGGTATACAATAACTATGGAATACAGATGTTACTTTTCAGAGGTAATGAGCAGAGAACAGACTACAGGTTTGTAAGTACCGTATATACTCACATTTAAGCCGACCAGCATATAACCCACTTTTCCTTCAGAAACCAGGAATTGACTCATGTATAAGCCCCATCTCCAATATAGCCCCCTTCACAGTAGCCAGACATGCCCCCAATACAAGTCATTCCTTCTCCCCATAGCCAGATGTGCCCCAAGGATGATACAGCTGTGTCTCAAGACTCCACTAGATGGAGTCATTGATATGAGAGACAGATTGCTACACAGGAAGAATCCCCGTTCATTGCACCACTGACACATTGCTTGCATGCTCCGCTCCACAAGCCTGGGGAAACAGTCTTGAGCAGCGCACCCTGCACACCACGTTGCAGGAGATAAAGGGGCACGGACACAGCAGGCAAGACCAGGATCACTAGTGTACAATTACACTCCTCCTCTGCCAGTAACAAAACCTGCTCCATCATCTGCTCCACTAACTCATATATAAGCTGACTGGGTAACTTTTTTGTGCTAAAAAATTAGGCTTATATGCAAGTATATGAGGTATATACATGCAGTGGCTTGCAAAAGTATTCGGCCCCCTTGAAGTTTTCTACATTTTGTCACATTGCTGCCACAAACATGAATAAATTTTGTTGGAATTCCACGTGAAAGATCAATATAAAGTGGTATACACATGAGAAGTGGAACGAAAATCATACATGATTCCAAACATTTTTTTAAAATAACTGCAAAGTGGGGTGTGCATAATTATTCAGCCCCCTTTGGTCTGAGTGCAGTCAGTTGCCCATAGACATTGCATGAGTGCTAATGACTAAATAGAGTGCACCTGTGTGTAATCTAACGTCAGTACAAATACAGCTGCTCTGTGACGCCTCAGAGGTTGTCTAAGAGAATACTGGGAGCAACAACACCATGAAGTCCAAAGAACACACCAGACAGGTCAGGGATAAAGTTATTGAGAAATTTAAAGCAGGCTTAGGCTACAAAAAGATTTCAAAAGCCTTGAACATCACACGGAGCACTGTTCAAGCGATCATTCAGAAATGGGAGAATAGCACAACTGTAACCCTACCAAGACAAGGCCGTCCACCTAAACTCACAGGCCGAACAATGAGAGTGCTGATCAGAAATGCAGTCAAGAGGCCCATGGTGACTCTGGATGAGCTGCAGAGATCTACAGCTCAGGTGGGGGAATCTGTCCATAGGGCAACTATTAGTCGTGCACAGCACAAAGTTGGCCTTTATGGAAGAGTGGCAAGAAGAAAGCCATTGTGAACAGAAAAGAATAGGAAATCCTGTTTGCAGCTTGCCACAAGCCATGTGGGGGACACCGCAAACATGTGGAAGAAGGTGCTCTGGTCAGATGAGACCAAAATGGAACTTTTTGGCCAAAATGCAAAACGCTATGTGTGACGGTAAAATAACACTGCACATCACTCAGAACACACCATCCCCACTGTCAAATATGGTGGTGGCAGCATCATGCTCTGGGGTGCTTCTCTTCAGAAGGGACGGGGAAGCTGGTCAGAGTTGATGGGAAGATGTATGGAGCCAAATACAGGGCAATCTTGGAAGAAAACCTCTTGGAGTCTGCAAAAGACTTGAGACTGGGGAGGAGGTTCACCTTCCAGCAGGACAACGACCCTAAGCATAAAGCCAGGGCAACAATGGAATGGTTTAAAACAAAACATATCTATGTGTTAGAATGGCCCAGTCAAAGTCTAAATCCAATAGAGAATCTGTGGCAAGATCGTAAAACTGCTGTTCACAAACGCTGTCCATCTAATTTGACTGAGCTGGAGCAGTTTTGCAAAGAAGAATGGGCAAGGATTTCAGTCTCTAGATGTGCAAAGCTGGTAGAGACATACCCTAAAAGACTGGCAGCTGTAATTGCAGAAAAAGGTGGTTCTACAAAGTATTGACTCAGGGGGCCGAATAATTATGCACACCCCACTTTGCACTTATTGATTTGTAAAAAATGTTTGGAATCATGTACGATTTCAGGTCCACTTCTCACGTGTACTCCACTTTGTATTGATCTTTCACGTGGAATTCCAATAAAATTGATTCACGTTTGTGGCAGTAATGAGACAAAATGTGGAAAACTTCAAGGGGGCCGAATACGTATCGTGGATGGGGGGGGGGGGGGGTGGTTTGGCCCTAGAGCTGACTGCACAGCCACGGCCAGAGGAAGCGGCCATCTTTCGTGAGGCAGGAGAGCCCGACCCGGGCCGTGGGGTCGGGAGCCGGCCAGGGGGGATAATGAGCGTGGGGACCCGGCGGATCGGCACGGAGGGCGCGGACGGCGTCCTCCATGCCTGAAACAACAATACATGTAATTCACTTTTTACCAGCGTTGGCCTCGTAAGTCCTTTAAAAAAACAAAACAAAAAAAAAAACCTACGTTCAGCACAGAAGTGGATCCTAATGTTAAAAATAGGATCCGCTTTCACAAAACTGATCTGCTTGCCGCGTTGCAGTAAGTGGAGTTCGAACGTTGTATATTTTACAGGTTGGTAAAATGTATGCCATGAAAGCCTATGAGAACAGACAGTGCCTTCACCGCCCCTCATACACAGCCCAGTGGCCGGCAGAAGCATGGGGATCGCCATTAGACTGCAAAAGACCAATGAGGATCTTCAGCAACAGGGAGAATTATCATTGGTTCATGGTGGACTAATAAAAGTTCTCCCTGTTGCTAGGTAGGATTGGTCTATTGCATACTATGGAGAGCCCCATGCTCCTTCCAGCTTCTGGGCTGAGTAGAGGGGCAGAGCAGCAGGACATGCGAGTGGCAATGTCGGCGAAGCAGACAGACGGAGCAGACACTACAAGCTGATGCAAAATGGATGGAGTGCATCTGCTTAGGGGATGTGATTACCACACCCATTTTGCATCCGTTCAAGTGTGAACCCGCCCAAAAACAACTCTCACTGATGCATGTGGACATATATTGTTGCTTGTTACAAAGAAGATCCTCAACTTGCTTTACCAATTAAATTACCATTAACAACAAGGGCACATATGCAATTAACTTTCACCCGAGTTCTCTCCTAGGAGATAATTTTTCAACTTCTATTTAAAATAACTTTCTAGCACTTTTCAACGAAAAAAGTAACAAAAGGTAAGTGAAAAAGTACTACCAAATTTATTTTGAGTATTTTATTGCTTTCTGGTTGCTTTAAAGACATTTTATTGATACGTTTAAAAATATCACCTAGGAGATAACTTAGCAGAAAAAGTTAATTGCATAAGGGCCAAGATGTTGCTTTTTCCAACTTTATGCAAGTTTTTTTGCCATTTGAATACATTTTGAAACTGAACCAAACAAATCCCATGGCTGACAGTTTGGATTAGTCTAATTCTAAGATGCATACAAATTACAATGCATAAAGTCAGAAAAAATCTACAATTGATTAATCTCCTTCTCTTCTCAGCAGAAGCATGAGAAACGGTCCCATGCTTGCAGGATTATGCTAAGCACTCTGATATAGGTTTTGTCATGTGAAACTACTAAAATGGTGTAGGAAGAAACTATTCTGGCTTACACCATGGTACACGATTGAGCACCATACTTACTTGTTCTGCGACCTGTTCATGTTGCACTCTTGCCAAACTCTGTCAACGACTTGGTTAGCCAGTTTTCTTGGTATTTTTCCCCCATGATGGCTGGTACTATCAGTATTAAAGCAATCTGATACTGATGGAAACTTCATCCATTTCTGCGCCGACTGGACATCAACTGAGGAAACAAAAGCTATGATTATGTAGTGCAATGTTTGTGTGAATGAAATGCATTTACATGAGCTGTGTATTCCAGATGGAAGTGCAAGATCTGTATGGCATATTATATACTTGATGTGAAGTATGGTTCTTTGTTTTGCCTCTTAAATGGCTTAGTCTCCAAACTCCTATCTCTCCACGATAGAGACACATTCAGAAATCCCACAATCCATCTTAGTAGCAGCATCACCTACACTGCATCTCTGTATTTCTCAGCAGGAATACAGACAATGTGAACGCATTAGCACTTGCTTATTCATCAAGAGGAGAGGGGGGTAACAAGTTCAGTTGTGTTTTGACCAGAAAACAGATTGGTTTGGGAGAGCGGTGTTCATGTCAATGATCCTGTCTAAAGACACACACACACACACACACACACACACACACACACACACACACACACACACACACACACACACACACACACACACACACACACTTAAATTTGTGTAGAAATGAAGAAACAGATTGACAGATAAACCACGAGAAAATGACCTCAAACAGACAACTAAAGGTTTGTCTTTCAATCTGCCAAATTCATTTACATTACTTTTTCACTGCATTTTTGGGTGCCAATTTTCTCTCCCTCATACATCCCAACATTGACCTGCCAGCATTTTGTGTCTACTTTAATGCTAATCTGAACTCAGAATTTCCTCTCTGCTCTAAAAGATATACAACAGCGTAATAACCTTTAACCACTAAAGGACTGCAGCCTTAAAACCCCTTAAAGGGAACCTAAAGCGAGTAAATTATTTAAACTTAACACATGATGTAGCTGCAAATGAATATTACATACTAACCTCACCGTCCGTTCCTCTCAGAAGTTCACCATTTTCTTGTTACATTGATCCCTTCCAGTGCTGACAATATTTTGTCAGAACTGAAATATACCAGTTGCTGTCAGTTATAGATCAGCTGCTGTCAGTTACAACTGAATGTGCAAGGTAATGTCCATGTTTCCCTATGGCTCAAGTGGGCAATATTACAGTTTAACAGTGTGCTGTCCAGGAAGCAGTTATGGGGTAATGGCAATTTTCAAAATGGAGGACAGAGCAATCCATTGATCACAGTGGACAAATGGGACACAGGAGAGAGATTGATGAGTAGACTACACAGCAGGTAAGTATGACTTGTTTATGTTTATTTTGACGTTTAATTTTCAGTTCAGGTTCTCTTTAAGGACCAGACACTTTTTCCATTCAGACCACTGCAGCTTTAACGGTTTATTGTTCGGTCATACAACCTACTATCTAAATGAATTTTACCTCCTTTTCTTGTCACTAATACAACTTTCTTTTGGTGCTATTTGATTGCTGATGTGATTTTTAGTTTTTATTATATTCATCAAAAAAAAAAAAAAAAAAAAGTCATGAATTTTGTCAAAAAAATATTTTTTTTTACTTTCTGTGCTGACATTTTTCAAAAAAAGTAAAATTTCTATATACATTTTTGTCTAAATATTGTGCTACATGTCTTTGATCAATAAATAGACACTTATTGGATTTTTTTTTGTTTGGGTAAAAGTTATAGCATTTACAAACTATGGTGCAAGAAGTGAATTTCCCTAGTTTGAAGCATCTCTGACTTTTCTGAGCACCGGTTATGTTTCATGAGGTGCTAGAATTCCAGGATAGTATAAATACCCCCCAAATGACCCCATTTTGGAAAGAAGACATCCCAAAGTATTCACTTAGAGGCACGGTGAGTTCATAGAAGATTTTATTTTTTCACATGTTAGTGGAAAATGACACCATGCCCCTCTCTGAATACTTTGGGGTGTCTACTTTCCAAAATGGGGTCATTTGTGGGGTGTTTACTGTACTGGCATTTTTGGGGGGTTCTAAATTGTAAGCACCCCTGTATAGCCTAAAGGTGCTCATAGGACTTTGGACCCCTTAGCGCACCTAGGCTGCAAAAAAGTGTCACACGCAGTATCGCCGTATTCAGGAGAAATAGTATAATGTGTTTTGGGGTGTATTTTTACACATCCCCATGCTGGGTGGGAGAAATCTCTGTAAATGAGATTTTTTTGCTGTTTTTTTACACACAATTGTCCATTTACAAAGATATTTCTCCCACCCAGCATGGATATGTGTAAAAATACACCCCAAAACACATTGGATACCACATGACACTTTTTTGCAGCCTAGGTGCGCTAAGGGGCCCAAAGTCCTATGAGTACCTTTAGGATTTCACAGGTCATTTTGGAGGCATTTGATTTCCAGACTACTCCTCATGGTTTAGGGCCCCTAAAATGCCAGGGCAGTATAGGAACCCCACAAGTGACCCCATTTTAGAAAGACGACACCCCAAGGTATTCCGTTAGGAGTAGGGTGAGTTTATGGAAGATTTTATTTTTTGTCACAAGTTAGCGGAAATGGATTTTTTTCCCCACAAAGTCATTTTTCACTAACTTGTGACTAAAAATAAAATCTTCTATGAACTCATCATACACCTAACAGAATACCTTGGGGTGTCTTCTTCCTAAAATGGGGGTCACTTGTGGGGTTTCTATACTGCCCTGGCATTTTAGGGGCCCAAAACCGTGAGGAGTAGTCTGGAAACCAAATGCCTCAAAATGACTGTCCAGGGGTATAAGAATCTGCAAATCTTGATGACAGGTGGTCTATGAGGGGCCGAATTTTGTGGAATTGGTCATAAGCAGGGTGGCCTCTTAGATGACAGGTTGTATTGGCACTGAAGTGCAGGAAGCGCAGGATGTTCTCAAATCGTGACCTGGACATGGCAGCAGAGAACATGGGCATGTGATGTATTGGGTGCGTAGACGTAGACCAATAAGACCGCAATACATTCTTTTTGACTAGACCCATGTAAAGGAGAAGGCCCCAAAAAAGGTTACGTTCAGAAACTTGGAGTGGTTTCCACTGAAAAGGCTGGGCATGGTAGCTTCTTGGATTGGCGGTTGCGTATTGTGTGGCATAACGGTCTCAGCCACAATTAAGTCGTAGATATCCACAGTGCAGAACAGATGAAAAAAAGAGTCTAGGGCCAATCCTAGATTATCTGTCTCCACCTGGACTCCAGACTGGGCGGTGAAAGGGGGCAGTACAGGTGTGGCGGAACCAGGGGATTGCCAGTTGGGATTTGCCAGCACCTCTGGGAGACTATGGGTAGTACGGCCCCGTTTTGCTGGTGGCTGCTACTCAGGTCTTAATGCACGAGCCACCGAACCAGTTTCTACTACCATGCTGGTGCTCGCCACTTCACCAGGGTCTACAGTAGTACTGGTGCTAGGTCCAGGAGATGCTACGCTGTTGGTGCATGCCTCACCAAGAAAACTCAGATCAGCGATAGCACCACTCTGCTGCACTGGAGTCTGATCCTGCGGTCCAGTGACATGGGGTGTGGTACGCCTGGCTCTAGCTGGGACCTCAACCCCATCATTGCCATCGGTCAGAGAGCCACTGCTGTTCACCGGTTCGTATTCTGACCCGGATGATTCGTCGGATGAGGCTTCCCAATCGCACTCACCTCACTGGGCCAGAATCTCGGCGGCCTCTTCAGCAGAATACCCCTTTTTTGCCATGGTGGACTGCTAAATTTAGGGGGTATTCCCCTGAGACTACCCAGGAAAAAGAGCACCTACCTAGCAAAAGAGAGTACTTGTGAAGTAGAAAGCATTGGTCACTGAGTTTTGATAAAAAACAAAAACAAACAAAAAAAAACAAAACTGATCTTTACAGCGGCAGTTATTGTACAGTGATTAGAAGTAAAAAATTCTGTCACTGCGGTGGGCGGGTGAGGGTTTGGCCGGGTGATCAGAAGCCCGCAGGGGGCAGATTAGGGCCTGATCTGATGTGTAGGAGTGCTAGGGGGTGACAGGAGGTGATTGATGGGCGATTAGAGGGGAGAATAGATGCAATCAATGCACTGGGGAGGTGATCGGAGGGGGGTCTGAGGGGGATCTGAGGGTTTGGCCGAGTGATCAGGAGCCCACACGGGGAAAATTAGGGCCTGATCTGATGGGTAGGTGTGTTAGGGGGTGACAGGAGGTGATTGATGGGTGTCTCAGGGGGTGATTAGAGGGGGAATAGATGCAATCAATGCACTGGGGAGGTGGTCAGGAAAGGACTGAGGGCGATCTGAGGGTGTGGGCGGGCAATTGCGTGCCCACAAGGGGCAGATTAGGGTCTGATCTGATGATTGTTTTTTGAAACTATGGTGTGAATAAATTTCACTTGCATTTGCATAAAATCCAGGTGGAGACCCAGTTATCTCTTTTTTTTGTTTCTGATCTGATGGGTAGCAGTGACAGGTGGTGACGGGGTAAATGACAGGTGATCAGGGTGTGATTAGAGGGGACAATAGATGCAAGCAATGCACTGGCGAGGTGATCAGGGGGGTCTGATGGCAATCTGAGGGGGTGGGCGGGCAATTGGGTGCCCGCAAGGGGCAGATTAGGGTCTGATCTGATGGGTAGCAGTGACAGGTGGTGATTGATGGGTGATCAGTGGGTGATTAGAGGGGAGAACAGATGTAAACAATGCACTTGGGAGGCGATCTGAGGGCGGGTCTGCGGGCGATCTGAGGGTGTGGGCGGGTGATCAGGTGCCCGCAAGGGGCAGGTTAGGGTCTGATCTGATGGGTGGCAGTGACAGGGGCTGATTGACAGGTAATCAGTGGGTGATTACAGGTGAGAATAGATGTATACAGTACACAGGGGGGGGGGGGGGGTCTGGGGAGGATCTGAGGGTGTGGGGGCAGTTTAGGACCTAATCTAAAATATAGCATTGACAGTGACAGGGGGTGGTTGATTGGTGATTAGGGGGGGTGATTGGGTGCAAACAGTAGTCTGAGGGGTGCTGTGGGCGATCAGGGGGGCAGGGGGACAGGATCAATGTGTGTGTGCTTTCACATACACAGCTGCCTCCTCCCCTAGGGGTCGCTCGATCACTGGGACCACCAGGGGAGGAGGCAGCCTGTATAATACACTTTGTATACATTACACAGTATTATACACTTTCTAGTGGTAGATCAGAGGGTTAACAATCCGCCAGCGCTGCTAATTGGCCGGCGGGTTGACGTCGCGGGTGGGCGGAGCGTGCACATTTATGCGCGCGATCCCCGGCTAATCAGTCCCCCAGGTGCCGCCGATCGGCGTTACGCGGTCCTGGGGGTGCCACCTTGCCGACGCCACCCCCCCCCCCCCCCCCCCCAAATAAATTGACAGGCTAGGGCTAGGCTCTGTCTTTTGTACTGGAATCTCTTAAAGGGATACTTAACTGACGAAAAATTAGACTAGTTACTTACCTGGGGCTTCTTCTAGCCCCCTAAAGTCCTCCTGCTCCATGATCGCCATTCCACACTGCTCTGTTCCTTAGCCCCGCAGCTCTTCGATCATGCCCCTGTGACCAGGAGTGCTTTGCCCATGCGCAGTAGCAATTTTTAGTTACTGCACAAGTGCAAAACGCTACCGGTCACAAGAATGTGATAGGGGAGGCGAGTGACACGTGGCTGCGCATGCAGCGTTCAGAGAGGAACACAGCGGTGCGGAATGACTGCAAGGAGGAAGAACAACTAAAGGGGCTGGAAGAAGCCCCTGGTAAGTAACAGCTGCTGATTTGACAATGAAACTAGCAGCTTTTCCTATATACATGGGTGGTCCCAGAGTGAAGAGGATTTCTGGGCCACATCAGATATCCCTCTTACACCACCCTTGTATATAGGCAACATGGAAAAAAAATCTTGATAGTTTCATTTTCAAATCTGCAGATTGCACCTGGCTGCTGGTTGTAATGTGACACTGCCACTCACAGAGGATATTGCTGGCTGTGGCTGTAAAGGGGCCAGGGTGTCTCTCACTAATCGCTCAGTGCCTCTGTCTGCCGTTGCCATGGGTAAGTCTGCGGCCAGCTACACACTGGCTCACTCCACCCCCCGCCCCCTCCAAACTGCAACTCCCTCACACCAGTGACACTCACTTCGGGCATCAATCAGGGCTGGGGAAGACGGTGGCAGGACTGGAGAATTGTGGGGTCAAAGGGTCAAGCATCCTAACCTTCTGGCTGGCGGGGGGGGGGGGGTGTTGGCTGAGTTAGAGGCCTCCTTCCTCCATTACTAGTAGAGATTACACACATACACGCTGCTGCTGGGACCAGTACAGGGAGAGGTTGAGAGCATCTGGACATGCCACAAACATCAGAGCTGCGCGCTGAGTACATGGAGAGGAGGAGGAGGAGGAGACAGCATCTGGCTGGACATTCCAGAGCAGTGCTTCCTCTCTTCAGCTCATGTGAGCTGCAAGTACAGGGAGATGAGGAGGAGGACAGCGTCTGCAGGACCTTCCGAGAGCCGTGCTTCTTGTCTTCAGAGGTCATACGAGGTGTGTGACGTTTCCTGCAATCCCCCGCCCCTTCACACAACTGCCGGGAGCTTAAGAGGAGGGCGGAGATAGTGTCTCTGAGTGACAGCGGCTGGCTGCAATGATACAGCCGCCGCAGCTCACTAATAAATGCACAAAACGGTGATAATTTACCCGGGCGCTCATGGATCTCACCCAGGCGGCCCGCCCAAGTAAATGGCTCTAGGGAGAACACTGAAGTGGTTAAAAAAACAAAAAACATTTCTTTGTTACAGTTGAGTTTCCCGATTCTCAGAAGCAGACATTGTTAACAGTCTGTGCCTTCAAATGAGCTTATCTGCCATCTCTGCCGTGGTAGTCATGACACAGGGGAGAGATTAAATTACAATTTGTGATTAGATACAAATGAGGGGGAATGAAACAGGCTTAACTCTCTGTTCAGGTCTAAAGCCGCATCTACACGCGTAGCTGCGGCGGCGATGTTCCTCATCAATCGAGCAGGTCGATTTATAAGATCCGACAGGACGGATCTCCTCACCGCCGATTCCCTGCTCGTTCCCCGCGAGGGGACAATGGCAGGGAATCAAGCGGAAGATAAGCGGCGCGGGGACGAGCGGGTATCTAATCCGGCGCACGTGCAGCGAGCAGGGACGCGGAAGAGGCGATCCGGCGGCTAATCGAGCCGCCGGATCGCCGCCTCATCTACGCGTGTAGATGAGGCTTAAAACCCACTAGTAGACACAGATCATGAGATAATACTGCTATGTAGATCTTTCTGCCGCATTGAATAAACAGATCACTGCCACATTCAGGATTCTATACATTGCCATAAAGAAACAGCAATAGATATAGTGTTTTACTACTGGCCGAAGGCCAGTACAGCTGCGATTTCCACATGGCGGTTTCTCTCCCTTTTCTCAGCCACTTACCTTCTGTCTCATACAAAGCCGAACTACAGGGGTTGGACAAAATAATGGAAACACCATTTTGGCATCATAATCTTTGAACATGTTTTAAGCAATCAAAACTTGACATGTTAATTTGTGTTTTTTGATTATTATTTTTGTTATTTGATAGGTTTAATTAAAATAATTGTATTTTTTACAGATATTTAAACCAAAGTTGGTTATAATTTATAAAAATGGCAGATCAGACTTTCAAAGAGGCCAAATTGTTGGTGCTTGTATGGCAGGCGCTGCTGTAACAGAAACTGACTGAATGCTTGGCATTTCAAGAGGTACTGTCTCAAAAGTAATGACTGCCTTTGAAAGAGAAGGAAAAATCGTATTTTATGTAGCTATTCCTCCTGCGTGGGGAAATCTTTTCTTTGAAATGTTCCAGTTCATGTGTTTTTGCTTTAATAAACACCCTTGAAACGAAAGAGAAGGAAAAATGTCCTCAGCAAAGCACAGTTGTGGCCGTAAGTTGTCTGAGAGAGACTGTCGGACTCTAAATCGAATTGTTAGAAAAGCTCGCAAGACCACGGTTCCTAAAATCACTGCAGAGCTGAACGAACACCTACAGAACCTAGTTTCCACAAAAACTGTTTGTCGGGAGCTGCACAAATCTGGATTCCACGGAAGAACTGCAATTAGAAAACCCCTTGCTCTAAAAGACAAATGTTTCAAAGTGTTCAGAGTGGTGTAGAAACCACCAGAATTGGTCCCTCGACGAATCATTGTTAACTTATTTCCAACCTCTGGGCGAGTGTACGTTTGGGGACAGCCAAAAGAAGCATTTCATCCAGACTACCTTCACCCAACCTTAAAACATGGTGGGGGTTCTGTGATGATCTGGAGTGCCATTTCTTGGAAATCCACTGGGCCAATGATTTCCCTTCATGGAAAAATTAACGCGGCGGGTAGCGGCGAATTGGCGGCGATCGTAATATGCACGCAGCTAGCAAAGTGCTAGCTGCATGCAATTAAAAAAAAATTATGCAAATCGGCCCAGCGGGGCCTGAGAAATCCTCCTGCGCAGGTTACCACGAGCCAGGATAACCGGCAAGGAGGTTAAAAGTCCCACTGCAGACAAAACACAAACGCACAAATATAATGCATGAAAAACAATTGCATACAAAAACGCTCCTAAAGAAAAAAATGTAGAAACGCAAAATGCAGAAAACGCATGGTATTTTGCAATGCCTAGTGTGCTCCTAGTCTAAAGGAAACCTGAAGAGAGGGAGATATGGAGGCTGCCATATTACCTTTTTAACAATGCACACTGCCTGGCTGTCCTGCCTCTCATGCCTTTAGCCATAGACCCTGAACAAGCGTGCAGATCATAGGTTTCTGACTGAGTCTGACTAATTTAGCTGCATGCTTGTTTCAGGTGTGTGATTCAGACATTACTTATGCCAGATCAGCAAGACTGCCAGGGCAGTGCTATAGTTTAAAAGGAAATAAATTGCAGCATCCATAAGCCTCTCACGCCAGGTTCCCTTTTGCAGTAAAAAAAACATTTTGAAAACTAAAACTTAAAGCAAACACGAGGCAGCAGAAAGCAAAAAGTTATAGAGTTGCCTATAAAGAGAGAAGCCTCTGAAGTCTTCAGATGCTTGTCTAGTCATCCATTCAGGACCCCATTGCCACTGGCTGGGATTTTCTTTTCGTTTGCGGCTGCACTCAGCTAAGTACACGAGCCTGGCCATACTGCGTCTGCACAGAAGCACCAAGCCGCTCATGGATGAGTGAATTTGCTTTCTGGGCACTCTCGGAGCATTACAGCCACGCTCGTATAGAACTAGGAGTGCAGCCAAGAGAACATAGACAAGCTCAGTGTTCTCCCCAGGGCCAAATAGGTGGGCGAGCCGCCCGCTGTTTTAAAACCCCGCCCAGCTGTTGTGATTTGCCCACCTAGCTAGAAAAACCCAGCGCTTAAACTGCAGGCAGGAGCGCTCCATTGCCTGCTAGCAATCAGGGCCCAGCTCTCGCACAATAGCGAAAGCCAATGCTGTACACTGCAGGAGCGCTCCTCTGCCTGTCACCTCACGCTTTCTGGTGGAGCAGGGATTGGCTGGGTGGGTTGTAAAAGGCAGGACCATGCGCTTCCTCAAGCTAGAGATTCCTGCTTCGTCTCTCTCCCTCAATGAAAAGTCTCTGTCTTTCAAATGAAAAGAGGCAGCCAAAGAAGCACTCCCACACATCCTCGTGAGCAGCCAGCAAAAGTTATGAGATGAAACCACGTGGGTTAGGCAATCAGGGACAGCCATGAGCGGCACATTCATTCTCTATCTTCCCCCCAGACAGCAGATAACTATGCCAGTGTATTTAAGAATAGGAGCCACTGGTTTAATCCCGCTACGGAGAGCAGGAGAGGTGATATGTCTTCACAGAGCTCTGCTCCCCCACCCCCCCCTCACTTTCTTAGT
This sequence comes from Hyperolius riggenbachi, assembly GCF_040937935.1. Taxonomy (NCBI): domain Eukaryota; kingdom Metazoa; phylum Chordata; class Amphibia; order Anura; family Hyperoliidae; genus Hyperolius; species Hyperolius riggenbachi. Next base: position 278,803,433 of record NC_090647.1, read on the forward strand.
TCGTGGGGCAGAGGAGAGAACAGTACACAGCGTGTACAGTGACAGGGTGTTTCCGAGGCAGCCTCCTGTGCACTCCTCTCCAGGTCTCTCCTCTGCTCCCAGTTCCAAACTGAAAGTTAAAAAAAAAATGAAATCTGCTCTCTTACGGTGTCGTCTGTCTCCCCCCAGCTTGCATCCTGTCTGTAGTGCTCCCCCTGCAACTATCCCACTGCAGGAACAAAGTGGACCTGAACTCTTGCACAGCACAGAAGGAAAACCTAGTGAAATTCACTCTGTATGCATTTAGAGTTTAGCCTGTCTAATTCTCCCTCTTGTCTAATCACAATTTGTAATTTGCTTTCTCCCCTATGTCACTTGACTGCCACAGCAGATAAACTCATTTGAAAGCACAGGAGGTTAGCAATATGTCTGCTTCCTTGAGAGCAGTAAGTAGAAACAGTGCAGATTTATTGTAGAATTTGTATCAGGTTTAACAAGGAAATATTTTTCTTTAAAGAGTATTATGTTGTTGCTTATCTTTTAGATAGAGGAAGTTCTGAGTGCTGGTCTGCTTTAAAGGGACCTGAGCACCATAATCTGAAACAATTTCTCCCTAATGCTAGGTACACACGATGCAACTTTGACAGATTTAAGGAAGCCATACACTGGTCAATTTGCCATCAGATCGACCAACAGATAGATCCCTCTCTGATCGAATCTGATCAGAGAGGGATCGTATGGCTGCCTTTACTGCAAACAGATTGTCAATCGATTTCAACATGAAACCGATCACAATCTGTGGTGGTGCTGCCCCCGCCCGCATACATACATTACCTGCTCCGCCGGCGCGACTCCCCCGATCTCCGGGTCAGGCAGGCTTCACTTCTTCCTGTCTGGGGGAAGTTTAAACAGTAGAGCGCCCTCTACTGTTTAACCTCCCTGGCGGTTTATTTATTTTGCCAGGGAGGCTGCAATGTGGTTTTTTTTTTATTAAAAAAAAAATATTTCATGCAGCCAACTGAAAGTTGGCTGCATGAAAGCCCACTAGAGGGCGCTCCTGTTGCGTACTTTCGATCGCCTCCGGCAATCGAAAGTAACAAGATAGGCCGCAATGAGCGGCCTATCTTGTTTCGCTTTCCTCGTCGCCATGGTGACGAGCGGAGTGACGTCATGGACGTCAGTCGACGTCCTGACGTCAGAGCCGCCCGATCCAGCCCCTAGCGCCGGCCGGAACTGTTTGTTCCGGCTGCGCTGGGCTCGGGCGGCTGGGGGGACCCTCTTTCGCCGCTGCACGCGGCGGATCGCCGCGGAGCGGCGGCGATCGGGAAGCACACGCGGCTGGCAAAGTGCCAGCTGCGTGTGCTGCTTTTTTCAGAACCGAAATCGGCCCAGCAGGGCCTGAGCGGCGACCTCCAGCGGCATACCCCGAGCTCAGCTCGGGATTACCGCCAAGGAGGTTAAACTTCTTGCCGAGACAGGAAGAAGTGAAGCCTGCCTGACCCGGAGACCAGCGCGGAGAAGAAAACAGCGGAGACCGGGGGAGTTGCGCCGGCGGAGCAGGTAATGTATTGCAGCTGTATTGCGTCGGTCGTCGGGCATTCGAACGCCGCTATGGACGCACTCCCGACCCGCTGGCGCTCGAGAATAATCTTCCGCATGGACGGATCGACAGGAACGATTGATTTCGGATGGAAAAAAAAATAAAAAAAAAAAAAAAAAAATAAAAAATCGATCGTTCTGTCAGTGTTTGCGCAATGATTTCACAGCAGATTCGATCACAGTGATCGAATCTGCTGTATATTGGCAGCAAAATCGTTAGGTGTATGGGCCCCTTTACTGTCAGTTGGACTATTTCCAGCATGTCCGATCTGATTTCTGATCAAATTTCCACTCGATTTCCCATAGAAGTGAACGGAAAATCGATTGAAAATCAGATTGAACATGTTGTAAATCGACCTGACAGTAAATCTGTCAGAAAATTGCATTGTGTGTACCAAGCAGGTACATCAGCCCGTCTCCACATCCTCCCCCTATGTCTAGCACCACTAGACCTTGTGCTTTTAGTCAATGCAATCAATATTGCAATGCAGTATTTATAGTTGCTTGCAGCCTCATTTCACACAAACAAGATAAGCTTTTAAATTATATATTTAATAGTCAATGGAGACAGAAAAATAAATAAAAAGGCTAAGCATCACCTACTAAAAATAGGGATGTCAGAAGAACCATACTTAAAGTGTACCAGAGATGAAAGAGGGGGGGGATCATACATACCGGGGGCTTCTTCCAGCCTGATCATTCCCTTGGCACTGTTCTGCCTTCTGGATCTTCCATAAGGGCTCTCGGTATCTTCGGCCAGTCGGGGCCATTTGGAGCATGCGCAGTGCGCAGAAAGCTCTGGCGACAGGCGCGTAGCTGGCGGACACGAGCAACCAGGCCGCACATGCGAAGTAAGTCCCGACTGGCCAAGATACCGGGAGCCATTATGGAGATGGAGAACGGCGCTGAGGGAAGATCAGGGTGAAGGAAGCCCCCCAGGTATGTATGATCTTTTCTTTTGTCTTCATCTCAGGTTCCCTTTAAACTTAATGGTACAAAATAAGCATTAATGAAAGCATTACGGTCACTTTCTGTAATTCTCCAAAGATCAAGGAATTGTTGATAAAGCACCCTTGCACAATTTAAAAGGGAATACATGGCTTTTGAAATATCCATTTATTGCATTTAGTACTATAAATTATTTTTCAGAAAATATTTTTTTTTGTATCATTAGAAACAAATGTAATATTTAAAATAAACTGCTGTATTTACTTGAATGTGTTTTCAATAGATAAGAGTCTCACTTAAAGGGCACTGAGCACTGTATTGTGTGCCGATGCAGGTGTGGGAGACTGCAGCTTGTGTGGAATTTTAAACTTCCCAATGAGGTCACATGCACACGCCAAGATGCATTCTGGGAAGAGTCCCAGAGGATCAGCACACTGTAGGTAAGTAATGGTGCTCCCTGCCATCCCCATCGGCACACAAACAATATGAACCTCCCTTATGGGGAGGTTCTTTTTTTTAAAAAAAAAAAAAAATTAAGACTGTGCTAAGTGCCCTTTAACTGCTGTAGTAAAGAAGTGTCCAGCAATGCAAAAACCAAGTCCACTGAGTTTATTAGCAAAGGTGTACAATTTCACCATCATCAAAATAAGGACACAAAATCTCACAGCTCTAGCATCTACAGTGTCTACCTCTACTGGCTTACTCAGCAACACACGGAGATCTGGATGTTATGACAACAACATCTCACCATTACCCACGACCCCTTGTAAGTAAGGGCATGAACAGACTTTCTCTTTCCCTTCACGATCTTGAGACCTACCTGTCTTTTTGCTTAACTTATTGACTTTCTGCTAGTGCTCTGCCTTTAGACACAGAAAAGGACAGTGGCACTTTAACATACATGTGGTGAGGAAGTGCAAAAAAATTCTATATCGATATTCTGAGCATGTATAAGAACTTACCGGTTTGAACTTCCTCTGGAGAAGTCGGTGGTGTCAGAGTTACTGAAGACATGACTGGATCTCTGGAGGAAGCAAGCACTGTGGCCCCTAAACAAGTGTTCGTACAGTGAGTGGACCCAGTTGAGCTGACCGTAGGGATATCTGACTGAGGAACTAGCACAAAGCAGGCTGGATATACCATTCGAACACCAGCTACAAAAGAGGAAGAGGGAAAGAAATAAAAAGAATCATAAGTTATCATAAAACCTCTTAATACCTTTATTAGTTACAAGTAGCTTGTGATGAGAACGATATAGAGAAGACCATCTTTCCAGCATTTGTAAATGTCATTTACCTGGCTGTCACGCAGCCAGCAGAGTAAGATAAGACCAAAGTCAGAGCACCTGACCTAAATATTGGCCATGTGTCAATGATTGAAAATATAAGTACACAATCAGTATAACTAATCATTCCGGTGAAAGCTAGACTAAATGCTCAGTCAGGGATTCTTATCAGGGCTGATAACAGGCAGATTTAGCAGAGAAGAATGAAATAGAGAGCAGGGTAGGTCTTTACTGTCATGTTCCCATTGATATATATGGTAAAATACATGAGGGCGCTTTGTCTCTGGTTCTCTTTAAAGAGAAACTCCGACCAAGAATTGAACTTTATCCCAATCAGTAGCTGATACCCCCTTTTACATGACAAATCTATTGCATTTCACAAACAGACCATCAGGGGGCGCTGTATGACTGATTTTGTGAGGAAACCCCTCCCACAAGAAACTCTGGTACCACGGTACTCTGGGCAAACTGCCACAATGTAACAATGTTCACAGACAGGAAATTGCTGTTTACAGCTGTCTGCAACAGCCAAAACAGCTAGGAGCAGCTACATAACCTGCCCACAGTAAAAATGTCAACATGTGATAAATGTCAGAATGTAAATCTGGGAGAGGAAAGATTTTACAATGAGCTAACACTGACTAAATCATTTATACATAATTATTGTAAAAATGAGGCACTTTTTTTATTACATTATTTTCACTGGAGTTCCTGCATTAAAGTGCTGTATGTTCTCACTGTAAAAGTTTCTCCAGCCACAGGCAGATGAACCACAAAGCATATGACTGTTTATGAAAGCAGCACTATACACCTTTCTTCTGGAAGACTCTTCCAAAATGAAAAGTAGATTCACAGCAGACAGTATATAAACATTCTAAAGCTATGCTCAGTAGTCTCTTCTCTACACCACTGACTAATTTCAACCATACAGGACCAGTCACTGAAAGGCTCATGGCCAACAAAGGTAAGCTAGAGTGGAAGGTGTGCTCCTTAAAGGAATACTTAAGTCTAGAAAAAAAAATGACATTTACTCACCAGGGGCATCCCTCAGCCCCCCGAAGCTGGATGGTGCCCTCGCAGCCCCGCTCCGATCGTCCTGTCCCCACCGGCGGCTACTTCCGGTTCGGCGACAGCCGCCGACAGGCTGGGAACGCGGCTGATTTTCCACGTTCCCAGCCGCTGCTATCACTCTCTATGCTGCTAGCAGCAGCGCCGAACCGGAAGTAGCCGCCGGCGGGGACAGGACGATCGGAGCGGGGCTGCGAGGGCACCATCCAGCTTCGGGGGGCTGAGGGATGCCCCAGGTGAGTAAATGTCATTTTTTTTTCTAGACTTAAGTATCCTTTAAGGAGTTTATATTTTTATAACCATGCAGTGCTTAGCCAAAACAGCTTTATGCTGAGGTTTACATCTCTCAACCCCCTCAATGTAACCACAACTGTTAGTAAGAAAGGAAGTGAAAAGGAAAACGGCATGTACATATGAATGTTTTAAACAAATGTTCGAAGTGCACACTGGCAGATGAAGGAATTAACAGGATTCTTACCAAAACAGTAAGACACCCCACAGGGGTACACTCCATGCTTTTCATACATTAGCATTCCCATGTTTATTCTACAAAGGTTATGCTACGCTACATCAGGCTGAACTGGCAAATGCACTCTACATGCATACTCCTCCAGACAAAAGCTCTTTAAAGCGGCATTGTCACCATAAAAATCAAATTTCAACAGCAACTGGTTTCAGTGTATTAAGTGATAAAGATGGTAATCCTGCATTAAAGGGAACCAGAGAGGAACGGGGGGTGAAAAAAGGAAGATTTCATACATACCTGGGGCTTCTTCCAGCCCCATAAGCCTGAATCGCTCCCACGCCACCATCCTCAGCTTCCTGGATCCGCCGGTACCGGGCCCGTCACTTCCGGCGGACGCGGCCAATTGTTCGCATCACAGGGGCTCCCTCCATACACGTACGCATGCGGCTGCGCAGTAGGCAGCCACATGCGTATCTGTATGGAGAGAGCACCCTGTGATGCGGAGAATTGGCCGCGTCCGCCGGCCGACTCGCGGCAATGACGGGACCCGGTGGCGGCAGATCCAGGCAGCGGAGGACGCGGCGTGGGAGCGATCCGTGCGTATGGGGCTGGAGGAAGCCCCAGGTATGTATGTGTCATCCTCTCTGGTTCCCTTTAAAAACTTGCAAAACTTTTTCTGCTGCTATGGTTTGGAGTTATTACATACTTTAGGAGCATTGGCCCTTTAGTAATCAGTGCCAAACAGTTGAATGCTGGGAGTTCTTTTTATCTATATTATATTCCTCCTCTTCCATTTATTTCCCTGCCTAGCTTGTTATCTGAAACACCTCTGTGTTTACAAGCAAGGCTGAGGTGACTCAGCGATTGGAGAAAGAAAAAAACAAAACAAAAACAGTGCAGTTCCTAGTATACACCTCAGTGGAAGTGTCTGAAGACTCTGGGAGGAGGGCAGCTAATGAATACACAATGAGCAAGATAAGGGAGGGGGGGAAACGAAAGTCAGGGAGGATAGGATGTCAGCAGTAGCTTGGTAAAATGGCTACTGCCTAGAATAGGATATTCTGCTTTTCATTTATAAAATTCACAGGAATCATACGTGGATAGCACAATACATCTGTTATGTAAGTAGAGGTAGTATTTATCTACTTATATATGGGTTTTTAATTTCTAGGTTAGCATAGGTGTCGCTGGTTCTTCGTACATATCCACTATGGCTAGTTTGTAGTGGGTTAAAATTACATCTAATAAGCAGAAATAAGAGGAACATTCCTTATATATAACTGCTGGCTAGCATTTGTGTGGAAGGGAACACAAGGATGACAGAAAAAAAAGGAGTTTCAGAAAAGCGCAGCACACTTGCTTCATTCTGTCTAAAACTGAATCAACATGTGTATGAGAAAGGACAGGGCCAAAGTGCACACTGAAATTCCAGCCATCCTAGAATCAAAATCCTCCTGTATATAAAAGCCCACAACAGTAACCTTACAGACCTCAACAGAAAACACTGCCCCTATTCCATATGCTGGTTTAATCGTGCGAAGTCACTAATTTTCTTTGGCATACTTTACTTTTCCTCTGGGAGAAAGCTAGCTTTTAAATTCAACTGAGCTCTGAGAACGCACACTGATCAAAGTACCATTCAAGTTAATAAAGATAACAGGAAAACTATTATCGCCTAAATAGAGCTTTGAGCATTAGCAAAACATGGTTTAACTGTGTGTGCATAATGTTGCAGTGGATGCAGTACTGCACATTCAGTAGGCACGCTGTGTTCTAAGATCAAATATACTGTAAATTGAAACCGATTACATCAAGGTCACAGGGCTTTACTCTACAGGAAAACAAGACTACCCGCCACAACCTCTTATACAATACCACAGCCTCTTATACTACAAACACACACTACGAAATCTAACCAGGAGTACAATACCAGCTGAAAACCTTCAAATGCACAAGTCCTACTTTGAAAGATTTAAATAACCATAGCCAGCTGTGCAATAGCATTATACATGTATTCTAGTCTTGGCAATGCAAAGTACAAACTATATAAAAAAAGAATAAGCAGGTCAATTTAATTTCTGTTTGAATAAACCTGGACCTAAAGTGAAACTATAGCTTGACATAACATACAATTAAAACCTGACAACCAACTACTTAGTAACTATGTAGTTATCCACATGATTCAAAGTAATGTCATGAGTAAGAAGCAAAGATTCTAGCTGTTTAAGCAGACATCTTGTGCTATAATGTAATATCCAGCCCTGATCCAGTCCATTGCCATAGATCCTGAACAAGCATGCAGAGCAGAGGTTTCTGACTGAAGTCTGACTGGACTAGCCACATGCTTGTTTCAGGTGTGTGATTCGGACACTACTGACAAGAAAGATGAGCAGGACTGGCAGGCAACTTTTTGTTTGAAAGGAAATAAATATTGCAGCTTCCATGTCTCTCACTTTGGGTTCCTTTTACAGTAATAAGTTTAAAATATGTTCAGATATTATTGGCGACTAGTCAGTTTTCTTGTGGTCTGTAGAGTTGGTTGATGGTTTAATGGTTAAGGGCTCTGCCTCTGACACAGGAGACCAGGGTTCGAATCTCGGCTCTGCCTGTTCAGTAAGCAAGCACTAATTCAGTAGGAGACCTTTGGCAAGTCTCCCTTACACTGCTACTGCCAATAGAGCGCGCCCTAGTGGCTGCTGCTCTGCTCTGGCGCTTTGAGTCCGCAAGGAGAAAAGCGCAATATAAATGTTATTTGTCTTGTCTTGTCTAGAGTTTCTTATTTATGTTCTCACCCTCTCATGGGAGAGCAAGAAGTCTGTTGCTCGGTGCGCTGCATGTGTCTTCCTTGTGTGTGAGAAAGACTGCTGGTTCAAATCCAAAAAACAAATAGAACCTATACAATATGTACAGTATCTCAAAAAAGTGAGTACACCTCTCCCATTTTTGTAAATATCTTTTCATAGGACAACACTAAAGATGACAATTTGATACAATGCAAGGTTTGATGTCCTATCAAAATAACACTCAGCCATTAATGTCTAAACCTCTGGCAACAAATGTCAAGAATGTCAAAATTCTGTCCAAAGTGTCAATTTTCTGTGTGCCTACTAATGTTTCTAGCACTGCCTTCAAAAGACAACTACTGTACAGGATCTTCTAAAAAAATTTGCATATTGTGATAAAGTTCATTATTTTCTGTAATGTACTGATAAACATTAGACTTTCATATATTTTAGATTCATTACACACAATTGAAGTACGGTAGTTCAAGCCTTTTATTGTTTTAATATTGATGATTTTGGCATACAGCTCAAGAAAACCCAAAATTTCTATCTAAAAAAATTAGCATATTTCACAACCAATAAAAGAAAAGTGTTTTTAAAACAAAACAAAAAAAGTCAACCTTCAAATAATTATGTTCAGTTATGCACTCAATACTTCGTCGGGAATCCTTTTGCAGAAATGACTGCTTCAATGCGGCGTGGCATGGAAGCAATCAGCCTGTGGCACTGCTCAGGTGTTCGATAGCGGCCTTAAGCTCATCCAGAGTGTTGGGTCTTGCACCTCAACTTTCTCTTCACAAGATCCCACAGATTCTATATGGGGTTCAGGTCAGGAGAGTTGGCAGGCCAATTGAGCACAGTAATACCATGGCCAGTAAACCATTTACCAGTGGTTTTGGCACTGTGAGCAGGTGCCAGGTCGTGCTGAAAAATTAAATCTTCCTCTCCATAAAGCCTTTCAGCAGATGGAAGCATGAAGTGCTCCAAAATCTGATAGCTAGCTGCATTGACCCTGCCATTGATAAAACACAGTGGAACAACACCAGCAACTGACATGGCACCCCAGACCATCACTGACTGTGGGTACTTGACACTGGACTTCAGGCATTTTGGCATTTCCCTCTCCCCAGTCCTCCTCCAGGCTCTGGCACCTTGATTTCCGAATGACATGTAAAAGTTGCTTTCATCCGGATAAAGTACTTTGGACCGCTGAGCAACAGTCCAGTGCTGCTTCTCAGTAGCCCAGGTCAGGCGCTTCTGCCGCTGTTTCTGGTTCAAAAGTGGGTTCATGCTACCATTTGCTGAAAAGCTTTAAGGAGATGAAGATTTCATTTTTCCAGCACAACCTGGCACCTGCTCACAGTGCCAAAACTACTGGTAAATGGTTTACTGACCATGGTATTACTGTGCTCAATTGGCCAGCCAACTCTCCTGTCCTGAACCCCATAGAGAATCTGTGGGATATTGTGAAGAGAAAGTTGAGAGACACAAGACCCAACACTCTGGATGAGCTTAAGGCCGCTATCGAAGCATCCTGGGCCTCCATAACACCTGAGCAGTGCCACAGGCTGATTGCCTCCATGCCACGCCGCATTGAAGCAGTCATTTCTGCAAAAGGATTCCCAACCAAGTATTGAGTGCATAACTGAACATAATTATTTGAAGGTTGACTTTTTTTGTTATAAAAACACTTCGTTTATTGGTCGGATGAAATATGCTAATTTTTTGAGATAGGAATTTTGGGTTTTCATGAGCTGTATGCCAAAATCATCAATATTAAAACAATAAAAGGCTTGAACTACTTCAGTTGTGTGTAATGAATCTAAAATATATGAAAGTCTAATTTTTTGAGAAGATCCAGTATATTCTGGCGTAAAAGTCTTTTTTAACCCTTGAAAATCATCTGCAAAGCCAGGGGTCGTCTTATACGCTGGGTGTCATTGATGCCGGATGATACGCCCTATCCTGTTACCGCCTCTTAGATCTCGCTGCTGGAGGACTGTAGTGAAGCGGCACAGGCGCACATATGCGAGATCTGAGAGGCAGAGAAGGAGGTAAATAGGATACAAGGGCGGGCCAGACAGGTGAAAGGATGTGTTTTATGGGCACAGCGCAATCTATTCTTCCATACCGCTCTGATAAACAGGGAGACAGGGAGAGATGACCAATCCGCTTATGGAGAGGGAGAATTGAGCAATCCAACCTGTCAATTGTCTATATCCTGTTAGATACTGGGTACCACATACAGTACAGCACCAGTATCTGTCCATATATAGCACCTCCAGTATATGATATATGTATTTTTGTGGTGTGCGTTGGAAGATTATATGGCGAGTATATCCCAAACGCTATATTTTAACTGGAAAAGTTGGGGGGGTCGTCTTATATGCCCAGTCGTCTTATACGAAGAGGAATATAAGGTAGTAAAAAAAAAAAAAAAAAAACCCCAACCGACAAGACAAGGCTCTCTTTAGGCTTCTAGGCCAGGTAGCCACTAGCAGCACTTTCTAAGCGCTTGTGATTAGAAAAGCTCTTGCTAATGTAATGCTAAAGTTGTGATCCCACTTGAGCGATGTGATTTTATAAAAATTCCCCCATAGCATTGCATTAGCAAGAGCTTTTTCAAAGCACTAGAGCTTAGAAAAGGCTGCTAGTGGATTTGAGCCCGTAGATGCGAGCGCCGTTAAAAGAGCACAGGAGTTTTATGCGCAGCCGGTGCCACCATCGGCTATAATAGCAATTACAGCTATAGTTGCACTCAGTGACCAATTTGGGCGCCTCCTAAAGATGGAGCTGAAGCTACTTTTAAAACACTGTAATTTGGCCGCCAACAATAGCTGGAAGCCAAATTACATCATTCTCCACTATCCATGGCAGCCTGGAGGGGGAATAGTAATTAACGTCACTGGGACTTGTGCAGGAGCAGGGTAAGCCATATACAGGCTTTATCCTGCGCCCAAATCTCCTGGCGGCACATTCATAGGTATGCCTTAGATAAATCTAAGAGTGCCCATACATTGCTCAATATTGCAGACCGACCAATGTTCCTATTCAACAACTTCATCGAATAAAAAGAAAACTGGTGTAGCAACAATTTTTTTTTTTTTTTATCGATTTCCATTAGAATTTGGTCCAATGTATCAATCAGGAATGATAGAAAAGTTTTGGTCAAATAGGCTGGGTCGAGTGCATGGCGGTAACGGCTTCCAATACTGTGATGACCAACAGAACCCCAGCCGCATAAGTGTTGGAATTCACTAAAGCTTCACAGGTTGCCACTGGAATCCTCTTCCACTCCTCCATGATGATCGCACGACGCTGGTGGGTGTTTGAGGTACTGCCCTGCAGCCTAATAGAGGGGATCATGATCTGCTTCAGTATGTCACAGTATATGTTGGCATTTTTCATAGTTACCTCCATAAACTGTAGCTCCCCAGTGCCGGAAGCACTCATGCAACTCCAAACAATGACAGTTCGAACACCATGCTTGACAATAGGCAAGAGACGCTGGAATTTATATTCCTCCCCTGGCTGTCACCACACAGGCTTGACTACATCTGAGCCAAATAAGTTTATCTTGGTCTCATCAGACTGCAGGACATGGTTGCAGTAATCCATGACCATCGCCCCCTTACCCTAAAGCAAACGGTTCATGGGCTTTCTTGTGCATCATCTTCAGTACAGGCTTCTTTCTGGGACAGCAACCATGCAGACCAATGTGATGCAGTGTGGCATATGGTCTCAGCACTGACAGGTTGACCTCCATCCACCAAACCTCTGTACCAGTGCTGCCAGCAGACGTACATCTATTTGCAAAAGAAACTCTAGATAGGACGATAAGCATGTGCACTCAACGCCTTTGGTTGACAACAGCAAGGCCTGTCTGGTCTTGGCCACCATGCTGCAGCTCAGTTTCAGGGTGTTGGCAATCTTCTTATAGCCTAGGCCATCTTCATGTAGAGCATACATGTCAAACTCTGGCCCGAGAACCAAATTTGGCCCTCAGAGACATTAAATTTGGCCCTCAAGTGGTTTCTCCACTTTGCATTATGTTTGGCCCACTCTAGACCACCAGGGAAGCTATATTGGAGGTGAAGCCCTAGAACACCAGGGAAGCCATATGGGGAGGTAGAGCGAAAGCACTAAACACTAGGGAACTGTATAGGGGAGGGAGGACCACTAGACACCAGAGAACTTTATAAGGGAGGAAGGTGACCAGTATGTAAGGAGGTTGGCCCACGACTTGGTCCCAGTGTACAAGTTTGGCCCACTACTAGGTCCCAGTGTACAATTTTGGCCCACTTAGTATTCGAGTTTGACGCCTCTGATGTAGAGCAACATTTTTCTTTTCTTTTTTACAATTTCAGAGAGTTTTCTGTCATGAGGTGCCATTTTGAATTACTAGTGACCAGTATAAGAGTTTGAGAGTGATAACAAACCTGCGCCACAATTACACCTAAAAACGCGTAAACACTAACAAGTAACATGACTCAGGGAGGCAGATGCCTAATTGGACCCAATTTTGACATTGCTCAACTTAAGTGTTGTACTCACATTTGTTGCCAGTGGTTTAGACATTAATGGCTGTGTGTTGAGTTATTTTGCTGGGACAGTAAATGTACACTGTATAAAAATGTCATATCTTCAGTGTTGTCCCATGAGAAGATATAATAAAATGTACAAAAAGGTGAGAGGTGTATGCATTTTAGTGAGATACTGTACATTACATGGCTGAAAGTACACTGTATCAAAGACATCCATGAAACTAATCCAGATATAGTCCGTATAGTACGCAATCTAGTAATCTTTATTAGATACAAAAAGACAAAAATGTTTGTTCTACCAGGCTTTCATAAATAAGTCAGATTACAAAATCATGTGTCACTGGTACACAAATGCAGGTCTATACCATACTCTGACCAACAAAGCAAGCTCCACAAAGTGTCTGTAAAGTGCAGAAATGGAAAGTGTTCAAAATGCTAAAATAAAAGTAATGTTCTAATAATAATCCATAAAGAGAAACTTAATTTACAAATCCCAACAAAGTGATGAAAGAAAATATATAAGGAGCAAGCAATGCAATCATTACATGAATACAATCACAAAAGCACAAATCAATTGTGTGCAAAGTCCATGCTTAATAATATTATATATATATATATACATACATACATACATACACTGTATATACTCGAGTATAAGTCTAGAAATTTAGGTCTGATTCACTTCATAAAAGTATAGAGGTTGACTTATACACGAGTCACGGGCAACATATGTGTGTACTACTAATAGTGACATTCCCATTTGCAGCAATGTACCCAGTGGTAAGTGATACTTTGAGGAAAGGAAATGCCAAGAAAATACAGGTGTGAAAGTCCTGGCCACAACAATTAACAAGGAAAGTGGCAGGGGAAATACTGGGCTGCATAAAAGGGACTGAATAATTGCAGCACTTGGGGGCTTAGAGGAGTTATTGTCTTCACTTAAGGGACAGGAGGGGTTAATGGCTGCAATACTATAGGCAGTGCAGTCATGAACCCCTCCTGAGCCTCAAGTGCAGCCATTAACTTTGCTGGGTAGACTTATACTTTGAGTCAAAAAAATTCCAGATTAAGAGGGTTGAATATTGGAGTCGATTTATACACAAGGTCGACTTGTATTCAAGTATATACGGTAAATCATGAAGCCCTCACCATGGAGAATAAATGCTGACGTATTTAAATTGCTAGAATTAAGTACTGTAATCTTAACGACCCATATACAGGGAGTGCAGAATTATTAGGCAAATGAGTATTTTGACCACATCCTCTTTATGCATGTTGACTTACTCCAAGCTATATAGGCTCGAAAGCCTACTACAAATTAAGCATATTAGGTGATGTGCATCTCTGTAATTAGAAGGGGTGTGGTCTAATGACATCAACACCCTATATCAGGTGTGCATAATTATTAGGCAACTTCCTTTCCTTTGGCAAAATGGGTCAAAAGAAGGACTCGACAGGCTCAGAAAAGTCAAAAATAGTGAGATACCTTGCAAGAGGGATGCAGCACTCTTAAAATTGTAAAGCTTCTGAAGCGTGATCATCGAACAATCAAGCGTTTCATTCAAAATAGTCAACAGGGTCACAAGAAGCGTGTGGAAAAACCAAGGCGCAAAATAACTGCCCATGAACTGAGAAAAATCAAGTGTGCAGCTGCCAAGATGCCTCTTGCCACCAGTTTGGCCATATTTCAGAGCTGCAACATCACTGGAGTGCCCAAAAGCACAAGGTGTGCAATACTCAGAGACATGGCCAAGGTAGGAAAGGCTGAAAGACGACCACCACTGAACAAGACACACAAGCTGAAATGTCAAGACTGGGCCAAGAAATATCTCAAGACTGATTTTTCTAAGGTTTTATGGACTGATGAAATTAGAGCGAGTCTTGATGGGCCAGATGGATAGGCCCGTGGCTGGATTGGTAACGGGCAGAGAGCTCCAGTCCGACTCAGACGCCAGCAAGGTGGAGGTGGAGTACTGGTTTGGGCTGGTATCATCATGGTATCATTTTCGGGTTGAGGATGGAGTCAAGCTCAACTCCCAGTCCTACTGCCAGTTTCTGGAAGACACCTTCTTCAAGCAGTGGTACAGAAAGAAGTCTGCATCCTTCAAGAAAAACATGATTTTCATGCAGGACAATGCTCCATCACACGCGTCCAAGTACTCCACAGCGTGGCTGGCAAGAAAGGGTATAAAAGAAGAAATACTAATGACATGGCCTCCTTGTTCACCAGATCTGAACCCCATTGAGAACCTGTGGTCCATCATAAAATTTACAAGGAGGGAAAACAGTACACCTCTCTGAACAGTGTCTGGGAGGCTGTGGTTGCTGCTGCATGCAATGTTGATGGTGAACAGATCAAAACACTGACAGAATCCATGGATGGCAGGCTTTTGGGTGTCCTTGCAAAGAAAGGTGGCTATATTGGTCACAGATTTGTTTTTGTTTTGTTTTTGAATGTCAGAAATGTAGATTTGTGAATGTTGAGATGTTATATTGGTTTCACTGGTAAAAAATAAATAATTGAAATGGGTATATATTTATTTTTTGTTAGGCCTCGTTCACATCAAATGCGGTGCTGTACGTTTTTTCCCACTGCGGATGTGTGCGTTTTTTTAGTGCAGGGCAAAAACAATGCATTGCTATTCGTCTCGTTCACATCTATGCGTTTCCAACGTACGCGTTTTTGAAACGCATAGATGCATGCATATGTGTGCAGAACGCGAACAAACGCATAGCAATGAAAGTCAATGGAAACGCAGATGGCCGCATGACCATGCGTTTTTTTATGCATATTTGGCGATGCGTTTGGGGATGGACAACGAGAAATGTCCAGGTGTCCAAAAACGCATACTAAATAAAGACGCACACAAACGCATTTAAAAACCGCATACAAACGCGTACAAATGTACGCGTTTTGTCCATGCGTTTTCTGATGCGTTTCCCAAGCACACCAAACGCAGAATATATGAACAAGGCCTTAAGTTGCCTAATAATTATGCACAGTAATAGTCACCTGCACACACAGATATCCCCCTAAAATAGCTAAAACTAAAAACAAACTAAAAACGACTTTCAAAAATATTCAGCTTTGATATTTATGAGTTTTTTGGGTTCATTGAGAACATGGTTGTTCAATAATAAAATTATTCCTCAAAAATACAACTTGCCTAATAATTCTGCACTCCCTGTATTGAAGTTCAATGAACAAATATATAAAGTGCAAGCTGTGCAACCAATAATGAAGACAATTGCAAAAGAAGAAATCAATTGTATGTAAAGTCAATGCTTAATACATATAAATCATGAAGGCCTCACAATGGTGAATAAAGGCACACATGTATCTAGTGATGTATGGGTAGATTCGACCAAGAGAAATCTCTCTCATCAAATCTGATTAGAGAGAGATCCGTCAGCTGCCCATACACCGCAGGCAGATTGCCGATTAATTTCATGCTGAAATCAATCCAGAATCTGCCTTGTGCGCCGCCATTTGCTGCACTGATGCTAGCCCCTAATGTAAAATGTGCCTCCACGGCCTGCTCTTGTCCCCCGCAGGCTTCAGCGATTCCTTCTTCATACATGTGCCCCCCCCAAGTGGTTTCCTAGTAAGGGTGTGACGCCACACACGCGCCCATACTAGGAAACCACGTGGGTTGTGTGTATGGAGAGGAGAATGCGACTGGACCAGCGGAGGGACAAGCGCAGGCAGTGTCAGGTAATGTATATACTTTACAAGGGGCACCAGGAGGACATTCTTCATTAGGGGGATAGCGTCGGAGCGTTTGTCAATCATTGCAAAATTGCACGCTGTTCCCACCGCGCACCTTCTCGAGCAAGTCGGCTCAACATCTTGCAGCATTTACGATCGAGAATGTGACAAATTTTTGTCCCGAAATTGGTCGCATTGTCGGTTGGGCATGAACTTGACAGGACCGATTTTCATCCAATTGGATTTTAATAATTGAATCAGATAGACGATCGGCTACCAAGTCGCCTGATGTATGGCCACCTTAACACCTATGATCCTAATGAGAGACATCTACTGGCATGCATATAGTTGTGACTTATTTAAGAATTTATGATGGTCCGGTACAAAAATGCCTTTTATCTTAGGTATATGTTCTTGATGATAAAGATTAATATATTGCTTAAAGGACATCAGAGGTGAAAGAGCAGCAGTCGTTACGTAGCCTCCCTGGCGGTATGGACGAGCTGAGTTCGTCCAGCAAAAACTTGCAAAAAACGTTAATGACGAGCTGAGCTCGTCCATGCCGACAGGGAGATTTCCTGTTTCTCTGCCCCGCCGGCTGCATTTTTTTTTCTTATCAGAGGGATTCCCCAGGATGGCTGGATGCCTGACTGCACGCTGTGGGTAGCGATCTGTGCTACCCACAGCGTGCAGAACAAGCATCCAGCCACCCTAGGGAATCCCTGGGCAGCCAGCGGGGCAGAGAATGTGCGGGGGATCCCCCTTGTATGTGGAGGCTGTGCTGGGGGGGATCCCCCTCTGTGCGGGCAGGGGGATCCCACTTCTATTGTGGCTTTTGCGGGCGGGGGATCCCCCTCTGTGCGGGTGGGGGGATCCCCCTTCTATTGTGGCTTTTGCGGGCGGGGGGATCCCCCTCTGTGCGGGTGGGGGGATCCCCCTTCTATTGTGGCTTTTGCGGGCGGGGGGATCCCCCTCTGTGCGGGTGGGGGGATCCCCCTTCTATTGTGGCTTTTGCGGGCGGCCTATCCCCCTCCTCCCCCTCCCTCCCGATGTCCCCCCTCCTGATCTCCTCCCCCCCCCCCCCTCTCTAAGCCCATTGAGTAAATACATTTACTCACCGAGGGCTTTCTCCAGCGATAGGAATGTGGTAGGAATAGGGCTACCATTACAAACAAGTAAAGTTGTTCTAGATTAAATGAGGACCAGACCCTAGTAGCCCTATCCCCAATATCACATAGAAATGGTGCAGTTGGACAACAGGAGCAGGCTTAGTAAGGCACAACTTATGGCCCAAGTTTAACACTGTATCAGAGCGGAAAAAAAAATTACATTGAAGTCGTCAGGCATTTATGTCACAGAATTTAGACTCAGATTCACTTTTACCCAAAAAACTGCCACAGAGAAAATATCTGAGGTATTCAGAAAACAAAGATTTGAAATGCTAAAGAGACACTTACCAACCAGTACTTCAACTGCTGCTAACGAATCATCTTCCCAATCCATCTCCTCTTGCTTTTCCTCTGCGCACTCTTTCACACTGGATGAGATGGGATAAAACTGCTTCCATTCACCAATAAGCTTCTTTGTAGAGGAATCAGACATTTTGAATGACTGTCCAGTGAGGGTGCCATTTAATCCAAAGGGGCTCAAGATAACTATAAATAAAAAAAAAAAAAAAGTAAAAAAAAAAAAAAAAGGTGTTCTGGTGTAATACTAGATGCGCTCTATAGCAAATCCCAAATGCAATTTTTTCTACATATATATGTAATATTAAAAAGATTACCGGTACTAAGGAGTAATTTCGGTATTTAGCAGCATTTTTTATTTATATAACCTTTAAAGCAAAACTAAACTGAAGCTTCCTTCATTTGAATACATCTCAACTTGCTATTAAGTGCTGCATAATTTGTTTCATAGGGCCCCGCTATGTTGCTTTTTGGAAATTTTCATATCGGCAGAACTGATGCTCTTAAAGTGAGTCTGAAGCGAATATTAAAACTCACCTAAGGAGAAGGAAGGCTGTGGAGGGGGTGGGGCTTCGGAAGTCTTCAGAAGCCCGAGTGCTCCTAAAGATGGGCGGCTCCGTACTGTGCATGCACAAGAATGCAGTACAGAGCAGGCCATCTTCAAAAGCCATCGGGCTCCCAAAGCCTCCTGCAGCAGCAGAGAGCAGTCTACGACCCATCGGTCAGACTGCTAGCAGGGAAGCCAGCACTAGAACACGGGGGGGGGGGGGGGGGGTCTGTGAGCGGAACAGGAAGCTCTATAGGACCCAGAGCATTCCTTCTTAGGAGTGTATCTTTTTCTTTTTCCTTTTATTTTTTAATTCGCTTCAAAGAATGCTGTAAAAGAATGCTGGGGGAAAAAAAACATAGCTAAACTTCCCTGGGGCTTCTAATGTGTCCCCCCCCCCCCCCCCCCCCCCCAGACATCCTGTGCTCGTGCAGCTAGTCACCAATGCTCCAATCCCCACCGCCGCTTCACTTCTGCAACATTAATGTCGCAATCGCATGGCGCAGGCCCAGGTTAGTTCAACTCCTTTAAGGCTCCCTCTATGTAACACTGACTGCCACTGGTGTAGATTCTTAAAGGTTATCTTGGCCTCTGAGCTCCCCTTGTTAGTCAGTGGACCTTATTCAATTGACTTTTTCACCTATGAGATACTTTTTTCAACTTCCTTTTCAATGTTTTCAACACTCTGCAACTGAAAAGGTAATACAAGGTAGGTGAAAAAAGTGCTGTCAAAATTATTCTGAGTATTTTCTTGCTTGCTGGTGGTATAAAAGGCATTTTATTGATAAGGTGTGAAAAATATCGCCTAGGAGGAAAGCCAGGGAGATTAAAGAGAACCAGAGACAATAAAATAACATATTTATACATACCTGGGGCTTCCTCCAGCCTCATCAGCCTGGATCGCTCCCATGCCTCCTTTCTCCGCCGGTACTGGGACCCGTCATTTCAGCCAGTTGAGCCAGTCAACGCAAGCGCAGTGCGCTCCCTCCGTACTGCACAGGCGCATGCATACAGAGCCGGAGGGAGCCCCTGGGCATGCGGAAGACTGGCCGCATCCGGCGGAAGTGACGGGACCCGGTACCAGAGATAGAGGCAGCAGAGGACGGTGGCGTGGGAGCGATCCAAGCTTATGGGGCTGAAGGAAGCACCAGGGATGTATAGCCGCATCTACACACATAGATGCGGCCGCGATGCTCCTTATCGAACCGCTGATGCAGCTCAATTGATAAGATCCAACAGGACGGATCTTGCTTCCGCCGATTCCCTGCTCGCTCCCCGCGAGGGGACAATGGCAGGGAATCGAGCGGAAGATAAGCGGCGCCGGCGGGGACGAGCAGGGAATCGAATGCGGCACACACGCGGCGAGCGGGGACGCGGCTGGCACGCGCGGGTACGCGGAAGAGGCGATCCGGCGGCTAATCGAGCCGCCGGATCGCAGCCTCATCTACGCGTGTAGATGAGGCTTATAACTATTTCATTATTAAAATACGTTCGTATCTGGTTCCCTTTAAGAACTATTCATACATTCTGGATCAGATGTGGCAGAAAAAAAAAAATCAAAGTTTCAAATATGCCAAAGTATGTGTGGAATGGTCTCTGCGAGGGTAACTAATCTTTCAATTTTGGTGTATTTAAAAAACCATCCTCAGTCACAGCTCTTCCACCTTCAATTTTAAGAGATGCAGAATGAGCAGAGTGCGCACTTAGGGCTAATTCACACTCGGCGCTTGGAGCCCTGCTAGCCCGCGATCTTAACTTAAATCTTGTGAAACTGCCGCGATTTGCGCTTGTGATTCCCGTTCAATAGAACGGGAATCACAGAACAATCACCCCCAAAACGCTGCATGCAGTTTGCATTTGACCGGAATCGCAACCGCTGCAGTGAGTGTATCCATAGAGATACATTGTAGCAGCGCTTAGCTGATCGCCGGCGATTAGTAAAGCGCTCAACAATCGCCCCAATGTAAACCAGCCCTCACTGCTGCATTTACTAGCTGTGGCTGGATTACAAGACAGAAGACAATCTCTACAAGCATGCGGGATATGGAAGTCTGTTCTGTACTGGCAGTCTACTGTATTTTTCTTCAGTCAATTAAAAATATAGCTTCATAAATCTCATAGTGCTTTATTTTTTAAGTTGAAACAAATGGTGTAAATGGGTCTTACAAAAGGACACCGCTCTGTAGCCACCAATTGGAAAAGGGTACTCACCCAGTTCACATTAAAAATTAATTTGATGTCAACTCTTGTCAGCTTTCAATAGAAATGCCAAGCAGTCTACCACATAAGGCTATTTGAGGGCAAAGGTAAGAGTGGATTCAGCAAAGTATAAAAGACAAAAAACAAACAAAACAAAACAAAAACAAAAAAAAAAACTAACAAAAAAAACTGGTAGTAAACTCAAGATAAAGGGGAGTCCTTACCTTGAAATGGGCTGCTGGATTGCTGAGCTAGTGTAAGGTGCTCTTCACTAAGAATGTATACTGGTTGGTGCTGGTTAATTTCCACACTTGTGCAAACATTGCTGTCACCATGAAGAAAGAAGGTAAACGCGCAAGACAGATGCTCACTGTAAAAAGACAAGAGCGTTTGATATGTCAATGCATGTTATAAACATGAAAAACTGGATACATTAAAAGAGCACCACCCATTGTTATATGTCCTGTATGAAGGTGCACACAGAAGAGAGACATACTCCTAAACATAAAGATGTTCTCCAGCATTTCTAATTTGAAAATCCCTGTGCACAATATCACACAATCACCTTCACTCTGCCACGCTCATCCAGCCATGGTACATCCTCGGCACAACTGGATGCATCCACAAAACCCATAGATGCATCCAATGTATTGCTGAGGAAACAATGAACCGAAGAGCAAGACAGAGCACCACAGACATACATGATTTAATTAACTACCATATTTTTCCTTTCCTTGAAATCAAGGATCTCATATTTCTACTTCCTGTGTTACTGCCAAAGAAGAGGAGTTGGAAACTTAATTGGTTTGCTACCAATAAACTGTCTAATGTCTTCAACAAAACTGCATAAGTAAAGCCCAGCACAGACCTGCATAAAGGTTTTGTAGGAACAACCTTTCATGATAAATTTGGGAGACAGGTGCTTATAAAACAAGCTGCTTCTGTTGATCAACCTGACGTACCCTATGAAGAGGTAATGAGCACGATTAAAATTGATTTTCAAGGCACTACGTGTCAAAAAAATTACCAAAATGCACGCTCGCCATTTTACGCAAAGTCTCGTGTCCTCTGTCCCTCTTTGTGTCGCCGTTTGTCTGATGTCCTCCATCCCCCCTTTTTTATCCCCGTGTCCTCTTTGTGTCTGTGTCATCCTCCCTTCTGTGTCCCAGTTTCAGTTTGCCCCATGTCCCCATTTGTGCCCCCATTGACCCTCTGTGTCCTCGTTTGCCCTGTGTCCTTATCCCTCCCTCTTTAGTGTCCACCTCTGTCTCCTATGTTCTCCATCATGTGCTCCATGTCCTTCTCTCCTCCCTGTGCAGAGTTAGCAAACAGATTGCATGTCTCACCTGATCCTGGGAACCAGCAGTGATTAGACACCTCTCCTCGTCCCTCACTCACCACTTGTATTGATGCAATCAGGAAAAGCCAGCAAAATTGGAAGAGTGAAGGAGAGGAGAAGCCGCTGATCGCCGCAGGCACTCTCGGATCAGATGAGAGACGCAACTGGCAACAGAAACGGAATAGGGACATATGACTTGGAGTGCAGCCGTGGCACCCCTGGGAAGTGCCCGGGGCGCAGAACCACACCATCCAGTTTGAGAACCTTTGGATTAGGAGCACTGTGTTAATGTGACGTTCCTGTGGATAAAAACTGTGCAGTGGTAATTGGAGAACCTGTAAACTGCTGTATTGTCCCAACATTGGCAGAAGTTTGTCTTCACAAAAGGTCCCATTTCAGAGGATATTGTACTGCAATGCCTATGGGCTATACTGCAACTGGCAGGCCAATCATAGTCTGGACCCTGATTGAGTGCGTTAATGACACTCAAAAATAAATAGAGACATTCAACCGCACCAAATAAGTATGGAAGAAATATAAAAACAGAAGTATTCTATAGATTACAGTAGACAATGGCCAGTGGCATATACTAAAAATGTAAAAAAAACAAAAAAAACGCTCCTGCATTGCAAGAAACCTGCTAAAGTCCTTCGCAAAATAAAGAACTTCAGCCAAAACGTGTTTTAAAAATACTGTCAGGATTTTCCCTTAACCACTTTTTCCTGCTGGACGTAGAGCTACGCCCAGAAGGCCATGTGCGCTCCTGTGGCCGTTCGCGCGCATGCACGCTCGCTCGCTCCCGGCCGTGGACCGTTAGCCCAGGAATCAATGAATCGGGCCATGGTGCCGATCACCGATTCCTTTCCCCCGCAGAAAAAGCGACAGCTTCTCTCGGAAGCCTTGCTTTTTCTGCCTCCTACGTCCCCCTAAGCGTACATGATACGCTTAGAGTGACGTCATGTAAACAAACCTAAGGTTGCCATCTTGTGGCCAAAAAGTAAATCTACATCTACATTAAAAGAAATAAATGAACATATATTTACATTACATTACTATTTACATCCCACCCTCCCAAAAATACCCAAATAAAATGTTAAATAATAATTTTAAAAAAAAATTACCTAAGGATCTAAACTTTTAAAGGATACCTCAACCGAAGAGAGAGATAGATAGATAGATAGATAGAAAAAATATAAAATATATAGATAGAGATAGCGAGAGATAGAGATTTTTTTTATTATAAGCTTGTAAACAGTGACGGATGCAAAACGGAAAAAAATGCACTTTTATTTCCCCAAAAAATATTGTCACCATACATTGTGATAGGGACATAATTTCAACTGTGTAATAACTGGGACAAATGGGCAAACGCAATACGTGGGCTTTAATTATGGAGGCATGTATTTTAAAAATATAATCGCCGAAAACTGAGAAATTATTTTTTTCTTATTCTTACTGTTAAAATGCATTTACAGTAAGGTAGCTCTTAGCAAAATGTACCACCC
Organism: Hyperolius riggenbachi; assembly: GCF_040937935.1. NCBI lineage: Eukaryota > Metazoa > Chordata > Amphibia > Anura > Hyperoliidae > Hyperolius > Hyperolius riggenbachi. Next base: position 278,826,870 of record NC_090647.1, read on the forward strand.
AAAGAAAGCCTAATTGGTGGCGGAAAAAACAAGATGTAGATCAGTTCATTGTGATAAGTAGTGAAAGTTATAGGCTAATGAGTGGGAGGTGAACATCGCTCGGATGCATAAAGTGAGAACGACTGAGGGCTGAAGTGGTTAAATTTAAATCTCGTTTGTATTACCATTGCAGAGGTGCTTTCCAAGGAAAAACACTCCAAGCACAACAGTTTGGAAAGGTCACACTGTCATATTGGGCCAGATTTACTAGGGCATCTCCATTCATCTCTAGCTAGCGTATTGTACGTGATCCAGCAAACCCGGACTAAACATTTTTAATAATGGTTTGCTAGCTTTTTTACTATTACCATTTAATAGCAAACAGCAGGTCTATGCTGTCTGCAGGTTAAACAAAAAGACAAGTCTTCTTTTCTACTTATACTCAGTGATTACAATAATTGGATCCTGACAAGCGCACAGAGCTCAGCTGTCATTGGACAGATAAGTGTAGTGGTGGCAGAAGTACGTGGCAGGAGCACACGGAGCTGGGTTACGGACATTTACATCCTAGCCGAGATGATTCCCCAAAAAGGAGAACATTTTAAATTAAAAAACGCAATAGAGCATGCTCACAACCAGTTAAATAAAAAACACTGCAATTCTTGCTGTGGAAGCTGCATGCACCTAAAATCACACAGCTGCTAGTTCACACATCTTCCAGCAACCCTGACCATGACCTTATATGGCCCAGAACCTAACCACAGCTCTGGTTTGATGGATGATATAGCCCAGTGGTGGCAAACCTTTTCGAGACCGAGTGCCCAAACTTCAAATCAAAAAAGTCTCGTCTCTCGTAAAGTGCCAACACGCCAATTTGAACAAAATGACACACACCCCCCACCCCCACCGAACATAAGAGATGACAAATACCAGGCCCTCAAACCTACAGTGACCAGATTTGCGCTGTGCCGAAAAATGGGCGTGGTCATGACATTGTATGGGCGGAGCTAACATATTGATGTAACAGCGATACATAAGAAAGCAGTGTTTCCGCCATGATGTGGTGAAACGAGGATTCGCATCATGGGTGTGCAGAAACTGTGTGATGCTATTCATTAGTATACCCGCCGTAACTCCAAAGCAGCACATATAGCCAACTATGACCATTAAATAAATGCAGCAACAGTTACCCCAGACACCAGAAAATAATGCAGTGGGCAACATTTCAGCAGAAAGTAACGCAGTGGGCAACATTTCACCTGCAAAAAAAGGAATTTACTCACCTGACATTAGTCTTCTCTCCCGGCCATCCTTTGGCGCGCAGCTCCCCCAGAGATATTGCTCTTGCATATCTCCCGCACTGGATGGAATAGCAGGGCTACGGGAAAATGGCGCCCGAAGCCCTGCACTGGAGACACAAATAGTCTCCAGTACAGGACTTCGGTTGCCATCTTCCCGTAGCCCTACTCTGCCTGCCAGAAGACTATGCAGGCTGGAGAGGGGCTGCGGGCTATAAACTGACGCGGCGAGTTCATGCAATCGGACGGGACATAGCGCAGCAGCGATGGCGTGCCAGCAGATTCGGCTACGCGTGCCGGATCTGGCAGGCGTGCCATAGGTTCGCCATCCCTGATAAAGCCATTTCAGAGGCTTGGAGATTTCTGGAGAGCCTAGTGCAAACCAGGTACAATGCCTACAGCTGGCATTAGAGATATGTCATAACAGCAACTCTGCAGCAGAGATCCAAGTGACAACAACACTGGTCTCTGCATTGCTGATAATGCAACATGATTATTATAAGCTGCAGTGCACACCATCAGCAGCAGCTGCTAAACATAAAAAATGATGTTGCCATTACAATTCACTCATGTAACACAGTGGTTAGACTAGTGCAGTGCGCTTGCTAGTTCTCTTTGCCATCAACCTCTTTTCTAAATCTCTAAATTGATCAGTATATTTACATGTAGAACTATGCAGTTGCATATAAAAAAAAAGGCATGGAATTAATACGGTATGTGCAGATAATGAAGTTTCACTGTTATGCAGCAATAATCTTGAGTACAACAATTTAAAGCAGTGTGTAGGACAGCAAAGAAATACACTTCATGTAAAACATTACTTATTACAGCTTCCACAAAAGAAAAAACACAACAGCTGCCAGCAGAGGCTGGAAAGCTACCAAGGACAAGAAAAACAAATAAGAGCCTTTATGTTCATGAACGTCAGTGTATTCATGGCACTGTCCAGAGAACAAAATACTACGCATGAAGCAATCTAAATCAATTTGGTTGAGAACATCACTCTAAACACGCATACAATCTTCTACATCCTACATCAATGCTATTTATGCTGGGATTACACCACACAATTTTCTGTTAGATTTTTCTGTTAGATTATCTAAATTCAACATGTTGGAAATGTATCTATCTTAAGGTGCATACACACGCACTACAGCAGCTAACGACGGGTCCGTCGGGACCTCCCGTTGGGCGGACTTTCAGCAGACTGTAGTGCGTATGTACGCACTGATAAGGCTGTTCCTGAACGATCCGCCCGTGCGTACACACGCACTACAGTCTGCTGAAAACCCGCCCACCAGGAGGTGCCGACGGACCAGTCGTTGGCTGCTGTAGTGCGTGTGTATGCACCTTAAGAGATATTTACCATCTGCCGAGCAATCTACTGAGCAGGAGATGAGCAGAAGACAATGCACCAGAGATAATAACCATTCTCTCCATAAAATAATCTAATTATGCATTCTAACAGAAAATCTAACAGAAAAATCTAACAGAAAATTGTATGGTGTAAACCCAGCATTAGAAATACTTAAAGCGGATCTGAGATGAAAAACTAACTATAACAAGTAACTTGTCTATATGTCTTATGTAAAGTTTAGTTTACACAGCAAATCTAGCTGCAAACAACTTCAATAGAATATGATCATTTCTTCCTGTGATACAATGACAGCAGCCATAATTGTAAACATTACACAGAGGCAGGATTATTTGCATCTTGAGCACTCAGCCTGTGAAAAAAACCTAAGCCCCCTCCTCCTCCCTCCTCCCCTCTGCCTCTGAAATCTCTGGCTAGTAATACCTCCCCCTCCTCCTGCCCAGACTAAGCTCCCATGAGCCCTTGCTACTGTCTGAAAATGCCTTTGCTCTCTGAAAACCTGTGGGCGTGGCTTGTTTAGTTTATAAAGAATTAGAGTATTAAAACAAAAACAAAAAAGTACTTGGCTTGAGGAATGCCCTATAAACAATAGGAAAGGAACACAATTATGCAACGAGTAGAAGTTCATCTCGGATCCACTTTAAAGGGAACCTAAACTGAGAAGGATATGGATTTTTCCTTTTAATACCAGTTGACTGACTCTCCTGCTGAACCTGTGTCTAATACTTTTAGCCACAGCCCCTCAACAAGCATGCAGATCAGATGCTCTGACTGAAGTCAGACTGGATTAGCTGCATGCTTGTTTCAGGTGTGCGATTCAGCCACTACTGCAGACAAAGATCAGCAGGGCTGACAAGCAATTGGTATTGTTTATAAGGAAACATCCATATCCCTCTCAGTTAAGGTTCCCTTTAAAGGCCATCCAAGGTGAAAATAATCTGATGAGAAAAACAATTGTATACATCCTCCTCCTCCTAAAAATGACTTTTTTAAAGATATCCCACAGTTTTATTTTATTATTTAACCCTAATGTTTTACTGTTTCATTGTCTCTGCTCAATGAAACCTTTATTGAAGTATGCTAGAGCTCAAATCTATGGATTATTGACATCTCTTTCCTGCTCTCAGAAGCCAATTACAGACAGGAAAGTATTTATGGCTGTAATTACTCATCAGTGGGGGGTTATGTTATAGTCTGACCCAGTCCGACCCAGTTCAACCCAGTCCCGACCTGGACATAAACTGTCACTTGCATACCTTTCAGGCAGAGAAAGGGAGAAAAAAAAAAAAAAAAAAAAGAAGGAGCACAGCCTAGTTATTTGTGTGCTTGGCACTGTTTATACACGTCACCTCGGTTGTCCGTAGTGGTTAGCGCTCTCGCCTTGCATCGCTGGGTTCCCGGTTCGAATCCCAGCCAGGTCAACAGCTGCAAGGAGATTGTATATTTTCCCCCTGTGTCTGCGTGGGTTTCCCCCGGGCACTCTGTTTTCCTCCCACATCCCAAAAACATACAGATAAGTTAATTGGCTTCCCCGTAAAAACTACCCCTAGACTACAATACATACACTACACAATATAGACATGACTATGGTAGGGACTAGATTGTGAGCCCCTCTGAAGGACAGTTAGTGACAAAACTATATAAACTCTGTACAGCGCTGCGGAAGAGGTCAGCGCTATATAAATACTAAATAAATAATAATAATAATAATAATAATACTACATTTATATCTGTGAATTTACTAAACGTAAATTGCGTTGAGGGCAGAAATGCAACTATACACATATTCATAAACTATGGACTGAGACAAGGACTGTAGGTTCATTTTTAACGTGGATCTGACCACAGGTTGAAACACTGCCATCGCTGTCCCTTGTACCTCCTCTATGCTCACCCGTGCCTCCAGTGCCCCCTCTGTCTTTAGTGTTCCTCTATCTACCCCCACTGTGTCACCTCTGATATTTTCTAAAAATAAATTTTCTGAAAAACTCCATTATTTTGGTATATTTTTTTAACTTGTTCCCGCAGAATCAAATTACACACTTCATATTTAAATTTCAAACCGTCAGATCCTGTATTGTAATCAGAGTTCTACATAACGCCATGCAGATCATTTTTTCATCTTCTTTGTGGATGGTATAGCATCCATTTTCATTCCAGTGTTGCTAGGATAGCAGAAGATCAGGGGATTTTCTGGGCAACAATGGAGAGGGTGTTGAACAGTGTGCTGCGCAAAAAAAGACCTGACCAAAGTTCTGGAAAAGCCTCTCTCTTCAAAGAAATGGGGGAAAAAGTGGGGCAAAAGCATTAGGTTTTCAACCAGAGGTGGTGGGTTTTTTAGATCACCTTCAGAGAGGTCAGCTTGGGCAGAGGGTGAAAGGCAGTGATTTAGAATTTGAAGTAAATCTTCTGGTTATTTGCAGGAGTGATCTCTTGGCTGCCGCTCAGCCAAATTGATAAAGGGTCAGGGGCTGCTGTACACATGCTGCAGCAGCAGGGGCGTCTCTAGCCATTTTGTCACTCCAGGCGAGAAATCCTGTGGCACCCCCCCCCCCCCCCTGTGATTGCCCCCAGTCCCATACCCCGCACCCCTCATGGTGAACACCACTCCTGTGGTGAACCCCACCCCCAAGACCCCCGAAAATCATAATGCAGCAGCGTTTCACCAGAAAATGTACTTATTGCGGCATGGGTTCACCAGAAAATAGTTGTTATGCAGCAGAGCGTTTCACCATAAAATATACTTATTGCGGCATGCACTCACACACACCACACACAGTACATACACACACACACACACACAGTGTACACACACTGCACACAACATACACACTATACACAGTACACACACACACACACACACACACTTTAGACACACACAGCACAGTACACACACTATACACACACACACACACACACACACTAGACATACACTATACACATACAGAGATAGGAGGAGTGGAGTGAGACTGAGAATAGCCTGAGATGGAGCAGTTTATCTGTATTGCAGTCCCACATTACACAGAGACTAGTTGCTGGTAATAGGACTGCTGTCCCTGCCAGTCTCTTACACAAGTCAGCAAGCAGCCCTCCTGGAGTCTAGGGACTGTCAAAACTTTTCAACCTGTTTAAGACCTTATCTGCACTTGCAGTCATAACAATGGGGAGAGACCAGACAGATTTTTTCCCACTGACCCTCCAGACGAGTTCTACATCATGCTGTGTATATTTACCAGCTTGCCTGCCCTCTAATTGCACTTTTATCAGCTAGCCTAGTGTTTTACATTGCCTTACATCAACAAACCTGAATACAGCAGACACAGGACCAACCCTAAATCATTGAATGAAAGGCGGCCTGGGGAAGTCAATGCCTGGCTGCTACACAGTCTCTACATCCATGCAGTTACCAGTAGCAGAGAGAGAGGGACTGAATTCTCAGGAGTCGGACTCAGGAGCTGATGATGCTGTACTCCTCGGATCCCTGACTAGGATGAGTGCCTTCTCTCACTGACTCATTCATTACTGTGGTTCTTTGAATCATTGAGCTGAAGTCCAGTCAGCCCCGCTGCTGCTGCTGTGTAAACTGACACCTGAGTCAGCTGAGAGGCATTTCTTCTCTCACTACTCAGTGCAGAAGCGCCCTTGCCTCTTCCTGTCGCCTTAGGCGAAAATTTATAGCTGCCTAATGGCTCGGACGCCTCTGCTCAGCAGAGGCAGTAGTGGTGACGATCAGCCGTCTAAGCAGAGTAGTGGTTACTGAATACATTCATTGCTCTGCTTTCCTGAGCTTGTTTATCCAGATCAAAGTGTCTCATTAGTTTTTTGGCATCTGAAGAGCCTGCAGGAGCTCAGTCAAGGCAGCTCTCCCTATACTGTAGACACCGAAGCTTAACCCTTTCAGTGCTCCCTGCAAAGTGAAGCCAACTTGTAAACTTCAGGGTTTTTTTTTTAGGATTTCCAAATAGTGTAATAAATACTATTTTTGTTAAAGTGGTCTGAAATTCTTACATAACATTCAATAAAAATGCGTTTTCCAACATGTTATTGCCCATACAGTGGTTAGATTTGCATTTGTGTACAAGTAATATTGTCTGTTTACAAATTACAAGTTCCCAAAGTACAGTTTATCTGCTCTGAAAGCTGCCATTGCATTTTATTCAAGCTGATTTTTATTATATATTAAAATCTTCTAGTGAGCTCATCTAAACTGTGTGTATGCTTGAAGCACAGAAAGCTCCTTTTCAGTTGTCACATACAACGTAACAACTGAGGAATGTAAACGATACTGTTATCTCCACTTCTGATCGGATCCAAAGCTGAAGGGGCTTTCCTTGGCAGGACAAAGTGCTGTGCTTAACTGTTTGAATGCTGTTCTGCTACATTTTTTGTTTCTGCTAGTAGGTTTAACCTCCCCAGCGGTATGGACAGAAATGTCCATCCATAAAAACATGCTGTGAACAGTATAAACGTGCATACACATCAATACTCTCCTGCACTGTATACTAGACCCTTGCTTGACACATTTTGGCAAGTTACAGGAAAAAAAAAAAGTTTTAAAAATAAATTTTATCCCCTTTTGCAAAGAAATCCTGGGAAAATTGAACGCCGGGGAGGTTAAGGCTGTAAAGATTTTTTTTTATTTTTTTTTAGAGCAAAGGATAAATGCTGAGTTTCAGACCACTGTATTGAAAGGTTATGTGGTGGTCATTTTTTTTATTATTATTATTTTTTATTTTTTTATTTTTTTTACACAGCAGGGAGGAAAGTTTAGGTCCGTATTAAATGTTAGGGGGTGGTGCTGGGCGCCATACAACTCAGTGGATTGCTTAACCTCTTGACGACCAGCTAACGCCGATTGGCGTAAACTGGTCGTCTGCGGGTTACCATGGAAACAGCCGCTCGATCGAGCGGCGTTTCCATGTCAGTTCACAAAGGGTGTCTCCGTGAACAGCCGGAGAGCCGCCGACCGCGGCTCACCGGCAAAATGTAAACACACGGGGAAGAAATCCCCGCTGTTTACATCACACGGCGCTGCTGCGCAGCAGCGCCGTGACGTAGATCGGCGATCCCCGGCCTCTTATTGGCCGGGGATCACCGGCATCTGATAGGCAGAAGCCTATCCTATCAGGCGCAGGACGGAATTCCGTCCTGCACCGCTCACAGGGGGAGGGAGAGGGAGGGAAGGGGAAGGAGGCCAGGAAGCGCTGCGGAGGGGGGCTTTGAAGAGCCCCCCCGCAAGCGCAAGCAGCCGGCGGCGATCAGACCCCCCCAGCAGGACATCCCCCTAGTGGGGAAAAAAGGGGGGTAGTCTGATTGCCCTGCTGCACTCCTGATCGGTGCTGTGGGCTGTAGAGCCCACGCAGCACCAATCACTGGAAATTACCCTGGTCGTCAAGTGGTTAAAGTGTACCTGAGATGAGGACTTGCCTATAAAAATATACATACTTAATAGAGTACTCGGGGGATTTGTATAGGATACGTGTTCCCTGAACAGGGTTAGGCCCCTAGCGCACTAAAACATCACTTTTATTAGTTCTATTAAAATCAGGTATATCAAAAAGGTACAGCATTTATAAAACAAACAGCTGCGTTGGTGTTTGGCACTATTGTGTCACATTTGTGTCATATCCCTGGGATGGATCACTTTCAGGCAGATAAAGATTGTACATCTATGTGCATGTGTCGTGGAGAGGAAAGGGGTGTCGTGGAGAGGAAAGGGATCTCCTCTCCAGCACCTATGCACAGCTAGTACATGCACAAATAGGACCTGCTGATCACACCCTCTTGCACCAAACACAGGTATAATGGACAGTAGGGGATCACACCATGCAAACAGTGTACAAAATTACAAATAACTCGACATGTTTCGGCTAAATGCCTTCGTCCGGAGTAAATACATATATACAGTGCTGTGCATCAAACATATACAGTGCCCCTGCCCCACATAACTGTCAGCATATATAGCCCCTATCAGAGCTGAATGCCGCTCTTAACTCACAGTCTTATATACTGAGCATTTACTCTCTTCCCTGGGCGTCGCCCAGCAGGGTGTGTCCTACCTATCGATCATGTAGTATATCCCATTCATTATCCAGGGTTCTCCTATCTCCTTATAGTTCCTCCATCTCCCCCCTCTTATCTGCGCATATGGCTGCATGTTAAAGCAATCTGATCGGCTCATTTGTCACCTATAAATCATGATCAGGCGTGCATAACTGTTAGATATTCGCCCCGAGTTTTACCTCGCGAGTCCCTCTTTTTGCTCTCTCACGCGACCTCATCTGCGCATATGGCTGTATGCTAAAGCCGCTTGGCCTGCGCATTTGTCGCCTATAACTCACGGTTAGGCATGCATATTTGTTCATCCCGATTTTAACCTCGGGAGTCCCTCTTTTTATATAAGCTAGGTAGTGCCTCATTATATAACTGGTGCTCAATAGCACCCAGGCATCTGTATATCTATATATCCGACAGCTTTATGGTATATTCATTAGGGACACACTCGACAAGGGGTACCATCGTTTTTGGTGAGGATTTGTCGTTCTATACATCGCACACCCTCTTTTGGGGGTGTTTTATAGACGACATATTGATTATCTGGGACGGGTCAGTGGACATCTTCAAGGACTTCGTTACGCGTCTAAACAACAATACAATTGGGATGTTTTTTTTTACACATGAGATCAGTAAAAACAGTATAAATTTCCTGGATCTCACAATAACCCTGTAAAAGGATGGAAGCATCCAAACCACAATATACAGGAAACCGACCTCAACAAATTCCCTCCTGCACTGGAAAATTGCCTACCCGTGATCTCTCAGATTGCTTTAACATGCAGCCATATGCGCAGATAAGAGGGGGGAGATGGAGGAACTATGAGGAGATAGGAGAACCCTGGATAATGAATGGGATATACTACATGATCGACAGGTAGGACACACCCTGCTGGGCGACGCCCAGGGGAGAGAGGAAATGCTCAGTATATAAGACTGAGTTAAAGGGAACCTAAACTGAGAAGGATATGAATTTTTCTTTTTAAAATACCACCAGTTGCCTGACTCTCCTGCTGATCCTGTGTCTCTAATACTTTCAGCCACAGCCCCTGAACAAGCATGCAGATCAGGTGCTCTGACTGAAGTCAGACTGGATTAGCAGCAAGCTTGTTTCAGGTGTGTGATTCAGCCACTACTACAACTTCAGAGATATCACCAGGAAGCCAGGCAACTGGTATTGTTTAAAACAAAACATCCATATCCCTCTCAGTTTAGGTTCCCTTTAAGGGCGGCATTCAGCTCTGATAGGGGCTATATATGCTGACAGTTATGTGGGGCAGGGGCACTGTATATGTTTGATGCACAGCACTGTATATATGTATTCACTCCGGACGAAGGCGTTTAGCCGAAACATGTCGAGTTATTTGTAATTTTGTACACTGTTTGCATGGTGTGATCCCCTGCTGTCCATTATACCTGTGTTTGGTGCAAGAGGGTGTGATCAGCAGGTCCTATTTGTGCATGTACTAGCTGTGCATAGGTGCTGGAGAGGAGATCCCTTTCCTCTCCACGACACATGCACATAGATGTACAATCTTTATCTGCCTGAAAGTGATCCATCCCAGGGATAGGATACATATGTGACACAATAGTGTCAAACACCAACACAGCTATTTATGTCTTATAAATGCTGTACCTTTGATATACCCGATTTTAATAGAACTAATAAAAGTGATGTTTTAGTGCGCTAGGGGCCTAACCCTGTTCAGGGAACACGTATCCTATAAAATATACATACCTGGGGCTCTCTCCAGCCCCCTCCAGACTTCTCGCTCCCACGCGGTCCTTCACGTTTGCCCACAACTGGACCTGCTAAGCCATCCAGTCGGCACAGTCTCTGTCCAGTCAAGTGTGCATGCACAGTTGGCCCCAGACCGGAGGACTTTCTGGGGCCAATTGCTAACAAATGAGGATGGCTTGGGAGCAATAAGCCTGGAGGAAACCGCAGGTATGTATAAATTATAGATTAGTCACCATCTCAGGTTTACTGAGATAAAAAAAAATAAAAAAAAAATCGAAACGTATTTTTCATTCGACTGAAAAATCTGATCGGATTTCCCGTTTTCTTCGATTTGTATCGATCCGGAACGCCAGATATTTTTCTTCAATCTTTCTAAAGATTCTATGGTGTGTGTTAGATTGCCAATTTATTAATATATTATTCTAATAAATTTATTAATATACACACCCTAGCAATTTTGTCAGAGTATCCAATCATTTTTATCATAATTGGGGAAAAAATTGAACATACGTGTGTGGTACATTGGTCATATTTTTGAAATGTTACAGTCAGAAAAATTGATTGCAATTCTTAAATTGAACAGATTTAAAAAAATTGTATGGTGTGTGGCCACCTTAACCTCCTTGGCGGTAATCCCGAGCTGAGCTCGGGGTATGCCGCCGGAGGTCGCCGCTCAGGCCCTGCTGGGCCGATTTTCATTCTGAAAAAAGCAGCACACGCAGCCGGCACTTTGCCAGCCGCGTGTGCTGCCCGATCGCCGCCGCTCCGCGGCGATCCGCCGCGTGCAGCGGCGAAAGAGGGTCCCCCCAGCCGCCCGAGCCCAGCGCAGCCGGAACAAACAGTTCCGGCCGGCGCTAGGGGCTGGATCGGGCGGCTCTGACGTCAGGACGTCGACTGACGTCCATGACGTCACTCCGCTCGTCGCCATGGCGACGAGGAAAGCGAAACAAGATAGGCCGCTCATTGCGGCCTATCTTGTTACTTTCGATTGCCGGAGGCGATAAAAAGTACGCTTCCGGAGCGCCCTCTAGTGGGCTTTCATGCAGCCAACTTTCAGTTGGCTGCATGAAATATTTTTTTTTTAATTTAAAAAAAACCCTCCCGCAGCCTCCCTGGCAAAATAAATAAACCGCCAGGGAGGTTAAGGCTACAGGTCATACAAGCCTTCTAAAGTATACCAAAATCAGCTTTTAATAAATACATATCCACATCAGACCCCCAAAGATACACAGATTGATCAAAATACTATCCCAACAACAATTAAAAACACCATATGCGGAGCATTAGCAACTGTACGTCTGTGTGGCTAAATAGCATGCACCTATAATAATGCTGTAAACTTATCCTGGCCAGGAAATATATCACAACAGCACTACATGCATCCGCGCTTGCTCACACCACACACACTTGTGCCATAAGTATTGCAACGTTGGGGGGCCCCCTGTTGATTAATGCATAAGCGTGGAATCATTAAAGCCAGGCTAGATTCAGTTCCATCAACTTAAAGTAACTTCTCATCTATTGCTGCACATGAAGAAGCAAGGAAGCAAAGCAAAGCGTGGAATCAGCAAAGCCAAGCCAGGTAAAGTTCCATCAGCTCTGTGCAACAGTACAACTGCTGCTGCATTAGGGAGGCAGTCATAAACGATCTCACCCGTTCAGTCGCATCACAGTTGGTTGACTCAAGCTCCTGGGCACAGAAGTGATGTCCGTTTCTGGACCTGCTCAGACGTGTGCTGGGGTCATGCGACAAGACCCCTCACTGCAGCGCACACCGGCAAGTAGGAGGACGCCAGCCCAGGAATCCATAGACAGCGTGTGTGAGGAAGAGCTGCGTCACACGCACCAGTTGTAGCTCCGCCCACCGATGCGTTTCACGCCCCCATTGGGCGTTTCATCAGGGTGTGTCCATAGCTGCTAACAGCCCTTCCTTTGTATCCGCCTTGTGCTGTCATATAGTGGAAAATTTGGCTGCAAGAAAGGCTACAGTAACATGTGGAATGTGTGCTTCCAGTATCTCACGACAATCTATGAGTATGTTTATTAGATATAAGCTTCCTAACTGCCCCACTAATGAATTCTGCTAAATGCTCTTGCTGTCTGAGGAGAAAGCTATCTGTATGGTGTTGCTATGCAATGTAAAGTATCCAGCCAAATCCCCTACTATGCCCGCCTCCTGAAGGAGTTGGTTATCTGAATGGTGAGTGACAGGGCGAAAGAAAGGTGGGCGGAGCCAAGGCGGATACAAAGGAAGGGCTGTTAGCAGCTATGGACACACCCTGATGAAACGCCCAATGGGGGCGTGAAACGCGTCGGTGGGCGGAGCTACAACTGGTGCGTGTGACGCAGCTCTTCCTCACACACGCTGTCTATGGATTCCTGGGCTGGCGTCCTCCTACTTGCCGGTGTGCGCTGCAGTGAGGGGTCTTGTCGCATGACCCCAGCACACGTCTGAGCAGGTCCAGAAACGGACATCACTTCTGTGCCCAGGAGCTTGAGTCAACCAACTGTGATGCGACTGAACGGGTGAGATCGTTTATGACTGCCTCCCTAATGCAGCAGCAGTTGTACTGTTGCACAGAGCTGATGGAACTTTACCTGGCTTGGCTTTGCTGATTCCACGCTTTGCTTTGCTTCGCTTCCTTGCTTCTTCATGTGCAGCAATAGATGAGAAGTTACTTTAAGTTGATGGAACTGAATCTAGCCTGGCTTTAATGATTCCACGCTTATGCATTAATCAACAGGGGGCCCCCCAACGTTGCAATACTTATGGCACAAGTGTGTGTGGTGTGAGCAAGCGCGGATGCATGTAGTGCTGTTGTGATATATTTCCTGGCCAGGATAAGTTTACAGCATTATTATAGGTGCATGCTATTTAGCCATACAGACGTACAGTTGCTAATGCTCCGCATATGGTGTTTTTAATTGTTGTTGGGATAGTATTTTGATCAATCTGTGTATCTTTGGGGGTCTGATGTGGATATGTATTTATTAAAAGCTGATTTTGGTATACTTTAGAAGGCTTGTATGACCTCAATACTTTGTCTTAATTATGTGCCTATACCTAGGGTTAAGCCTTCCCCCATATAGATGTGATTGGGGTTTAGGAACCATATGATGATCCACTATATAAGCTATGTTCGTACTTAGTGAGGTTAAGGCTACAGGTCTGATTGTCTGAAACTCAATTACTAATCTTAAGCCTCATGGGTATGTTAGGCTAACAAATATGGTCATCAGAAATGTTTTTAAGTTGAAAAACTGTCCAACGACATGAGAAGACTTCAACAACCACTCTCAGAAACAACAAATAATCTGTCTTCACTGATTGATTGAGGCAATGCATTCTGAGGGACAGTACAGTCGGTTTCTCCACAGTCTGTATAGTGTTGTAATAAACAGAGTTATCAATTGATCCCATTAGCTGAACTATGTAAGGTTTTAAATTCCGAGTTGATCATAAAATCTAACTTTTGAATCATATTTTTTTCCTTTTCCAATCGACCAAAAAATTGTTTCACAACGATTTGCACCACACCCTGAGCAGTTTTCTAAACAATTCAATCATAAAAATTGCGTGGAAAGATTGAATCTGAAGGAAAATTGTACCTATAGGCAACAACTTATCTAGCAGGTGTACTTCGATTAAAAGCATCTGTACAGTATGAAGTCTCACTGAATGTAGAGTTCCAAATCTCTGTGATTCATTCAAAGTTGAATTAAACTGTACTTCATGAGAGACAAGACTTTCCCACCTTCTATGTTATCACATCTCCAACCTTCATGCATGCATATCAGTGAACCGCTGTATGATACTGAACCTTTCTAAATATACAGTAGCAAAGTGCTTTATACATACAAAGACAACCCCATAACTCCTCTTCCAGCATCCACAGTACACATGCATAATAAGTGTTATTTAAAACAACTCGACTAACCTGATATATTGTCTTATTTCAAATAAATGTCAATTACACACGTAAAATGAGAACTCCCTGTAGATGAATAGGGAGACATAAAGACTGCCAAGAACCTAGTAATTCCTGCAGGGCCAGTAACTATAACACCTGGCAACATTATCCCTATCAATTTACCATCATGCTTGTTTTTGGCAAGCTTGTAATTTCCCTATTGCAACTAAAACCCAACATTGTGTCCCTGATAAGATTTTACCTCCGTATTATATGATTTAAACAGCCTACCAGAAATCTAAATGAAAGGTTTAGCAGTTCATGCTAATGTGCATATGTACGGTCAAAGTATGGAAGACTTTGAAAATTGCCCCAGCAATTATTTATCACAAAATTTCCTAAAGTCTTCTTTAGAACGGATTACAGAAAATATTGAACAAAATAAAAGGAGCCGATACAAGAACATACAAGAGTATACTTTTCAAAGGAGAATGAGAGAACCTCAGACACAAATATATGATTTGTGGCGATACCAACCAATTACATTTTGCTCATTTAAAATTTAAAGTGTAACTGTAGATATGTTGCAAACACACTGTTTCACTTACCTGGGGCTTCTGCAAGCCCCCAGCAGCCGTCCTGTCCTTCACGAGCCTCCGCTCTCCCGCCGCCAGCTACGTTCGGTTTCGCCGCCGGGCCACTGCGCGGCTCTAGCCACGCATATCCTTTCTTCACGTTCCCCTCTGCAATATTGCTACTGCAGAGGGGACCGCGGAGAAAAGATACGCTTGGCAGGGCTACGCTGGCCTTGACTAACAAGTCGAGGAACAGAGCAGCGGTGGGAGAACGGAGGCTTGTGGAGGACCATCGCGGGACAGGACGGCTACAGTTCTGCTTTAAAGAGACTGTAACAATTTTTTCAGCCTTAGTTCTTCTATCCTATGAGTTCCTATGCCTGTTCTAATGTGCTGGGGCTTACTTCAGCTCTTCCTAATTACACTGTCTCTGTAATAAATCAATGTATCTTTCCTCTGTCCTGTTTGTCGGGCTAAGGCTTTGATTGTGTGGAATGTGCAGGGCTGCTTGAGATTGGTAGAAGCGATACACACCCTCTGCAGGCCCCCTGCATACTCACACACTATGCTTAGCTGAGCCTATTAGAAGCTGGTTAGTTTGTTTGTAAACATTGCCTAAAACTGTTAATTACAAGCCAGGATTGCAGCAGAGAGTGGCAGAAACAGCACAGAGGGGCACAGGAGAAAATAAGGAATAGAATGGTATGCTTTTTAGTGTAAGAATATTAGAGTACAGATTCCCTTTAAGTGAAGCCTTTTATGGTGTGGAGGGGGGAGGGGCGGTATATTGTTTTCGCATGGATTAAGGCCTTTTTCCACTAGCAGCTATTAGGCAGTAAAAAGACTGTCAAACTCTCACAACTGCTTGATCACTGCTGCTTGGTAACTGCTCACGGAGCACGCAGTTCAGCTGCCTGGGGAGAAGGGTCCTTACATTAGGGATGATCAATGGGGTGCAAGTCATTTTAAGTTTATGCAGGATTACGCAAATCCATGCAGTTTGTAAATGGGTTAATCAAATGGAATTCAATTAGACCGTTTCAGGCTGCATGATCCTGCATCAATTCAAAAATTTGCATGTCGCTGTTTATTCCTGGTTACATTAGAAGTTAATTAAATAAGTTATCCAGTTAAAAAGCAGTCAAATACTACTGTGCAAATAAAGAAAAAAAAAATATTAGACATGGTGACAGTCACCCATTCTACAATTAAAAGAAAATAACAGCACAGTACAAAATACTTAAAGTGTAACTGTCGGGAATAAAATCAAAAATCAATTACTTTTATCTGGCAATTGAAAAGTTAAAAAAAAAACACCTCTTCCCCATAAAACATCATTTACCAGTCTCAATGTCTCTTATTTGGTACATCTGCCGCACAAAGGAAGTGGCAGGGCATGCTGGGTTGTCCTTTTTTGCTTGTCTACTTTACCCTTTAGATTTAACGAACGCAGCCTGATTTGCTGAAGCCTCTTTCCCTCCTGTTCTCCCCTCCCACACCTCTGGCCCTCTCTGGCCAATATTTCTCATGATGAGACAATGCACTTTCTATTACAGAGCTGGGTGGGAGTGCCTGAAGACTGGGAGGAGGGCAGGCAATCCATACACAATCAGGCATAGGAGACTAAGGGAGGAAATGACATCAGAATTGGATTCAAAATAGACAGTTAAGATGGAGAATCCTAAGAAGGATTTTCTCTTTTTTCACTATAGAAAAAAATTCAGTAAAATCAAAAACGTGGACAGTGCAATCCAAAGGTTTGTTTTAAGGAACCACTCCAACGAAAAAAGTAAGCGGTTAAAATCTGACAGGTTTTGGACTAGTCCCATCTCCTCATGGGGGATTCTCAGGGTTTTCTTTGAATTCAAAAGCATTTCCTGACCAGCAGTCCAAAACAGCAGTAGACTAGTCCAAAACTTGACTGTTCTGTCAGATTTTAACTGCTTACTTTATTCGCTGGAGTAGTCCTTTAAGTGCAGGGGGTGGTGGTAAAAGTAAGATCCATCCCTCAGTAGAGGGAATACACTAGAGGGTACAGGGGCTTATATAAGCTTCATCAAACCACCTCTACTAATGCTCGCTGGGACTCTTCTTCAAAGCCACACTGTGCAGGTGCAAGTATTACACACAGTAACACAAAGTCACCCATGCATGGAGAAAAATGCTGTGCACGAGTGGCTCCATGATGCTAGGCAAGCCATACTTTGGTAGCGTGGAGACGCTCATACACAAGCAGGAGCACGGCTGCAAATACACATTTGATAAACTCTTTCAAGTATGTTCAGAGGGCACAGCACTGGATCGGTGCACAAAAGGAGGGAAGGCAACTATCCAGAGGCTTCTCTCTACTGATGTAAAGCCCAATCTACACGATACAATTCTGTGTGCGATTCAATTACAATTCTATTTACGATCTGATTAAATCCGACATGTCCGATTCAATTCGATTTGCCATTGTTTTGCAATAGCAAATCAAATTCAATCGAATCCCGATCGGACATGTCGGATTTAATCGGATCGTAAATAGAATCGTAATCGAATCGCACAAAGAATCGTATCATGCAGATTTGGCTTAAGAATCTAACAGCTCAATCCAATTCACTTTTTCTCCTAGATTGTATTTTCACATCTATCAAAATGCAGTTTAAGCCACCTGCAAGCAAGAAAATACTCAGAATAATTTTGACTACACTTTTTCAACTGCAAAATGTTGAAAAGTTATTTTAAGAAGATGCAGTATCGCCTAGGAGAAAAGGTGAATTGGATCAGGACCTAAATTTTGATTTTGTTTTTTTCATTACAGGTACCCTTTTTAAAGGCTCATCTATGTTTTTGTAAAGGACAAGTGCAGTGCAGAAATTAAAGCATTCTTAGAGGACCGCTATTAACATCTTACATTGAGCATACCAAAATCGCTGTATGATGCGGTTCAAGAGCACGCTGTGGAAAATAAGCACCAATTCTAATGTGCAAACAACACATATTCCCCGAGCACAGAGAGAGTTTACATGCACAGAGAACCACACAGGTGTAAATTGACCTTCAACCCTTTTGATCACCTATTACAGAACACACGATAAATGACATACCTGAGAGCAAAACAACAGTGATATTAAGAGAGTAGATTGGACTTCATAGCAGCAGCGGGAGATGCATGCATGCAAAGTTATAAGGGCTGGTTCAGACGGACGTTTGCAGAGCGTTTACAGCCAGCGTTCAGGGCTTGGTGTTAAACGCTCCCATTCAAGTGAATGGGAGAGTTTGTACCAAGCTTTCAAGCACGTTTACACAAACGCGGCGTTTGGGTCCCGATTTTCTCTGGCGTTCAAGGAGCCCCTGGAAGCTACATGTAGCTTCCAGGGGAGGTTAACCGCGACGGCTAATGTCCCCCTAGGGGAAGAAAAAACGCGACCGCATCCAAACGCACATGAACGCTGCTGAACGCGACGCCAGCAAACGCAACGCCTCCAAACGTCCGTCTGAACCAGCCCTTACACACAAACACACACTTCTGATGTACCCTGCACTGTCCTACTTACAGCATCCTAAGTTCAGATGCCTTTGATATAAATAAAAACATCTGTTATTTACCGTGGTTTACATTTGCACTAGCCTTGAACTGACAACACTACATTTTGGTAAGAGATGGCAGTTTCTACAAATTGCCTTTAAACCAATCTTCGATCAACACACTTAAAAACAGCTGAAAAAGCAACTCACCTTTTATTAACTGGTTTCTCATCCTTTTCATAAGGCTTCACAAACCATTTCCCAATCCGCACAAAGTTACGATTCATTAAGCACCTCTCCAGCAAGTTGTGGATAGCCTTGAATAGCAAAGTACGGCAGTCATAGGAAAGGCCATTTTCCCAAATTCCGTCTTCCTCCACTGTTCAGAAGAGAGAAAAAAAAATTACTTGTGTATTTAAGACTATAAAAGTTTTCACTCTTAAATACAGTTACTGTAGAATGCCATATTTTCTAGTAAAAAAAAAAAAAAAAAAAAAACAGTGCTCTGACCAACACAGGACACAATCCAAACACTGATGGCATAGTCTGTAGATTTAGTTGGATGTGATAGGAAAATAGATGCCTGGCAGATAAAACCGAAGACAACAAATCTAGAAAATTGATGTATACTGTCAGCTTAAAGAGGACCTGAACGCAGACTTTCCTCTTCATTTTAAAAGCTAACCAACAGCAATAATTGTTACAGCGGATACAAATCCTGGAATAAATCTGCAGTGTTTACTTCTTGCTTTCATGTAAGCAGGCATATTGTTAACATCCTGTGCTTACCAATTAGCTCTCTACTCTCCACTGATACAGCTGAGGGATCAAATTACAAATTGTGCTTAGTCACAGATGAAGGAGAATTAGACAGGCTAAACTCTCTAAATACGTACAAGGTATATTCTATAGGTTTTCCTTCTGTCCTGTGCAAGAGTTCAGGTCCACTTTAAAAACCTACTATATGGAAGCTTACAGACATACTGAAAAAGTCAGGCACTAAACTATGCTTCCACAAGAACAAACACGTGTCGGACTTACAGTCTGCCGTTAATCATAAGGTGCATACACACGTACAACTTTATGCCTGATTGCCTTTTGAACGACTTGTCAGGCAAACAACATGTAGTTTAAACGTCACATACACAGGTCCAACAAAGCGGCTGACAAACTAATTTACATGTCGTCTGACAGACTGGACATTCAGCCATAAAAGACGTGCGTCTTCATGTTGATAGAGTTCCTGGCACCCTGCACCTCTACGCGCATTTGCCGTCATATTAGTTAGCCAAACGACCGCTGGTCATTTGTACACGTACAGACCTGACAGTCGTTTGAACGACAGTTGGTCCAACTGCTCAGCCAAGCGGATTGGGCAAAAACAGCAGTTATCAGTAGCTCGACTACACGTACACACATCCAACTTTTTCGAACTACAAGTTGTACGACAAGCTGGTCGGAAAAGTTTGACATGAGTACGCTCCTATAGGCTTACATACAAACTTGTTGGTACCTTAGGCCCTGTTCACACTTTGTTTGCATTTAAACATCAAATGTATTTCATTGGCTGTGCGCGTTACCCGCTTCTTCTTCACCCCAGTTTGTGATTTTTCTGCATTTTATATTGCACCACTGTATTGCTTTTTCCATGTGCAATGTGTTAATAATGCAAGTCAATGGAAATGCAGAAACATCTTAGTTTTGTGCATAGGGGAAAAAAAAATAAAAATGCAAAAAAACAAAACAAAAACCACACATCTGTTTTTAAAGTTACATACATTCTCATTCACATTAATGGTATGCATGCGAAAATTGCAAGCTGGAAGACAGCATGTAAACATGAACTGTAAAATCCTAAAGCCAAAGGACAATACACAAAAAAAAAAATAAAAATTGAAAATTTGCAACATGCAGATTCGGATGTGCAGAAAAACACACATGTGGAATTTGCATATAGAAGACACGGTTCGCGCCCACATTTTGCAATTTCGCAAAGTGCACGCTGGATTACTTACGCTGTGGCAACGGTGAGTTTTTTTTTTGTCTATCGCAATTGTGTTGCATGCAAGATTTCCCCAACGACTGTTGCAATTCTCATTCATTTTGAATGAGAATCTTAACTGCCGAGTGTTAACACTGCCTTAAAGAGACACTGAAGCGAAAAAAAATGATATTATGATTTATATGTGTAGCACAGCTAAGAAATAAAACATTAAGATCAGATACATCAGTGTAATTTTTTCCAGTACAGGAACAGTTGAGAAACTCCAGTTGTTATCTCTATGCAAACAAGCCATTAAGCTCTCCGACTAAGTTAGTTGTGGAGAGGGCTGTTATCTGACTTATTATCTCAACTGTTCCTGGACTATTTACTTTTCCTCTGCTAGAGGAGAGGTCATTACTTCATAGACTGCTCTGAAATACTCATTTTGAATGCTGAGTGTTGTGTAATCTGCACATATTATAGAATGATGCAATGTTAGAAAAAAAACTATATACCTGAAAATAAAAGTATGAGAATATTTTCTTTGCTGCTAATCTTCTAGTAATTATTCATAGTACACAACCAATTCACTATATCATATTTTTTTTTTTCACTTCAGTGTCTCTTTAAGGCTGTAGCCCACTAGCACCACTTTTGCAGTGCTTACGGATCACCAGCAAAGCACTGCTTCAATGCAACCCTATAGGGCAAGATGTACAGTAGCATTGTGGTCGCAGAGCAATCGCAAAAGCTCTGTATAACGCATTTTTGCGATTGCCCCGAAGCAATAGATCGCTCCAGGAACTGCAGACCAAAATACTTCCGTGATTCAGAAATCGCAAGTGATTTCCGTATTGCTACCGCAGGCTATAGTAAGCACCTGGCCTAACAGTTGACTGAAAAAGTTTTCTATAGGTCGTGAAAAATGAGCAAATGAAAATCATGTGTCCCATATATGACCTGCATAAGTGGTCACCAATATGTCATTGAGTAAAAGCTCACCTGGCCAATTTGTTGCCCAAAACAAGCTTTACAGTTAATTTCAAGCGACAGGGCTGTAAAGACAAACTAGAGGTCTTCTGTAATACGTTGTTAGATCAGTAAGGGTACTTATCAATTTTCCCCAAATAACATTCCTGCAAAATGACTAATCTATCGACTATCAATTTATTTTGACCACAGCTAAATGAAAAGTGTCAATCGGAAAGGATGGAAGATCTAGGTCAATTGGGACTGGGACAGGAGCAATGGTAGATCAACAACCCATGTTGCACTGCATTGAATAGTGTAATGCTGCCAATTTTCAATAGATTCACCCCAGGAATGTATTGAACATTTATGTGCAGTGTGAGGTAGAAATTAATTTCTTTAAAGGGAAGGTCCGAGGTGAAAAACAAACAAAAATCTACTTACCTTGGGCTTCCTCCAGCCCCTTGCAGCCGTCCTGTGCCCTCACCACAGCTCCGCTTCTTGCCGGTGGCCCACGGGCCCCTCCGGTGCAAGATGCCTACTGCGCCTGTACGAGCGGCTCTCGGAATTGCCCTGACGTCATCCAGAGTGTACTGTGCAGGCGCAGTAGTTCTGCGCAGTACAGTCCAGATGATGTCAGTGCGACTCCGTGAGCCGCACACTGAAATGCAGTAGATGCCGACCTGGCAAGGTCAGCATCTGCACTGGAGGGGACCAGGAGCCTCTGGAGCTGCTGTGAGGGTACAGAACAGCTGCCAGGAAACCAGAGGTAAGTAGATTTTCGTTTTTTAATCACCTCAGACCTTCCCATTAAGAGAGAAAATCAATCATTTTGCCACATCAGGTGACAATCAATAACTGTATGGGAACCTTTAAGCTAAATGCTCCCCAACCGGAGGAGGAAGATGGATCTAGCGGTGTCCCCCTGACGAGAATTCCACGATCCAGCTTCCAGCCGGCGTGTACATACGACCTCACACGACAGACGCGAACAAGAAGTAAAGCGATCGTGGTTCTTTGCGCAGATTCATTGGAGAGCTTAGAGATGAGATCCACCGTCAGTCATTATTGCTGCACGTCGCTAATCATCATTTAACCACTTAACGACCGCCTAACGCCGATAGGCGTCGGCGGGTCGTTAGTGGTATAGCATGGAAACATGCCAGTTCACGGAGTGCGTCTCAGTGAACAGCCAGAGAGCCGCCGATTGCGGCTCGCCGGCGAAATGTAAACACGCGGGGGAAAAATCCCCGCTGTTTACATCATACGGCGCTGCTGCGCAGCAGCGCCGTGACGTAGATCGGCGATCTCCGGCCTCTGATTGGCCGGGGATCGCCGGCATATGATAAGCCGCATCTACACACGTAGAAGCGGCCGCGATGCTCCTCATCAATCGAGCCTAAGATCCAACAGGACGGATCTTGCTTCCGCCGATTCCCTGCTCGATCCCCGCGAGGGGACAATGGCAGGGAATCGAGCTGAAGATAAGCGGCGCCGGCGGGGACGAGGGGGGAATCGTATGCTGCGCGGGCACGCGGAAGAGGCGATCCGGCGGCTAATCGAGCCGCCGGATCGCAGCCTCATCTACGCGTGTAGATGAGGCTATAGGCTGAAGCCTATCATATCAGGCGCAGGACGGATATCTGTCCTGCGCCGCTCCAATGCCAAGGGAGAGGTAGGGAAAGCCAGGGAGGGCGGAAAGCGATGCGGAGGGGGGCTTTGAAGAGCCCTCCCCGGAAAGCCCGGGTAGCCGGCGGCGATCAGACCCCCTCAGCAGGACATCCCCCTAGTGGGGAAAAGGGGAGGGGGGAGTCTGATCGCCAAGGCTCACTGCTGATCGGTGCTGCGGGCTGGAGAGCCCACGCAGCACCGATCACTGAAAAAAGCCCTGGTCCTTAAGTGGTTAAGTGATCACGCCTGTACCCACCTAGTGAGCTTGTCGCAAAAAAAAAACAAAAAAAAACGCATAGCCTTTTGTCTGCCCATTTAAGTGAAACAGTAAAGGTGCCCATACACCTAACGATTTTCCCACCGAAATACGGCCGTTTCGATCAGTGATCGAAACGGCCGTGAAATCGCCGCGCACACCGCTGATAGAACGATGGATTTCTGTCCGAAATCCACCGTTCCAGTCGACTCATCCGTGCAGAAGATTTTTCTCGGTCGCCGGCGGGCCGGGAGTGCGTCGATAGCGGCGTTTGAATGCCCGACGACCGACACAATACAGCGGGTATAATCACCTGCTCTGCCGGCGCGAGTCCCCTGGTCCACCGCTGTCTTCTCCGCCTGGTCCCGGCATCTTCTCCGCATCAGCTTCCGCATCCCGGCATCCGGCATAACTTCCTGTGTCACTGCAGTGACAGTTGAAGTACAAATAGAGGGCGCTCTATTTGAACTTCCGCTGTCACTGGAGTGACAGAAAGTTATACGCGAATGCCAGCCGGGAGCCGATGCGGAGAAGATGCCGGGACAAGGTGGAGAAGTCAGCGGTGGACCAGGGGACTCGTGCTGGCGGAGCAGGTAATGTATGCGTGGGGGGGGGGGGGGGCGGGGGGAACTCCTCATATTATGAATGGGTTTCAGGCTGAAACTGATCACAATCTGTTTGCAGTAAAGGTGGCCATACGATCACTCTCTGATCAGATTCGATCAGAGAGAGATTTATCTTTTGGTCGAATCTGATTAGAAATCAACCAGTGTATGGCCACCTTAAGTCAGATACATACCTAGGTAGAGATAAGCCTCTGGGATCCTGCAGAGGCTTCCCACGTCCTCCCAGCCCCCACTACTGTCGAGCTCACCCCTGAAAGAAATCTAAAAAGAGGTTGTCCGATTTCTGACCGCGACCATGCCCCTCCTTATGCACAAGCGAACCACTCGTGTTACTGCCCAGGCTCGGCTGTATTTGCACGGGTGCAAGAGGCTGCTCTCTTGCCTGAAGAGGAACACATTCATGATCTTCAGGAAGCGGGCCGCAGTAGAAGCGAGGAGGACACTGGAATCCCTCTACTTAGGCAAGTATCTTTTTTTGGACAAGGTTCACTTTAAAGAGGAGCTGTCAGCCATATTATCTCAGGGAAAAAAAAAAAAAAAAAACACACACACGTAGATAAATACTTGCTCTACTTGCATAACATATGTATTATTGCACTGTCTACGTTTTGATTTTAGTGATTTTTCTACAGGAAAAAAAAATCCTTCTTAGCATTTCCCATTTTAAGGCGGATCCGAGATAAAAAAAATAACTATAACAAGTAACTTGTCTATATATCTTATCTAAAGTTTAGATAGTTTACACAGCATATATAGCTGCAAACAGCTTAGAAAGTTTATACTTATTTATTGCTGTGATATGAGGCCAGCCATGTTCTGTTCGTCACACTACACTGAGGCAAGCTGAAAGCATCTCCAGCCCTCAGCCTGTGGAAAATTTCACTCTCTGGCTAGTAACCTCCTCCTCCTCCTGCCCAGACTGAGCTCCCATAAGCCCTTGCTACCTGGGACTGAGTGCCAAGGCTCTTTGAAAAGCTGCAAGCGAGGCTTGTTTAGTTAGTAGGGAATTTGAGTATTAAAACAAAAACAAAAAATATTTGGCTTGAGGAATACCCTATAAACTGTATGAAAGGAACACAATTGCGCAATGAGTAAAAGTTTATCTCTGATCCACTTTAACTGCGGCTATTCTGAAGCCAATCCTGATGTAATTTCCCCCCTTACTCTCTTCTGCCTGATTGTGTAAGCATTGCCCGCCCTCCACTATAGAAAGTGCATTGTCTCAGCATGAGAAATATTGGCCAATCAGAGAGGAGCAGATGCGTGGGAGAGCAAAAACATGAGGGTAAGAGGCTTCAGCCAATCAGGCTGCATTAGTTAAGACTGAGGGGAAAGTAGAGAAGCAAAAACAACCCAACATGCCCTGCAACGTCCTTTGTGTGTACTAAATTTTGTGTGTACCAAATAAGAGTCGGTAAACTGGGGAATGATCATTTATCAACAAGAAAAGTAATAGTTGCCTGGTTAGCATCCTTATTACTTGTTTACCAGATAAAAATAAATAGATTTTTGTTTGTTTAGCCAAACTGTTACACTTTAAAAAGAGAGACTGAAGCATTTTAAAATACCTGTTTTTATTCAGCAGGCCACTTAAGCATCATAATCCAATCTGATTTGCCGCAACAGCACGGCAGAACGAGGTCTTTAACCCACCGAAATCCCGGGGCAAAAATCCGCAACTTTCCAGGTCGTGGATTTTGCTGCCCGGGGAGGCAGAGCTTTGCGTTGCAGCTCTGCCTCCAGTCCAATAAATCTCCTCTGATTCACTGAAGCAAAGGAAGACCTACTGCACAAAGCTCTGCCTCTACCTGGAAGAAATTTGCCTAGGGGATTAAAGGGAAGGTTCAGGGAGTCTGGAAAAAAAAAAATCCATATCCACTTACCTGGGGCTTCCTCCAGCCCGTGGCAGGCAGGAGGTGCCCTCGCCGCCGCTCCGCAGGCTCCCGGTGGCCGACCCGACCTGGCCGGCTGCCAGGTCGGGCTCTTCTGCGCTCCAACGACGGGCTCTTTTGAGTCCCACGCGGGCGCGCTGACGTCATCGGACGTCCTCCAGGCTGTACTGCGCAGGCGCAGAACGCCTACGCAGTACAGCTCGGAGGAAGTCCGATGAAGTCAGCGCACCCCCGTGAGGCGCAGAAGAGCCTGACCTGGCAGCCGGGCCTGGCCAGGTTGGCCACCGGAGACGACCGACAGCCTCTGGAGCGTAAGTGGATATGGATTTTTTTTTTTCACACTCCCTGAACCTTCCCTTTAAGACCTTGTTCTGTCGCGCTGTTGTGGAGAATCAGTTTGGATTAGAATGCTGAAGCAGCCTGCTGAATAAAAACAGGTATTTAAAATTGTTTCAGACTCTCTTAAAATAGGTATATGTAGTCAACTCTTCTATTTGGCATCATAGGGTCATCACAGCATTCAAGTGACCTGATACTTCTGACACAACAGTAGGAAATTTTGAGAAATAAAATGCCCCTAGGAAGAGGCCAGCAGAGGAAAAATAAACCCCAGAACAGGCGGGATAGCGAAAGCAGTACACACAAATAAAAAAACAACTAAGCAAACTTCCAAAGAGATACTCCGTGAACTCCAAATGAACAGCACACATGCAGCTGAACATGTAAGGGGGCTTTGGTTGTGTTTTTGGGGCTGCTCTGCTGCTTTTCACCCAGGATTGCAGGGGACAATGTAAACTCAAGGACTATAAACACATTATGAAGAAAAAGAAGGAAAAAATAAATAAACAAACACCCTTAGGGCTCTTTCACATTAGGGCAGATTTTCTGCGTTTCAACGCAAAGGGTAAAGTTTGCGTTACCCAAGGTGAAATGAAAGTCCATAGACTTTCATTTTAGCTTTCACATATAACGCAGCCTTTTTGTGCGTTGCGTTACACTGCACCCAGGCGCAGTTTTTCGGCCGACGCTAGCTTTATGCGTTACAATGTTAGTCAATGTAAAACGCACACTATGTGCGTTTTTAATCCGTTAACGCAGGCAATCAGTCCCAGAATGCAACAGAGGAACAATGTAGAAAGTTGAAAACTAAAAGAAAAAAAAAAATTACCTGCGTTTTTCTATGTGCAGTAACGCATTGAAAACGGATTGAAAACGCACACTCACTGCAGTGCAATGCATATCAAAACGCATACAACAAAACGTATGGTTTGAGCGTTCTCCAACGCAAGCTCTGATGTGAAAGAGCCCTTACTGACCAGTCTTCCGGTTAGTCCAGTCTTCCGGTAGTAAAAATGTATGCAAAAAACCCCCAAAGACTTCGTCTTTTTGTGTTTGCAAAGGAACATTGTACAGGCTGGAAAAGTAAGATGACTCACAAAGTTTCCATGCACTATGGATGAGCCGCAACCTGGAAAATTTCCATGAGCCAAGTTGCTAGGGCTCATAAAAAAACATTTACAGCTCACTTCTAACATCTTAGCTTTTATTGTACTGTATTACAATAATTGTGAATGTAGTTGGCTCCTAAAAATTTCCTGTTGGCTTCTGGGCTGGGCAGACTGGCCATATGATTTTGTCCACCTCTAAATAAGCATATAAATGAACCCAACACTGAAATCTTCACTGACCCAAGAACCTGGCCTGGCAAATGAAAGCCACTAGCTACCAATACATAAATGTACATGCTGGATAACTCAGCAGTTAGCAGCTGGTTTGCTGGCAGATCTTTAATTTCCTGGAGCAGTGGAATTTGGAACATTAGGACGACTCTCCACTAGAGAGGATTAATGACATGCTAATAATTGTAGCTTGTACGGAAATTTAATGCAAAACATAAGGAGCTTGAAACTGGGCCAATCAAATGCACTTCCTACGGATTTAGAATGGCCCAATTCCAAGTAGTGTACCATTTGCATTAAACTTGTACGCAAGCCAGAATGCTTAGCATCTTATTGACCATATGTACTCCCTCATTCATCCCTACCATATGCCATTGCCAGTATGAGCTAAGATATGCTGAAAAATAAGTATCTATACATAAGTACACCCATCACAACAAAGAAAAAGTGGGCTGCACCATTAACTTAAAAAGTGAACCTAAAGCCACACAAGAATGGTCCAGGACCCGCCGGCGAACATTTCCGGTGTTCGCTGGCGGGTTCTGGACCATCGGAGCGGGGCTGCGAGGGCACCGATCGGCTGCAGGGGGCTGAGGGAAGCCCCAGGTGAGTTCATCTCTTTTTTTGCGTGGCTTTAGGTTCACTTTAAAGCCCCGTCTACACGGGGAGAGATTGTGGCGATCCGGCGGCTCGATTAGCTGCCGGATCGCCTCTTCCGCGTGCCCTCCGCGTCCCCGCTCGGCGCGCGTGCATCAATACCCGCTCGATTCCCGCTCGTCCCCACGCCCCTTATCTGCCGCTCGATTCCCTGCCATTGTCCCCTCGCGGGGAGCGAGCAGGGAATCGGCGGTGCTAAGATCCGTCCTGTCGGATCTTATCAATCGGATAAGGAGCATCGCGGCCGCATCTACGTGTGTAGATGCGGCTTAAGGCGTGCTGATTCAGAGCTGTGCAAGCAGGAGCCTAGTGCACCTCAAATCACTAAGAAACCAATGCCCATTACTCTCAATGGCTGTGACACTGGCAGCCCGAATCTCCAGTCTATCACCAACTCTCACTAATGTGGCAATTTCATCATTAGAGACAGCCACACACCAAAAAAAAAACAAAAAAAAAAAACAAAAAAACAAAACAAAAAAAAAAACCTCAAATTTTCACCAAAAATGTTGCACAAGTCCTACAATTGCAGTTGAAAGTCAGTAGTGCTTCAGCCAAAGACAGATCAGCACACAGCTCTGGTATGCTGGGAATGCACAGTTCGTTTCTGCCGTGTGTTTCTGCTCTCGATCAGTTTTTGCCGCTCAATTCTGCAGTCGATTCTCTTATCTCGTTTTTCTTATCTTTTTCCATTCACTTCTATCAGAAATCAAACAGCAAATTAATAGAAAGGGAGATCGGACATGTCGGAAATTATCTATCGAACCATCTAATCACCTAAAAAACTAACCTTGTATTCCCAGCATTAGAGCCACTATGATATAGATAGGTCCCATTAGTGTTAAAGTGGATCCGAGATTAAACTTTTGCTCATTGCAGAATTGTGTTCCTTACATATAGTTTATAGGGCATTCCTTAACCTCCCTGGCGGTAAGCCCGAGCTGAGCTCGGGCTATGCCGCGCAGGAGGATTTCTCAGGGCCTGCTGGGGCGATTCGCCCCATTCAAAGTGCTGTGCGCGCAGCCAGCACTTTGCTAGCCGCGCGCACAGCTCGATCGCCGCCGCTCTGCGGCGATCGCCCGCACGCAGGGGCGAAAGAGGGCCCCCCCCCCGCCACAGCCCTGCGCTGCCCGGACCAATGAGTTCTGGGCAGCGCTATGGGCTGGATCGAGTGCGCATGACGTCAGGACGTCAGCTGACGTCCATGACGTCATGCCGATCGTCGCCATGGCGACAGGAGAAGCCAAACAGGGGAACGCGTTATATACGCGCTCCCCTGTTTGCTATTGATGCCGGCGACGATCGCACTAGAGGGCCACATGCGCCTTCTAGTGGTGTTTCATGTAGCTACCACTCTGGTAGCTTTACATGAAACAAAAAATAAATAAAAAAACGTTTTTTTTTTGCCCATTTGCAAAAAAAAAAAATTAACCGCCAAGGAGGTTAAAGAGAACCCGAGGCGGGGTTCTTCCATTGCAATCCGCATACAGAGGCTGGGTCTGTCTATAGAGCCCAGCCTCTGTTGCTAGTTAGTTCCCTCCAAAGGCTCCCCTGCGCGCTGTCAGACCCCATAAAAGACAGCCGCGCTACGCGGCTGTGTATACCTCACTACTGTCAGTCTCGGCTGCTTCCCCGCCTCCTGAATCCCTCCGGGCCCCGCCCCCGTCCCTTCCCTCCAATCAGCGGCAAGGGAATGGACGTGGGCGGGGACCGGAGTGATTCAGGAGGCAGGGGAGCGGCGAGACTGACAATAGTGAGGTAAACACAGCCGGCTGCGACACGCTGCGTGTCGCCAGCGCGGCTGTGTTTTATGGGGTCTGACAGCTCGCAGGGGGGGCTTTGAAGGAAACGAACTAGCAACAGAGGCTGGGCTCTATAGACAGACCCAGACTCTGTATGGGGATTGCGGTGGAAGAACCCCACCTCGGGTTCTCTTTAAGCCAAATACTTTTGTTTTATTTTAATACCCTTATTTCCTATAAACTAAACAAGCCACGCCCACAGCTTCTCCAGAGTGCCTTGGCGCTTGCAAGGGATTGTGGGATTTCAGTCTGGGCAGGTGAAAAAGTGTTACTAGCTATAGTTTTCACAAGCTGAGGGCTGCAGTGCAGATACAGATCAGTTGCCTGTGTAATGGAAGAGACTGGAGTGGAGTTCACAGGCTGAGGGCTGAATATGCAGATTTGCAGGTCTAGATTCAGCTAAGCTTGCCTGTATGTGTAATTGTGCAATAGTGACGAGCAGAAAACATGGCTGCTCCCATTGTATATCAGGAAAAAAAATTACTATACTGATGAAGCGGTTTGCAGCTAGATTTGCTGTGTAAACGATCTAAACTTTAGATAAGATATATAGACAATTTACTTGTTATATTTAGCTTTTCATCTCGGATCCACTTTAAGGTGTCCACTAAGGGCCCTTTCACACCAGAGGGATTTTTCGGCAAAACGCCACGGCCGAAGTTGGCGTTTTGCTAGGTAAAAGAAAGCCCATAGACTTTCATTTTACCTTTCACATCTAACTCGGCGTTTTGGAGCATTGCGTTTCAACGCTACCAGGAGCTTTTTCAGGGCTGTTTACAGCCGAAGTTGGCTGTTGGTGTTTCAATGATAGTCAATGGAAAACGCCAACTTCAGCGTTTTCAAAGCGTTTTACAGCTAACTTGTTCACTTATTTTTATAGAAGAAGAAAAAAAAAAAAAAAAAAAAGGACGTTTTCATATGAACTGTAAAACTCTTTCAAAAGGCTTTGAAAACACTATGTATTGGCGTTAAGCAAAAGGCTGACTTTCAGCCTTTTCTACCGCAGCCTCTAGTGTGAAAGAGCCCTAATGACAATAGC
Source organism: Hyperolius riggenbachi (assembly GCF_040937935.1). Classification (NCBI taxonomy): domain Eukaryota; kingdom Metazoa; phylum Chordata; class Amphibia; order Anura; family Hyperoliidae; genus Hyperolius; species Hyperolius riggenbachi. The sequence goes on from NC_090647.1 coordinate 278,857,888, forward strand.
TCAAAACTTGCAGATGTTAAGTATCAGCACAAAACAAGGAAGTGCTAAACAAGCTGGGCATACAAAGAGCCATACAACTTCTCCTTTCTAAGAAGCTGTCCATGTGATTGTTTCATTGATTAAAACCTAAATCCATTCTAAAAATGTCTAGATCAGGGGTGTCAAACTCAAATGCAAAGTGGGCCAAAAGTTAAACACTGGGCCCAAGTCGCGGGCCAACCTCATGGCCACTTCCCTCACTTATAAAGTTCCCTGGTGTCTAATGGCCCTCCTCCCTCCCCTATACAGTTCCCTGGTGTCTATTGATCTTCTCTTCCTTACAAAGTTGCCTGGAGTCTAGTGCTTTGCCCCTCCCTTCACATGTGGCTTCCCTGGTGTTCTAGGGCTTTACCTCCAATATAGCTTCCTTGGTGGTCTTGAGTGGGTCAAACATAATGCAAAGTGGGGAAACCACTTGGGGGCCAAATTTGATGGCTTTGAGGGCCAGATTTGGCACACGGGTCGGAGTTTGACATGTATGGTCTAGATTCACCAACCAGAAGTGATCGAATATCACAAGTAGAATCATACACTTCTTTTCACTTTGTTCTTATCCTGTGTGATCAATGACCACTATACCGGAGGACAAATTTTGGGAAAAACATAAACCAGAGGTTTCCGCCTTAAACTCACTTATTCAAAAAGAGCTTGATAAATAGGTTCACGCAACGACGTTCCCACCCGTGAACAAGGAGCGCCGCAAGTCGGCCTGCGCAGTACGCAAAGCCGATTGTGCGAGTCTTTTTTCTTCCCAGCTACTGCGTAGCCCATCAGTGTGCCTGTGCATTGTGGTCGCGCTCGTTCAAGGACAAGAACGAGTCTGCAACCAGAAGAGGCTCCTGGCAACCAGCGGTTTGTTCAAGAACGATCAGTGAAACCTCTGGGGGATCCAGAGGCTTCCCCCTACTGAGTTAAAGGACAACTGTAGTAGAGAGGGATATGGAGGCTGCCATATTTATTTCTTTTAAGCAATACCAGTTGCCTTACAGCCCGCTGATCTATTTGGCTGCAGTAGTTTCTGAATAACACCAGGAACAAGCATGCATAATCCAGCAGGGCTGTGGAGTCGGTACACAAATCTTTCCCGACTCAGACTCCTCAGTTTATGAAACTACGACTGACTCCTCGTACCCAAAATGGCTCAGACTCCGACTCCTCGACTCCGACTCCTTAGTCTAATACTTAACAGGGCTGTGGATTTTGTTCAAAAAATCATCAGACTCCGACGTTTATGAAATTAACGACTCCAACTCAGAGTGCCCAAAATTGCCCCAACTCCAACTCCACAGCCCTGTAATCCAGTCAGATCTGACAATGACAGAAACACCCGACTATCTGCATGCTTGTTCAGGGTCTATGGTTAAAAGTATCAGAGGCAGAAGATCAGCAGGACAGTCAGGCAACTAGAATTGCTTAGAAGGAAATAAAAATGGCAGCCTCCATATACCTCTCACTACAGTTGTCCTTTTAGTAGGTTTGTGTTAGTATGTTTAGGTTTTTAAAGATCACAGGTTTGCTTTAGACCGCATACATACCTTAAAGTGGACCCAAACTAAAAATACAAGATTTCAGAAATAAAATCTATTTTCTAAATTATAATAATAAATAGCGGCCTTTTTTCAGCTGCATGATGACAAATATAAAATATTTTACATTTATTGGAGAAACCCCTCCCTTCCTTTCATATTGCCGGCAAATAATCCGGCAAACTGGTGGAGTAGATGGTGTCCAGCAAAGGAGGAATTGCTAATGGCCGCCACCTGTATAACCCTAGTTATGCAAAGAGGAGGGTTAAAAGCATGCACTGAAATGCTCATAGGCTTGAAGGAGTGTTTATTTATATTTGTATATGTCAGAGTGGAGCAACTAAATATTTTGAATAAAAAAAAAAAATGTTTGGTTTGGGTCCGCTTTAAGAGGATTGTCACCTGCAGGGATCAGGACTTGATCCCTCAAGCAACAGTTTGGGGCCAACTGCAGCAGTAGCCAACAGGTTAGTAATGCGTCTATTTCTATAGAGCAGGGAGGAGTGCAGCGTGCAAAGGAATAAGGAGGACAATGCTCTCTGGCTGCGCTAGGCAAAGATGGTGCAACATCGGTATTTCTTGGCAATGTATCAGGGTCGTCAAACACACTAGTTTTTTTTAGCAGAGGCAGCCTCAACTGAGAACAGTCTAGCACATATAAAAGCCTGAGGGCATGGCTAGCTTTACAGGTGCCCTTCTGTTTTATTTTGAACATTATCCACAGTGATGGGCCCCAGAGTGGTCAAGAGTCACCGAAATAAAAGCTAAAAAGGTGTGTATTCTCCGATAGAGAATACACACCTTAATTATCACTAGATAAGGGCTGGCTTCTGGTACAACCATAGTGAATGTGCAAGATTTTGTCTTTAGGCCTGGGACCCACTTATAGACACAAACCGCTCTCAAAAACACTGAGTAATTTTTTACTTAACCACTTCAGCCCGCGGGCTGTTTTCACCTTATGGACGAGAGGAATTTCCACATTTCAGCGCTTCTCCCATATTTCCCAATAACTTGATCACTACTTATCAGAACGAATTAGGCTTTCTTTGGGCGGTACATAATGCTAAGCATTATGAAAACAAAGTTCCCATTCATTAATCTAACGATCGGCAGGAACGAGCGAGGAAGGGAGCGCTGCGGCACAATTGCTCCTACAACTGAGAATGATCATCGTTTTTGAACAACAGTGATCATTCTCGGTGCACAAGTACAGAGAAGTCCCCTGCCACCAATCCCACTTGTCGCCGGGACCATCGCGCCCGTGCGGCTGAAAAGGTTAAAGAGGAACTGTAAGGTGGAAATGAACTCGCTACCAGTGTGAAGCTGATAGCAGGTTTGTCAATGGAAATCCAGTTAAAAAAGGTGAAATCCCCCCCACTCAGAAATGTTAGTCCTGAGCCTAATTGAAATTCGGCCTTGGATGCTCAGCCTCATGGGTAATTACATCACATGCAGCTCCTTCCAGATTTCCATAATAGCTGCTGCTGTTGATTTTGAAAGAGGAGTTTTTTCCACAATGAGCCTGCATGTCATCTTTAACCTGCAGGCGACCGCGTCAAGCTGATGGGCGTAAAGTCCCAGGCCTGCCTAACGCCATATAGTCCTGGGGCAGGGATTCGCCGTCTCCGTTTGGATGACGGAGCTCTGCTATCAGTCTCCCAACTGCAATCGCCGCTAGGAGACTGTTAGACGGTGAAAACTCAGTCTATTTACATAGTACAGCGCTGCGATCTATGCCAGCGATGTACTGGGGAAAGCCGTGTGACATGTTTTTGTTATTTTTATAGATATATGCACAGAGGGAGATACCGGTTGCTTGGCAGTTGGAAACAGTTATGACCATGGGAGGGGTTTCACCACAATCACACAGACAACCACCCCTCTCCCTGAAGATCTATTCGAGAAAAGGTAAAGATTTCTTGTGGGAAAGGGATGGCATCACCTGCCAATTGGGATAAAGTTCATTACTGGGTAAAGTTCCTCTTTAAGCCCTGATATCTGAGCACTCCTACCTCCTACACACTCGTAGGGAAGGAGGAAACTAACCCCCAACAAAACAAAGGGAAGAGCGTGTGTTATGAGGAAAAGAAGAAATGAGCAAAAAAATAAAAACCTTACCTTGTCCGCGTAGTGTAAAACACAAAAAAAGCCTCATGCTGCAGAGCATGCAGAGGTTTTTTTTATTTTATTCCATAGTACGACACACCCCTTTTTTCTTATATAGATACCCAAAGTTTATCCAGTTCGCACAGGGCCTTTTCACACCGAAAATCACTGCTATTGAGCCACAATTCCATTTGCAACTCTCATTCAGGGAGTGATTCTTGTTCTTTGAATTCTCAGTGTGAAAAACTGTTTTTCACACTTATTTTTTGCTATTTGTTTGCTCTCCACTAGGTTGCTATACTGTAGCTGATCACATTTTCTACAGCATTAGATTATGTTGCTTATATTTAAGCTCCGGTATCTCAGCACTCATACCCCCTGAACTACCCTTGTGCCAAATTGCACAAGGGGGGGGGGGGAGGTTGCACTTTAGTACAGAGGTAGTTTGGGGGTGCTGCGATATTGGGGCTTAATTATAAGCTCCATAATTAATTCTATAGAAAATGCCTAGTGGAGATCAGAGCAAAAAACTAAGTGTGAAAACTGCAGCAATTGCACTTGCGATTTCCATTCACAAAACAAGAGTCGCTCCCTGAACGAGAATTACAAACAGAATTGTGACAATATAGCAGGCATTTTCCAGTGATTTCAGTGTGAAACCGAGCCATACGCAGTCTGGATAAAGTTGGACATTTATAGAAGACAAAAAGGGGGCATCTTCAAGTAAGGGAATACAATTTTTTTTCCAACACCACACTTTCTTCCAAGGCTGTCCTCCTGAACTCTAACCCCTGCAATATCCCTTAACTCCCCTACCTTTCCCTCAGGTGTCTCTGCATTGTCGTTACTGCCTTGTCTTGACCCTCCCTGTATTTCTGATATGTATGAATGTATGTCCTTAAAAGGGAAACTGTAGCGAGAGGGATTTGGAGGCTGCCATATTTATTTTATTTTAAGCAATACCAATTGCTGATCCCTCTTGCCTCTAATACTTTTAGCCATAAGGTGTGTACACATGCACTACTAAAAAGAGAACGACGGGTCCGTCAGACCCTCCCCGCTGGGCGGTCGTGTGTACGCACCTTTAGACCCCGAACAAGCATGCAGCATATCAGGCGTTTATGACATTGTCAGATCTGACAACATTAGCTGCATGCTTGTTTCTGGTGTGATTTAGACACTACTGCAGCCAAATAGATCATCAGGGCTGGGAGGCAACTGGTTTTGCTTAAAAGGAAATAAATATGGCAGCCTCCATATTTCTCATGCTACAGTTGTCCTTCCAACATCTGCTACTGTACTATTACAGAACTATTTTCACGCTTTTGCTAATCTATTCTTCTCCTCCTCCTCCTAACACACAATCTATTTTGTTTAACCATTTACCGCCATCCTAACGTATTAAAAGTCATGCTTACCTCTATTAACGGCAACATGACGTTTTAATACGTCGCGCATTCCCGCCGTGTCTGCGCCGCTACCGCCGCTGTTTCCGTCGGGATCCTGTGCTGGGTGATTGGGGAAGAAGACCGAACGGTCCTCTACCCAATCGCAGTGCCTGGAGTGAATGGACGTGACAGCGAACAGCGGCTACATCCATTCACATAAACAGGAAATGTAACAAATAAAGTGTGTGTAAAAAAAAAAAAAAGAAAAAAAAAAAAAAAAACTTCCTATAACGAGTGTTCACTAGCGCCATCTTGTGGCCAAAAAGTATATTACATCTACAAAATACATACATTTTCAAGTACATACACTTCATTAATAAAATCACACTTCCAAAAAAACGAGGTATAGATCATTTTCTTGTGATAAGTAATAATAAAGTTACAGTTTCTCTTTAAAAACGGAAGCGATTTCAGGCCCGGCTTTCCCCTGTGAAACAGTTTGGCAATTCACATGATCCTGTGGGATCACCTCAACTTTCATTAGCCTGGCTCTTTTGGGATCACCAGCGAGTCCAATGCGTGGCTGAAAGAGCGCATCGGTCCCAGGCCTATAGAACATTTGAAGTGGAACCAACAAGTATTGTACCCATACAATGTATCCCAGTTCAGAAATGTACACAGGTGTATAGAGGGGTTGGCACACAATTGGCAACACTTTAGGAAGTTTTTTCCTTTGGAACCTTCAATTGGGTGAAACAAGCCACCCATACAGATCAATAAAGAGAAATCCAGTGATGCCAGAGTACACACACACACACACACACACACACACACACACACACACACACACACACACACACACACACACACACACCAGAATTTCTGGCCAAAACAATCAGAAAAGATGGTTACAGCCCAAGAGAAAAAAAAAAAAAAAGTAAGCAGATAACCAAATAGGATTCTTTCTGACACTCAGCTACATAAATCTGGGTAACAACATAGCTGCTCTTTAACCTATTATGGACCGCTGCAGGTTGAATCAACGTCCGGCAGGTGGTGGTACCCTTCTGACCAGACATTCAACGTCCGCGCTAAACCACCACTCACGACGCGATCGTGCGCACCCGGAGGGGGAGATTAAGCTGTCATTTGACAGCTGGCATCTCCCCCTAGTGATCAGCAGCCATCGCGTATGGCTGCTGATCACGTGATCACTACAATCGCCGTCAGATCGTAGTGATCACTGACAGCGGCGGCGGCAGGGGGGAAAAGAAGAGGATCCACTCACTTCCCTGCCATTCCAGCGATTATCGGCGCCCCCCTCTGCTCTGGCCGGCATCTCTGCTCCCTCTGACGTCAGCGCCGGGTCCCGGCTTGATGACTTAATCAAGCCGCGACCTGAGCGTCATTTGGAGCGGAGATGCCGGCCGGAGAAGAGGTGGCTTCTGCGGCTCATCGCTGGAGCCTAGAAGGTAAGTGATGGCTGCCAGCTACAGAGGGGACACTTGCCACCATGGGTGGGGGTCTGGGGTGGGAGGATAACACTGCCCAGCCAGCCACAGAGGGGATCCGCCACCTGACCCCCCCAAACGCGCGCACCCCCCTCCACCGCAAAATGCCTTGGTCCTCAAGGGGGGTTAGGCGGCCGGTCCCGAAGTGGTTAACATGCACCTACAAAAAGTAACATGCACACAAACAACTACTAGACCCTACTTTTCTCTAAAAGAAAAACAAAAAGTTTGCTTTCTTAAAACAGAAAGAATTTGCGATAATTCAGGTTGGAGTGAGCTTGAGATGTCTCCCAGAGCATCACTGCTGAATATATGCAAATTAATTGTAAGTTAAACACACCTCCAGAACCGCTGGAATGCAATGATGTGTCAGCTTGTTAATTTGTACAGAGCCATAATAATCCAACATGCATACAGACTGTTTCGGATTGTTTGATCCTCATCAGTGCATGGCATGGATTAATTTGGCTCTATGCAGTAGGGCTTGTAACACCGAAAGGTACAGACTAACCAGCAAGCTCATGGTGACCCAGAACTCATTGGAGTGTGTAAGGGACTACAATGGTCCTAAAAGCATTGGACAAAATCTAAAAACTCGATAGTACTGTACTATGCAGAGACTGATAATTAAATTGCAAGCCTTTATAGTGTAATACGCCAAAAGCATGATTTCTTTCTAAAGATAAAAATATGTATTGAATGCAATTTTATTTTCAAGCTCAGATTGAGTGATATAATAATAATAATAATAATAATAATAATAATAATTATAAGAAGAAGAAGAAGAAGAAGAAGAAGAAGAAGAAGAAGAAGAAGAAGAAGAAGAAGATTTATATAGCGCTTTTCTCCTGTTGGACTCAAAGCGCTCAAGAGCTGCAGCCACTGGGGCGCGCTCAGAAGGCCACCCTGCAGTGTTATGAAGTCTTGCCTTGAACTCCTTACTGAATAGGTACTGACTCTAGCCAGGATTCGAACCCTGGTCTCCCATGTCAAAGGCAGAGCCCATAACCAGTACTCCATTCAGCCACTTCATATAAAACATCCCACAAATCAATACAAGTCATAAAAATGTACAGTTTGTGTATAAAAAAAATATTAAAAAGGATACAAAACTATTATAAAAAAAAAAAAAGATGATCATTTAAAATGATATAACGAAAATGTAACAAGCAAAACTAAAGGGGCAACTACATATCATGGTGCTATACTGAACACCTTTAGTAGGGCCCCAGCCCTGAACATTTGACCCTTGCCACCCTTCCCTTTTTGTCCACAGACGACAGACAGCCAAGCCCTTTTACTAAAATGGCCATGGTCACAGTGATCTGCACAAAAGCGTATACAACTTAAAATTCTGTCACTTGCCGAGACCAGCAATCGATACCTCAGGCCGGCTTCTCACTGCAGTTTGGTGGCAGTGTTGCGGTCCCTGCACCGCCAAAAACAGGCCTTCAGGGGTTACCGCGTTAGTACGATGTAATCCCTGTCTGGCATTTGGCCAACAGGAAGTGACGCTCACTTCCTGTTGGGCAATCAATGACGTGCACGGAAGAGCATTTATAAAATGAAAACTGGAGGCCTTATATATATATATATATATATATATATATATATATATATATATATATATATATATATATATATATATATATATATATATATATATATATATATATATATATATATATATATATATATATATATATATATATATATATATATAAAAAAAAAAAGAGACACGCGTTACTATAGACTACCGGTCCGCCGTAGATTGCCACATGGCACTTCGAGCTCAGCACACCACAATGTGGGGAGTGTGAACTCCCACATAGACTTTCATTGCCCGGGGGTGTGGTGCGGTACATTTACAGCAACGCCCCAGTGTGAAAGGGCCCTCAATTTGGGGCCCAATGCTGTACAGACACGTTACGAGCTTCCAAACTAGCATTGTGTTGCTATGAAGGAGAGGAGGGCCAACATGCGGCAAATGATGGAATAATTCTATATTTAATCAGTGCGCTCCTCAATAGATATTCTAAATATTATTAAATCTTAATAAATCTCTGTCTGGTCGGATCGCTATTTTTCAATTGTGTGTGTCACACTACATACAAAATTTCTATTCTATGGAAACAGCGCTCAACAACCTACATATTAATACACAAGATTCAACATTTAAAAAGTCCACAACACCCTCAATAGGTGTGATCCACAGGTATCCAGTTAATAGTCCAAGCAATAATTCTTCATATACAGTTCATAGCAGTAATGATATATTCTCACCGGAACAATAGGCCAACCACTAACGATTAGCAATCACGTTTTTGGACCATGCCAGCACACGAACTCCTCCACTGATATAGGACTCCTCAGATGTGTGTATACATGTCATATGAAAGAGAGACACAGCAATAGTGTGATACCGTTTACAGAGCATACACTATCCAGCACCACCAGTGCTCCCACTCCACTCACGGGTCACCCTAAAGTGCCTCCACCAGCTATGCACTCAAGCCTCTCACCAGATAATATGGCCGACCCTTCACAGACCAGCAGCTCTAGCTTGTTGTGATGACTTTCTCTTGTGTCAGCAAAGAAATGATCTAGGGCTCAAACAGGTGTACCATAGCGTAATTCCATTTAATAAAATATATTAAAAAGAGCAAGTGCACTTACAAACATCCAGTTAAAATGCGCATATAAAACAATCCTCGAGGTGATCCAGCGTCTGACCGGCTCCTACAGCGCCGCCCGACTAGTTTCGTCACTTGGACTCATCAGGAGCTTAGCTAATAGGAGCCTGCAGATGCTTTTAAAAACAGTTTCCACATCACATGACCATATGATTCAGTGAGCGCCATTCGCTGAGCTCTTTAGCTCGTTTCTAACCTCACTGTCTATTGGCTCTACTTTGTGTGTTATCAGGGACTACATTACCCATCATTCCCTAGGATCAGATCTATCCCAGGCTCTCCAATTGGGTGGTTAGGGTCACAAGCCCCTCAGGGCTCCACCCCTCCAAATTCCGCCCTAAATTCCGGATTTCTGTAACTACTATCAGACGGACTACAAATGGCAGCATGTTGAACGGATTTCCGCATAAAAAAACGGAATTCCGCATAAAAAACAGATTCCCGGTTTAATACAATATAAGGGAATAGATCTGTTTAACATCAGGAATACAGGCACAATTGATGTTGACAAACTATTTGTAAAAGAACCAGATCCCAATCACTCAGATGCAGATGGATTATTTAAACAGCTACAGCATTTACTAATTAAGGAAACAAATGCGTGGTGGGACCTGGCCAGCTTGAAAAAGGCAATAGAAGGGATTATTCCAAAAAGGTTTAGATGGGATGTTTTGCCAATGATGGAGAGGAGAGTGATGAAAATGATAGAGAATTAGGAGAATTTCTAAATAATTGTGGCATAAATCTATTAAAACTTCTGGCAAAGAGGAAACAGAACAGGTTGGATAAATTAGGCAAAGAGATTGACAGCATTAAAACCAAATTGGAACCATTTAAAGAGGAGGAGGAGTTTAAGAATAATGCTGGCACTCTCAGTAAATTAGTACAAAAATGTGAAAAAGATGTATCTGAGGTTAGGATCAATCGGTATCAGATGGACTGGCAGGAATATAAGAAAAAAATAGCGTACAAGTGGCAGATAGAACAAAGTAGGAGAAATAAAAAGGAGGAAGCAAAAAAGGCTATAAGTGAAGGGCAGGCGGAAATGGAGACAAATTTGGTAAGTATGCCCATTCTTGACAAGGAGAGAGCACATGGAGTTTGGGGGCAGAGATGGGACAAGTGGGATAGAGGGGGTATCTCTAAGAGACCAGGCAGAGGGTCGGCCCCCATGGGTGCTTATGGGTCCCCTGCCAGAAGAGAGATGAGATATGAGAGGGATTACCCTAGGCAAAATAGAGGGAGAGCATATGGGGGATATTGGGGGTACAGAGGTCCCTATGTAGGTAAACCCAATAGTGAACATTTTGGGCAGCAACCCCGAAAACCTCAGAGCCCGCAAAGAAAGACACCAGCAAAGGGGAGTTGGGAGGAACGGGAACTGAGAGGTGGAACACTACCCACGTTTAATAGATTTGAACCCCTGGAGAGAGAAGTGGATGAAATTGCGCACCGCCATTTTCTGGGGGACAGGAGAATGGGAGATGGGCAATGGGAGGAGATAGAGTATCAAATGAGGAACACACGGAAAAGAGACACAGAAGAGGCAGAAGAGGGGGGAGACATGAAAAGAAGAAAATAGTGGGTAAAGGGATTTTTAACATCAGTGGAGTCCCCATCTCTCCAGCTGAAATGAGACTCCTTGACAAGGGACTCAAATATGCCCCTCACCAGGGGGTAAATAAATTCAATGTATAGATTGATCCTCACAAATTTATTCGGAAAATGAACATCAAAAAATATTTTTTGGCAAAAGAAGGACCAACGAGCAGAATTAACAGGGGGGGGGGGGGGGGGGGGGGGTTTGAGTAGACCAGCAATATGTACATACTAACCTTAGGAATCGCTCAACGTTCAACCCACCCGATATGGCAAAAAATAGCACCATAGCAAGTTTTAAAAATATGGTGCTGAATGACATTGAAAAATTAGAAATGAAAGTAAAGAAAAATGAATGGAAACAGATTAAAGATCTAAGCGAGAAAAAAGAAATATTAATTAGACCTGCTGATAAGGGGGAGGGTAGTCATTATGCAGCATAACCAATACACACAGGAAATTGAGAATATTTTGAGTGACACTAGGACTTATAGGAAGCTTAAAGGAGATCCCACAGGTGAGTATAAAGGGAAAATGAGGAATATTTTGAAGGGGGGCTTGGATAAGGGGATTTTGAGTGATGCGGAGTTCCGGCACCTAATGATAGACGCCCCACGTATTCCAGTGATGTATATAAATCCCAAAATCCATAAAAATCAGACGAATCCCCCCGGGCGGCCTATTATCAGTGGCATAGGTTCATTGAATCAACGATTAGGCGAATACATTGATAGATTTTTGCAACCTGTTAGAACCTTGCCCTGCTTATTGAAGGACACGAAACCTTTTCTACAAAGTATTAATGGATTGGGGATGAGGCAAGGTGAATTGTTGGTAACGGCGGATGTTACGGTGTTGTACACCATCATTCCTCATAAGGCACTGGAAGCTGTAGGAAAGGCATTTAGGGAGAGGAATGAACTAAAGGAAGACCAAATTTTGTTTATTTTACAATTGCTGGAATTTTGTCTAACACATAATTATTTTTGGTATGGGGGAGGGTTTTATGTCCAGTGTGTTGGCTGCGCCATGGGGGCAAAATTTGCGCCCAGCGTCGCCAACATATTTATGGACCAATGGGAAAGAAGCATACTGTCAGCACAAGAAAGTAACAAAGTTAGAAATTGGAAACGTTTTATTGACGACTTGTTCTGGATCTGGGAGGGGAGTGAACAAGAATTAAAACATTATATACAATGGTTAAATGCAAATGAGCTGGGTATTGAGCTGACTATGAAGTGTAACAAAGAGGAAATTGATTTCCTCGATGTGGTGGTCATGAATAAGGCAGGTTGCTTGGGAACAAAAACGTTTTTTAAGAAAACAGATAGAAATTCATACATCCCAATCCAAAGCTGTCATCACCCAAACTGGATGTGAAATATTCCAAAAGGACAGTTGAGCAGAATACGGCGGAATTGCAGCTCTGATGTTGATTACCTGATACAGGCTGAAGTGCTTGGCTCTTTCACACTAGAGGCTGCGGTAGAAAAGGCTGAAAGTCAGCCTTTTGCTTAACGCCAATACATAGCGTTTTCAAAGCCTTTTGAAAGAGTTTTACAGCTCATATGAAAAAGTCTTTTTTTTCTTCTATAAAAATAAGTGAGCAAGATAGCTGTAAAACGCTTTGAAAACGCTGAAGTTGGCGTTTTCCATTGACTATCATTGAAACGCCAACAGCCAACTTCGGCTGTAAACAGCCCTGAAAAAGCTCCTGGGAGCGTTGAAACGCAACGCTCCAAAACGCCGAGTTAGATGTGAAAGGTAAAATGAAAGTCTATGGACTTTTTTTACCTAGCAAAACGCCAACTTCGGCCGTGGCGTTAAAACGCCGAAAAATCCCTCTGGTGTGAAAGGTCCCTTATAGATAGGTTTAGCGTGAAAGGTTATAATTGCCAACAACTTTAGAGACTGTCCAATCAAATAATGTACCAGCAGAGAGACACATTGTTACAAAATGACATGGGGAGGGAGAACAAATCCAGTGCCTTTGAATATGCAGTAATGATGGGGTATAATTCACAACATAGAGAAGTAGAAAAAAAAAATATAAGAAACATTGGGGGTTGCTACAAATTGACCCGATTTTGGGAAGAGTAATCCCAGAGAAACCGAAGTTTATTTACAGACGGGCAAGGAATCTACAGCAGCAATTAGTTAAAACATATGTGGATGCACCTGTGGTTAAGAATAGGACAGATATGTGGGGAAATGTGGGATTTTTTCCCTGTCATCAATGTTATGCATGTGAAAGAGCACAGGGGATAAAAATAAAAGAAGTTGGCTCATTTCAAACTGGAAAAGTGCAGAAAATTAGAGAGTTTATCCACTGCTGCAGCACGCACGTGGTATACCTGTTATGGTGCCCGTGCGGGCTGCAGTATGTGGGACGTACGAAAAGAGCTTTACACAAACGAATTGGGGAACATATTGGGAACATTAGTAGAGGATATAAAGGACACAGTGTTTCTAAACATTTTTTTGAGCAGCATGGGAGGGACCCAAAATTGTTGAAATTCTGTGGGGTACAAAAATTGACAAGGTGGAGGGGCTGTCACAAAATTAGGGAGATATCTAAGATGGAAACAAAATTGATTTATGATCTTAAAACAATGCAGCCGGGTGGATTGAACGTTGAGCTTGATCTGAATTGTCATATAGCTGATGATTGAAGGGAGAATTGAATGGAGCTGTATATATAAATAATGATGGGGGACACAAATGTGAAGGTAAAATTGTATTCAATTCAGTTATTGTAATTGGTGAATATGTGTATTAAGGGGTGGGGGCATTATGGACAGAAAGGGGTTTATTTGTAGTAATGTACGTAGTGTTACATATGTGGAAGTGAGCGCCTAGAAACAGAGGTAAAAGTAGAGCAATTGTCCCTTTCCTATGGGAGCTGGTGTAGCCTTTTTTGGAAGCATTACCGTGGACCCATGATTTTAGTCGAGGTTTAGTTGAGGTTTTTTGCCCGCTTATGATGCGGAGTTCCGGATCACAAGATCAAAAAAAAAAAAAAAAAAAAAAGAAAGAAAAAAAAATTTTTTATGCGGAAATCCGGTTTTTATGCGGAAATCCGGTTTTTATGCGGAGTTCCGTTTTTTGAATGCGAAATTCCGTTTTTTATGCGGAAATCCGTTCAACATGCTGCCATTTGTAGTCCGTCTGATAGTAGTTACAGAAATCCGGAATTTAGGGCGGAATTTGGAGGGGTGGAGCCCTGAGGGGCTTGTGACCCTAACCACCCAATTGGAGAGCCTGGGATAGATCTGATCCTAGGGAATGATGGGTAAGGTAGTCCCTGATAACACACAAAGTAGAGCCAATAGACAGTGAGGTTAGAAACGAGCTAAAGAGCTCAGCGAATGGCGCTCACTGAATCATATGGTCATGTGATGTGGAAACTGTTTAAAAGCATCTGCAGGCTCCTATTAGCTAAGCTCCTGATGAGTCCAAGTGACAAAACTAGTCGGGCGGCGCTGTAGGAGCCGGTCAGAAGCTGGATCACCTCGAGGATTGTTTTATATGCGCATTTTAACTGGATGTTTGTAAGTGCACTTGCTCTTTTTAATATATTTTATTAAATGG